>NW_028079197.1:2187959-2830135 GCF_014824575.4 Sturnira hondurensis | reverse complement strand
CCTTGAACTTGATCTTATCTGAGAAGCACTTTATCTGTCCTTCCATTCTAAACGAAAGCTTTGCTGGATAGAGCAATCTTGGATGTAGGTCATTGGATTTCATGACTTGGAATACTTCTTTCCAGCCCCTTCTTGCCTGGAAGGTCTCTTTTGAGAAATCAGCTTGACAGTCTGATGGGCATTCCTTTGTAGGTGACTGTCCCCTTATCTCTTGATGCTTCTAGGATTCTCTCCTTCATTTTAATCTTGGCTAATGTAATGATGATGTGCCTTGGTGTGTTCCTTCTTGGGTCCAACTTCCTTGGGACTCTCTGAGCTTTCTGAACTTCCTGGAAATGTATTTCCTTCGTCAGAATGGGGAAGTTCTCCTTTATGATTTGTTCAGATAAGTTTTCCACTTGTTGCTGTTCCTCTTCCCCTCCTGGTACCCCTATAATTCAGATGTTGGAACGTTTAAAGATGTCTTGGAGGTTCCTAAGCCTCTCCTCATTTCTTTCAATTCTTGTTTCTTCCTTCTTTTCTGTTTGGTCATTTTTTTCTTCCTTCCGGTCCACTCCCTTGACTTGAGTCCCAGTTTCCTTTTCATCACTATTCGTTCCCTGTGCATTTCCATTCATTTCACTTAGCATAGCCTTCATTTTTTCATCTAATTTGAGACCAAAATCAACCAGTTCTGTAAGCATCCTCATCACCAGTATTTTGAACTGTGCATCTGATAGATTGGCTATCTCTTGGTCGCTTAGAAGCATTGGCTCTGGGGCTTTGATTTGTTCTTCTGTCTGAGCCATAATTTTTGGTCTGTTTGCACCTGTTACATATGAAAGGCAGAGCCTTAGGTGTTCATCGGGGTGGGGCAATCCAGTTGCCTGGTTGTGACTCTTCATGTGGGGGTGGAGTCAGAGAGGAAACAATGGTGCTTGCTCCACTCTCTCTTGGATTTCAGTCCCTTCTGCTGCTTCCCACAAGCAAACTGGGCCCTTCTGGTGCTGGTTCTTGGGTGGGTGGGCTTGTGTACGTGCTAGGACCCTGTGGGTCTCTCCAACGAACTCTCCTGTGAGGCTGGGAGTCTCTCCCGGCACCTCAACCTCTGAAAGTTTTTTCAGTTGGTGCTTTTAGGCTTTATTTCCTGTCAGTGGGGCCTTGGGTCACGCAGTTTGTCTCACTGCCTGCTTTTCACCTGGTTTATCTGCACCCGAATGTGTGTCTGCAGTCAGCCAACCACCTTGCGTACCTCACTGGGTTTGCTCATTTCCTCCCTGTGCTCAGGTCTGCAAACCACCGCTTTTTCCTGCCAGGACACCTCTCCACAGGCTGATGACTCTGCCCCTCTTACCAGTCCGGATGAATGGTTCTTTGTTGTAGGACTTCAGTACGGTTCAATTTTCTGTCTGTTCTGGTTGGGGTTTTTTTGTTTCTAAATTTTTGTTGTCCTTAAATTTGGTTGTGCGAGGAGGTATGGTGTTTCCATCTACACTGTACTCCATCTTCTGGCCTCCATCTTGGCCAGAAGTCCTTATTTTTAAACAGTGGTATACTATTAGACTTAATAACTTTGTATCAGCACAGTATACTTTGTATTAAAATAAAACATTATAGTTGAAAGCATTTAATGTATAGTTATATTGCTTTAAACATTCTGATTATTCAGTGGGACCTTACCATAGATTCCCAAAATAGTACCACTTAACAAAAATGTTTTTTAAAAAAATAATTATAATTAAAATAAATTGCTCAATTTGTATGTTTCACTAAAAACCTTTTTGGAAAATATTGTTTTGGGAGTGATCTATAAGATCATAAGTAGTTGTTCACTTAATGTTGTGTAAGCATTAGTTTATTTCTTTAAAAATATGTATGTGGTCTTTATTGCTGGTTATACATTTCATAAAATATGTTCTATATTTGGCCCTGTCAACCAATATTAAGAATAACCACTTCCATATGCTTCATCAATATTTGACTCTTTGATATTATGTATTCACACTTGGACTCTCTGGGAGACATAAAGAATAAATGCTGGTTCCCTGGTCAAAATTATAGTTGCCATATTCTTCTGCCTCAGTATTGTACTCACCAGAACTAAGTGAAAATGATGCATACTATAATTAAAGGCTATGTTTTATACTTTTAAAAATGGGGTAATAGTGGTGAGGTATGCAGGCTCAGCAACCCAACCAAGTAGGTTTAAATTCTGCATCCACCACTTAGTTCTTAGTTTCTTAATCCTTCTGTATCTCAGTTTCCACATCTGTAAACAGAGTTTATAATCACATGTAGCTCAAATGTCATAGTGAAGATTAAAGGAGATAATCCTTGTATAGTCTTGAGAATGGTTTTTGACACATAAGGGCTCAATAACTATCATCTATTATTATTTCTTCCTAGAGCTCTTTATAAGGTACATTAAATTAATTTTTAGTCCCTCTTGTATGTCTGTTATTGTCCTATTTTCCATTTGGGTAAGTACACAAAAATATTAAAATAGCATTTTTAAACATCTACATTTTCTACTTTTCACTTTCAGACTGGTTCTGTCTCCTCAGTTAGCTTGAAGGATGTTGAAAGAAATAAATATTTAATGAATGTTCCAATGTGCTAAGCATTGTCAGTTGCTTTTCGTATGCCAACTTCCTTATTTATCAAACCTATCCTGTGGATTGCTACATTTAACAGAAAGTGAGATTCAGAGAGGTTAAGTAAGAAGCCTAAAGTTTCACAGCTTGGAAGAAGCAAGGGCATGTTTTGACTAAAGATCCATCTAACTCCAAAGCCCTTGCACTTCACACTGCACTGTGTTGGCATGGAGTTAAACATAACCATCAATCCACAGGGGATTCAAAATAATTTTTAAAGCAGACACTTCTTTATTAAGGTATCTCTATGTCTCAAGATGGAAAAAGCATGTCCAAAAGCCTGGATACTTTGTATCCTGGGTAAGTTCATACAGTGCACGTGTACCATTACAGAACAGAACTAAACCTCTTGTGGTCTATAAATAGGTGTCCCTAAAAGTTGCTTTAATTGCAACAATTTAGCAGTTTGGCAACATTTCTGAATGCAGTGGTAGGGTTTTCAAGGAGAGTGTTTTACTGACAGGAGAGCACAGGCCACCAAATCTGAGGGAGCCCAGTGTCAAACTTCTTATGAGAGACCTGGCATCCAATATAGTTATTTCACCTGTTCTTCTCCCTCTGCCTCAGGTCTATGAACACAGGAGAGCACTCACCCAGACCACCACCATAGAGGGGACACAGCTAAATGTTCAACCACATCTGCACAAGTGCAATACCTCAGGAAATACAGACTAGCCCCTCCCTGCCAGTCTGAACTGACTGAGGTGACTGAGGCCCAAGTAGCCCTTTGGGATACATTTACTGTGAAATCACAGTGCTGAGCACTTGGAAAAATCCTTGCTGACTGACTGACTGGACTGCTGCAACATAAACCATGTCTAGAGCAACAGGAGGAAGAGGGTGGAGTACAGAGGCATAAAGCAGGCCCACTTGGCACCAATCATGAGAAGAAGGATAGCTAACATTCATTGAGGGCTTACTTACTATGTTCTCAGAACTAGGCTTTACATGCACACTCTCAGCTTGATCTTGAAAGATTTAATGGCTACTTTTTGGGGAAAAAATACATGTTGATGGCTCTGAACCTTAAGGTTCAGAGGCTATAAGGCAGATCCTGCAGAAACCAACATGGTTCTCATTGGAGTTTCTGTTCCCAGGACTCTTCTAGGTCTGACTGAAACCCAAGTTCGAAATTTTGTGGCAAGGGGCCCAACTGCCATAGCTGTGCCTGGTGGCACAGCTATGATTGATGCGGGCAGGGGAGAGGCTGAAGTCTGGTTCCTAAGGCTGTCTGGAACATTCTGAGAGGTCAGCTAAGGACTCCTACTGTTGATTGATTCCAACCTGCATGCACCAAAGGCACTGAGGCTATTCTATTTCTTTCACAATTACATCCCTGGGACACAGCAGCTATCATTAAAATCCAGGTAATCTCTTTTCAATGCTCCGTGCCATTAAGGGAGCAGATAGAACAACTTGTCAAATGCTTGTCCAAAGCTGCTCACCTGGGGCCCACAAATCCTTCCCCTCAGCCAACGGATTTTTCATAATATATCGCTAATGTCTCTGGCTCACTGCCCTGAGCATCCTTACAACTTTAGATGCTGGGACCTTTTGCTAGGTTTAGAATCTTATGGTAGGCTTTCTCATACCACCCCACCCCCATTCTTTCACTGTAATTCCATCACAGAAAGAATAAAACTATTTGTGGAATAATTTAATGACTTCTGGTTTAAGTGCCCCCAAGTTCCATGAAAGCAGTTGGGATCAACTAACTATCTTCTCTGCTATATCCCCAATGCCCGGCACAAAGCGGATGCTCAATTATTGTTTGCTGAGGAATGAAAGAATGAATGAAGGAACAAATGAGCAAGAGGGAAAAACAGAATCAGATAAATGTGGTCATTGTTCCCAAGCCTTTGAAAAGTTGTCATATGGAAGAGGGAAGATTTTTTATTATTTTTTATTTTGAAATAATTTCAAAGTTACAGAATAGTTGTGAGAATACTACAAATAATTCTCAAATACCATTTATCCAGATCTCACCAATTTTAAATATTTTGGGATTTGTCTATTCACACTCTCTGTCACTACTTATATATTAATGTTCAGTTTTTTCTGAACTATTTGTAGGTATGTTGCATACATCATGATACTTTTCTCTTTAATATTTCACACATCATTTCTAAGGACAAGGACAATCTCATGGATAACCATAGTACCATTATCAAATTCAGGAAGTTAGACAGTGATACACTAGTGTAGTCTACAATCCTTATTCCACTTTTGCTAACTGTAAGGGAAGACTTTTTTGTTCTGTTTGGTTCCTCAGGGCAGACAGAAGATCAATAGGTGAACATATGAGGATTATGATTTTGAGCTATACAATGTAAAGACTGATCTAAAAATTAGAATTTTCTACCAATAAATGAAATGATCTTTCTCCAAAAATAGGTAACTCCCTGTTTCTGGAGGTATTTGGATAGAGACTAGATTACCTGTTAGGAATTGAAGGGAGAGGAGGTCCCTTATGAACGTAAGCTATATAATAACCTTTTCTCTGGGTGCGCTTCTGCAAACCAGGTGACTTATATAGAGTGTACTGAGCTTGATTCTTTTTCACTCACCATTTCTAATGTCATGGTTGGCCCTTTGTGTAGTTGGAGTAACCAGCCTTTTCCATGGCACGGTGTAGAAGCAACCTCAATGTTCCATCAGTCTGTAAGTATTTCTTTCGACATGTTTTATAAACAGGTCAGCCCTGAAATAATAATACTAACATATATTAGGTACTTATTATGGGCCAGGAACTGGTTCAAATGTTTTGCAAGTGCAACTCATTATGTCTCCAAAAACCCTAGGGTACAGTTATATTATTATCCCTATTTTACCAATGAGGAATCTGAAGGGTTCAGTATGTTGATTTGGTTCAGGTCCAACTTGCTAGAATATTTAAGACATAATGTTCCAGTTGAAGTGAATGGATATAGAGATTTTAAATATGTGTTCGATTCTTAAAAAGAAAAAGAAAAATTAAAGAAACCAAAGCAATATTTCAAGGCTTCAAGAAAACTACTATTTCTTTACCTATTTATATCTATTCTTTTTCAAAAACAGCAGTCTAATTTGGAGTTATTTTTTCAGTTCTCTACTTCTATGTGTCCTGATTTTTGTTGTTGTTGTTGTTGTAATTGCTATTTTTATTTAAAATACATACTTTTTACCCTGGCTGGGTAGTTCAGTTGGTTACAAAGGGGTCATTCTGATACACCAAGGTTGTGAGTCCAATCCCAGATCATGGCACATACAAGAATCAACCAATGAACGTTTCAATAAGTGGGAAAACAAATAAGTCTCCCTCTCTCTCTCTCTCTTTCTCTCTCATCATTTTTTTTAAAAAAAGGACACACACTTTTCACTGTAATGGACCTGCCAATTCAGGATTAAAGATTCTCCTACAGACTGTGTAAAGTTGTTGGATCTCCTTACTGCACCGTCAACCTAGAAGACAAAGGAACCTGGAGGATGGCTCCTTTTTTCTCTAGTCTTGTGCGTTTCATATATTTCAGAGCAGTTAACTCCTAGCTAATTCCTATGAATCCTTCAAATTTCAGCTGAAATGTCACATACTCAGAAAAGTTTTTGCCGCCCTTCAAGACCAGGTCAGATTACCTGGCTAACCCACTCTCACTATGTCGTATATAACCTTTACTTCATAGCAATGATCACATTTCATATGATTAGTTCTGTTTTACAGTTACACTGTAATGCAATTTTTTAGGGGACCCCCCCTTCTGTTTTTGCTCCCCAGTGTATTTTCAATATGTACTTAGCACACTGTAGCCACTCAATAAATATTCGTTGAGTGACTAAACAAAAATATGAAGATACAGTTCCACTCCAGAAAAGGGGGTTGACAAACAACACAGCAGTAAGTGGTGCCTCTGGAGGCTAAGTGTATGAGTTCTATTATCAAAGTCAGAGCTAGCCAGTGACTCAGTGAAAATGAGTGCATCCAGCAGGGAGTTGTGCTTCAAGTCAGACCCTTGGTCAGTAGCTGAAGGGCAGCATGAGCAGCATGAAAGATCTGAATTCAGCACTGCGATGCATAGCTGACCCGAAGTTGTCTTCTGTCAAGGGTTAAACCATTCTATAAAGAAAGGATACTACGGAACACATGTACCTATGATTTCCTTCACTGGGGACAGAAAAATACAGCTAGGCTAAAAAGAGTTCAAGGAGGAACTATAAAAGGCTTTTGAGAGGAGGGATCCCGCTCCAAAATAATGTGCTATTTCACAATGCCGCCATTACAATTCTTACATGCAGCCCCCAGGTGGCAGCAGTGTGTTACCTTTGAGTTGGAAGTTCCTAAATTACTCCGACCTAACAACGTCTCATTTAGCACCCCCTGATTGCCCCATAGCCGGCTTAGATTTGGGGGCTTCTTCACGCTGTGCTGAAGGTTTGTAATGGGGCTTCTTATGGGAGTGGGTCCATTTGTCTTTTCCTGGTAGCTGGCTCCCACACCCTGACTCTTGAAATTGTCTCATTGCCACCCCTGAGTACCTCTCGATTCTATTGGAAATCATAACCCCAATGGTTCCCTCCAACAATTCATGGCCAACAAGTCCAAAACAAAATTCATGTCTTTCATTCACCTCATCCCCAACCACCACTCAAGCTTCGTTTCTCTATATCATCTTAAACATCTCTTGTCCATTCATCAAGTCATGGTGAAGCTACTCTAAAATATTCCAGATCTGCACCCTTCTCTCCAATTTGGCACAGGAGATTCTTACCACCTCCTGACTAATTTTCTGACCTGCCTACTTAACTCCATCATCTTCCTTTTACGATCCATCCTGCCACCACAATCTGTGTTATTACTCAAACTCTTCCAAGGACAACAATCCCCCCTCCTCTTAATCTAGTGACATTCTACTCACACTTCAGGGTGCAGGTCAACTAGCACCATCTTCAAGAAATTTTTCTGGATCTCCTCTCAGCCCCAACACTCCCATCATTCTTTCTACTGCCTGTCTACAACACTTTATTTGGAGCTTTTATGGCTCTAATTTTTGACATTGTGCCTTGCAGATTATTGGTTATTTATAAGCATGAATATCCCCTCTATCACATAGGCCAGGATGGTAATATGTGGCACAGATGCTTGAAGTCATCCTCCACCAGTGCCCAATGATAGACATCACTAATAGATCTTAGCTGTCTTCCTATTGAGCACAAAATCAATCTCAAAATCACCCTCTTTTAGGTTTTTATTTATTTATTTTTCAGAGACGGTGGGAGTGGGTGGTAGGAAGAAAGAGAGGGAGAGAAACATGGATGTGCTAGAGATACATCAATTGGTTGCCTCTCACACACCCCCAACCAGGGACCTGGCCCATAAGCTAGGCATGTGTCCTGACCAGGAACCAAACCGCAAGCTTTCTGTTTGCACATCAAAGCTCAACCTACTGAGCCATAGCAGTCAGGGCTCCAAATCCTTCATGAAAGACTACACCAGGCAGACCTAGTTCACAAGATGAAACAAATGTTTCATCCCTGCCCTGGTCTATAAGAAACAATAAGACAGAAAACGTCCTATCTTCTTTGAATTCATCACAGCATTTTGCACATAATCTACACTCATTTATTTTTTTTTTGTTTTTGTTTTTTTGTTTTGTTTTGTTTTTTTTGTAATCTACACTCATTTAAAAGCTTCTAGCCCTAGCTGGTGTGGCTCAGTGGGTTGAGTGCCATCCTGCAAACCAAAGCATCCCCAGTTTGATTCCCAGTCAGGGAACATGCGTGGGTTGTGGGCCAGGTCCCCAGTGTGGGGCACGCTGGAGACAACCAAACATTGACATTTCCCTCCCTCTCTTTCTCCTCTCATTTCCCTCTTTCTAAAAATAAATAAATAAAATATTTTTTATATACTTTATTTATTTATTTTCAGAGAGAGGGGAAGGGAAGGAGAGAGGGAGAGAAATATCAATGCGTGGTTGCCTCTCATGTATCCTCCATCGGGAACTGGCCTGCACCCCAGGCATGTGCCCTGACTGGGAATCGAACTGTGATCCTTTGCTTCACAGGCCCGCGCTCAATCCACTGAGTACACCAGCCAGGGCAAATAAATAAAATATTTAAAAAATAAAGAAAGACTTCTTGAATGAATAAATTAAGAAGTAAACTGCAGTACAGCAGACCCTGGAAGTACAAATGCCGCTCCCAGATTCCAATATATCCACTATATCTTTCTGGTGATACTCACACAATGTATTTCAATATTCCCCAATCATATTCAAGGCAGCAACTTACTGAAAGCTGCATGACAAAGTGTATAATCAGCAGGATTTAACCTGTCATAATGTTTCTCAACCTAACATTCAGACTCATAAGCCTGTTTCTCCACTCTGCTTTCAAATTTTTAGTGCATTAAGAAGTATCATAAAGGAGTTGCACCATTTGGTCTTAATTAACCAATGGAGAAGCGCTCTGCCAGTATCACATTTCCAATGTGTAAAGTTGGTCCTTATTGTGAGGGGAAAAAATGATATAACCCGAAAATGCTTTGTACTGCCATTGGCAAAAACATTCATAGGCATATTAGAAGTTGACATTTGATTGTGTGTGTGCATGCACCTGTTTTTTTCCCTAGGAACACCATGTATTGGTTGTATAAAATTTTTCAAATTTCAAGGCTAAACTTGACTTTTCACTTCCTTCACAGTTATCTTACTATTCTTATAAAGAATTTCCGCAGTCCAGTGATACTTAACTAGTGTTTATCCACAGCAATCTAGAAGAGGGGAGAGCTACTTTGTGGTGACAGGGCCATATTCATTACTAGATGCCAATGTAGCATAGTTTTGAAGACCAAACAATTGTTTGCTTCCAAGTCCTTGATCCTTGATATCACAAAGTATCGGTATCTAAAAATCTACCATGAGCCTTGTTAGATCTTAGTTCGAACAAATTATAGAAGAAAAACATTTATGAGACAATTGGGAAAATATGAACACTGGATTTTGATAACATTGAATAATTATGTTAATTTTTAAAAGTGTGATATGGTACTGCAGTTTTTTTTTAAAAAAATAGGAGGGCCCTTAGTTTTTAGTGATGTACGCTAAAGTATTTGCAGGTGAAATTATATGATGTCTGGGATTTGCTTCAAAATCATGCACTGTTTGGGGGGTAGAGAATGGGTGGAGATACAAATGCAACAAGATTGACCATATTGATAACCTAACTATTGCAGCTGGATGATGGGTACGTGGTTGGTGATTCACTGCAACAGTCTCTCTACTTTTATATTTGAACTTTTCATAATAAAATATTTTCCAAAGTCCACTATGAAAGTGATTGCATGGTTTGGGGAGGACCCTCGTACTGTGAATTTTATCCAAGAATAATAATCCACCAACATCATCGCTTTCCTTGGTCACATTAGCAAGGGTGAACTTGTCAGATGTGTTGTAAGGAAGCAGAGGCCAAAAGGAAGAAGAAATGAGTTCAAACAAGTCCAAGAAGAGAGGAAGTTCAAAAACTCCTGGAACACAGTCTCTGGCCAGAGTGGATAAGCTATGGCCAACCACTGAAAGAGAGTGTCTGGGGTTTGTAGCAGCTAAATCAAAGTGGTAGATTATCAACAAGAAAGGCATCTTGTGTACACACATTCGTGAGGGTTACTGGGGAACAGCCTAAATGGCAAAGCTCTAAAACAAATTCATCTTTTTTTCCAAGATTTTATTTTATTTATTTTTAGACAGAGAAAGAAAAAGAGGGAGAAACACCAATGTGTGATTGCCTCTCGTGCACCCCCACCTGCGGACCTAGCCCTAAACCCAGGTGTGTGCCCTGACTGGGAATTCAACAGACAACCAACCCTTTGGTTCACAGGCCAGTGCTCAATCCACTGAGCCACACCAGCTAGGCCGAAAGTCATCTTTATTTCCCTTCTAGAGACACCATGGAGAGAAGACATTTAGAATTCATTCTTAGTCCAATTCTCAAGTCAATTAACTCGCAAATTATTTTCTGTCTTGTCCATATTTTCAAATCTACAAATCATGGGTCAGCAGCTGTTTTTCTGTATCTGCTTCCATTATATTTTTCAAAACAAAAATTACCATTTTATGGATTGTCAGTGTTAGACCTGAAGGGAACCCTGTAGACCACACAGTACTTTTTCCAAAGGTGAAAAAAAAATGAAACTAAGAGGAAGGAACTGACTCACCCAGCATTATTTCAGAGCAGGCATATGACAGGCACTTAAGAAATATCTGTTGAATCTAGGATTGATACGCTAGTATCAATTTCTAGTAGCAAATTGATAAATGCTAGTAGCAATTTCTTTTGCTACCAAGAAATTACAGCTGGTATCAGATCTGATTGGTTGCTGCCCATGTCATATAGTTTTAATATTACTCCTGGCTGGAAAAAAAAATGAACAAATAGTGCTTCCTTTGGCGGCACATATACAAAAAAAAAAAAAAAAAACGAGACCTTCTTCCTTTATAATTCTGGTTCTGGTTTCCATGGGGCCCTACTTGCAGGCAGAACAGCTCTTGGCTGTAAAGCTCACAACTAATCCAAGCCTCCTCTTGGGGGGCTGATATTTATCGATTAGTCTGTTCACCTCCTCAGTGGCCCCAAATACTTGCCAACCTTATTTTGGGCTGCATGGCACAGTGTACATTAATCCTCATAGGTTAAAGTTTCACACTGTACTCTCATCCTGGAAAAATGGGCTCCAAACTAGCTGTTTTACTGTCAGGGAGTAGCTTTCCAGCAATATTTTTCCAGTTTTTATCTACCCCAGTGGTGAGGGGAGAGAGTGGATCTGTTTTTTTTTTTCCTGAAAACTTCAAAAAAAAAAGGAAAGAAAAAATGACTTTTGATTTTAAGATTTTAGATGCATAAAATTAAATTGTTGTGATTCACATTCCAATGTCCTAATATTGCCAACTAAATTTATACCATAACATTTTCCCTAAAAACAGTACAATTGAAAAATACCATTTTATTACTAATTTAATATGAAGAAGGTGAATAGTGCAATACTGTAAAAGCCAGGTATATTGTTGCCACCAAAACTGTCATTTTCACATAAGAAGGAAGAAGAAATTGTGTGTAACCACAGCAGCCATTTATTTTTATTTTATTTTTAAAGATTGTATTTATTTATTTTTTAGAGAGGGGGAATGGAGGAAGAAAGAGAAGGAGAGAAACATCAATATGAGAGAGAAACATCACATTGATCAGTTGTCTCTCGAAGGCCCGCAGCACAGACCTGTGTGCCTACTGAGAATCAAACTGGTGACCTTCTGGTTTGTAGGACAATGCCCAATCCACTGAGCCATACCACTCAGGATCACAGCTACTATTTATTGAAGTTCACTTTGCATGGTTTACTTCACTGGTATCACACAATAACCCATAGGTAGGTCCTTTTATCACCATTTTACAAACAAGAACTGAGGCTGAAGTTAAGGAAACCTTCCACAAAGTAGAATATAAAGACAATGAAATGAAACATGAGAGAAACATATGAAAATTAAAGAATCAGCCCATGATATCCAATATTCAGCTAATTGGAGTTCTAAAATTAGAGAAAATAGAAAGGATACTATTATGTGAGAAATAATATAAGACAATGTCTCAAAAATAAAGGATCTGTTTTTAAGGTGAAAGGTCTCACAAAAGCTCAGCACAGTAAATAGAAGATGCACAAGAAGGCATATCATTGTTAAATTTTAAAACACTATAGACCAACCTGGCTGGTGTGACTCAAGAGATTGAGCACTGGCCTGTGTACCAAAGGATCGCCAGTTCAATTCCCAGTCAGGGCACATGCCTGGGTTGTGGGCCCTGTCCCCAGTAGGGGGCGATCAAAAGGCAACAACCACTGATGTTCCTCTTCCTCTGGTTCTCCCTCCCTTCCCCCTTTCTAAAAATAAATAAATATCCTTAGATGGTGTGGCTCAGTGGTTTGAACGCCAGCCTGTGAACCAAAGGTTCACTGGTTCAGTTCCTAGTCTAGGGCACATACCTAGGTTGCGGGCTAGGTTCCCAGTGGGGGGTGCGTGAGAAGCAACCACACATTGATGTTTCTGTCTCTCTCTCTCTTTCTCCCTCCTTTCCCCTCTGTCCAAAAATAAATAAAATAAAATCCTTTAAAAGAAGAAAGAAAGAAAGAAAGAAAGAAAGAAAGAGAGAAGAAAGAAAGAAAAGGTAAATAAAAAATTTAAAAAACACTATACACCAAAAGAAAACCTTTAAATCTTGCAGAAAGAAAGTTACACACAAGAAACTGGAAATCAATATGTAATCAGCCTTCTCAAAAAGCAACACCAGAAGCAAGAACATATTGGAATAATGTCTTCAAAATACTGAAAGGAAATTATTTCTAGGTAGAAATTCTTCACCTACTGAAAATTTTAACCATATATTTAGACACTGAGGGTCTTGTTAAATTATCTCCCATGCAATGTTTCTAAGGAAGGTAGTGCAGAGCGTCATCGAACAAAACTACGACATTAAAACAAGAAAGAGGAAAACATGAGATCTAGGAAAGAGAATCTAGGGGAAACTAGACGAGAAGAGAAGCTCGGGGAATTCCCAGGAAGCCAGCTGGGTGGCAGGTCAAAAGGGCAACCATTTCAAAATGAATCAGGAGGGTGAGGGTTGTCTCCAAGATAAAGAAGTGGAACCCATAGTTACACTGACCATACTAAGTGGAGTTTTATGATTCTGTCAAAAAGTTTGGGCTTGAACTCATGACAAGTACATAGAAAAACAAATCAAACTACAAAAGAGACAATCTGGGGAAAATAAATAAATAAATACAATTAATGGTATTTTACATGGATCAACTGTGAGGAATAATTATATTCTATAATGCAAATATTCAATATTTTAAAATATATTTTATTGATTATGCTGTTACAGTTGTTCCATTTTTCACTCTTTATTCCCCTCTGCCCTGCAACCCCCCTCCCACCTGCATTCTCTACTTCTTAGTTCATATCCATGGGTCCTACATATAAGTTCTTTTGTTTCTCTATTTCCCATACTACTTTTAACTTCCCCATGTCTATTTTGTACTGGTCATTTATGTTTCTTGTGCTTCTTTTTTTTTTCTTTTTTTTTCTTGTGCTTCTTATCCCCTGAACTTTTTCCCACATTCTCCCTCACCACCTCCCCACAAATAACCCTCCATGTGATCTCCATTTCTGTGATTCTGTACCTGTTTTAGTTGTTTGCTTAGTTTATTTTGATTTTTGGTATTTTTAAAGTTCATTCATTGATAGTTATGAGTTTGTTGTCATTTTACTGTTCATAGGTTTGGTCTTCTTTTTCTTAGCTAAGTCCCTTTAACATTCTGTATAATAAGGACTTGGTGATGATGAACTCCTTTAACTTGACCTTATCTGGGAAGCACTTTATCTGCCCTTCCAGTCTAAATAATAGCTTTGCTGGATAAAGTATTCCTGGATGTAGGTCCTTGCCTTTCATGACTTTGAATACTTCTTTCTAGTCCCTTCTTGCCTGCAAGGTTTCTTTTGAGAAATCAACTGATAGTCTTATGGAACTCCTTTGTAGTTATCTGTCTCCTTTTCTCCTGCTGCTTTTAAGATTCTGTCCTTCTCTTTAATCTTGGATAATTTAATTATGATGTGTCTTGGTGTGTGCTTCCTTGGGTCCAACTTCTTTGGGACTCTCTGGGCTTCCTGGATTTCCTAGAAGTCTATTTCCTTTGTCAGATTGGGGAAGTTCTCCTTTTTTATTTGTTCAAATAAGTTTTCCACTTGTTCTTCCTCTTCCCCTTCTGGTACCCCTATAATTCGAATGCTGGAATGTTTAAAGTTGTCCCAGAGGTTCCTAAGCCTTTCCTTATTTTTTTTTTTTGAATTCTTGTTTCTTCATTCTGTTCTGGTTGAATGTTTATTTCTTCCTTCTGGTCCAAACCATTGATTTGATTACTGGTTTTCTTCCTTTCACTGTTGGTTCCCTATACATTTATCTTCATCTCACTTTGCATAGCCTTCATTGTGTCCTCCATTTTGCAACCATATTCAACCAGTTCTGTGAGCATCCTGAATACCAGTGTTTTGAACTCTGCATCTGATAGGTTGGCTATCTCCTTGTTACTTCATTCTTTTTCTTGAGCTTTGATCTATTCTTTCATTTAGGCCATATTTTTTTTTTGTCTTGGCATGGCTATTCCTTTGTAAGGGGTAGAGTTTAGGTATTCACCAGGGCAGGGCAACCCACATCACTGTGTTGTGACACTGTATGTGGGGAAGGGGTCAGAGAGGGAATAAAGTCACATGTCCGGCTCTTGGCCAGCTTTCAGTCACTTTCCACTCTACCCACAATCAAATTGGGCCCTTCTGGTGCTGATTCCCAGGTGGGTGGGTTTGTGTACGTTCTAGGACCCCATGGTTCTCTTCAATGAACTCTCCTGTGAGGCTGGGATTTTCTCCCACCACTGCAAGCCCCACAGGTTTTTACAGCCAGAAATTTTGAGGCTTTCTTTGCCTGTGCTGGAATACTGGGTTATGCAATCTGTCTCACTCCCAGTTGTTTTCCCAGTTATCCACACAAAAATGTGGGACCTCTTGGTCCTCCAGCTGCTGCCTTGCTGTGTGTCCTCTCTGCACCAGCTCCCTGTCTCCGCCTCTCCTACTGGTCTGAATGAATGTTTCTTCTTTAACTCCTTGGTTGTCAAACTTCCATACAGTTTGATTTCTGGCAGTTCTGGTTATTTTTTGTTTATAAATTTGTTGTTGTCCTTCTTTTGGTTGTTGATAGTTGTGAGTAAGCTGTATCTACTTAAGCCTCCATCTTGGCCAGAAGTCCCAAATATTGAATATTTTAACCAAAAAATTATTGTATTTGTGCAAGGGAAGTGTGAGTGCATCATATGTTTATCTTTTCAAAGAACAAGCTCATAGATTTATTGATTCTTTGAATTGTTCTTTTAATTTCTGTGCCATTTAATTCTGCTCTGATCTTGGTTATTTCCTTCCTTCTACTTGCTCTGGGCTTTGTTTGTTGTTGTTTCTCCAGTTCTTGTAGATGTAGATTTAGGCTGTTTATTTGAAATGTTTATCTTCTTTAGGTAGGCTTGCATTGCTATGAACTTCCCTCTCAGGACTGCCTTCACTGTGCCCCAGAGGTTTTGAGCTGTTGTATGTTTATTTTGTTTACAGAAACTTTTTGATTTCTCCTTGATCTTACGGTTAACACATTCATTATTTAAAATATGTTATTCAGTCTCCATGAATTTGACTGTTTTTGTGTTTTTTTCCTTTAGGTTGTTTCTAGTTTCAAACCATTGTGATCCAAGAAAATGCTGGATATGATTTCAATTTTCTTGGATTTGTTGCTTGTTTTGTATACTATCATGTGGTCTATCTTTGACAATATTCCATGTGCATTTGAAAAGAATGTGTATTTAGCTTCTTTGGGATGAAGGGCTCTATATATATCAGTTAAGTCCATTTCATCCAGGGTGTTGTTCAATGCCACAATATCTTCGTTGATATTTTGTTTGGAAGATCTGTTCATTTTTGACAGTGGGGTGTTAGAATCCCCTAGTATAATTGTTTTGCTGTCAATATCTTTCTTGAAGTCCTCAAAGACTTTCCTTATGTATTTGGGTGCTTCTATGTTGGGTGCATGTATGTTTATAATGCTTATTTCTTCTTGATGGATTCTTCCCTTCAGTATTATGAAGTGACCTTCTCTGTTTCTTTTTATAGCATTTGTTTTGAAATCTACTTTGTCTGATATAAGTATTGCTACCCCAGATTTTTTATTACTGTCTGTTTGCTTGGAATATTTTTTTCAACTCTTTACTTTTAGTCTGTGTAGGTCTTTTGTCCTGAGGTGGGTCTCTTGTAGGAAGCATATGTGTAGGTCCTATTCTTTCTCTCACTCTTTTCTTCATCTTCTTAAAGCAGTCCCTTTAGCATATCTTGCAGTACTAGATTAGAGGAAGTGTATTCTTTGAGCCTTCTTTGTCTGAAAAGCTCCTTATTTGGCCTTCCATTTTTTTAAGATTTTTTAAATTTATTTATCTTTTAGAGGGGAAGGGAAGGAGAGAGAGAGAGAAATATCAGTTTATGGTTGCCTCTGGTGTGTCCCCTGCCGGGAACTGGCCTGCAACCCAGGCATGTGCCCTGACTGGGAATCGAACCACGATTGTCTGGTTCACAGGCCCATGCTCAATCCACTGAGCTACACCAGCCAGGGCTGGCCTTCCATTTTAACTGAGAGTCTTGCTGGATATAGTGGTCTTGGTTGCAGACCTTTGCTTTTCATCACTTAGAATATTTCTTGCCATTTCCTTACAGTGTTTCTCTTGAGAAATCAGCTACTAGCCTTATTAGAGCTCCCTTGTATGTTACTTCCTATTTCTCCCTTGCTGACTTTAAGATTCTCTATTTGTCTTAGAATTTTGCCATTTCCATTATGATGTGCCTTGGAGTGGGTCTCTTTGGGTTCCTCCAGATTGGGACTCTCTATGCTCCCTGGAGTTGCATGACGTTTCTCTCATCGAGTGAGGGAAGTTTTCTGTCATTACTTTTTCAAACAGGTTTTCTATCACTTGCTCTTCTTCTTCTCCTTCCAGTATCCCTATAATACAGATGTTATTAGGTTTCATGTTTTCTTGAAGCTCCCTTAACCCCTTTTTGGTCTTTTTGACTCTGCTTTCATTTATTTGTTCTGTCTGGAAATTTTTTTCTACCTTGCCTTCCAGCTCACTGATTCAATCATCTGTTTCATCTACCTTGCTTTTAATTCCTTCTACTGTTCTTCATTTCAGATATTGTATTTTTCATTTCCTTCTGTCTTTTATTGATAGTTTCTATTTCATTTTTCATGCTTGTGTATTTCACAGTAAGTCCCTTGAAATTTCCCTGTAGTTCTTTGAAGTTCTCACTGAGCTCCTTGAGCATCCTTATTACCATTATTTTGAACTCAATGTCTGATAGTTTGGTTGCCTCAATTTCATTTAGCAGTCTTTCTGGGGATTTCTCCTTTCCTTTTGATTCTAGGTTGTTTGTTTGTCTCACCATTTTAGGTAACTCTGTTTTTTTCTGCTTGTTAGATTTATCTGCTTTGACTTCCTGTCTTCATGCTGTGATCTTCTGTGGTAGGAGACCTGTGAGATTTGGTGGTGCAATCCCTTGATTTCCTGCACTTGATGCTCTTGAGCTTCCATTTATGCCTTTTATGTGGTTGTAATTGGGTTTTGGTTGTTGTTGGGTCATTCTTTGGTGGGATCTTCCCTCCAGCTGACTGACTAAGAGTCACTCTGCCCTCCACATCTTGTATGCTGTTGTTCAGGTGTTGCCAGAACAAAAACCAAACAGCTAAGGAAACAGACCCACACCTGCAAAGGTATCTCCCACCCACATTTACACTATCAGTGGCCAATGTGCCACTATTAATAAAGGGGTAAAGAGATTAAAACTATTATAAGAAAGGAAAAGTGAATATGAGATGACTAACTGAAAAGATACTGAGAGGGTAGAAGGAGGGGCAATAATAAGAGTAAAGAATAGAGACAAGGAAAAGTGGGAAAGAAAATAAAATTACTTCCTAACTAAAAAAAGGGAGGGAGGAAGGAAAGTGAAATGGAGTAAGACAGGAGAAGCTTGTACTGTTATATTAAAACCAAAATTTAAAGAAAAAAATATATGTGTATATATCTAGTGAGAGAAAAAACTGACAACTGACAACCATAATAAAATGTATGTATATATTAAACAATATGGTCCTAATTGCAGAAAAATCTGCACCACA
The DNA here is from genome assembly GCF_014824575.4 of Sturnira hondurensis. NCBI lineage: Eukaryota > Metazoa > Chordata > Mammalia > Chiroptera > Phyllostomidae > Sturnira > Sturnira hondurensis. The sequence continues at coordinate 2,811,737 of NW_028079197.1, read as the reverse complement.
GAGATATCTACCACCAATGAGCTAAGATTTATTCAGGTAGAATGGCAATAACAGAGCGCAAGGAAAGACGGAAGAGCTTAAGAGATGTCTAGAGAAAAGGGAAGTTATTTTGAGATGATAGAAGAAAAAGGAATACTAAAAATTCAGGATGAAAACCCTATTAAGAAAGGGAAAAATTGATTTTTAAAACAAAAGAAGGGAAGGACAGATAGAAGGCAAAAATTTGAGATTCAAAGTACAAAGATAGTCACTGTCTAGAAATAAGATTGAAGAACTGTAACAACAACTACCTTATCCACTACCTATGAGGAAAGATGGATAGGGGTGTTGAGAGAACACAGATATCTTAAGAGTGGAAAAAGAATTGAGATGACCAATGACAAGAAAAATGGTTATCAGAGGCTGGAGGGGGGAGAAATAGTAAGAGTGCAGAATGGAAACAAGTTTGTAGCAAGAGATAAAACAAAATATAAAATGAAAATAAGATGGAAAAAAGAGGGTGAAATGGGGTAAAAGAAAGGAGTAGCAAAATATGAAATTTGAAATACACTATAATATAAAGTCTAGTGACTTAATATGCACACACTTGAAGGGCAAGAAACAAATGTTAAAAAGCTATGCATGAGAGAAAATATCACAAATCGTGAAGAAGACCACAGTGGTTTTCATCTTGATAGTGTCTAGTATTTACCACTGTCTTTTTCTTCTGGATCTGCCTCTGGTGATGTCAGATGGTGACCCAGTCTGGCCTTAGACAGCATGTTTGAGACTACCAGGGAACTACTGTCTGTGGCTGCCTCCTTCAATTATTGATCTGGTCACTATGCACTCAGCGGTCAGGCTTAACCACCACAGCGTGGCACAGAATAATTCCTGCAGGTGGGGCTGTTGCTTCCCCTCAGGCTGATACCACTTGTGAGGGTGGTCTGCCTGAGCAAGATGCCTCCTGCAGTATGGGGGATGACTTAGCACAAGGATCCTGGTGGCTGCTCTCTCAGTTCTCTCCTCAAAGCCACCAGCCCCAGTCTCTCATCAAGCACCTCTACTCTTCTCTGCCCTTCCTTTGCCAGAGCCCAGGGTAAGTGGCTACAAATGAAAATGTATGTGCTGCCCTGGCTGGTGTAGTTCACTGGATTCAGTGTGGGCTGTGAACCAAAGGGTTGCCAGTTCAGTTCCCGGTCAGGGCACATGCCTGTGTTGCAGGCCAGGTCCCCAGTAGGGGCCACGTGAGAGGAAACCACACATTGATATTTCTCCCCATTTTTTCTTCCCTTCCCCTCTCTCTAAAAAAATAAATAAATATAATATTTTTAAAAATGAAAAATGTATGTGTTGGCCCTTTAAAAGGCTCTCTGTGTCTCCAGCTGTCTGACCCTAGTAGAGAAAACCTTGCCACTTTTCACAACTGGATGTTATCTGGGTACTTTTCAGGTGCTTGTGCTGTAGGCTGGGGAGTGCAGCTTGGGGGTTAGACCCCATAGTTCTCACCAGGATCCCCTTGGCCACTTAAGTATTCCTCTAGCACTTCAGCTACCATCCATGGGAGCCTATCCAACCTTCTCACATCTCTTGTGCATTCCCTACAAGTCTCGTTGTGGTGAAGGTGTTTGTTCTATCTGTCTGGGTTATAAGGCTTCTCTCCAGCTATTGTTCAGTTGTTTATTCTGGGTGATCTCTCCATAATTTATTTATTATTGGTCCTGGGAGGAGGTTAGTGTAGCTTCCACTCACTCCGCCATCTTTTCAGAACAACATAAATATATTATCTTACGTTCCTGTGACGCGTGCACCAGCTCTCAGTGCCCGTGGTGTCATGTATGGGGTTTGAGACAAATTCACACGGACTACCAAGTCGTGTGAAGGAAAAGGGATGGCACAGCTACTCCCTCAAGGGGGGAGTACCTCAGAGTGGCCTAGTCACTCTCTCAAGGGGAGAGCATGCTCGCCCTTGCCTAGATGGGCTTTTATTGGGTTTAATTTGCACAGGACAACTCATTAATCATTGTCAGGCAGTAAGGATCAAACAGTAGATAGCATACAAAGAACTATGAGGGCTTCTTCTGAGTCAGGGTCTATCAGCTAAAAGGCTACAAAACTTTGGGAAACAAACTCATTTCCTGCTTGAGCCTTTATCATTTAACTAAGAGCATTCTTAGCAAAGCAGGTTTCACAAGATTTTACATATCCTTTCTCAGGCCTGATCACCTGGGGAAACCGCCCTTTCCAGTACAGGGCTGCACCACCCTCTGTCATTGTTTCAGGCTTAAGTCAGGCAGAGGAGGCAAGATAGCCAAGGAATTAGGAGAAATGAGGACTCGGGCTTTGTCAAAGCTGAGGGGTGAGGGTCAACCACCCCCTTTCTGCATAGCCCCCCCAAGTCCTTCCCTGGGGCCTCCACGTGACCATGCCTGTCTTAGGTAGTTCCCCACTTGGGGAATCTTACCCATCATTGGCTAACTGATCAAGCATTGGAGGCCAGTTATGAAAAAAAGAGCAGAGGCAGCACTCCTGCCAGGGAGATAAGCTTTATCTCCTTAGTGACATGTGGTTGCTCACTCAGCCTTAGCCATGGGGGTTTACAGCTCCTGAAACCAGTCAGGGTGTTTCCTCAGGCACATGTTTCCTCCAATACCTGTAGGTCAGAAGTCCAACACAATCCAAATTATATTTCTTTCCCAACAAGCAAAGATGCTTTTTGTAAACAGATTATTCATTTCTCACTCTATCACATTTCTTACCTATCACAGAGGTGACCAAATCAAATGCTATTTTTTCTAAATAAAACAATACAAAATACCACTTATTTGCTAAAATATTTAATGTATACTATTGTGACCAATGCAAAAAGTTAAGATATCGAAGACTTTATGCACATAACAGTATACTTTTATATTTATTTTTTCAAATAGATTCCATCTTCCCAATTTGGCCAATAAAAATTTTAGTTAAAAAAGAGATTTCTGGTCAAGATGGCAGCATGGGTAAACATGGCTCTCCTCCACACACAACCAAATCAAAATTACAGCTGAAATATAGAACAACCATCACTCAGAACCATCAGAAATTGAGTTGAATGGAAATCTGACAACTATGGAATTAAAGAAACCACATCCATCCAGAGTGGTAGGAGGGGCATAGGTGTGGGAATCGGCTGATCCCATATTCATGTGTGGTGGATAACATTTTGGGAGGTGTACCTTGGGATCAAAACATCCCAACCCAGGCTTCCAGTGCCAGAAAGGTAAGTCTCCTTAAACCAGCAGGGATTAAGTTGGTGGAAGAAACTGATGGAGTCCCAAGCAGTTCTTCTTAAAGAACTCACACACAACTTAGACTCACTCCCTCTGAGCTCCAGCACCAGGGTAGCAGCTTGAAAGTCACTAGTGCCATACAGGAAAAAGCTGAAGTGTCTGGCATTAGGAGAGAGCTGGGGGACAGCTTTCTCCAAGACAGAGAAGTGGGCAGAGGCCATTGTGCCTTTTCTGAACCCCCACAGAGCTACAGAGCCAGTAGATAGGTACCATATCTGAGACTTCATCAACTGTCTGTGTACCCTACCCTGGAGATCCCCAGAGACTCTGTGCTACCCAACCTATGGGCCCACCCAAGCTGCTTTTCCATAAGAATGGCTGGTCTTGCCTCATGCTTCACAGTTTCCTAAATCCTCTCAAACCAGCAACAGGCAGCCTCAGTGAGCCCAAGCCTCTATACCTCTTGCCAAGTGGCCCTAGGCCTGGTGGTAGCAAAAACCAGCCCAGATTCAGAGCTTGGCCTTGCCTTGGAATCTCTAAGACAAGCACATGGAGCATCAATCTCACATTGATTTATAGCTCAGGGAGGGTGGCCCTGGGCAAAACATAGGTGGGGGCTGACTTTGGCCTGCACCACATGAGAAATGTCAGGGCCAGCACACCCAGTGGATAGCTATAGACCAGCTTGGCACACCACTATCCTGCCCCTGCACAGGTACTCCACAGAGGGTGGAGATTTGTGCTCAGTGGCCACACAGGTAGTCCTTGCAGCTGACTGGCCTGGGTAAATCTCTGCTATTGATCTGCCAACAGCAATCAAGTCTTAACTACAAGAGGAGAGTGTACTTAGCCCTGTGTACACTGAGTGTACTCAGTGCACACCAAGGGCCCACATTGAGCACCCAATTTGGGTGATAGGGGAGGCTGTGCCACTGGAACCTACAGAACACCTACTACATTAGGCCACTCTACCAAGATATGGAGTCATAGCAGCTCTACCTAATACATAGAAACAAACACAGGGAGGCTGCCAAAATGAGGAAACAAAGAAACATGGCCCAAAAGAAACCAGCCCAGAAACAAACAGATCAAAACTCCAGAAAAAGAGCTAAACAAAATGGATATAAGCAATCTATATTGCTGGTTTCAAAAGAAACCAGCCCAGAAACAAACAGATCAAAACTCCAGAAAAAGAGCTAAACAAAATGGATATAAGCAATCTATCAGATGCAGAATTCAAAACACTGGTTATAAGGATGCTCAAGGAACTTAGTGAGGACTTCAGCATAAGATGTAGTCAGAACTGAAGGACACACTAATTAAAATAAAGAACAATTTACAGGGAAATAACAGCAGAGAGGATAAAGCCAAGAATGAAATCAATGATTTGGAACATAAGAAAGCAAAAAACAAAAAACAAAAACAAAACAAAAAACCCACAAAACCAAAAAACAATGAATCAGAACAACAAGAAGAAAAAAGAATCCCCCCCAAAAAACATAGTATAAACAGCCTCTGGGTCAACTTCCAGAGGTCCAACATTCGCATCACAGGGGTACCCAAAAAAGAAGAGAAAGAGCACGAAATTGGAAATCTATTTGAAAAAATAATGAATGAAAATTCCCTAATTTGGTGAAGAAAATAGACATGAAAGTCCAGGAAGCATGGGGAGTCACAGACAAGAAGGATGCAAAGAGGCCCATTCCAAGACACATCATAATTAAAATCCCAAAGGTTAAAGATAAAAAGAGAATCTTTTTTTAAAAATAATTTTTTATTTTTTGATGTATTTCATTATTGTTCAAGTACAGTTTTCTGTCTTATATTCCCAACACTGCCCACCCCCCTCCAGTGCTCCCCACCTGTCTCCCATCCCCCCCTCACCTTAGTTATTGTCCATGTGTCCTTCATACTTGTTCCTGTGAATCCTTCCCCCTTTCCCCTGTGATTCTCGCCCCTCTCCCCTTTTGTCCCTGTCAGCCTGTTCTGTATTTCAGTGTCTTCGGTCATATTTTGCTTGCTTGTTTGTTTTGTTGTTTAGGTTCCTGTTAAAGGTGAGATCATATGGTATTTGTCTTTCACCGCCTGGCTTATTTCACTCAGCATAATGCTTTTCAGTTCCATCCATGCTGAGAATCTTAAAAGCAGCAAGAGAGAAGTTAGTTAAGACTGTCAGCTGATTTCTCAAAAGAAACTTTGCAAGCTAGAAGGAATTGGCAAGAAATATTCAAAATCATGAAAAGCAGAGACCTACAGCCAAGATTGCTTTACCCAGGAAAGATATCATTTGGAATGAAAGGGCAGACAAGAAAAACTAAAGGAGTTCATCATCAGCAAACCCTTGACATATGAAATGTTCAAGGAACTCAGTTTTTTTTAAAAAGAGCAGCCCTAGTGGTGTGCCTCAGTTGATTGAGTGCCAGCCTGTGAACCAAATGGTCGTCAGTTCAATTCCCAGTTAGTGCACATGCCTGGGTTGCAGGCCAGGTCCCCCATGGAGGGCACGTGAAAGGCAATCACACATTGATGTTTCACTCCCTCTCTTTCTCTCTCCCTTCCCCTCTCTAAAAATAAATAAGTAAAATCTTTTTATTTTTATTATTTTTTCTTTTTTTCTCAATTTTTTTATTTAATTATTTTTCAAGTACAGTTTTCTGTCTATTATTCCCATCCCATCCCACACCCCATGCTCCCCCCTCCCTCCTATTTCCACCCTTCTCAGTTGTTGTCCACGCATCCTTTATATAGGTTCCTCTAAATCCCTCCCTTATTTCCCCTGAAATTCCCTCCCCTCTCCCCTCTGGTCACTGTCAGCCTGTTCTCTATTTCGGTGTCTTTGGTTATATTTTGCTTGCTTATTTGTTTTGTTGTTTAGCATTACGCTGAGTGAAATAAGCCAGGTGTTGAAGGACAAATACCATATGATCTCACCTTTAACAGGAAGTAAAATCTTTTTGAAAAATAAAAAAGATCAAAACTATGAACAATAAAATAGCAATCAATACATGTCTATCAACAACTGAATCTAAAAAACAAACTAAGCAAATAAGAGGAACAGAAACAGAATCATGGATATGAAGAGCATTTTGATGGTTGCCAGATGAGCGGGGGATATGGGGGAATTGGGTGAAGAACCGAGGGGATTAAGTAGAAATAGGTAGTTTCAGGATAGCCACGGGGATGGAAAATACAGTATAGGAAATGGAGTAGCCCAATAATTTATACATATGACCCATGGACATGAACAATGGTGGGGGATTGACTGAAAGAAGGGGGTGCTGGGTGGTGGGGGTCAAAGAAGAAAAATTGAGACAACTATAATGGCATAACCAACAAAATATAATTTTTAAAAAAGATCCTCTAAAAAAAAGTCCAGCGCAGCATGACTAAATTTTCTGCTCAGGGTCTCATGAGGCCAAAATTATGAGTTTGGCATTCTTGGGCTCTTGTATTGGACAGATTCTACTTCTAGGTTCAGTTTCATTGTGAGCAGGATCTGGTTCCTTCTAACACTTTCTACATGGTCTCATCCATCCTCAAGCCAGCAATTCACTTTAGGCCCTTTCCGAACTTGGAATCTCTCCTCTCCTGCTTGTAGCCAAAGAAATTACTGTATTGTGAGCTCAAGTGGTTAAATTGGGCCCACCCAGATAACTCATGATAATCTCTCCAGTTAAGGTCTTCAATGTAGCCTTGATTGGTGTGGCTCAGTTGGTTGAGCATTGTTCCACCAAGTAAAAATTTGCAGGTTCAATTCTCGGTCAGGTCACACGGTTTGTGGGTTCAGTTGCATATAAGAATACAGCCAATCAATGTTCCTCAGATCAATGTTTCTGTCCCTCTCTTTATCATTCTCTTCCCCTCTCCCTAAAAATAAATAAAACATGTCTGAAAAAGGGGTCTGTAATACTAATTACTCTTGCGAAGTCCCTTTTGCCATGTAAAGTGACATTTTCACGGGTCCAAGGGATTAGAGTGTGGGCATCTTTTTTTGGGAGCAGGGAGCAGGCCTAAAGAAGGGTGGGGCAGGGAACTGATGTTTTTATAAGCCCTGTGGTACTCTTTTTAAATTACATACATTTTTTGAAGGACACATGGACAAAACCAAAGAAGGGTAAGATCAAGGATGGGGAGTGGGGATGGCTGGGGTGTTGGGGAGTAGTGGGGGAAAAATGGAGACAACTGTACTTGAATAACAATTAAATATAATTAAAATTAAAATACAATATTATGTACACGTTTTATTTTGATCAAGTAAAAACCAAGACATTAAATTCAATGACCAAATTTGCAAGCATTGAAATCAAATGAACCGTATTTCAGGTAATGTATCAAATATAGTCATTATACAAGCAATCTATATAATAGAAAGTCCATTTTTGTGTTTCTATGCAAAATGACCTAAGGCCTATAAAGCTTGCTAAAAAAAAATATTTGTTAGGCACAACCATGGCTGGGCCCTTGTGGAAATTTTGATTTGGATGGACCACAGCATTCATTCAATGTATCAATTCCTTTTATTAAAGGACCTACTCTGGTTATTTCTGGCAGTTACTACTAATAGCTAGCTCCTTCCTGGATCAAGAGTAGATGACTGTAAATATCATCTTTGTTTGGATGTCAGAATAGAGCTGATCTAGTCCAACCTCCTCATTTTATAGATGTCCCAAGAGAGGAAGTGACCTGTCCATGGTATTGCTACTATTTACAGTCGCCCCTCACTATATTGCGGTTCACTTATTGTGGCTTCACCGTATCGTGGGCTTTAAAAAACCTGTGATACAGTGAAGCCACAATAAGTGAACTGTGATATAGTGAGGGATGACTGTATACTTCACTGGTGAGTACCCATATAGAATTTTACATATTGTTAAAATTAGATAGGCTTAAGAGTGTAGAAAGTGTTTAAGAGCATATGAAGTGTTTATAAGAGCATGGGAAAGGTTAATAAGAGAGTGGGAAAGGTTTATAGGAGTGTGGGAAGAGTTTATAAAGCCTTAAAATATATATAAATAATAAAATAAATACAATGCTGCTACTTCGAGGATTTTCACCTATTGCGAGGGTCTCTGGAATGTAACTCCCACGATAGGTGAGGAGTCACTGTATAGTGAAAATTGTCACTTCCAAATGAACTCCACAACTTACAGCCTCTTGTGAGCCTTGAATAGGATAAGAAATCACTAAGACTAACATCTATCTGCATTGCATAGATGGGAAAGCAGATGCAGACAGGAAGAAATACCTGGTCAAGGTCATTTGGAACTCCTAAATTCTAATCTAGATTTCTTTCCCCTGAACAAAGTAGCCTCCTGACTAACCACCTGATACCAAGCCAAATCTTCTTGACTTTTAAATTCCTAGTACCTAGCACATTGCCTGGCATGTGGATGTAATGAATGCACAAATGAATCTTAAGACATTGTAAAAAGCCCACTTTGCAATTAAGTAATTTAAATTCTCAGTCTTCCAGTTGATAAGTGATAATGTGAAATGTTTCTTCTTTAGGTAGTTGCTCTTTAGGACAAATACATCACTGGCTGTATTATATAAGCTCTAAAGTTGGGGTGACTTGTTTTCTAATTGTGTCTCAATCAATTACTGGCTGTGTGATCTCGCATACATAGACCAATCAATCATCTTATGTCTGCTTTTTCACCTATTAAATGAGGATAATAATGAAACCTATCCCCTGGCACTCACGTGAGGATTTAGGGAAATAACACATGCAATGGCACACAGTAGTTACTCAATAACTATTAATCTTCTTTTTATATAATTATCTATATAATAAATGTTGAAAACTAGAAATGAAATATGTTCCTATTGCTATTGCTGATAAGCTCAAAGCATGGCTATTAGGAAAGAGGCCAAAGAACCTTCAGAAAGAAATCACTTGGAGGTCAATATCAAAAATAGCTAGCACATCCAAAAGTCAGTAAAACTCCTCCCTTGAAGTAAAAGCATGCCAAGATTTAGCTACAGTATTTACCCAAACAATTCTTTTGCTTGATCTAATCATTAGGGTTTAAAACAGGCTCTGGAAATCAATGTGCTTAGATCATGCTGGCTCCTTTCCCTCTGAGATAAGGTAACTATGTGTGTGGATACAGGAGTTTGTTTTTCATAGACCTCATACAGACATACAACTCCAAGGGCCTTCAGTTAAATGTTTTCTATCATACTACTCAGTGTTTTGATATATCAAGAATCAAAAGTTTCCACCCTGGCTGGCACAGCTCAATAGATTGAGCACGGGCTGCAAACCAAATGGTTGCAGGTTCAATTCTCAGTCAGGGCACATGCCTGGGTTGTGGGCCAGGTCCCCAGTAGGGGCCACGTAAGAGGCAACCACACACTGATGTTTCTGTCTCTTTCTCCCTCCCTTCCCCTCTCTAAAAATAAATAAAATCTTAAAAAAAAGAATTAAAAGTTTCCTATTAAAAAAAACAAAACAATACTTACCTGGAAGTAGATTTCCAGAATCTTCTTGGATCATTCAAGACAGTTAACAGGACTAACCTAATCAAGATCAAAACCCACTGCATATATCCTGGGGGCTGGATCCTGTGAAGACTCAGTCTATAACAAATGTGGTCTGGCTCAACCCAAATGAGAAAACCCTCGGTAGTATTCAAAGCATTTTGCTGTCATAGAAAATATGAAACTACATCACTTTCTTTTAAGAGGATAGCTATTGAGAACTGATTTTGTTAGTCTCAAATCTAACTTGGTAATGTGATGAATTTATAACTAGGGGGTCCCCCTTCATGTATACCATGAAAGCTTCCTTAAGTATATTGTACTCTATTTTAAGCTGAATATTAGAAAGCACCAGTTTTTCATTTTCCTTATTAACATATCTACAATTTATCAAATACTTACATTCCTTAGTGCATGCCTTATCAGGAAACACAGTCATGCAGAGAACAGCAGGGAAGCTTATGATAAATGAGTATAAGATAAAATAGCTACCTTGGAATTTTTCACATTTATTCTTTTAACTCCAATTTTTTATGCCACCCAACCCTCACAATACTTCCCCAAAAATAATACCAAAGGAAAACATTTGGGTGACATATAAAAAGACAATATTTTATTCAAACTTTCCTATAAGAAGTTAAACACAATGATCCCTAGTTGAAGTTATTACCAAAAATGTTAACATTATTTCACATATCCCTTTAGTGCCCAGATGAAGAAAACACTTATCTCAAGGCAAGAATAAGAATGAAAATTCTTACAGTAGGTTTACTTAAGTATACAGAGAAAACAATCTGTATAGGTTAGACATAAAATAGTAAATGACATACTAGTTTCCTACAGGTGATAAGAATCCCACTGATGTACGGGGTGGGGGAAAAGTAGGTTAGCAGTTGTGAGTATGTGAAACACAGTTTATTCTCGTATTATTATTTATTTATTATTGTATTATTTTCCATATGAACAACTGTAAACCTACTTTCACTCCACCTAGTATTAAAGTCTCCAAGAGCTCCCAAGACCTGGGGATCACTTTTCAACAATTATAAAACAGCCATAGCTAGCAACTCCCATAACTCACTGCCCCCTTTCCCCTTACTACTAAAAGAGAATGGAAACAAAATACAATTTCTACACTCCCAGGATGCTTGATAGTCTGCATCCGATGCTTGGATAAATAGAATATCAAAGCACCCCCACCAATACTATCTAAATAGGGAAACAGGAAAAATGGCTTTGGGTGAGGTATTTCAGTGTTTTTCTTCCCAGAATTATAAAAGACCTGGCTAAGAAGGAATCTCATTCCTACAAAGGAAAAGTAAATATGGTTTTTGACACAACAGTAGAACAAAGTGAAACATTCATGCATGTCTCCCACCTTCAATCTGACCACAAAAATAAAAGCACAGGGAGGGAACACTTTGGCATCTACTCTTGCTCTGGACGCCAATTTTCTCAGAAAAGCCAGGAACACTGCACTCCTCCTCTGCAGTGCAAGCAAGTTGCCACTTTTCCCCAAACCTGTGAAGAGCAGAGATCTCTGATCTCCCATCCCCTAACAGCAGGAATTACAAGTAGTGTCACTTGATTAATACAAAGGGGTGAATGTTTGGAGAATGGGTGATACAAATTTGTTAAGTTCCTACCGGTAATCTGAGTCTATATGTGGAAGGAGAGAAGCATGGGGTGTGGGGGAGGGCACTATCATTTCCCTGCTATTTTAAATTTGGAGTAAGTAGGAGTAGAGGGAATATATATGTTGTGGAGATGAGTGAGAATGGAACCCTAACATATGCAAAATATGCATACAAACATTGGAGCCCTGGATGCTGGCTATCTATATAAGTCATAAAACCTACTAATAACTTTGTGACAGTAAGGAAAAGAGGTAAATAAAACTACTCTTTTTTTTTTACCAAGCAAATAGCAAAATTATAAGTGAAGATAATATCTCCTTTCTATTTAGAAAATATGTAGAGAAACAGTAAATGCTGAAAACTTCAAGTAAATGCAGACACAGAGAAGTTACAAAATATGCAAAAACTTGTCACTCTCTCTCAGTCTACTCACAATTTACCTGAGCTGCAAATCACTCCCTGCTCCTCTAGGTGTTCTGAGTAGATTTATATTCTAATATCTATTGGAAGGTGAAAGACTACAATGAGGGAAAAGGCAAAGGGGAAATCAGGTGTGGGAATGAGGGAGTTGAAAGGTCTGGAAAATGACTGGTGGAAAAAAAGAAAGTGGTTAAGAACTGAGGAGTCCCAACCAGAGTGTCCACCTTTTAAGGGAGATGCCTCACCCCTGGGGGCCTGCTACATATAGAAAATATGTCTGAACATATAGAAAATACTTGATTTGAGTAAAGGAGGTGGAAAAAACAAATATATCATTACAGAATGCAGTGATATATAAACTCTAATACCCAATAAGTCATCTGTCTCTACTGCCTTTAAAAGCCTGCAGTGGCTTTGAAAGGTCCCAATAACAGAAGCTGCCTCTGCTTTGTCTGTAGGTGTCATCATCATGAACAACAAATACTGATATCTGGGCCTTTCAAAGCAGAGGAAAATGTTGCCAAAGGGACAATGATTCCAGCCTCTTAAGTTTGAATAGCCACAGACATTACTTACTGGGATCCCAAACAACAAATAACAGATTTTTTTTTTCAATTGTTTGCTAGATCTTCTCTGTGACTCAAGTTTGGCATTAACACTTGCACTCCAAAATGAGTTTCCCCACAAATAAAATCTGTTGGTATTGTTTGACACAAATAATACAAAGCATACATAGATCCATCCCTCAAGCTGCTGTCATGATTCTTGATAAGATCGACTCTACTGTCATCATCACTTTTTGCTTTGTTCCCTAGTTTGTAACCTTCACCAAAGATGCCTGCTTTTATAATTCAATCAGAATAATTTCACTCTCTTCTCCAAAGGGCCAATTATTTTTAGTTTTTTGATGCACAACAACATAAAAATATGTGGCTCTTAGGAGCTGCCTGTTTTTAAATAGTCCAGTAGTTTTGGTTTCCATTTAACAAGTTCCCAGATAACAAATGGAGAATAGGAAGAATCTTTACAAAGTCACGATGAGGGTTAAAATAAATTATCCCTTTTCACTGAGAGGTTCTCTTCAGGTTTTCTATCAGCACTACAGAGTCAGTTTCTTCTTTGGTTTGCTTCTCATAGATGTCATATTTCTTCCAGTGCTGGGAAAAAAGGAGAAAACATACACATGATGACTTTTCTTTTTTTTTTCAATTTTTTTATTTAATTATGTTTCAAGTACAGTTTTCTGTCTATTACTCCCATCCCATCCCACCCCCGTGCTCCCCCTCCCTCCCATTTCCACCCTCCTCAGTTGTTGTCCATGTATCCTTTATATATGTTCCTCTAAATCCCTCTCCTATTTCCCCTGAAACATGACTTTTCTAAATCATGTTCTTTCCCTGAGTACTCAAAGCCAATGCTTATTTTTAGCTTTGTGTGCATTGAACTACCAGCCTGTTATGTTTTTTAAAACTTTTGTTTCTTTTTTTAAAGATTTTATTTACTTATCTTAGAGGGGAAGGGAAGGAGAGAGAGAAAGACAGAGAAATATCAATGTATGGTTGCCTCTCATGCGTTCCCTGCCAGGAACCGGAAACTGGCCTGCAACCCAGGCCTGTGCCCTGACTGGGAATCAAACCGCAATACTCTGGTTCGCAGGCCCGCGCTCAATCCACTGAGCTACACCAGCCAGTAAGTGTATCTCTTATAGTAAAAGCCAACAACCTGGTCCTTGCCATCTTTACTTACAAATCAAAGAAAAGGATAAAACCTGAGCTCAGTCCCCTCATCTGCACAAGAAAGTTGTTAGACTAAACCAAGGTCTAGCAAACTATGGTCTAAGGGCCAAAGCCCATAGGCCACTTGTTTTGTTCATAAAGTTTTACTGGAACACAGCCACACACCCACTTGTTTCTGTATGGTCTATGGCTGATTTCATTCTACAATAGCAGAGTTGAGTTGCTGTGACAGAAGATCACCTCAGAAACGGAGACTAAGCTAGAAGGAATACAAGAACAAATAAACACAAAGGATAATACCTTAAAAGAAACAGAAGATAAAAAAGACTTTTTTAATAAAAAATAAATGAAGGTGATAAAAAGTATTCACGAGGATGTGGCAAATATCTAGAAAAAGAAAACCAGAGAACAGTATAAGTAAAATCTGTAAGTGGAGAAAATTTTACTGAACATTTTTTTAAAACTCTGAAACTACATACTGGAAGGGCATAAGACATACCTTGGAAAACTAACCCAGGATGACCAACAACATTGACATATTCTAGTAAAATTATTGGACTTTGAAAAAAATTTTTAAAAAGATCCTATTTATTTTTAGAGGAAGGGAAAGGGAGGGAGAAAGAGGAGAGAAACATCAATGTGAGAGAGAAATATCAATCGATCATGTCTCATAGGTGCCCCAACCAGGGACAGAACCTGTAACCCAGGCAATATGCCCTGAACTGGGAATCAAACCAGTGACCTCTCACTTTGTGAGACGATGCTCAACCAACTGAGCCACACCGGTCAGGGTGGGAAAAAAAATCTTTTAACAACCAGGTGAAAAACACCAAGTGTTTTAATACGAAAAGAAAATTATGTTTTCAGCAGACTTTGGCAACATTTTATGCCAGAAGAAAATGGAGGACACATTTAAGATACCCAACACAAGAATGTGTGAACCACAGACTTTATATCTAGCTAAAATGATTTATAATTATTAGCAGAGCAAACTCCATCAATGTGTAAACATTTTAGGAACAAAGGATTCATGTTGGTCCCATGAATCCTTTCTGAGAAAACTTTTAGAGCTTCAAACAACCAAAATGACTGGAGTGACATAAAGACATCTAGTAAGCATCAAATATATACCCACACAGATGAGGGCTATAAGGGACATCATATAATATATAATGACCTTCTGCACTGACAGTGTAGATACTGAACAACTTTTAAAATAGGGAGAGAATGGGGGAGAATGAAATGGAAAAATTATTCTTTTTTAATAATCATTAAAAATTACTTTATAAGTTGTCCAAAGCTCACAAATTCTTTTAGTTTCATCTATTTGTTTCCCACCTGTTGAAACCAAATAAAATGAAATATGAGCATTTTATTAAAACATTTTATATGATTGGTTAAAAGTGTGGAGTAGAGAATCAGAATGCCTGGGTGCAGATCTCAGCTCTGATACTTGTTGGTTAAGTTTGGATCCTACCACTGCTATGTACTAGCATGTTACACGTAATCCCCTAGTGCCTCATTTTCTTTATCTGTATAACTGAGATAATAACTACTGCAGAAGGGGACCAATTAATGAGTAAAGTGCCTCAAAAAGTGTTTGATACATAGTAAAAGTTCAGTAAGCATAACTATTATCATTATTGTTGGTATTGCTATTATTCCATTTACCAATCAAAGTATTTTCATTTCCTTTTTCCAAAACATTTTATGTATCCATTTTTAGACAGAGAGGAAGGGAGAAAGAGAAGCAGAGAAACATCAATGTGTGGCTGCTTCTTACATGCCCCCAACTGGAGACCTGGCCCACAATCCAGGCCTGACTGGAAATCAAACCAGCAACCTCCTGATTTGTGGGCCAGTACTCAATCCACGGAGCCACACCAGCCAGGGCCAGTATTTTCCTTTCTCTGCATTGTTCACCTAACATTAAATATGGTTATATCTGAGTGGTAGGATTAAGAGTTACTTTATTTTTCTCTTTTGATTATCTGTATTCCTGATTCCTCTATAATAAATATGTATTAACTTAAAAGAAAATGTTTTCATTTTTAAAAATACACCCTAAAGTGCTCACTTTGGCTGCACTTATACTAAAAATATACCTTAAACATTGTACTTTCATTGGTTTCTGGTCATGAGACCCAGTGCTTAGCTGTGTTGGACAGGAATAAAGCAATCTGTTTCAATGAGGTAAACACTGCAGCAGAAAATGCTTCTGAGGATACATTCATTTTTTCTATTGCCTTGTTTCTTTTCTGAAACTTGGACTACTCTCATTTTCACCCATCATCAGCATCATGGCCTTTTCCTGAACACTGCTTCTATCACTATGGGCATGTGAGGTAAAAGGAATAAATGGAAAGGCTCTGACCTATTCTTCCATGTTGTAAATTGCATGTCAGTCTAATTATGAAATCACTCATAGAAAAAAATAAATCCACAAAATTACCAGTTCACAATTCAATTCTCACATTCCTGGTTTTTTAAACAAGGTAATCAGCAACAGAATAGCGGCCAAAGATGAAAAATACCAGAGATGAAAAAAATCAGTGGTTAGGAAGCTAAAACAACTGACTTCAGGTGCAAGTAATCTAATCCTAGAAAAATAGTGTGTTATACAGGCTTTTATATTTTAAAGAAATAAACAAATCTCATAGTATAATGGAATATCAGTTCTCCATTGAAGAGTACTTTCAAGATTTGGTTATTTCCCACAGCAAATTTTCCATAGAAGTTAAGTGGGTTTCATGGACCTAAGCACCATGCAAAACACTGGCTCTCTGTATACAAGTGAACTGATTACAGGCCCCAGTCTTCATCAGCTCAACATTCACAGTAGGAAGTTGTAAAATATAAATTGAAGGTCCCATGCCTTAAAATCATTGCAGTTTCAAAAAGAACTGTTGAATGTGGTGTGTGGAGGCTAATTTGGTACCATTTGATATGGCTAATAATCCAACCCTTCACTTTAAAAGTGGAGGTAAAGAATAAAACACGTTTCCTGCCTTTCTAGCCAAAACGTAATTTCAGAAACAAAGAGTCCAGTTGATGACCGGAAGCAGTACTTTATACAAAAGTGCCAGCTTATAAATGTAGATTAAATAATAGATGAGAAAAATCATCATTACACAACCTCTAATGAAATTAGGAATTCAACTGGCATAAAAACATTAACTGAAGAGTTGACAGAGTGCTTACATAACACCACACAAATTATCATCAGGTGGCAAGGGGGAAATAAGTTTAGATGGCAGGAGGGGTCAATCTTAGCCCCATTAATGGTGGGACAACTGGACAGTATCTGTCTCTTGACAATTGGGACAGTTGGGAAAAGTTTAAATATGGACTAAGTATTAGATGATATGAAGAAATGAATAATTCTTAAAGTGAGATCAAGCTGGTTTGACCATATAGGATAGCATTCTTAGTTTTTAGAGAGATATACTGAACTTTAAAAAATCAGCAATAGTTTAAGTCAACTCCAAGTTATAAAGCTGCTTTCCAATTGGGAATGCAAAACTGGCACAGTACTGAAAATATATTTGGTTTCCAAGAAGCAGAAAAACAATAAATAAATATTTTTTGGATGAAAAATAAACACAGATGCAAAGGAGAAGCAATCCCCTGTGTGCCCCCCTCCCAGTATGGCCAGCAGCCCAATTACTCACAGAGAAAGGGAAAACAGCAAAGGAACAGGAAGAAATGCTGGCAGCCAAAATGTTACTACAGTGATGAACAAAACACTTCAAAACACTAGAAACCTTAAGAAAAACTATGCAGAAGATTCAATTTATTTGTGGCCACACCTAAATAGACTTCTAAAGAAACACTATTGGCGTTTAAAAAGGACATGGATTATTCCTTTGGATTATGAGTCAGTAATGGGCTATAATGGCTTCTCATTTAGGTTCTACAATTATTTCTCTATGTACTAGTCCTTCAGAAATTTCTCTGTAAGCCCCAATGTCCCCATCTTTCAAATGAGGAGGCAGGACTAGAATCTAGAGTTTTGAAAATTTATAATTAAAGAAATGTAATTAACCATGTAAACCTCCACCTTATTACATGACTCTAGGGCCACATTCATTCTGTAATTTGATGATTTTAGAAATAAGAGGATTGCTGCCATGTAGAGAAAGATTTCTCATTTGGTTAAAAAGGAAACATGAAAATTTGTTCTATTACTCTATCCCTACTCTGGCATTTTTATTATACTTTCAGTATTTTAAAAAAGATTTTAGTTATTTATTTTAGAGAAGGGAAGGGAGGGAGAAAGAGAGGGAGAGAAACATCAGTGTGTTGTTGCCTCTCACACACCCCTACTGGGGACCGGGCCTACAACCCAGGCTTGTGCCCTGACTGGGAATCGAACTGGCGACCCTTTGCTTCACAGGCTGGTGCTCAATCCACTGAGCCACACCAACCAGGGCTATTAAACTTTTCGTTTTAAACACTGATTTTATTTAATGATCTGCAACCATCACAAACAAAAAATCAAATGCTTTTCATGGTCCACCTTGTTAGTATATCCACCTCACCAAATTATACCATTATCTGACTCACAGTGACAACGTATTATCCTCTAGACAGCAAACTGAAAAAAAGCAATTTTTCCTTTTCTGAGAAAGATAATTGATCTGATTTTGCTGTCAGTGTTACCATCATTCATTCTATCACCCAGGCTTGAAATCCTGATTTTTTTTTACTTTCTCTCCACCTTTCATGACCCCCACACAGTCATCAAGTCTAATGAGTCTCCTTCAATGTCTCTTGCATCAATTTCCTCTGCTACCACCCTGGTTCAAGTTCCTATCACCTCTCAGACTTGGATGACTACAATATTCTCTGTTCCCTTAATAACTTATGCAGGGCTTTTTATCATAAAAGTAACACATGCTCCCTATAAGCAATTTGGAAATTTCATAAAGGTAGAAACAGAGTGATATCAATTATCCAATGGGCCCAGAGATGATCCTTTTGACCCATTTCCAACCATTCATTGTTCTGCATAAACATTCATTCATTTTTTTAAATTAGGATTATAGCCCTGATTGGTGTGGCTCAGTGGGTTGGGCCACGTCATCCTGGAAACCAAAAGGCTGCTGGTTCAGTTTCCAGTCAGGGCACATGCCTGGGTTGCAGGTTCAGTCCTGGGTTGGAGCACCTTTGAGATGCAACTGATTGATGTTTCTCTAGTACATCAATGTTTCTCTCCCTCTCTTTCTCTATCCCCTGTCTCTAAGAAACAAATACAACATTTTAAAAAATCAGGATTATAATACATTATACATTTATGATATATTACTTTTATATCATGAATGTTTTATTATGACATTAAACATTTTGAAAACCTAACTTCTTAAAAACTACTTTCGCTTATTGATGTTTCATGGTTTCTAATTCTTCATGTTAAAAACAAATGTTGCATTGACCATTTTTGTGCCACTGTTAGATTATTCCCTTAAAATAGATCCCTAAATGTATAATTACAAGATCAAATATTCTCGCTACAATTTACCAAGTTGCTCTCCAGCAAGAATATATACCATTTTACAGACCCCTAGCAGTGCACAGAAGGTGCCAGCGCCTCACCCACTTGCTAACACAGCATATTATCATTTTTTAGAAATTTATTAGGGCTGGAAATTTATAGCTCATTAATGCTTTGGTTGGCATGCCTTGTGTGTGTTAGTGAATCCAAATGTGTTTTCACAGATATTGGGCATTTGTGTTATGGCACTTTGACTGGCCTTCATTCTGCTAAGAGGGGTAGTAAACTTCAAATGCCTTTTAGGGGCCTGAAACCACACTGGGAATTGGGAATGGTAGGGCCTGAGATGAACTGCCCAGTGTGCCCTACTCAAAATTCCAAAGTGAAAAAAGAAAATACACCTTGATGCCCAAATAAAACACCTATGGGGCAAATTTATGACTAGGTTCCCAGTGTGCTACAAGCTAATGCCTCCCCTCTTTAATTAGAATTTAATCTCCCCTCCTATTGTCAGAATAGCATTCCTATTATTTTCCTATATAAATTCAGCCATAATGTGATCTTTTTGTCAGAATTCCTCTCTCCCAACTTTCTATTTCTATCATACAGAAGTCTTCAAAGGGGGTAAGGTGCTTGAGGTGTGCATTCTCTCTTACAAAAGGCAATACAGCATAGCGGAAAGAAATAATTCTAGAATCAGACAGTCCTGTGTCAAATCCCATGTAACCACCTACTAGCCTTGCTGATGCTCCATTTCCTCATTTGTAAAATGGTACTAACAGCCCCGGCTGGTGTGGCTCAGTAGATTGAGTGCCAGCCTGCAAACCAAAGGGCTGCCAGTTCAATTCCCAAGCAAGCTACATGCCTGGGTTGTGGGCCAGGTCCACAGTAGAGGGTGCATGAGAGGCAACCACACATTGATGTTTCTCTCTCTTTCCCTCCTTTCCCCTTTCTCTAAAAATAAATACATAGACATCCAGACAAAACATCCAGCCATAATAGAGGCATAATTAGATATGTTCTGCTTTCTTGCACAACCAACAGAAGGACAACAGCAAATTTAAACACAAAAAACAACCACAATTGCCAGAAAACCAATCTGTATGGAAGTCCAACAACCAAGGAGTTAAGGGAGAAATATTCATCTAGACCAGTAGGAGGGAGAGAGACAGGCAGCCAGTGGGGAGAGGATGTGCTGCAAGGTGACAGGCCTGGCTGGTTCAGATGGCAGCTAGCACACTTGTCAGACCCACATTCATGCGCAGATAATCTGGGAGGAAGAACTGAGAAGCAAAACAGACAACACAATCTATGGTTCCAGCACAGTGAAATAAATTCTCTAAACTTCTGGCTGTAAAAATCTGTGGGGTTGCAGCAGTGGGAGAAAATCTCAGCCTTACAGGAAAGTTCGTTGGAGAGACCCACAGGGTCCTAGAACATACACAAGCCTACCAGCCAGGGAATCAGCACCAGAAGGACCCAACTTGCTTGTGGGTAGTAGGGGAAGTGACCGAAAATGGGGTGAGAGCCGAGCAAGCAGCATTGTTCCCTCTCTGACTCCCCCTCCACATACAGCATCACAACACAGTAAACTGGGTTGCTCTACTCTGGCAAATTCCTAAGGCTCCACATCTTACGAAGAAACAGCTATGCTGAGACAAAAAAAAAAAAATATGACCCTAATGGTCAAAATTCCCCCAAAAGAACTAAGTGATTAAGAGAAAGCCAACCTATCAGATGCAGAGTTTAAAACACTGGTAATCAGGATGCTCACAGAAATGGTGGAGTGTAGTCACAAAATAGAGGAAAAAGTGAAGGCTATGCAAAGTGAAATAAGGAAAAATATACAGGGAACCAACAGTGACAGGAAGGAAACTGGGACTCAAATCAATGATTTGGAGCAGAAGGAAGAAATAAACTTTCAACCAGAACAGAATAAAAAACAAGAATTCAAAAAAATGATGAGAGGCTTAGGCACCTCCGGGACAACTTTAAAGGTTCCAACATCTGAATCATAGGGGTGCCAGAAGGAGAAGAGGAAGAGCAAGAAATTGAAAACTTATTAGAAAATATAAAGAAGGAGAACTTTCTCAATCTGGTGAAGAAAACAGACTTCCAGGAAGCTCAAAGAATCCCAAAGAAATAGATCCCAAGGAGGAACACACCAAAACACATCATAATTAAATGACCCAAGATTAAAGATAAAGAGAGAATCTTAAAAGCAGTAAGAGAAATGAGATAGTTACCTACAAAGGAGTTCCCATAAGATTATCAGCTGATTTCTCAAAAGAAACCTTGCAGGCAAGGGGCTGGGAAGAAGCATTCCAAGTCATGAAAGGCAAGGACCTCCATCCAAGATTTCTATCCAGCAAAGCTTTCATTTAGAATGGAAGGGCAGATAAAGTGCTTCTCAGATAAGGTCAAGTTCAAGGAGTTCATCATCACCAAGCCCTTATCATATGAAATGTTAAAGGGAGTCATCTAAGAAATAGAAGATCAAAAACTACGAATGGTAAAATGACAACCAGCTCACGACTATCAACAACTGAACCTAAAAAAAAAACAACAACAAACTAAAACAAACTAAGGAAACAACTAGAACGGAAGAGAACCACAGAAATGGAGATCATATGGAGGGTTATCAGCAGGGGGAATGGGGGAGAAGGTACAGGGTATAAGAAGTATAAATGGTAGGTACAAAATAGATAGGGGGAGGTTAAGAATAGTATGGGAAATGGAGAAGCCAAAGAACTTATATGTATGACCTGCAGACATGAACTAAGGGTTGGGGGGGGGATGCTGGTGGGGGTGGGGGTGCAGGGCAGAGGGGGGATAAAAAGGAGAAAAGAATGGGACAACTGTAATAGCATAATCAATACAAATATTCTTCAAAAATAAAAATAAATAGCCCTGGCTGGTGTAGCTCAGTGGATTGAGCACAGGCTGCAAATCAAAGGATCACTGGTTCGATTCCCAGTCAGGGCACATGCCTGGGTTGCAGGCCACGTCCCCCATGGGGGCCACATAAGAGGCAACCACACATTGATGTTTCTCCTCCTGTCTTTCTCCCTTCCCTTCCCTTCTCTCTAAAAATCAATCAATTAATTAATTAATTAAAAGAAAATTTTAAATAAATAAATAAAATCTTTTAAACAGTTTTTTAAAATGGTACTAACAGCACCTACTCCACAGGGTGTTTGTGAGCATTCCAGTAAGGGCATATCAGAAAAGCACTTAGTACACTGCCTGGCACATAGTAGACTTTTAAGACCTGGTTGGAGTCGTTGTTAGAGTACTTGCACAATTCCCAACCTCCAGGATTTATCACAGTAGCTGGTGAAATGAAGAAAGAGATGGGGGAGTAATCCGAAGGCAAATATCTATAACAATGATTTTCAAAATCTGGTCTACATACTATATTCCCAGGATTGGAATCATCTGTGGGCCCTTGGCAAATACGCAGATTCCAGACTTGCTAAATCAGAATTTCTAGAGCTAGGGCCCAGGATTCTATACTGTTGCAAATACCCTAGGTGATTGTAACTCAACTAAAGTTGAAGCACCACTGGTTGCCATATTCACCTCAGTTACTGTGTGCAATCTCTTCCTCAGATAGCTGACTTCTAGACCTACCTTGACCTACCTGCCTGGTAGTGCCCTATTCCTCAGGGTCTGGCAAAGTTATCCACTGTCTGCTAGCATTATTTGGTGTAAAAGTGATCCAAATGAAGTGTCCTTAGCCAGCATGTCAGCCTCCCTGCCTTACTTCCCTAGTTACATATCATCGCTGCCACTGTGAATCACTCATTATTACAAGAATTGTTTGGAGACTAAAGATAAATGGAAAGTATTATCAATAGTAATACAAATCACTAATGCTTACTAAAGATCTATAATATGTCAGGCACACTAAGTGGTTTTTATGCATGAAATAAATTTAATCCATATAACAATGCTATGAGGCAAGTGCTATTATTACCTCTCGCTTACAAATGGGAAAACTGAGGCATAGAAGGTTAAAGAAATTACTTCAGGTCAAAGAGATGGTAAATGACACAGCAGAGATTGGAATCCAGACAATCTGACTCCAGAGCCCAGGCTATTATCTACTGTGCTAAACTACTCCCCTCAATTAACTGCCCTATGCCTCATATTAATAATTTTAGATTATAAAATAATACCGATATTCACTTTATTTAATGTCTTCATTTTTTAATTTGGGTGAATGTATTGATTACAGAAACTTCAAATTCCTTTGTTCCCATAAGGTTTTAGGTTTCCCAGCTACAGATTCTAACATCAGAGTTTGTAACAAACTGTAACAGTTGGGGTGGGCTTGTTTTACTTCCATGCATTCAGAGGCCAGCTTTCCAGGCAATAACATGAACAAAATCTATTTCAATTATTTACCTACCTTTATAGCTCCCCAAATCAAGCTGCAAAAATTATTTCAAGGGTCAAAAGCCTTGCCTATTGGGCTAGTTTCATAACAGAGGCCCTTCCCCCACATGTTTGGATCAAATACGTCACCCACCCCAGAGAGAGAATGAAGCCAAGTGCTATGATAAAGTGTTCCGGAGATTTCTTGAATGTTATGCTTGGACTGAGATACATTTCCAATCAGTTCTTCTTCAATATTTTAGATAAAGTATAGTTCCAAAGAACCAATTTTGAAGGGTGATTCTGACACATGCTAAAACATGGATGAACCTTGAAAACAGTATGCTAAGTGGAAGGAGGCAGACACAGAAGGGCACACATATTGAAGGATTCCACTTACATGAGGTACCTAAATTAGGCAAATTCAGAGAAACAAAAAGTAGAATAGAGGTTACCAGGGGCTGAGGGTTATTGTTTAATGGGCCCAGTTTCTGTTTTGGAAGATGAAAAGTTCTGGAAATAGTGACAATGTTTGCATGGCATCATAAATGTACTTAATGCCATTAAACTGCACCCTTAAAACGGTTAAAATGGTAAATTTTATGGTATGTATATTTTACCAAACTTAAAACAAATCCCATAGTTTCAAAAAATAAAACCCGATTTGGAATTTCATGGAGTCAGTGCTTACCAGGGTATCATCATTCTGGTCTCCAAACATTTCTTTAAAAATCTTGCCAGGATCAGGAATTGGAGGGAATATAATGATCTTGAGCCTTTAAGAAAACAGAAACATTTTTGATCAAATTTTTCACCCCATAGAACATCACACTTAAATACACCCATGTTAAAAGAAGGCTTGGAAAAAAGATACGGTAAAGAAGACATCTTTTTGTGATAGAGCAGTTGTAAAAAAATTCCTTTTTCATAAAAAAAGTTTCATGTATTGATTTTTTTTAGAAAGAGAGAAAAAAGAGAAAACACAGATTTGTTGTTCCACTTATCTGTGCATTCATTGGTTGCTTCTTATATGAGCCCTCCCTGGGGATCTAACCCACAACCTTAGCTTATTGGGACAATGCTCTAAGCAACTGAGCTCAGCCAGGGCAAGAAATTTCTAAAACAGGCTGAGAAATCAATGTCCAAAGAGGATAAAGTATGGGTGGAGTAAAGGGACCTTCAGGATAAGCACACTACCTATAACCTACTACCTAATTTTTTCCGTCTTTATTGAGATATAATTGACAAATTAAAAGAGTATAAATTTGGCCCTGATTAGCATAGCTCAGTTGGTTGGGTGTCGACCCACAAAGCAAAAGGTCGCCGGTTCAATTCCCCATCAGGGCACATGCCTGGGCTGTGGGTTTGGCCCCCAGGTGGATCGCATACAAGAGGCAACATATTGATGTTTCTCTGTCCCATCGATGTCTCTCTGCCTCTCTTTCTACCTCCTTTCACCTCTCTCTAAAAGTAAATAAAACCTTTCTAAAACTGTACATATTTGAAGCCTATGTATAATGCGATGTTTGATATATGTATGCATTGTGAAATGATCGCCACAGTCAATGTAATTTACACATCCATCATTTCATGTAGCTATGACTGTGTATGTGTGATACCCTACCATTTAATAATAATGCTTTAGTTACCACAGACCAGATGGGAGCTTGCTGTTTAGGGCTTTAAACTCATTTACATGCCAAGGACTTCTAAAATTCTATCTCCAGCCCAGATCTCTCTTAAACTCCAGATTCATGTATACAACTACCTACTTAATATTTCTACTTGGCTATCTAATAGGCATCTCAAATTTAGTGTGTTGGAAACTGAAGTTCTCACCTTTTTATTGAAACCAATTCTCCCAAATTTCTCTACCATAGTAAATAGCTCCAGCATTCACTCAGTTTGCTGAAGCCAAAAATCTGTTATGTTTGAGTCCTCACTTTCCCCTCCATATCGACAGAGAAGCAGCCATCAGCTGGTGCTATTCTACCTTCAAAATATATCTCACATCAGCCCAGTTCTTACCACCTCAATTGCCAACCACCTAGCCTAGGCTACTCTCATCTTTCCCTTCAAACACTGCAACACCTCCTAAACTAATCTGCCTGCTTCCATTCTTGCCTATTCTTCACTGAGCAACTATAGTGATCTTTTGTGGCAGTAAATAAGATCATGTCCCTCCCCTGCTTAAAACTCACCAATGTTTTCCCCTTATGCTTAGGATAAAAGCTCAATCCTGCCATGGCCTACATGATCCAGCCCATCCAACCTCTCCAGCCTCATCTCCTGTCACTTTCTCCCTCGCACACTCTACTCCAACAAGACATACGAAGTTCATCCCTGCCTTGGAAGCTTTGCACTTAGTCTTCCCTTGGCCTAGAATACTCTTTCTCTGAATAGGTAGCCTTTCTCCCCACACAACTTTATATTCACTAAGTGAAGTTGTAGTATTGATAATTTATATATATGTAAATCCCTCCCACTAGAATATAGATAGGGACTTTGCACTGTTCACTGCTGTCACGCCAGCGATGAGGATGGTGACTGGCACATAGATAGGCATTCAATAAATGTATGTATTTACTAAAGGAGCATACAATAACACCAGACTAGTCCCTATGGTGTGGCTCAGTGGATTGAGCGCTGGCCTGCAAACCAAAGTGTCACCGGTTTGATTCCCATACACGCCTGGGCTGCAGGCCAGGTCCCCATAGGGGGTACCTGAGAGGCAACTCCACATTGATGTTTCTCTCCCTCTCTTTCTCCCTCCCTTCCCCTCTGTCTAAAAATAAAT
Source organism: Sturnira hondurensis (assembly GCF_014824575.4). Taxonomy (NCBI): domain Eukaryota; kingdom Metazoa; phylum Chordata; class Mammalia; order Chiroptera; family Phyllostomidae; genus Sturnira; species Sturnira hondurensis. Next base: position 2,785,539 of record NW_028079197.1, on the reverse strand, counting down.
GAATAAAATCGAAAAAAAGAAAGGAAAGCATTCTCGAGTTTTAATATACAGTATTAAATTTCTCAAATACCATATATTACAGACAACTTGGAGAAGCTCTCATTCCTGGGGCATTAAGTAGCAACCTGATTTGCATTCATACCAGACAGGTGATTTAATTAGCAATGGTCTACATTTCTAAAACTTCATTCTAACAGCTATCAACTAAGTATCAATAAATTAGGCATTTGAAAGAGTAGAGTGAGCACAGATTTTACCAATAATTCTAAACACATGCAAAGGGAGCAGGCCTGAGCAGAGCCCTGGGAAACTAATGTAACACTTTCCTCACCAGAAAATGTGTATAATAATATTGCTTTGCCATATCATAGTACCAAATGCCAGTTATAATCCAAATTCCTTTAACACACTGGGCAAACATCAAACACCCACATGGAGTAATAACCTTAGTAACTATGCTAGCACAAAGTGTCAAGCTTGCCTGAGCAGCTGCCTTACCTTTTTAGATAAAGCAGGAGGACTGTGATTGCACCTGCAACGATGATCGGAATGATGAGTAACATGGTTGTGTAGAATGTGGCATTGGTCTTGTTACCTGGAACATGAAAGCAAACAGAAAGATATGAGAAATCAAATCCTTTCAAAAATAAATCAAGCAACAGCTTTATTAGAGACTAGTGATATCACAGATATTTCTCCCCTCTACCTCAACCTATTTTTCAAAAGCCTTCAATTATCTTATTTTCTGTTATCTTTTTTTAAAGGTTTTATTTATTTATTTATTTGTAGAGGGGAAGGAGAGAGGGAGAGAAACATCAATATATGGTTGCCTTTTGTGCATCCCCTGCTGGTAGTTGGCCTGCAAGGAACCGGTTTGCAACCCAGGCATGTGCCCTGACTGGGAATCGAACCGCGATCGTCTGGTTCGCAGGCCTGCGCTCAATCCACTGAGCTACGCCAGCCAGGGCTCATTTTCTGTTATCTTAATACTGGGAGTGGGGGAGTCTTGCTCTGGTATCTAAAATTCCATGAATCAATGAATACCTTAAAAATTATCTGAAACCAAGATATCTTGACAGGTTTCAGAAACTATCAACAAATATGTTATGTCTGTTAATATGTCATCTGATTAACAGTGGCTATCTTTTCTTTATATACATATTTTTTTTATTGATTATACCATTACAGTTGTTCTATTCCCCCCTTCATTCCCCTCTACCCTCATACTCCCTCCCCCACCATTCTCCCCCCCTTAGTTTATAACCACTTGTTTCAAGTTCTTTAGGTTCTATATTTCCCCCACTATTCTTGCCCTCCCCCCATCAATTTTCTACCTACCGTCTATGCTATTTTCTGTACCTTCTCCCCCCTTCTCCCCCTCCCACTCCCCTGTTGCTAACCTTCCATGTGTTCTTCATTTCTGTGGTTGCACTCCTGATCTAGCTGTCCTCTTGGTTTGCTTTTGTTTTAGGTGTGGTTGTTAATAACTGTGAGTTTGCTGTCCTTTCACTGTTCATATTTTTCATCTTCTTTTTCTTATATAAGTCTCTTTAGCATTTCATAGAATAAGGGCTTGGTGATGATGAACTCCTTGAACTTGACCTTATCTGAGAAGCACTTTATCTGTCCTTCCATTCTAAATGAAAGCTTTGCTGGATAAAGCAATCTTGGCTGTAGGTCTTTAGATTTCATGACTTGGAATACTTCTTTCCAGCCCCTTCTTGCCTGTAAGGTCTCTTTTGAGAAATCTGCTGACAGTACTCCTTTGTAAGTGACTGTCCCCTTATCTCTTGCTGCTTCTAGGATTCTCTCCTTCATTTGAGTCTTGGCTAATGTAATGATGATGTGCCTTGGTGTGTTCCTTCTTGGGTCCAACTTCTTTGGGACTCTCTGAGCTTCCTGGATTTCCTGGAAGTCTATTTCCTTTGCCAGACTGGGGAAGTTCTCCTTTATTATTTGTTCAAATAAGTTTTCCACTTGTGGCTGCTTCTTTCCCCCTTCTGGTACCCCTATAATCCGGATGTTGGAACGTTTAAAGATGTCCTGGAGGTTCCTAAGCCTCTCCTCATTTTTTTGAATTCTCATTTCTTCATTCCTTTCTGGTTGGATGTTTCATTCTTCCTTCTGGTCCATTCCACTGATTTGAATCCCAGCTTCCTTTCCATCACTATTGCTTTCCTGTGCATCTCCCTTCATTTCAATTAGTTTAGCCTTCATATGTTCCTCTAATTTGTGACTATAATCAACCAGTTCTGTGAGCATCCTGATAAACAGTGTCTTGAACTGTGCATCTGAGAGGCTGGCAATCTCTTGGTCACTTAGAGTTATCAGCTCAGGGACTTTGAGTTCTTCTTACGCCATCTTTTGGGCTGTTCATGCCTGTTACATAGCAGGATCGGAGCCCTAGGTGCTCACCAGAGCAGGGCAACTCAGTCGCTGGGTTGTGACGCTGTATGTGGGGGCAGGGTCAAAGAGGAGCAATGGCGTCCCGTCTGCCACCTCCCGCCACCGCCGCCACAGGTGCCGCAGCTACCACCGTCACCGGGGCCCGCTCATTTCATCCCACTGCACACGAGTGTGCCACCGCTGTCAGCCCTCCACCACTGGGTTCGCCCCCTGGGGCCTGCACTGTCCGCCTCACTGTGTGCGAATGTGCGACTGCGGTCAGTCTGCCCTGCACCCCGACTGGGTCCGGGCTACTTGCGCGCCTAGGTCGGGGGATCTGTCCTGCCCGACCCTGCTCCGCTGCTGTCTCTGCCCCTCTTACCATCTTGGCTGAATAGTTCGTTGTTGTCGGACTTCTGTATAATTCAATTTTCTGTTCTTTGGCTGTGTCTTTGTTCTCCAAACCTTTGTTGTATTCAAACTTGGTTGTGGGAGAAGGCACAGTGTTTCCACCTATGCCTCCATCTTGGCAGAAGTCCCGGTATCAATCAATAAATAAAAATCCGGCAGCAGGCTGCCTGGTCTGGCCCAGTGGCTATCTTTTCTTATTGGTTACTTAATACTATTAGAACAACTAAAATCATCCTACCAACAACTACTACTACTACTATCCTTAACTGAGCACCTACTATATGTCTGGTACCATACAAGGTGCTTCTACATACTTATATCTATGCTATAGAGATAGATAATATTGTCTCCTATTTATACAGATGAGAAGGATAAGGCTCAGGGTGTTTTACTGACTTGTGCCTAAGGGTTTAGTAAGTGATGGAGCCAAGCCCCATATCTGGCACTGTCCAATTCCACAGTGTTTCATTAACTGCCTTGTTATACCTAAAACATGAAATTTCGTATGTCTATTTATTTTGCTTATGTTTTTCACAAGAGCATGAACATTTAGAAAGCCACATCATTGTTTTAGGTAGCCTCTAAGATGATCCCAAATGATATTCAGGAGACCCCTGCCTCCTGATATTCATACTCTTGTGTAATTGCTTGCCCTTGGGGGTGGGCTGGACTAAGTGGCTCATTTGTGAAGAACTGAACAGCAACAGTGATGAGATGTCATTTCCAAGATCAAGTTATAAAAATAATAAAAAAAGTTTAAAGTTATAAAAGATTGTGGTTTCCATATTGGGTGTTCTCTCATACTTTTTTTTTTTTGCTTGGATCACTCACTTGGGGAAGCCAGCTGCTACTATGTCCTGAGGTAGACTCTGTGGGGAGGTCTATGTGGCAAGAAACTGAAGAAGTTCTCTGTATTAATTTCCTAGAATTGCTGTAACAAATCACCATACCTTGGTTGGTTTAAAATAACAGAAATATATTCTCTCACAGTTCTGAAGTCTGAAAGTCCAAAATGAAGGTATCCACAGGGACATGCTCCCTCTGAAGGCTCTAGAGAAGACTCCCTCCTTGCCTGTTCCTAGTTTCTGGTGGTTCCCAGAATCCTTGGTTTTCCTTGGCCTGCAGCTGCAGCACTTCAATTTCTGCCTCTGTCTTCACGTAGTCTTCTTCCCTGTGTGTCTGTATGTCTCTGTATTTCTGTGTACCCTCTCTTCTTCAGTTTTTATATTATATTTTATTGATTATGCTATTACAGTTGTCCTGATCTTTCCCCCTTTGCCCCCCTCCACCCAGCACCCCCCACTCCCGCAGGCCATCCCCACACCATTGTTCATGTCCATGGGTTGTGCATATAAGTTCTTTGGCTACTGCATTTCCTATACTGTACTTTACATCCCCATGGCTATTCTGTAACTACCTATTTGTACTTTCTAATCCCCTCACCCCTTCCCCCATTCTCCCTCCCCCCACCCCCTGCCCATATCTGGCAACCTTCTAGTAACTAACTTCTTTTCTCTTGCTGCTTTTAAGAATCTCTCTGTCTTTAACCTTAGGCTTTTTAATTATGAAGTGTCTTGGAGTGGGCCTTTCTGCATCCATCATAATTGGGATTCTCTGTGCTTCCTGGACTTGCATGTCTATTTCCTTCACCAAATTAAGGAAGTTTTCTTTCATTATTTTTTCAAATAGATTTCCAATTTCTTGCTCTTTCTCTTCTGTTTCTGGCACCCCTATGATGTGATTGTTGGACCTCTTGAAATTGCCCCAGAGACTGCTTACACTATCCTCATGTTTTGGGACTCTTTTTCTTCTTGTTGTTCTGATTGGTTGTTTTTATGGGAGGTATTTACCCAGGCCAGTCAGCTGCAAGGATTGGCTGTGCCCACTGACCACCAACCTCCACCTTCTGTGGAGGATCAGCTCTGCAGGGGTAGGGTGGTGGTACTCCAATGTGGTCTGTAGTTGTCCACTGTCCCTGTGGTTTCCTGGTGGTGCAGGCCAAGGTCAGCCCCAACCTGGGTTTTCCCTGGGACCATTCTCCCTGAGCTATAAAGCAATCTGAGATGGCTGCTACTTGTGCTGGGCTTGTATATTTATTCTCAGGCTAAACCAAGCTGTGAATCTAGGCTGGCTGCTGCTAGTGCTGGGCCTGGGGCTCACTGAGGCCAGCTATTGCTTGTTTGATAGTATTTAGAAGCAAGACCAGCTATTCTTATGGAAAAACAGCTTGGGTGGGCCTGTAAGTTGGGTGGAGAAAAGCCTCTGGGGATTTCCAGGGTGGGTCAGTGCTAGCCAGGTTGATGGAGTCTCAGATATGGCACCAGCCTTTTGGCTCGGGGTTGGGGGAGGTTTTAGAAAAGGGACAATGGCCTCTGCTTGCCTTGATGGCAGACACTTCAGTTTCTTCCTGTATACTACTGGTGCCTTTCAAGCTGCTACCCTGATGCTGGAGCTCAGAGGGAGTGAGTCTGAGTAGCTGAGTCTGTGTGTGGGTTCTTTAAGAGGAACTGCTTGAGGCTTCATCAGTTTCTTCCCCTGACCTAATCCCAGCTGGGTTTTGCAGCCAGAAATTATGGGGACTTATCTTCCTGGCACTGGAACCCTGAGCTGGGGGCCCTGGTGTGGGTCTGGGGCTCCTCAATCCTGAGATACCCATCCCAATTTTTTAGCCATGTGGGTGTGGGACCAGCCTGTCCCACATCTGCACCCCTCCTATCAGTCTGGATGGATGTGGTTTCTTTAACTCTGTAGTTGTCAAACTTCTATTCAGCTTGATTTCTGATGTTCCTGAGTGGTGGTTGTTCTATATTTTAGTTGTGATTTTGATGTGGTTGTGTGAAGAGGTGAGCCATGTCTGCCTATGCCACCATCTTCCCTCTCTTCTTCTTATAAGAATACTAGTCATTGAATTTAGGGTCTACTCCAAGCCTCATCTCAACTTGATTATATCTGCAAAAACTCTTCCAAATAAGGTTGCATTCACAGGTACCAGGAGTTAGAACTTGAACATATCTCTTTGGAAGATACACTTGAGGCTCCCCAACAACCACATTAGTAGTGAGCTTGGAAGTAGACTAGCCTCAGTCAGGCCTTTAGATGCCACTCTAGTCTTCACTGATTGCTTGATTGTAACCTCACAAGAGAACTTGAGCCAGAGGTACCTAGATAAACTGTGCCCAGATTCCTGACACACAGAAAGAAACCGTGAGATGATAAATATGTGTTTTTAAAGCCACTATATTTGGGGGTGATTTGTTATACAATAGATAACTAATACAACCATGTCTGGCACATATCTTGTTCAGTTTCTCAATCAATAGGGAATCGACTACCTCAACAACCTGTTTATGACTGTTAGCTTGCTGATAGAAAGTCCTTAAGTTGGTCCTATTTTGCCCCATGGAGCCACAAAAGAGGCATGGAGGCTGTCTATTTCCTCCTCAAATGTTAATACCTCAAATGTTAGGATTCATCAATCATGACTCCCCAAGCTTATTTCATCAACTGTTCCTCAATTTTGAGACTCTTCAGCATCCTGGGTACCTTTCAAGATAGATTCCATTCTGTTGATTTGCCTCCTACAATGTGGTGCTCAGAATGAATACAACACACTTCTGATGTGGCCAGGACACTGCCCCACCCTGCAGCACTCCCTTGTTTCAGGTGCTGCATTATCACTGTTACCTATGATTGCATATGCCTTTAGGAACACTTAAGGGTCCAATGTTCAGTCACTTTGAGTTTACAGTCAAATAAAACCCTGTACCCCACCCTACAACATGCACATTCATAAACCACAGGTGTCTTCAATCCAATACTTGAGCCTGGCATGTAGCTTGTTCATCGTCTCAATTAATAAATTAAACTTATTTTTTCAAGTCTAGATACAGGTTTATCCCTATTAAATACCATCAAGGGTCACTGTTCTACTCTTGATTCTATCATCAGCACATAGCTTAGTATTCTGGCATTTCATAAAATGTAGATTTAATCATGCCTATCTTCTATATTTTTGTTCAGATTGTTAATAAAGATGGAGACAGGACAGAAGAGAAGATAACATCATTCAGATTGTAGATTTTCAAAGAACTATATATTGCAAATTAACCCAGAGTAATTTGACAGTAATGAAACAGAAAATGCATTTCAAGTGCAATACTTTCTGGCTGACATCAAGAATGCAGAATAGTCCTTTCCCCCACTCTATTTGCTGCTTCAGCATAGATTCCATGCATCAGCGGTTTCGATTTTAACAAAATCCTTTCCCCTTACCTATAGTCATCACTGTACTCCAATTACTCCAGAATTGGTTATCCTCATAGCAAAACGTATTTGTTTTTACTCTCATTCTGACCGTGTTCAAAGTATCAGGAGGAACACCAGGAACCCGGAAACAAATTGTACCCTTAGATATAAAGTAAAAAAGAAAGAAATATTAGCACTTTTTTTCTCTTTCTCTGGTTCTGAATTCTAAATATAATTATCACCCACATTCTGTATATGATTAAAACTTGGATTGTAATCCACATTAGTTGACTTTAAAACCCCTGGATAAAAATTGGCAATAACATAGAGAACAAAGTAGTTCATTTTTCTCAAAGCAGTTCAAATTTAGGCTATGCTCACCCTGTGCCATCCCCAATCACTCTTATGAGTTTAAGTCCAAATAGCTAAAGCTGAATTTACTGACCTCCAGGTTTCCCTCAACTTCTGAATTATCACACATGAGTTTTTCATCCTTGAAAATATAAAACATGAATAAATTAGAAATATTAAAAAGACCACATTTCACATCATTAACCATGTCTAACAAGGTTTCCTTTATCCCATTAAAACAGAACCAGGTGCAGTGAAAAAAATGTTTTTAAATTAAGTGGTGCTAGGTCGATTACATATCCATATGGGGAAAAATTCTTGACGCCCCCCTTACATTATTTACAAAGTCAATTCCAGAAAGACTGCACATCAAAATGTGAAAGTTAAAATAAGTGAACAAATAAATATGTAAACAAAGCAAGATTTTACATGAAAACATAAAACATCTTCATGACCTTGAAGCAAAAAAAAAAAAGATTTCTTAAATAGGACCAAAATAATATTAAGCATAAAGAAAAAACTTTTATAAAGTCATCTCTATTAAAATTAAAAACTTCAGATCATCAAAATATATCTTATTAAGGAAATAAAAGGTAAGATACAGAGTGAGAAGATATTTGCAATTTCTTACAAAAGACTTGCATATATATATATATGTTCTATAATATGTATTTACATTTATACATGATATATACACATATACATATATTCAAAAGTTCATAAGGGAAAGACAGACAATCAAATAGAAAAATTGGCAAAAGACTTGAATAGGCATTTCATAAGAAGATATTAAAATTGCCAGTAAACATAAAAAAGTGCTCAACTCCATTAATTATTAGGGAAATGAAAATTAAATTCACAAGATAACAATAAACACACTTACTAGAAAATACCAAATGTTGGTGATGACGTGAATAGTCTAGCACTCTCAATTTCCACTCTTAGTAGTGCAAATTGGCAAAGCTACTTGAGACAACTGATATTATTTCCTAGAGAGAATCAGATGTAACCCTACAACCTATATGTGCTCAACCAAGATGTATGCACGTGTATACTGAGACAAATATGAAAATGTTCATTGAAAACTCTACTCATAAGTCTCCAAACTGGAAACTATCCAAATGCCCATCAATGTGAGAATGGATAAATCACATGTGGTATATTGGCATAATGGAATGAATACAATGAGAATGAACCATTTATAGCTATGGGCAACAATATCAGTCAATCTTATAAATATAACACTGAATGAAAGAAAGCAGACATATAAAAAAGCTCCTATCCTCTGGTCCACTGTTGGTGGGATTGCAGACTGGTACAACCATTATGGAAAACAGTATGGAATTTTCTCAGAAAACTAAAAATGAACGTGCCTTTTGACCCAGCAATTCCACATTTAGAGGAACATATATAAAGGATACATGGACAACAACTGAGAAGGGTGGAAATGGGAGGGAGGCGGGGAGCACGGGGGTGGGATGGGATGGGAGTAATTGACAGAAAACTGTACTTGAAAAATAATTAAATAAAAATAAAAAATAAAATAAATAAAATAAAAAAAGCTTCTATCCTTTGTGACAGTGTGGATGGAACTGGAGAGCATGATGCTAAGCAAAATAAGCCAGGCAGTGAAAGACAAATACCACATGATCTCACCTTTAACAGAAACCTAATCAACAAAACAAATGAAAAATACAACCAAAGACACTGAAATAGAGAACAGGTTGACGGTGACCAGAGGGCAGGGGGAAGGGAATTTTAGGGGAAAAGGGGAAGGGTTTGCAGGAGCAATTATAGAGGTCACATGGACAATAATGAGGGGAGGGATGGAAACACGGGAGGGAGGTGGGAGGGCTGAGGGGTTGGGCTGGGGTGGGGGGAAAAGGCAGAAAACTGTACTTGAACAATTTAAAAAATGTAAAATTCTTTTTTTTAATTTTTAAAAAGTTTTAAAAAAGTGGAAGTGGGGAGGTATATGGGGCAGAGGAGAGTACCCTGGGCAGGGGGTGGGGGGAATGAGCAAAACTGTAATTGAATGACAATTAAAAAATTAAAATAAAAATAAAAAATAAAATAAAAATAAAAAATAAATTGCCTATAATTCATTTATATAACATTTAAAAAGAGTCAATAAAACAAATTCATGAGATTAAAAGTCAGAATAATAGCTGCTCATTGGGAGTGCAGTAACCAGAAAGGGTCACAAACAGAGCTTCTGGGGTACTGGTTATGTTAGTAAAAAATCACTGAACTCTATATAATGACATGCATTTTCTACATAGACTATACATCAATTACATGTTAAAAAAGAAAAGAGGAATCATTCTCTCTTATGGAGAATATATCCAAAATAAGTAGGTTACAGAAAAGAAAGTATAATATAAAATTTTATACCACACAATTTAAGTGACTTGCTGTCTGACATAAAGAGAATAATCAATTCCTGAAATGCAAATATTTCAAAATTGAGTAAAGAAACCAACACATGAAAATCTGTTGCTTAGTCTAACTTCTGGTCAACAGGTACATGAACATCACATGCTCAACATCACTATTCATCTTGGAAATGCAAATCAAAACCACAATGAGCTATCATCCAAAACCTGTTAGAAGGGCTAACGTAAAAAAATCAACAAATAACAAGCGTTGTTCAGGATGGGGAGAAAAGGGGAATTCCCACCAAAGCATTTGGTGGGAATGTAGACTGGTGCAGCCACCATGGAAAGCAGTATGGAGTCTCCTTTAAAAATTAAAAATAGATGTACCACACAATCATGTAATCTCACTTCTGTGTACATATTCAAAGGAAATGAAATCAGGATCTCAAAGAACTATCTGCATTTCTATGTTCATTGCAGCATTATTCACCATAGCCAAGATGTGGAAACAGCCTAAATATCCATCATTGGATGAACAGATAAAGAAGAGGTGGCACATATATACCACAAAATATTATCCCACCATGAGAAAGAAGTTAATACTGCCATTTGCAATAGCATGGATGACACTTAAGGGCATTGTGCTAAGTGAAGTCACACAGAAAGAGAAAGACAAATACTACATGTTCTCACTTTTTTTTAAATTGGAAAGTCAATATTAATTTATTATCAGAAGACTTAGTGAATTACATTGGCATGTGAGAAGAAATGCTTTTTTCCCCAATTTTTTATTTAATTATTTTTCAAGTACAGTTTTCTGTCTATTACTTCCATCCCATCTCACCCCCGTGCTTCCCCCTCCCTCCCATTTCCATCCTTCTCAGTTGTTGTCCATGTATCCTTTATATATGTTCCTCTAAATCCCTCCCCTATTTCCCCTGAAATTCCCTCCCCTCTCCCCTCTGGTCACTGTCAGCCTGTTCTCTATTTCAGTGTCTTTGGTTATATTTTTCTTGCTTGTTTGTTTTGTTGTTTAGCTTCCTGTTAAAAGTGAGATCATATGGTATTTGTCCTTCAACACTTGGCTTATTTCACTCAGCATAATACTTTCCAGTTCCATCCATGATGTTGCAAAAGGTAGGAGCTCCTTCTTTACATGTTCTAACTTTTATGTAAAATCTAAAAAAGTCAAATTCATAGAAGCAGAGAATAGAATGGTAGTTGCCAGAGGCTGGGGGATACAGAAAATAGAAAGATGTTGGTCAAAGGGCACAAAATTTCAATAATGACTTCTGGGGATCTAATGTGCAGCATGGGGACTATGGATAACAATACTGTATTGTATACTGGAAATTTGCTAAGAAAATAAATTTTAAGTGTTCTCACCACACCAAAAAGAAAAGATAACTGAGTGATGTGATGGATCTTAATGAAATTAATTGTGCATATCAACTCACAATGTATATGTATATTAAATCATCAGATTGTACATTTTAAAAATAATTACATGTACATCCTAAATACACACAATTTTTACTTGTTAATCATAACCTCACTAAAGGTGGAAAAAATAGTCAACTTCTTTTTTAAAGCAATTTTTTATTTTCCAATTACAATAGACAAACAATAGTATATTAGTTTCAGGTGTATAATGTATGTGATTAGACATTTATAAAAATAATTCGACTTCTATCAAAGAGATGTTTAAACATGGAACAAAGACCAGAACACATAGCCGTGATTTTTGGCATTCAGTGTCATTCTCCAAATGGTTCCTATCAGCATTTTATGAAGAGTTGAAAAGCCAACTGAATGATGAAGGGTCATCCTATCAACACTTCATATAGGTACAGAGAAAAAGCCACTGAGGGACTACTGTAACTCATTGCTGGCCTTTTGGAATCAGAGGCCTGCTGGGAAATCACAGTGTCAAGTACCACTTGAGGGATCAGGTTGCAGGCTGATGTCCTGCCCTTGGACCTTCCCCCAAACACACATACACACAGACACACACACATCATTGTGTAAATTAAAGTTTCTGGACTCTTGTTCAAATGTAAATCCTCTTGTGTTGTGTATCAGCTACTCAGATACCTCCATGAGAAAAAGAAAACGAAGGCACAGAGAACCAAGTAGATAGTTTGCAGGGATGGAGGTAGTCAAAGACGAGACATTTCTCACTTTGTGAGTATGTCATAAGCTACTTCTACCCACAGCCCCATGTGATGGCACCAGTTTATGTTCCAGCCTAACTGTAACACCAGGCAAAGCAATTCCTCAAAAAGTCTTGGAAAAAAAAAAAAACAACAACGTCTAACCAGCACAGCTCAAGATCAGGGTGCACATAAAAAGTCAATGACATTCTAGGGAAGGAAGCAGCTGGTGACCATCTGCTAGGAGAGACTACATTAAACTCAAGTGTGTAAAGAATGTGTAAAGAGTGAATTCCACATAGACCACAGGTGGCAAACACAAGACCTGTGGGCCAAATCTGGCCCTCTGCCTTGTTTTATCTGGCCCAGCACCCTGTTTCTACCCAATGGCAGTGCCAAGCTCTCGCTTAACTGTTAAGGAGTAGTTACACTTATACAGTCCTAAAATGATATTCAGCCCTTTGAAGGCAAATGCGAGGCTGATGTGGCCCCTGGTGAAAATGAGTTCGACACCTCTGTCATAGACTATAGTTCTGATTTAGGTGAATAAATTACATAGTATGTGTGTTCTCTTCCATTCAGAAGTTTGTAAAAAAGGTAATCCAATTCAACAAAAAGTTATTAAGTGATAATTACACAAATGGTGTTATACCAACTATTATTTGTCAAAGTTTAATACATGAAGACCAACTTTTGAAGTCATATTTATTAGCTGTGTGACCTGTACTAAGTTACTTAACCTCTCTGAGCCTTAGTGTCGCAATAAAGTGTAACCTATTTCATGAAATGTTATAAGCCACTATATAAGAAGTACACAAAAGAGGGTATCTGTAGCATATCACAAACACTTAATAAATGATGGCTGTTACTATTAAGGGGAAGTATTAATGTGGTCTCCAGTGTTTAATAACAAAATGTTTGAACTTAGACTTTTGCTGCAATCTTGACTCTACCACTTTCTAAAACTGTGATCTTAGGAATAACTTCTGAGACTGATTTTTCTCATCTGTAAAATGAGGGGAGAAGCAGGATTTAGACCCTTGGAATTAATGTAAGGACTTAATGAGATGATTCAGGTGAAATGCTTATTAAAATACCTAGCACACACTACTTGTTCAATACCTGTTACCTGCTATTAATAGCAGGGACAGCACAAGGTAAATAGCACCTAACTCCTCCCTACAGGAGGTTATATTTATAGTGGAGAGAAAAGGCCTACACATGTGATCGGGGTAACTAGTAGGACATAATTCAGTGCCAAATGACTAATACAAGTAGCATGTGTATTCAGAATTTGATGCAGGAGAGCACTAAAGGCTGGGAGTCATCAAATAAATCTCAGCTTTCCAGTAGCTCAGTTACATGCAAGCACACCTCCTCTGCACTTGGAAGCCTTTGCTTTTTCCCTTTGTAGTATTGTATGGGGACACCCGTTTCTGTTCCAGATAATGGTTACTATATTTCTGAAATAGATTTATCTGCAAATTTCCAGAACAGCTCTGCTCAGCTGTGGACCTGGTCATTCCCTCTGGAGTTACATCCTGTCAACAGCGGCTTATTTTATTAAGTGCAGACACTCCTCAACTTATGATGGGGGTTACATCCCAATAAACACCTCATAAGTTGAAAATGTCCTAAGTTGAAAATACATTTAAAACACCCAACCTAGTGAGCATCACAGGTTAGCCTAGTCTGCCTTAAAAATGCTCAGAACGCTTACGTAGCAAAATCATCTAACAGAAAGCCTATTTTATAATAAAGTGTTGTCTATCATGTAATTTATTGAATAGTATACAAAAAGTGAAAAAACAATGGATGTATGGGTGCTCACCATTAATGGACACAGCTAAAAGCAAAGTAGTCCTGAAGAATGTTTGAAGCATTGAACTAAAAGTAATTACACACGAGAGAGTACCGTACTATATATTGCTAGTCCAGGAAAAAAACAAAATTCGAAATTTGAAGTACAGTTTCTACTGAATGTGCATCACTTTTTGCACCATCATAACTCAAATCATGGTAAATCTGTATTTTGAAACTTCCATGATGAGCTCAAACAACTGAACAACAGAATTTGCCCTCGTGTGAGGTGCTGGGCTTCCATAAAAGCCAATGTAAAACATTTGGTTTCTAACATCTAAAACTCAAAGGCACACAGGGCCTGGGCAGGTGGCACACAAGTGAGTGGCACAGTCCCTGTGGTCTCAAGGTGCCACCTTATGGAAACTATGCTCCTTGAGTTCCACAATTTTAAATCTGGGCAAAAAATTCAAATTTAAAAAACATATAAACAGAAAACTGTACTTGAACAAGAATTAAATTAAAAAAAAACATAAACAAAACCCCACTTTGTGTTACAAACAAAAATGTTGGAGGCCCAGTTTGTGGCCTCTACTCTAAAGTGTAACAATGACACTGATATCCTGACATTATACCCCATACTGTTATGCCCAGTTCTCCATAGGGAGCTCTCATTAGCATGTTTTATATTAGATTCTGAATAGCAAAACCATAGATAATCCAACCAATACCAACTACTCAAATTTGAATACTTTAGTACTTTAGTATTCAAACTCCAAGAAAACTGAATGGCCATCCAAAGCTTCCAAGTATCTACCTGATCTGACCCCAGCCTCCATTCTGTTTTTAGCTCATGCCACACTCATTGCTGCTTCAGTCCTTGTAGTTGCTATCCTCTCCAACTCCACATCTTCCCATGGATGGCTCCTGCTCATCACTCTGGTCTCATCTCAAATGTCATCACTTTGGATGACTACCCTACCTAATACTCCCTCAGCACCCCCCCATCACTCCACTACATCACCCCGTTTCATTTTCTTCATGGCATCCATTCCCTGAAATTAGCTTGTTCATTTACATATTTATCTTCTAGTAGGTAAGGTACTTAAGCTTCATGGAAAATAACTTGTTTACTAGGTATCATATACGTACAGTAGATGCATAGAAAAACTTTTTGAGCAAATGAACTAATGTATGGCTTGAATCTTGAGGTCAATGCTACCATAAAACCTCAAGCCTTCCACCATCCTATTTCAGACAAGAAGTTTCAGTATCATCATTATAATCATGTGACAAATCTAAACATTATTTCATTGATGTTTCAATGTGTTACACTTTAAGAAATTCAAGTGAAAGAAAAAGATCCAAATAAAAACAATGATCTAAAAAAAACTTACTGACAAAATAAAATGTGCCCCCGTTTGGCTGTTATTGACTTCCACTTGATAAGATAAGCAAGTTCTACCAAAATTCTGTGGATTCTTCCCTAGCACGTATAACACACCATTTTGAAGGGAGAGACTTTTAATACGTGGAGGATCAGGTTGCACTGAAAGATAGAAAAATACAAATTAGCTTCCAGAGTTTATTTTGATATAATACATTTGTGGGTAGAGATAATGAAGGTCACAAAGTTAAATCCAAATAGGGCTGATACTATGAATGGCCTTACATGATCAGACATACAGTTCTAGATTTCTGATTAGGCACAATTAATGTAAAAAGCTGATTTTAAATCACTTAGTAAAATGGATCTAAGGAACATCTTTGGGTGCCTGCCAGGTGACATGAACTCTAACCTGCATAAGGTTAGAGCATGGCCAGGGTATAATCTGAACATCCAGCTGCATCATAAAGAAAATAAGGGCTTGGATCCAGATGTTCATTCACCTAATAAGTAACAGGGGCACCAGGTGTAAGAAGATTCCCTGGCCGTCAACCATTTGTACCAATCAAAGGCAACAATTTAAACACTAGCCCAGTCTCTGTCACATGCTACAACATAGATGAACCTCAAGGATATCATACTAAATGAAATAAACCCATCATACCCTTGCTGGTGTGGCTCAGTGGATTAAGTGCCGTCCTGCAAACCAAAGGGTCCCCAGTCTGATTCCCAGTCAGGGCACATGCCTGAGTTGCAGGCCAGGTCCCCAGTGGGGGCCACATGAAAGGCAACCACACATTGATGTTTCTCTCCCTCACTTTCTCCCTCCCTTCCCCCTCTCTAAAAATAAATAAATAAAACCCTTAAAAAAGCAATAAGCCTATCACAAAAGAACAAGTACCTATATGATTCTACTCATAAGGTATATAAAGTAATGAAAATCATAAAAACAGAAAGTAGGAAGGTGGTTACCCAGAGCAGGGAAATAGTGTTTGGGGCATCAAGTTTCAATTTTTCAAAATGGAAAATTTCTTGAAATCTGCTGCACAACAATGTTAATATATTCAATTGCTGAGCAGTACACTTAGGAATGGATATGTAAATTTAATGTTAAGTGATTATAACCACAATTTAATATAAAGTGAAAAAATTAGCTTAGTCAATTTAGTTTTGGGGGACTCAACTATGGGTAAGACCACACAATGGAAGAGAATGGAAAATTGACAGAAAACCTGAAGATATCACCTTCCTGCTGAGAAGGATCTCCCTTTATGTCATCACTAATCTCTAGGAAGAAAAATAGCAAAATGAGCTTCAAAAGGTCCATCAAGGACAACCTGCCAAGCAAGGGAGAGCACAGAGAAAGGCTCTGCTTCAGATTATCCCACTTAGCATGTTCCTGTGACCTCAGTCCCCTGACCTATAAACTCAGCTGCCTTTGATTCACTATTACAATTCACTTCCATGACTATCTGAATGAGTGGTAAATAGTGCTCTGCTCACAGATTTGGGAGCTTTTGTTAGTTCATGGTTATTTATGTATAAAGTTTTTGTATACCACATAGCCAGAATATGAGCTCCCTGCTAGGGTATTATGACAAATAAACAAACATGATGCTTACAGTAGTCTGCTTTGGAGATTTACAAAACACTCTGACACACCTCACATCACTTGGAACTTAATTACAGTTGACCCTTGAACAACAAAGGGGTTAAAGGACTTGCCACCCCCCAGTCAAAAATCTGTGTATAGCTTTTGACTCCTAAAAAACGTATAACTAATAGCCCACTGTTGGCCAGAAGCCTTCCTGATATTATAAACAGTCAGTTAGTGGATATTGTATATATGCATTATATACTGTATGGTTATAATAAAGTAAGCTAAAGAAAATATTAATAAGAAATAAGGAAGAAAAAACAAATTTACAGTACTGTACAAATTTCTTGGGGGAAAAAAGACACATATAACCACACAGTTCCAACCCATGTTGTTTAAGGGTCAGCTGTATAATCCTTTGAGATCAAGAGGGAGTATGTACCCTGTTTTACAGATGAGGGAACACTTAAAGAGAATCTATATGCCTTGTCCAAAGTGAAGGAGCTAGTGCCTCAAGCTGATATTTTGTTTTCAATTAGGGGGTTCTTTCTAACAGGTTAACACTTGGCTGTACTGGCTGTTCTGATCAATCAGTTCATGGACCACACAGAATGTCAGAATCTCTGACCGTGCTACTTTAAAAAAGATCAAAGAAAGGTATATAAACATAGCCTTTTTTTCTGGAAAGATCTTAAAACCAAAATCCTTTATTATTATTTGCATTGATTGTTCAAAAGAACAACAGAGAACTTCTAAAACTTACCGTGAGAAGTTAAAGGCACTATACTGAAGGATGGTCTAATTTTTCCTGCATCATCCTTGACCATGACTTGAACACTATATAGGTCGACAGTGGAATTCTTGAGTTTAGTCAGAGTAAAAGAACAAGAACTGCGTGGACCTTCTCTGTAGATGTTTTCACACTGAAGAATTTTTTCCAAGCTGCTGTGCCTACAAGGCAAAATGAGAAAATCTTCTGCATTATTTTTAACAAGGAACTCAAGAAACAATGGCAGAATTTTTTTAATGACTGAAGATGTTCATGAAAAGCAATTTTTGCAATATGGCAAGGCAGCTTTTTCTAAAACTCTATTTTACATAGCTCCACTTCATACTCTAAGAAGAAATTAATGTTCCTTTTTGCCAAACCCAGGTACTTTCAATAGCTATGGAGACTATAGGAGTACTAGTTCTTTTTCCTATTCTGAATACAAGGTGTTAGGAGGCCAAAATGTGAAGTTTTATGCTTCTTGAAAATACCCCATCTGTTGAATTCCATGATTCTTCTCTGGTCCCTTGTCTGCTTCTTCCTTGTTTTCTCTTGTTCCTCTCTCTTCTCTTCTCAGAGGGCTCCCACCCATTCCACAGCCCTCTGCACATTCCTCTCTATTTCTTATTCCCTCATCTGTTCACCCTCAGCTTATTACTTCCACCCCTCAAGTAGAATATCTATGCTAGGGATGCCTAGTCCTGACCTCTCACCTTGGATCCAGTCCCAGATTTACGACTGCTCCATTTGAGTGTTCTGCTCTTGCCTCAAATTCAACATCCAAACATATGCCCTTTTTCCTTAACAAACTGCCTTTTCCCCTAATGTTCCCAATTTCCACTAGTCAGAGGTCATTTCCTTTGAGACCCTCAATTACAACCTTTGAAATCACCTTTTGCCCCTCCTTTCCCTATATTCTATCACCAAATTTTGTTATTTCTTCCTTGCAAAGCTTCTTGGATTCTCTCTTGTAATATGCCCATTGCCTTCACCCTGTTTCATTTCCTAATCGGTTCAGCCTTCATGTCTTTTCCAGACTAACCTCTCACACCTTCATTATTAGTTCCATCCAATCACTGCCAGATATATGTTCCAGAATATACTGGCTTTCTAAGTGACTCACCTCAGTGTGTGGCTTTAACTGCCTTCCATAACCAGTACCGCTGATACCTTATTTCCTGTTACAAAATCCTGTACACATAACTTCTCTAAGGATCCTCAGCACCTAGCATAGTGTACGCAGAGAGAATGTGCTCATTACAATTTTTTTTTGTCTAGGCTAACAATTCTGTTTGGCAGAAAACACAGGTCAAGCCTTATATCATCAACCAAAATGGGAGCTATGCAAAGATTTTGCAGAAAAGGCAAACAGTTTAAATAATGAAAGAAGAGTAGAGTGCCAAACCCTTGATCTCTTACTTCAGAATCATCTGTAGTCATTTAAAATGCACGTTCCTCTTCTGGTCAAGATGGCAGCATAGGTGAGCATAGCTCGCCTCCTCGCATGACCACATCAAAATTACAAATAAACAGTTATTACTAGGAACCATCTAAAATCAAGGTGAGTGGAAGTCTGACAACTATGGAATTAAAGAAACCACATCCATCCAGACTGATAGAAAGGGCAGAGACAAAGAATGGCTTGGTCCCACAACCCGTTCCATGTGTGGGGGAGAAAAATTCAGGAAAGATATTTTTGGAGCAAAGAGTTGTGGCCATGCATCAGGCCCCCCAGCGCAGGGTTCCAGAGCCATGAAATCCCCATAACTTCTAGCTACAAACACCAGCAGGGACTGAGTCAGTAGAACAAACTACTAGAGACCCAAGCCATTCTCCTTAAAGAACCCACACATGAACTCACTGACCCAAATTCACTCCTCTGAGCTCCAGCACTGGGGTAGCAGCTTGAAAGGCACCAGTAGTACAAAGGGAGGAACTAAAGTGTCAGGCATCAAGGTGGAAGGTGGAAGACAGCTTTCTCCCAGACAGAAAGGCAGGCAGAGGCAATTGTCCCTTTTCTGAACCCTCCACTCACAGAGCCACAGAGCCACAGAAAGAGAAGGCTGGTGCCATATCTGAGACTCCATCAACCTAGCTAACATTGTTTCCTCTACCCTTGAGATACACAGAGATTCCCCAAGTTACCAGACCACCCAAGCTGTTAACAATGACTTTTCCATATGAATGGCTGGTCTTGGCTCATGATTCACAACTTTCTATCCTCTCAAACAAGCAACAGATAACCTCAGTAAATCCCCAGCCCCTAGACCTCTTGCTAATTGGCCCCAGGCCTGGAACTAGCAGCAGCCAGCCTAGATTTACAGTTTAGCTTCACCTGGGAATCTCCAAGCCCAACACAAGTAGCAGCCATCTCCGATTGCTTTATAGCTCAGGCAGGGTGGCTCTGGGAAAAACAGGTGGGGGCTGACCTTGGCCTGCACCACCCAGGAAACTCCAGGGCCAGCACACCCAGTGGCATCTACAGACCATATCAGACCAACACCATCCTGCCCCTGTATCAACTCTCCTCCATAGAGGGTGGTAGTTGGTGGTCGGTGGTCACATCCAATCCTTCCACCTGACTGGCCTGGGTAAATCCCTCCCATTGACCTGCCAACAGCAACCAAGGCTCAACTACAAGAGGAAGGTGTACTCAGCTAACACAAAGGGCATACCTGCAGTACCCAGTTTGGGTGATGGGGAGGCTATGCCACTGGACCCTACAGGATTCCTACTACATTAGTCCATAACCAAGACATGGAGTCAAAGAAACTCTACCTAACACATAGAAACAAACACAGGGAGGCTGCCAAAATGAGGAGACAAAGAAACATGATCCAAATGAAAAAAAAACAGATCAAAACTCCAAAAGAACTAAACCAAATGGACATAAGCAATCTATAAGGTGCAGAGTTCAAAATACTGGTCATATGGATGCTCAAGGAACTTAGTGAGGACCTCAACAGCATAAAAAAAGAACTAGTCAGAAATGAAGGATACACTAATGGAAATGAAGAACAATTTACAGGGGAACAGCAGTGGAGTGAATGAAGCCAAGAGTCAAATCAATGATTTGGAACACAAGGAAGCAACAATAACAACAAAAACCACTCAGAACAACAATAAGAAAAAAAATTGAAAAAAACAAGGATAGTATAAGCAGCCTCTGGGGCAACTTTAAGAGGTCCGACATTCATATCATAGGGTTGCCAGAAGGAGAAGAGAAAGAGCACAAAACAGGAAAAACTACTTGAAAAGCTAATAAAAGAAAACTTCCCTAATTTGGCAAAGGAAATAGAAATGCAAGTCTAGGAAGCACAGAGAATCCCATTATGATGGATGCAAAGAGGCCCACTCCAAGACACATCATAATTAAAATGCCAAAGCTTAAAGATAAAGATGGAATCTTAAAAGCAGAAAGAGGAAAGAAGTTAGTTACCTATAGGAAAGTTCCATAAGACTGTCAGCTGATTTCTCAAAAGAAACTTCGCAGGCTAGAAGGGACTGGTAAGAATTATTCAAAGTCACAAAAAAGGACTTACAGACAAACTTGCTCTATCCAGCAAAGATATCATTTAGAGTTGAAGGGCAGATAAAGAGCTTCCAAGATAAGAAAAAACTAAAGTTTATCATCACCAAACCATTATATGAAATGTTCAAGGGACATATTTAAGAAAAAGAAATCAAAACTATGAACAATAAAATGGCAATAAATATATACCTATCAACAACTGAATCTAAAAAACATACTAAGCAAACAAGAAGAACAAAGGCAGAATCATGGATACAGAGAGTGTTTTGATGGTTGCCAGATGGGGGGGTGAGGGGGATGGGTGAAGAGGTGAGGGGTTAAGAAGCACAAGTAGGTAGTTATAGAATAGTCATGGGGATGCAAGTACAGTATATGAAATGGAGTAGCCAAAGAACTTATATTCGTGACCTGTGGACATGAACAATGCTGTAGGGGGATTGCCTGATGGAGTGAGGGGTGCTGGGTGGAGGGGGGAAAGGGAAAAAATTGGACAACTGTAATAGCACAATCAGTAAAATGTAATTAAAAATAAAGTACCCCAGATGGTGTGGCTCAGTGGATTGAGCACCAGCCTGCAAACAGAAAGGTCACTGGCTCAATTTCCAGACAGGGCACATGCCTGGGTTGCAGGCCAGGTCCCCAGTAGAGGGTACATGAGAGGCAACCAAATGTTGGTGTTTCTTTCTCTCTTTCTCCTTTCCTTCCCCTCTCTCTAAAAATAAATAAATAAAATCATTTAAAAGTGTAAAAAATGTAGATTTCTTAAACCTTCTCCCAGAGGCTACTTAGAAGGCTTTGTGCAGGACCTAGGAGTCAGTATTCTGACAGCAATTCTCCAGGGGATGCTGCTAATCATATTTTATAAAACTCAGATATAGGGGATCGGGGGGGGGGGTGATGGGGTAAAATGAAGACAACTGTACTTGAACAACTTTTAAAAAAGGAAAAAAAACCCTCAGATCTACTCCCATAAATAAAGTCAACTAATCTTTGACAAAGGAGCAAAGGCGATACCAAGGAAAGACAGTCTTTTCAACAAATGATGCCAGAACAACTAGATATCCACATGCAAAAAATGAATCTAGTCACAAACCATGTACTCTTCTGAAAACTAAACTCACAATGGATTACAGACATATATCCAAAAATGTAAAACCATAAAACATCTAGGTGATAACACAGAAGAAAACCTAGATGAAGTCAGGTATGACAATGACTTTTTAGATATAACACTAAAGGTATGATCTATTAAAAAAAATAATGCTTTGCCCTGTCTAGTGTGGCTCAGTGGATTGAGTTCCAGCCTGTAATCCAAAGGGTTGAAGGTTCGATTCCCACTCAGAGCACATGCCTGGGTTGCAGGCCAGGTCCCCAGTGAAGGGTGCATGAGAGGCAACCAAACACTGATGTTTCTCTCCTTCTTTCTCCTTCCCTTCCCCTGTCTCTAAAAGTAAACAAATAAAATCTTTAAAAATAAAATAAAATAAATAATGCCCTGGCTGGTGTGGCTCAGTTACTTGAAGCATAGTCCCATAACTTGAAAGGATGCAGATTCGACCTCTGTTCAGAGCACATGCCTAGGTTGTGGTTTGAATCCCCCTGGTCTGGGCGCATACAGGAGGCAACCAACCAACATTTCTCTCTCACATCAATATTTCTCTCTCTTCTCCCTTCCTCTCTCTTTAAAAAGTAGCAATGAAAATTGTCCTCGAGTGAGGATTTAAAAAACAGAAATAGCCCTGGCTGGTGTAGCTCAGTGGATTGAGCACGGGCCTGCAAACCAAAGTTTCACTGGTTCAATTCTTGGTCAGGGCACATGCCTGGGTTGAAAGCCAGGTCCCCAGTGAGGGGTGTGCAAGAGGCAATCACACATTGATGTTTCTCTCCCTCTCTCCTTCACTTCCCCTCTCTCTAAAAATAAATAAAATCTTCTTTAAAAAATAATTAATAAACTAGACTTCATTAAAATTAAAAACACTGCTCTGCAAAAGACAGTATCAGAAGAATAAGTAAAGAAGCCACAGAGTGGGAGAAAATATTTGCAAGAGACACATATGATAAAGGACTCATCCAAAATACACAAAAAAATTCTTAAAACTCAACAAGAAAACAAACAATCCCACTAACAAAATGGGCCAAAACCTTCACAGACACCTCACCACAGATATACAAATGGTAAATATGAAAAGATGTACCACATGTCACCAGGAAAATGCAAATTAAAGCAACAAGATATAACTAATATTATCAAAATGGCCAAAATCCAGAATGCTGACAACACCAAATGCTAATAGCATGGGGAGCAACAGGTACTCTCATTCATTGCTGGTGAGAATGCAAAATGGTATGGTCATTTTGGAAGTTAGTTTGGCAATTTCCTGCAAAATTGAACATACTCTTAACATATGATCCAGAAGTCACACTCCTTAGTATTTACTTAAAGGAGTTGAAAACTTATGTGTACACAAAATCTTGCACACAGATCTTTATAGCAGCCTTATTTGTCAATGCTAGAGCTTGAAAACAACCAATATGCCTTCAGTGGGTTAAACAGTGGTACATCTACAAAACAGAACATTATATGCCCTAAAAAGAAATGAGCTGGGGAACCTTAAATGCATCTTGTTAAGTGAAAGAAGACAGTCTGAAAAGGCTACATATTATATTATTACAACTATGTAACATTCTGGAAAAGGCAAAACTATGGAGACAGTAAAAAGATCAGTAGATGATCAGTGGGGGAAGGGATGAACAGGCAGAGAACAAAGGACTATTAGGGTAGTGAAACTACTGTGCATGATACTATGATTGTGGATACATGTCATTATACATGTGTCTAAAATCATAGAATGCATAATAGCAAGAGTGGACCCTAATATAAAATATGGACTTTGAGTTATAATAACGTGTCAACATAGGTTCACCATTGGTACAAACGTACCATTCTGGTGGGGAATATTATAACGAGGGAGGCTATGCATGTGCGGGCTCAGGGCATATATGGAAAATCTCTGTACCTTCCTCTCAATTTTATTGTAAACCTAAAACTACACCCAGATAATAAAGTCTTTAAAAAAAGAAAAGAAGTTCTGGCTGGTGTGGCTCAGTGGACTAAGTGCTGACCTACAATCCAAAGGGTCACCAGTTCGATTCCCAGTCAGAGCATATGCCTGGGTTGTAGGCAAGGTCCCCAGTAGAGGGCACATGAGGGGCAACCACACTTTGATGTTTCCCTTCCTCTCTTTCCCCCTCCCTCCCCCTTTGTCTAAAAATAAATAAAATCTTGCCCTGGCTGGTGTAGCTCAGTGGATGGAGCGCGGGCCTGTGAACCAGACGATCGCGGTTCAATTCCCAGTCAGGGCACATGCCTGGGTTGCAGGCCAGTTCCCAGCAGGGGACTCACGAGAAGCAACCATACATTGATATTTCTCTCCTTCTCTCCTTCCTTTCCCCTCTAAAGATAAATAAATAAAATCTTAAAAAAATAAAAATAAAAATAAACAAAATCTTTAAAAAATAGAAGAAAATTCAAATCTAATAAGCATTATGCCAAGTGAAATAAGCCAGGTGTTGAATGACAAACACCATATAATCTCACCTTTAACAGGAAGCTAAACAACAAAACAAACAAGCAAGCAAAATATAACCAAAGACACTGAAATGGAGAACAGGCTGACAGTGACCAGAGGGAAGAGGGGAGGGAATTTCAGGGGAAATAGGGGAGGGATTTAGAGGAACACATATGAAGGATACATGGACACCAACTGAGAAGGGTGGAAATGGGAGGGAGGGGGAGCACGGGGGGTGGGATGGGATGGGAGTAATAGACAGAAAACTGTACTTGAGAAATAATTAAATAAATTAAAAACAAAAGAATATATATATATATATATATATATATATATATATATATATATATTTAACCCTTCAAAGGCTGTGCAAAGAAATGCTTCAATATAGAAAATGTCCTTGTTCCTTAAAAAATAATACATAAGGCTTTTCTCCTAGCTGTAGTCCCCAGTTGTTCATAAATAAAAACAGCCTTTTAAAACACTAACTGCCCTGGCTAGTTTTTAGGTCACACAGTCCTGGAATGTTTTCCAACCACAGCCAGAAACAGAAGCCAAAGACACATAACATTTTTGTTACATAACTAGAGAAAACTATGTACAAAATTATTTTTGCTTCAAATAATAAAGGAACTCCTCTAATGGGCAATCTTTGAGATTCGTTTTTCAATTTTGTACTGAGCATTTCACATATTCTCATGGACCCCAGATATAGAATTTAAATTTTTGCTATAATTTAGAAAAAATAAGAAAATAGAAAGTATTGGTTTTGAATAGACAATTTTTAGGGACTTCTTGTGAAAGACAAGATGATAACCTAAGATAGAAAACATTCAGTTACTTCACATTAAAATTCACACACAGCCCTGGCTGTGTGGCTTGGTTGGAGCACTGTCCCATACACCAAAAGGCTGAGGGTCTGATCCCCAGTTGAGGTGCATACAGGGTAGGAGCAACCGACCAATGTTTTTCTCTTTCTCTTTCTCAAATCAGTAAAAACATAACTTTGGGTGACGATTTTTTAAAAATCCACATACTGAAATTCTCCACACACTCACACTGCAGACATAGTAAGAAAGAAATGAACAAATGAGACTATTTTCCCAACTCCAAAGATGATTAATGTGGTAAGAAACTCCCTAAAATTCATCGGCATGGCTAGTCTGCAGTTATTTTCAGGCTCCTGCAGTGACATACTCTCCATTCAGAGCCACAAGTCATTGCCCCGAGTCTTTGAAATGACACGACATTTTTTGGACTAGGGATTAGGGAAACAGTCCAGCCATTTGACATGATTTAAACTGGTATCTAAATCAATTCCAAGTACTTGGTAATCAATGAGCCATGAGTCTCACTTTCTTTTGTCATTTTGATTAGAAAGAATCTCTCTAGAGGGGAGCAGAGGAGGAGGAAGTATGGGCTACGGGCCAATCCTGCAAGGTGCGGGAAAAGGCTAGCAATGTATACTGGCTACTTCTGCAAGGGAGGAGGATGTAATAAAAATAATATAGCTATTATGTATGGAGTGCTTACCAAATACATGTTAGCAGTTAGGCACAGCTCTGAATACTTTTCATATGAGAGCAGTCCTCATAACAATCTTAAGAATTAGTAATATTAGGCCCTGGCTGGTATAGCTCAGTGGATTGAGTGCGGGCCTGCGAACCAGACGATCGCGGTTCGATTCCCAGTCAGGGCACATGCCTGGGTTGTAGGCCAGTTCCCAGCAGGGGACTCATGAGAGGCAACCATACATTGATATTTCTCTCCCTCTCTCCTTCCCTTCCCCTCTAACGATAAATAAATACGTATTTTTTTAAAAAAAAGAATTAGTAATATTATTACTACCAACCATTTTACAGATTATAAAACTGAGTCTCAGAGAAAAGGCACTTGCTCCAAATCACACTTGCTAGTAAGGAAGAGAACCAAGATCTGAAAGCAGTATAGCTCAGTGTATTGAGCTCCTGCCTGTGAACCAAAGGGTTGCTGGTTCAATTCCCGGTCAGGGCACATGCCTACGTTGTGGGCCAGGTCCTCAGCAGGGGGTATGCAACAGGCAACCACACATTGATGTTTCTCTCCCTCTTTTTCTCTCTCCTTCCCACTATCTCTAAAAATAAATAAATAAAATATTTTAAGAAATAAGTTACAGAATGGTGAGGGCAGAAGATACAGCATCTATATCAGCACTGTCCAACAAAATTTGGGGGGATTATGGAAGTGTTCAATATTTGTGCTAACACTAGAGCCACTAGCCCTGTGTGAAATTGGCTGGTAAGACTGAGCAACTAAAGTTTTAATTTGCTTTCATTTTAATAAATTTAAATTAAAACATAAAGGGTCACATGTGGCTAGTGGCTCCTATACTGAACAGCACAGGTATAGCAAGAGTCTGTGCTGATGATCAACTCCAGGAACATGTACGACACAAACTGCCACCCCTGATCTCTGCCCCTTGGGGTGCCAGTGAACCACTACTCCCTTGAGATGACTTCTTGAGCCACCTCCAATCATGGGAGATTGTGCTCTGCACTTGCATAGACTGAGGGCTTAAAGGCAGCTGAAGCACCATCGGCTGTGAGCTTTGGCAAGACACTGCATTAACCCAGAAGAAGAATGCTTTTTCCAATTGGTTGGTCCAGTATTTTTGTAATTCAGTCACCCATCAGAGCAATCATTTTGCAATTTGCTCTAGACTTGGTTTGTGCTAGTACATGACCCAACACACTTTCCTACTTTTCTTATAAGAAATCCACAGACTAGGCTACATCCAGTGTCACCCCAATTGCTATATCTGGGTTACTTTCCTGCAGTCTGCCATGGAATAAGACAGTTTTAAGATGTCTTTCCTTCCTTTCCCTGCCCTCTCTATGGACACAGACCCTGTGATTCTACCAACAATGACTCCAGGGATGTTACCAAATTTTAAGGTCTCTTGAGAGCCTGTAATAATAGCTCTCTCGAGACTTCACTGCAACATTGTCAGAGCCAGGCTCCTTTTAAGGTTTAGTTCTCTGGCCCCTTCACTAGCATTTCTTTATTTTTTAAAGTGTTTGTTTGTTTGTTTGTTTATAAAGACTTTACTTATTTATTTATAGAGAGAAGAAGGGAGGGAGAGAAAGAGGGAGAGAAACATCAATATGTGGTTGCCTCTCACGCACCCCCTACTGGGGACCTGGCCCACAACCCAGGCATGTGCCTTGACTGGGAATAAAACCTGTGACCCTTTGGTTCTCAGGAGGACACTCAATCCACTGAGCCACACCAGTCAGGGCCACTAACATTTCTTTAGAGAGTGAGACGTACTCAATCCTCCTCTCTTCTTGGTCCTGAACTATAATATTCCTGTGGTGTTTATCCCTCCTAAGTCCTCACCCCAGTCTCAAATAGTCTCTTGCTTTGGATCCTACCTACAAAACGTTAAAAAATTGGACTTCCGCCAAGATGGAGGCATAGGTGGAAACACTGTGCCTTCTCCCACAACCAAGGTTGAATACAACAAAGGTTTGGAGAAACAAAGACACAACCAAAGGACAGAAAATTGAATTATACGGAAGTCCGACTACATCTAACCGTTCAACGGGGACGGTAAGAGGGGCGGAGCCAGCAGCGAGCAGGGACGGGCAACACAGGGCCCCCGACCCAGGCGCGCAGGCAGACGGGAACCAGTTGGGGTGCGGGGCAGACCGCAGGCGCATATTTGCGCACAGTGAGACAGACCACGCAGGCCCCAGGGGGCGAGGGCTGACGGCGGTGGCACACTCGCGAGCAGTGGGACAAAACGCGTGGGCCCGGTGACGGCAGCAACTGTGGCACCGGTGAGGGCCGTGGCGGCAGGCGGCGGACAGGACGCCATAGTCCCTCTTTGACCCCGTCCCCACATACAGCGTCACAACCCAGCGACTTAGTGGCCCTTCAGCACCAGTGAGGGCCAGGGCGACAGGCAGCAGACGGGACGCCAGAGTCCCTCTTTGACCCCGCACCCACATACAGCGTCACAACCCAGCAACTTAGTTGCTCTGCAAGACCAGTGAGAGCCATTGTCCCTCTTTGACCCCGCCCCCACCTACAACGTCACAACCCAGCGACTGAGTTGCCCTGTTCTAGTGAACACTTTAGGGCTCTGATCCTGCTATGGAACAGGCATGAACAACCCGAAAGATGGCGCAAGAAGAACTCAAAGTCCCAGAGCCAATAAATCTAAGCGACCGAGAAATTGCCAGCCTCTCAGAAGCACAATTCAGGACACTATTTATCAGGATGCTCACAGAACTGGTTGATTATAGTCACAAATTAGAGGAACAAAGTTACAAATTAGAGGAACGTGTGAGGGCTGGACTGATTGAAATGAAGGGAGATGCACAGGAAACCAATAGTGATGGAAAGGAAACGGGGACTCAAATCAATGGAATGGACCAGAAGGAAGAACAAAACATCCCACCAGAAAGGAATGAAGAAATGAGAATTCAAAAAAATGAGGAGAGGCTTAGGAACCTCCAGGACATCTTTAAACGTTCCAACATCCGAATTATAGGGGTACCAGAAGGGGGAAAGAAACAGCCACGAGTGGAAAACGTATTTGAACAAATAATAAAGGAGAACTTCCCCAGTCTGGCAAAGGAAATAGACTTCCAGGAAATCCAGGAAGCTCAGAGAGTGCCAAAGAAGTTGGACCCAAGAAGGAACACACCAAGGCACATCATAATTACATTAGCCAAGACCAAAATGAAGGAGAGAATCCTAGAAGCAGCAAGGGATAAGGGGACAGTCACCTACAAAGGAGTACCCATCAGACTGTCAGCGGATTTCTCAAAAGAGACCTTACAGGCAAGAAGGGGCTGGAAAGAAGTATTCCAAGTCATGAAATCCAAAGACCTACAGCCAAGATTGCTTTATCCAGCAAAACTTTCATTTAGAATGGAAGGACAGATAAAGTGCTTCTCAGATAAGGTCAAGTTCAAGGAGTTCATCATCACCAAGCCCTTATTATATGAAATGCTAAAGGGACTTATATAAGAAAAAGAAGATGAAAAAGATGAACAGTGAAAGGACAGCAAACACACAGTTATTAACAACCACACCTAAAACAAAAGCAAACCAAGAGGACAGCTAGATCAGGAGTGGAACCATAGAAATGAAGAACACATGGAGAGTTAGAAACAGGGAGGTGGGAGGGGGAGAAGAGGGGAGAAGGCACAGAAAATAGCATAGATGGTAGGCAGAAAATAGATAGGGGGGAGGGCGAGAATAGTGGGGGAAATATAGAATCCAAAGAACTTGAGACACGTGGTTATAAACTAAGGGGGGGGGAGAATGGTGGGGGAGGGAGGGTGTGGGTGGAGGGGATTGAACGGGGGGAATAGAACAACTGTAATGGTATAATCAATAAAATATATTTAAAAAACATTAAAAAATTAATATACGCAGCATGTACCATGTGTCAGTCACAGGGGAAAACAAGACACAGCCCCTGCTTTCAAGGGAGACCACAGTCTGGGGAGGGCTACTACTAAGTAAACAGGAAATGACAACACTGTGCCCAGTACTATGATACAGGAAAGTGCAAGGTACTGTGGGACATAACAATGACGGGGCACATATATACAGATTTGAGAGGTCAAGAAAGGCTTTGTGGAGAGAAAATGATGTCTGAGGAAGAGATAAGGACAAATAAGAGGTATTCAGGTGACAGGGCAAGAAACAGGCTGTGAGGGCATACAGAATGGTTCCACTATTCTGTTGGAATTCCATCATTCTGTTTGAGCATTTGAAGAGTCAGTTTGAGGAACTGAAAAAAGTTCAGTGTGGGCTCAGTAGCAGAGTGCAAGAGGGGTGGAACCACCTGGCTTCCCTAGTAGGACTTTTTATCTTTGCCAGAAGTATGTGAACCCCCAGGTAACTTTAGAGGTTTTTGTTTAAAAAAATCATGTGACTTTTGCATTCTATTCTATGATCTAGGCATGAGTGTTTTAATATACCAAAAACACTTCTCATCAAGTCATTGGGCAAAATGGACACTCCAGGGTGAAAGGCCATGTTTATCTTATAGCTTCAGAAGTCCTGGACATGGTTTCTGCACTCCATTCAATCCAAAGCAGTTGGAGTGAACGATAGAAAAAGGGACAAGGTCACATGAATAACAGATTGCCAGTTCCCAAGTTCCCCACCTTGACATCACAGTGACTAAATATCCCCATTCCTCAGAACGCTCCTCCCCAAATGCTAGCCTCTGAGAAACTCCCCATCTATGCTGTCCACCTTCATCAAAGCCTCCCAGTCTCTCCCTGCCAGCACCCGAAGCTCCACTCTATCTTCTCACGAGTTTGTCTATACCTCTGCAACAGCCTTCATCTTCACTCTTCTTTTTATATAGGTATTTGTGTTAAGCACTGTCTACCTCTTTACATTTTAAGCTTTAGGAGCAGACACATGTTTTTCTACCTCAGCTGTCCATTCAGCACTTTGCCCACAATATGTGCAAATTAAAATTTTATTGAACTGAACTTATGAACCTGGTCCTTTCTTCCTTGTCCTATTGTTAATAATTCTAGGCCCCAAAGCAAAGAAAAATGATTAAAGATTAATTGATGACTTCAACAGATTTTGTAGCTATAGTAACAAATACCAACTATTAATTATTTTGTGGAGAACTAAATTAGTTTTTAACTGGAGCAGCATATAATTTTCCTTTTTTAAAAAGATTTATTTATTTATCTTTAAAGGGGAAGGGAAGGAGAGAGGGAGAGAAATATCAATGTGTGGTTGCCTCTCGTGAGTCCCCTGCTGGGAACTGGCCTGCAACCCAGGCATGTGCCCTGACTGGGAATCGAACCAGGATCCTTTGGGATCACAGGCCTGCACTCAATCCACCAAGCTATGCCAGCCAGGGCTTAAAACATGTTTTTAAATTCTTTTTAAAAAGATTTTATTTATTTATCCTGATAGGGGAAGGGAAGGAGAGAGGGAGAGAAATATCAATGTATGGTTGCCTCTCGTGTGTCCCCTGCTGGAAATTGGCCTGCAACCAAGGCTGGGAATTGAACCATGGTTGTTTGGTTGGCAAGCCCGTGCTCAATCCATTGAGCTACACCAGCCTAATTTTCCTTTTTAAAGGTAGACACCAGTGATTTATACATTGCTGGTGGGAATGTAAAATGGTACAGCCACTCTAGAAAACAGTTTGGAAGACTATACATTCTGGGGTAATTTCTATAGTTTGTTAGTATAAAACAGTTTGGCAGTTTGTTATAAAACTAAAAATGCAATTACCATGGCACCTAACAATTGTATTGTTGGGCATTTATTCCAGAGAAAGAAAAGTTATGTCCATCAATATTTACAGCAGCTTCATTCATAATACCAAAAATTAGAAACAACCACCTTGGGCAACTGGGTCATTTGGTTGGAGCACTGTCCCGACACCAAAAGATTGTAAGTTCAATCCCCAATTGGGGCCTACATGGGAAGCAGCCAATCGATGTTTCTCACATCAATGCTTGTTTGTTTCTGCTTGTCTCTCTCTCTCTCTCTCTTTCAAATCAGTGAATATATCCTCAAGTGAAGATTTTAAAAAACAGTAATAAAAATAAAAACATTAGAAACAACCACCATATCCTTCAATAAATTAATGTTTAAACAAACTGGTACATCCATATCATGGAATACTACTCAGCAATGAAAAGGAATAAACTATTAATATATGCCACAACTTGAATAGATCTCAAGGGTATTATGCAAAGTTTTTTTAAGTCTCATCAAGCAGTTATATGCTGTATGATTCCATTCCCATAACATTCTTCAGATGACAAAATTACAGAGGTGAACACATTAGTGGTTGTCAGAGGTTAGAGACTAGAGGGTGAGGAGGGCAGGGGGAGGGGCTGCAGAGGGGAGATGGGTATGGTTATAAAAGGGAAACTCCAGGAATTCTTGTGGTAATGGAACTGTTCTATATCAACATATGTGATAAAACTGCATAGAACTACACATGCATATACAAGTGAGTATATTAATAACTTGCAAACACTGTAAACGTTAGGTGGATTGTACCAATACCAGCTTTCTGGTTTTGACATATCCTCTAGTTATATAGGATGTTATCACTGGGAGAAGCTGGGTGAAAGGTATACAGGATCTCCTTGTGTATTTTTTGCAACATCCTATAGATCTATAATGATTTTTTTAAGTTTTTTTTTAAGTAGACACCAAAACCAGATATATTTTCCACTGCAACAAACTGTTCATCTTTTTGGGTGTGCCAAAAATAGTCTGTTCTTATTTTTTAAACTAGGTTAGATCCAAAGACTCCCAATAGCATTACAACTGTCCTTCCCCATAAGCATTCTGCTCAAACTTACCAGTAGTAAAGAGTATAGTTAGTGTCAGGACTTGTGGTCCTTCCAGGGAGCCAAGTACACTTCATGTAGCTCAGGTTGTGCCAAATACATTGTAGCTCAGTCACCGCTGACTCCGGATCACCTAGAACACCCAGCCAAGAGTTTAGGACCCTCCTTTCCTTATAAGGCAGACTAGCCAATCACTCTGGGGCATAGGATGGATGGGGTATTTCATGCTGCTTTATCCAAATCTAAAATGCTCACAACTTTCTCTGTCACCTCCACATACTAAGAAAACACTTTTATTGTCATTGAGGGACCCTAACTCTTACATCCGTAACTGGAGACACAGTTGAAAGGTCAAATAATATTTTAATCATAAGAAATGACTGTAGGATTTCTAAATGAATGTGAAAGTATAAACAACCTGTAAATCTATCATTCTTTTCCCCACAAAATTGTATGTCATCCTTCCACAGGGGTTATGCTAGCCTTCTCTCTATCATTCCAATCTTAGTCTATGTGCTGCTGAAGCAAGCACTATCTACCTCTCATTAAAATAGCAAATTTATTGAGTTATAATTTACCTTCTAATCTTTTGGTCAAAACTATCACATCTTGTCCTAAACATTAAACAATTTTCCTGAAGCAATTTGGAAAATG
Organism: Sturnira hondurensis; assembly: GCF_014824575.4. Lineage (NCBI taxonomy): Eukaryota > Metazoa > Chordata > Mammalia > Chiroptera > Phyllostomidae > Sturnira > Sturnira hondurensis. Next base: position 2,751,960 of record NW_028079197.1, on the reverse strand, counting down.
GTAAGTATAATGTAACTCTTACTAGTTGCCTATCCTGTGTTATGACTTTAGGAGCCTTAAAATCTTTATAATCTGAAATCTCTACCATTAAAAAGTGTTTTCATGACTTCCAGCCAAGATGGAGGCATAGGTGGAAATACTGTACCTCCTCACACAACCAAACTTAAGGACAACAAAGATTTAGGAACAAAAACACAACCAGAACAGACAGAAAACTGAACTGTACCAAAGTCCGACAACAATGAACCATTCATACAGACCAGTAAGAGGGGCAGAGTTGGTGGCCCGTAGAGAGGGGTCCCCGCAGGAAGAGACGGGGGTTACCAAACAAAGTGTGGGGAGGAAACCAGGCACGTAAGGTGGTTGGCTGACCACAGACACACAAATGTGTGCAGATAAACCAGGCAAAAAAAATGGGCAGTGAGACAGACCACACAACCCAGGGCCCCAGTGACGGGAAATAAAACATAAAAGCACCAATTGGAAAACTTTCGGGGGTTGAGGTGCCAGGAGAGGCTCCCAGCCTCACAGGAGATTTCGTTGGAGAGACCCACAGGGTCCTTGAATATACACAAGCCCACCCACCTGGGAACCAGCACCAGAAGGGTCTGGTTTGCTTGGGGGAAGCGGCAGAGGGGACCAAAATCTGAGAGAGAGCAGAACAAGTGCCATTGTTTCCTCTCTGACTCCACCCCCACATACAGAGTCACAACACAGCAATTGGGTTGCCCCGCCCTGGTAAACACCTAAGGCTCTGCCCCTCATACATAACAGGTGCAAACAGACCAAAACATTATGGCTCAAGCAGAAGAACAACTCAAAGCCCCAGAGCCAATACTTCTAAGAGACCAAGAGATAGCCAACCTATCAGATGCACAGTTCAAAACACTGATGATCAGGATGCTCACAGAACTGGTTGATTTTGGTCACAAATCAGACGAAAAAATGAAGGCAACACTAAGTGAAATGAAGGGAAATGCACAAAGAAACAATAGTGATGGAAAGAAAACTGGGACTCAAATCAATGGAGTGGACCAGAAGGAAGAGAGATACAACCAAACAGAAAAGAAGGAAGAAGCAAGAATTCAAAGAAATGAGGAGAGGCTTAGGAACCTCCAGGACATCTTTAAATGTCTGAACATCCAAATTATAGGGGTACCAGAAGGAGAACAGGAAGAGCAACAAGTAGAAAAGTTATGTGAACAAATAATAAAAGAGAACTTCCCCAATCTGGCAAAGGAAATAGACTTCCAGGAAGTCCAGGAAGCTCCGAGAGTCCCAAAGAAGGTGGACCCAAGGAGAACACACTAAGGCACATTATAATTGCTTTACTCAAGATTAAAATGAAGGAGAGAATTCTAGAAGCAGCAAGAGATAAGGGGACAGTCACCTCCACCTACAAAGGAGTTCCCATCAGACTGTCAGTTGATTTCTCAAAAGAGACCTTCCAGGCAAGAAGGGGCTGGAAAGAAGTATTCCAAGTCATGAAATCCAAAGACCTACATCCAAGATTGCTCTATCCAGCAAAGCTTTCATTTAGAATGAAAGGGCAGATAACTAGCTTATCTAGCTTCTCAGATAAGGTCATCTTCAAGGAGTTCATCATCACCAAGCCCTTATTATATGAAATGTTAAAGGGACTTATCTAAGAAAAAGAAGATAAAAAATATGAACAGTGAAAGGACAGCAAACTCACAGTGATTAACAACCACACCTAAAACAAAAGCAAACTAAGCAGACAGCTAGATCAGGAGCAGAGCCACAGAAATGGAGATCACATGGAGGGTTAGCAACAGCGGGGTGGGAGGAGGAGAAGGGGGGAGAAGGTACAGAGAATAAGCATAGATAGTGGGGAGAAAATAGACAGGGGAGGGCAAGAATAGTATGGGAAATACAGAATCTAAAGAACTTGTGACACATGGACATGAACGAAAGGGAGGGAATGTGGGTGGGAGGGGGTGTGCAGGGTGGAGGGGAATGAAGGGGGGAACATGGGACAACTGTAATGGCATAATCAATAAAATATGTTTAAAAAAGAAACAAACAAACAAAAGGTTAGTGATATTAAAAAATAAAAAACAAAAAAAAGTGTTTTCAGTTGAGGCATCATGTCTCTATATTAAATGCCTCTGTTTAACTGCAAACCTGTTTATCTCCCAGGATCCTTGAAGTGCTATTGTACTGAGTCGTCATCAACCATTTTACTGTCATAACACAATTTAGCTTTTTTCAGATTATTAAACTCCTAAAGAAATGAGAATTGGGGAGTTGTTTTAAACCATGCTCCCACCCTCCTAACAGTACTGAATTTTATAATTTTACAAATACTACTTCATATACCACTTTATTGATTTGACCAATAGAAACATCAATTTGTTATTCCATTTATTGATGCATTCATTGGTTCTTTCTTGTATTTGCCCTGACCAGGGATCAAACCCACAACCCTGGCACATTGGGACAATGCTCTAACCAACTGAGCTACCCAACTAGGGCCACTTCATACACTTCTGATCAGTGCAATGCAAGCAGACAGAATGGTCTGGAGAACATGTCACATTGTGCTAAGGTTTGGAGGTAGGACACAGGCCCTGCACAACCAAGGTGGCAACATTATGTACAGAGCATTTACTCCTTACCAGCAACTATTCTAAGCATCTCACATATACTGACTTATGTAATCCTCTCAACAGTCCTGATAGGTAGGTACTATCATGATCTCCACTTTACCAATGAGGAAACTTAAGGGAGAAAGAGCTAAGTAATCTGCCTATAGTCACACAACTAGAAACTGGCAGAACTGAGTTTTAAAGTTGGACCTTTGGCTCTGGTAGCTCTGCTCTTGACCAGTATGTGCTGTTCCCTGTATGCAACACAAAAGCTAGAAGGATACTGGGTGATGGGTGGGAAAGCAGTTGGGGGACAATGATGAACCTGAGTACTCGACAGCTTTGTCTCAGGCTAATCTGGAATTGGAGCCAGGCCAACAGTTTATTTTCCGTTTTTAACATCTTTCCACAAATATATCCTATATATCAAACCAATCTCTATATACTGAAGAAGATAGTACATATTTTGAGTTTTTTTTTAAGCACTGGACCTGGAATCTAAAGACCTGCAGCAACTTACTCAGTTTCCGTATAAAGTGGTAACAGTGATAATAATATATGACTCCCTCACTTCACAAGATAAGCTTATGAGGCTTGATTTTGGGAAAGTTTGTGTGTGTGTCATTTTCCAAATTATTAAGTGCTATATAACTATTATGGATTGTTATTCAAGGTTTCTGTGAGCACCTGGAAAGCAGGATGTCCTCATATTGATCACTATGGTACTACCACTTAGAACAAGTGCTTGAAACTTATTAGACTCAGCAAATGTTTGCAACTGTTGAATTAATGAACACTGAACATAAGCATATGGATAATTTGGATTTATTCTCTCTATATATATATCAAGAGAAATTGCTTTCAGATGTTACCTTCAGGGGGTGAGATGCACTTTTCCTCCAAAGGGCTAGGATTGTCACTTTCATTGGCACTACACTGGGACCCCACTTGCAGACAAATCTTCTCATTCAGGGGCACTTCTTTTGAACGATGAGTTTCTGGAGCAATTTTCTAAGGTTAGGAAATAAAAATAGGGATTGCTATAGCAAATACACAGAAATACACTTATGTAATAAAACAGTAGCATGTGGAGATGTATAAAACATGGAGTTATCCAATGGTATAGATAACTTATCTCAACCTAGGGTGATTTTGCTCCACTCAACACTCCAGGGGACCTTTGGTAATGTCTAAGAACACTTTCAGTTGTCATGACTTGAAGGGAGTTGCTACTGGCATTTAGTGAGTAGAAGCCAAGGATTCTGCTAAACATTGTACAATACACAGATCAGCCCTGGCTGAAATGGCTTAGCGGATTGAGCATCAGCCTGTGAACCAAAGGATCACTGGTTCAATTCCTAGTCAGGGCACATGCCTGGGTTGCAGGCCAGATACCCAGTAAGGGGTGCATGAGAGGCAACCGCACATTGATCTTTTACTCCCCCTCTTTCTCCCTTCCCCTCTCTGAAAAAATAACAAAATAAAATCTTCAAAAAAATTTTTTTAAATACAAAGATCAAGCTTCCCTCCCCCTACAATAAGACTTATCCTGTGACAAATGTCAGGGCTGCCACCATTAAGAAACCCTGGTGTGATTAAAAAACAATACCACTTTTTAAAGAGATTTTTTGTTTTATTGAACTTTTTAAATGTACAAACATCATGACGTTTACCTCTAAAACCTACCATACTAAAACATCAACTGTTTAAAAGGAATTCTAAAAGAAAAACAATAATACTGTCAGAATTCAATTCCAAACACATGCAGTATCCCATCAAGATCAAGGAGAAAAAGGACTTCCAGACAAGATGGAGGTGTAGGTAGATACACTTTGCTTCCTTGCAAAACCAAGAGAAGGACTACAACCAATTTAAAAACAAAAAAACAACCAGAATTGCCATGAAATGGCAGTGTATGGAAGTCCAACAACCAAGGAGTTAAAGAAGAAACATTCACCCAGACCAGTGGGAGGGGCGGAGACAGGCAGCTGGGGCAGAGAGGATTCATGGCAAGGCAGTGTCTGGCACACCAGATTGGGGAGGCAGCAGCTGGCTGACTAGGTAGTCCCACATTCAAGTGTGGATAAAGCAGGAAGAACTAGGGAGCAAGACAGACCACGAAACCCAGGGTTAGAGCACAGGGAAATCAAACCTCAAAAACTCTAGCTGTAAAAACTTATGGGGGTTGTGGCAGTGGGGGGAATTGCCAGTCTCACAGGATAGTCCATTGGAGGTATCCACAGAGTCCTAGAACATACACTAACACACCCACCCTGGAATCAGTACCAGAATGGTTTAATTTGCTTGTGGGAAGTGGAGGAAGTGACTAAAAGTGGGTGAGAGCTGAGCAAGTGGCATTGTTCTCTTGAATCCCTCTCCCACATACAGTGCCCCAATGAAGCCAAGTGGGTTGCCCAAGCCTGGCAAATACCTAACCCTCTGCCCCTTACTACATAACAGGTGCATATAGACAAAAGAAATGTGGCCTGAATGAAAGAACAGATCAAAACTCCGGAAAAAGAATTAAGCAATGAGGAGATAGCCAACCTATTAGATGCAGAGTTCAGAACACTGGTGATAAGGTTGCTCATAGAAATGATGGAAACAAAATAAAATAAGAAGTGAAGATTATACAAAGTGAAATAAAGAAAAATGTCCAGGGAACCAACAGTGAAGGGAAGGAAATTGGGACTCAAATCAATGATTGGGACCAGAAGGAAGAAGTAAACATTCAACCTGAACATAATGAAGAAACAAGAATTCAAAATAATGAAGAGTGCCTTACGGGCCTCTGGGACAAAGTTAACGTTCCACCAGCTGAATCCTAGGGGTGCCAGAAGAAGAAAAGGAAGAGCAAGAGATTGAAAAATTTTTTAAGATTTCATTTATTTATCTTTAGAGGGAAAGGGAAGGAGAGAATGAGTCAAATATCAATGTATGGTTGCCTCTGGTGTGTCCCCTGCTGGGAACTGCCCTGCAACCCAGGCATGTGCCCTGACTGGGAATCGAACTGTGATCATGTGGTTCGCAGGCCCATGCTCATTCCACTGAGTTACACCAGCCAGGAAGAGATTGAAAATTTATTTGAAGAAATAATGAAGGAGAACTTTCACAATCTGGCAAAGGAAACAGACTTCCAGAAAGTCCAGGAAGCCCAGAGAGCCCAAAGAATTTGGACCCAAGGAAGCACACACCAAGGCACATCATAATTATATTACCCAAGATTAAAGACAAGGAGAGATTCTTAAAAGCAGCAAGAGAAAAGGAAACAGTTACCTTCAAAGGAGTTCCCAGAAGACTATCAGCTAATTTCTCAAAAGAAACCTTGAAGGCAAGAAGGGGCTGGAAAGAAGTATTCCAAGTCATGAAAGGCAAGGACCTACAACCAAGATGACTCTATCCAGCAAAGCTTTCATTTAGAATGGAAGGGCAGATGAAGTGCTTCCCAGATAAGGTCAAGTTCAAGGAGTTCATCATCACCAAGCCCTTATCATATGAAATGTTAAAGGGACTTATCTAAGAATTAGAAGAAAATCAAAACTATGAACAGTAAAATGACAACAAACTGACAACTATCAACAACCAAACCAAAACCTCACCTCAAACAAACTAATCAAACAATTAGAACAGGAACAGAATCACAGAAATGGAGATCACATGGAGGGTTATCAGCGGGGAGGTGGAGGGGACGAATGAGGGAAAAGGTACAGGGAATAAGAAGCATAATTGGGGGACTTCTGCCAAGATGGAGGCATAGGTGGAAACACTGCCTTCTCCCACAACCAAGTTTGAATACAACAAAGGTTTAGAGAACAAAGACACAGCAAAAAACAGAAAATTGAATTATACAGAAGTTCGACTACAACTAACTGTTCAACTGGGACGGTAAGAGGGGCAGAGCCAGCAGTGGAGCAGGGTCAGGCAGGACATATCCCCCCGACCTAGGCGCGCAAGTGGCCAGGACCCAGTCAGGGTGTGGGGCAGACTGACTGCGGTCGCACATTCGCGCACAGTGAGACGGACCATGTAGGCCCCAGGGGGCGAGGGCTGACAGCGGTGGCACACTCGCGTGCAGTGGGATGAAATGAGCAGGCCCCGGTGACGGTGGCACCTGCCGCACCTGTGGGGAAGGCGGCAGGAGGCGGCAGACACACGTGGCAGGAGGCGGCAGACGGGACGCCATTGCTCCTCTTTGACCCTGCCCCCACATACAGCGTCACAACCCAGAGACTTAGTTGCCCTGCTCTGGTGAGCACCTAGGGCTCTGATCCTGCTACGTAACAGGCACAAACAGCCCAAAAGATGACACGAGAAGAACTCAAAGTCCCAGAGCTGATAACTCTAAGAGACCAAGAGATTGCCAGACTCTCAGAAGCACAATTCAAGACACTGTTTATCAGGATGCTCACAGAACTGGTTGATTATAGTCACAAATTAGAGGAACATATGAAGGCTAAACTAATTGAAATGAAGGGAGATGTCCAGGAAACCAATAGTGATGGAAAGGAAACTGGGACTCAAATCAATGGAATGGACCAGAAGGAAGAACGAAACATCCAACCAGAAAGGAATGAAGAAATGAGAATTCAAAAAAATGAGGAGACACTTAGGAACCTCCAGGACATCTTTAAATGTTCCAACATCCGGATTATAGGGGTACCAGAAGGGGGAAAGAAACAGCCACAAGTGGAAAACGTATTTGAACAAATAATAAAGGAGAACTTCCCCAGTCTGGCAAAGGAAATAGACTTCTAGGAAATCCAGGAAGCTCAGAGAGTGCCAAAGAAGTTGGACCCAAGAAGGAACACACCAAGGCACATCATCATTACATTAGCCAAGATTCAAATGAAGGAGAGAATCCTAGAAGCAGCAAGAGATAAGGGGACAGTCACCTACAAAGGAGTACCCAACAGACTGTCAGTGGATTTCTCAGAAGAGACCTTACAGGCAAGAAGGGGCTGGAAAGAAGTATTCCAAGTCATGAAATNAAATATAGAATCCAAAGAACTTGAGACAGGTGGTTATAAACTAAGGGGGGGGAAAATGGTGGGGGAGGGAGGGTGCGGGTGGAGGGGATTGAAGGGGGGGGGGAATAGAACAACTGTAATGGTATAATCAATAAAATATATTTTTTAAAAAATCTTTCTGTACTGTTTGACCATTTTGACTATCTTACATATCCATATAAATTTTAAGGGTTGATGTATGCCCTGGATATACCACACTCTTTTTCTCAAAAGTAGATAAGCATTCTGGAATCATAGAAAGCCAACTTAAAGACAGCATACAGACATAAATCACAAATCTGGTTATTATGATTGAGAATAATAAGACTAAAGGGCTCCTCAGGAAAATATCTGCCCAGGTGACAGAGGTGGAATAATTACGAATGGAGCTGCTTGTAATCAGAGCTCCAAGGAGTTTCCTGTTTTGCAATAGTTTCTGACTCAAGTTGGAGACAGCATTTCCTTTTACATACGTGCTGATGGCCACGAAGGGGAAATTTGTCACAGCTACCTCTATTTACCACCCAAAGGCACTATTCTGCCATATCTCATGCCTGCTGCCTGCTGAACATAAGGGCAACTGTGAGATATTCCCAAAAGCAGCACATAAGAATGACCTCTGAGAGGTAGCTAGCATATCAAGAATTTATGAATAGCAAAGACATGAAAACAAATCACTTTACAGAGACTGAACAGCTCTTAGGCCCAGACAAGACAGACCTCTGAAAAGGGAGTTAGCTTGTCAGCTCTGGAAGAAAAAAACACCCGAAGTGTCTGCTACCAAAATTCTGGCTGGGAGACAAGAGAGGATGATTTAGCTCCGTGGACATTTGAGTTTTCTGTCCTGTCAGCAAAGCTATGCCTACCCTCGATGAGGCCTCGGGCTATTCTTAGGCGAATACTTTTTCGCAACTATTTCCTAATTCTTTGCCAAGAAGCCTACTTATCATTTGCCTTTCAATTCAGTTGCTGCCAACAGGGATGGAACACACCAGTTAGGCCAAAAGAAGGCTATCTACAATATTTCACCTTTATCGTTTTCATGGCAAAGTAAGGAAGTGGCCCTTGAGAGGTGAATGTGTGCCGAGGAAATGAAGCTTCTCAGCCTGTGCAGCTGAAAGCCAGCCCCAGGATTATGGTAATGGTGGCAGGAAAGCTCTGAATGCAAATTTCACTGACCTCACAATTTTATTATACACAAGTCCTACACAGTAAGTCCTCCCTTAACGTCCTCAGTAGTTCTGCGCCTTTAAATTTTGCCATAGGTTTACTGATATGAGTTGAGTTTGTATGGCATCTCATCAATGTTACAACAAAACAATGTTGAACAAAACAACGTTACTCCAGGACTTCTTATATACCACTGAAGGAGCCACTCTGACCCAAGGATCATTGGTAATTCTTGTTTAGAAGCTACATTTGTCCTTTGTAGATACCAGGGGCAAATGTGCAGTGAAATGCCATGTATCAGGAATCATTATGGAAAAATCTCAGTTCTCTTATTATATTAGATACTGTTCCAGGGAGAGGGCTGTGGCATTTTATTATGTATTTTTATAATACTGGAATTTTTAATTGAAAAAATACTTTACTACCCAAATTTGAACCTTATGTTTTGGGAATGGGAATAATAAAATGATTTAGAAAAGGCATGGTAGGGGGAAAGAATAATTTAATCTCTTTCAAGTTTTAAAGTAAATAATATTAAATTGGTATGAATAAAGTAGGAACCTGAATTGTCAATGATTGTCAAGTTAACCACACCTCTTTCTATCAGACAAGGAATTAAAGCCCTCCCAGCAGATCTTCATGAGGCACGCATGATGGTGCCCACGTGATTTTCGGCTATGGTGACTCACTGCACTGGTAGCTAGCTGCTGTATGACATTAGGCTCCACCCATCAGAGAATCTGGCCTCCTTTCAAAATCTTATCAAAAACCAAGGCAAGAGTCCTGAACTGATCTCTTCCCCTTAGGACCAGTGTTAATTTGGCTGGATCAAACCTTTCCCAAGTTGTAGATTCCTTTCTCAAAAGGAAACATGGGTCAGCTTCAGCTTTGCCTCTCAGGATGCCTGGACAGAACAACAACCTTTTAATTTATTCACCTGGTGAGACTTACCTATCTCTTGGTGAGAAAAGATATCTAAAATCTGATTCCACATCCTTCTTGCACTTGCCAGATTGGGAAACTATTACAGAATATTAAAACAGTGGTAGAGGACAGCTACTTACCTATTTTTTTTTTATTTCTAAGAATTATTCATAAATCCTTGACTCATCTTAATGACCCTCCAACCTTAAGACTAAAAATGAATTCATTTAGCAACTTGAGACCTTAAGACATTCAAATAAGCCCTTTAACATGTAGAAGCTATCATAATGCCACACTTCTTCAATATGCTTCAAAGGATATATGCACCCTACTTTCATTTTATGATGTTAATGCTGAGTCCAAAGGGCAGAAAAAGGAAAGGAAAATTACTCCTGCCATTTATGCTCAGCCTCAAGATTGTAACCTTCAACAGTTCCAGACAGGAACCACCCCCAGCACTAATTGGAAGGAATAATCCACATTCATCATAAATGCAGGATTGACAATGATCAATGCTGTCAAATGGCTGAAATCAATGACTTTAAGCAAAGATCACCCTTTATGGTCTCCTCAGGGGCAAAATGGAGGGAACAAGATTAAATGATAATATTATCTATAAAAGTAACAATTGCTTATGTTTCAATAATTATTAAGATTAATAATACTAAAAGCTAACAATTATTGAATACTAACTCTGTACCAGGTGCATTACAAACATCATCTCCTTTTAATACACACAACCTTCATATGAAGCAGGTACATTTGACAGTTGAACAATTGTAGGGTGGGTGGGAGCACCAACCCTCACCCCTAGCAGTCTAAAATATAACTTTTCATCCTCATATAACTTTTCATTTATAACTGGCCCTTTGAATACACAGATCCAACCAACCATGGGCTGAAAACAGCATTTTCAATCCACAGTTGAAACAGTGGATGGGAATGCAAAAATACTGTTTTTGACCTACAGTTGGTTGAACACACAGAGGAAACCCAGCATATATGTGAACGGCCAGCTGTACTTATTGAAAAAAAATCCTCACATACGTGAACCTGTGAAGTTCTAACCCATGTTGTTCAAGGGTCAACTGTACTCTTACTAGCTGATCCTCCCACCAGCCTTTTACAAACAAGAAAACGGAGGCTCAGAGAGGTTAAGTGAGTTGCCCAAGACCACACAGCTTGAAAGGGAAAGAGACGAAATTTCAAATCCAATTCTGACTCCACTACCTCCTAAACTTACTGTTTTAAGTCTAAATTTCTGTAAGTATACGGATGAATAAATTCAATTTCTAGGCTAGAGTATCACCTGACTGACCCTTGACCATAGTTAACAGCCTAAGGAATAGGAACCTGTTAGAAAAAGAGTGACCTCTGCCCAGAGTTTCAGTTAGATACTGAGAGACTCAAGGGTCTTTCCCAGAATTTCTCAAGATTGAACTACCAAAAATTGCTACTGAGACTCGTAAATGTTTAAAGCACCTCCTTAGGAACAAGAGGAAGCCAACATAGTGAAAAGCAGAACTCTGACTACACAAGTTTCACTGCTAGAAATATTAAAGGCTTCCGCATTTAGAGGACCTCTTTTAAAACGTAAATGCTTTTGGCCAGCCTCCATTCTTTAACACTTAACACTTGAACCTCAATTAACACCTCAGCAAGAAAAGGTCCAAGAAGGCAGATTAGGACATTTCCCTCAAGAGAAAGAGCCTATTCCATCCTCACTTTATTAAGCCTTCACATACACTATTTTCCATGCCCTAGCAAAACCAGGGAAGTGAGCAGAGCCACACTTGACACACAAGGAAACTGAGGCATAGAGAGGTCTTTTCAATTTAAGTAATTTACCCCAAGCCACTGAGCTAGCTAAGTGGCACAGCAGATAAAACTTAGGTTCTCCTGCGTCTTCCTGTCACCAAAATGCTTGAACTGGTGATTTCACAATCCACTGCTTCAAAATACTGTCACTAATAACACCTCATTTGGCTTCCTCAAAATCCTGGACAAATTCAACCCCCAACATCCCCTAACTCCTCCATATACACCCCCATGGAAACAAGGTATAAAGATACGACAGTTTTGAACAAATGATCTGATGCTTTGAAGAATCTGTCCATCTGAAGGGGCTACAAACCAATAAAGCCCGGGAGAAAACTCTGTTAAATAAAATTACCATTTTAAAAAAGTGAAATTATGCCCTGCCTGGTGTGGCTCAGTGGACTGAGCACCAGACTGCTAACCAAGGGGTGTCTGGTTTGATTCCCAGTCAGGGCACGTGCCTCGGTTGCAGGCCAGGTCTCTAGCAGCGGAGTGCTCAAGTGGCAACCACACATTGATGTTTCTCTCCCTCTCTTTCTCCCTTGCCCTGTCTAAAAATAAATAAAGTCTTTTTTAAGAAACGTGAAATTATCCAATCTTGTTAACAAAAATTCACTGAAATGAGCCAACCACAGCTGACTGGAAAGGCTCAAAGTTCCCCTCATTTTTCCTCAGGCATCATGAAACCTTCTAGTCAATCCCACCTGCTATGTACATCTTTTTTTTTTTCACTTGCCATCAAACCCTTTCCCTTGCATCACAAAGTTCTTGTATATCTATCAGTGCATGTGACTAGCAAGATGGTGAATGTGAAAATTCCCTGACAAACTGAAAGTGTTATATAGATACAAGGCTTTAGGCAGGAACACAGGAACCAATTTTAACGTAATTATTTATTGAGTGCCTAATAGATAAAGATATCTAGTATTTTGTACCAGAGAATCTCAATTGCATTTGATTATCAAATAATTAGCAAATAATTTCATGTGTTCAATTTTCTCAACAGTTGTTTCTGTAATTGTCCCAGTTAAAATTTAGACATAGCCCCAAATAAAATTCTCACCTTGAAATAAGATTAGAATTTGGCTTATTTTTTTAAATTTTTTATTTATTGATTAATTTTAGAGAGAAACATCAATTCATTGTTCCACTTATTAGACATTCACTGGTTGATTCTTTTTTTTAAAGATTTTATTTATTTATCTTTAGAGGGGAAGGGAAGGAGAGAGAGAAATATCAATGTTTGGTTGCCTCTCATGAGTCCCCTGCTGGGAACTGGCCTGCAACCCAGGCATGTGCCCTGACTGGGAATTGAATCACGATCGTGTGGTTCGCAGGCCCACGCTCAATCCACTGAGCTACACCAGCCAGGCCACTGGTTGATTCTTATACGTGCCCTGATTGGGAGTTGAACCCGCAACTTTGGCATACAGACGGCATTCCAACCAACTGAGCTACCCAGCCAGGGCAAAATTTGGCTTATTCTTCGCTCCAATTCATACTGTTCATTTTACCTTACCAATTCTGTATGTTCCAGAAAACTTACCTTATCCTGCTTGTTGCCAAAGTGACTAAAATACCATAGACTGCAATTCGGGCTGGCTCCTTCTGGAGGATTCCATGTCCATATTACTGTGCAGAGGTTTTCAACAGAAACACTCAAATTCATCACAGGTGGCTGAGTTTCTGTTCAAATCAAGCACAAGAAATAAATCTATCAACATCAGCCAGTTTGGGGGTTGGTTTATTTAATTCATTATTCCAACTCCTAGATGCCAAGAATACGAAAACTGGGTAGAAATATCTAATGTTTATTGATATTAGTACTTAGAACTCCCCACATATTTATCTGGTGAATCCTCACAATCTTATGAGCTAGGGACTATCAGCCTCATTCTAAAGATGAGGTGACTGAAGTGCAGGGATGTTGAGTCACTTGTCCCAAATCCGAGTGAATGACAGAGCTGGGTGGAAACCCAGAAATTCCTGTGTTTCCAAGGCCACATTCTTAACTACTTGCTATACAAAGAAGTGTATATTCCTAAATTTTCCTCCTGCAGGGATCTGGGCTTCCCCACACTTGGAATCCATGTCTCCCTCAATAAAGTCACTCCCATCTCAGCAGTTCTGCCAGTGAGCTTAAGCAGCTCATCTGTGTGATCTAGCAATTGTTTCAATAACTTTTCTAAAGAAGTACTGAGGAAGAAAGATTAATAGCCCTTACTGTTCTCCTTGGGGTCTGACACTAAAAAGCTGGAACAGTACCTGTAATTAATCTGAATAGGGGAAGAAAAGAGCAGAAACTGTGAAGCAGTATCTTAAAAATGTATTTCATTTGGAGAAAACTCAGCAATGTGTCCACTATTTACTATCATTTTGCACCCAGCTCTAAGATCAGGGAAAGGGGTTCACTGCTTCAGCCAAACACAGAGAAATAGATTGTGCAGGGGGCATCATTTCAAACTTTCCTAAGAACTTCTCTCCTGAGGCCAGGACTACCAGGTGTACAGGAATGCTCTGTCCTACCTTTACAACCTTTCTGTAAATAGAAACTTATTCCAAAATAAAGTTTATTAAACTAATTTTTAAAATACCCCCCCCAAGTTGTCTCTGTAGTGGCAAACTTAATCATTATTAAGGAGTACAGTTATATTAATTTGTCAATCGATAGTTATATCGCATATGCTATGCTACCACTTTGGAGTGCACTGGGCATCTGACAAAATCTGCAATACCTGCAGCATTTCTTTCCTCTTTAACAGCACAAAGAATTCCATGTGCTCCCCCAAATATCAACCCCACAGGCACTAAGTAGTTGGGATTTCCCCAATAGTCAATTTTGTACCTTGCAGCCTACAGAGGCCCTTGTCTCAATATTCATCCCCTCTTTCCTGACTCTACTACCATTAGATTTTTAGCAAGGTAGACCAGAGGCCCAAATGTGGGAAGGCATGGGTGTGCTGTGGAAACAGGTTTGTGGAAACAGGGATTCTCCATTGTAGTTCATACCAAACCAGCTAGTGTCAGCTAGTGTTTGGTAGTTCATACCAAACCAGCTAGTGCCAGCCTGAACCAATGGCTCAGGCTATAGGATTTTAAGTGATTACAGGACTGTACAACTATTGTGTTTTGGCCCTTCGAACACTACATTAGTGATGTTTCTGAAGACAAATCATTTGTCAGGTATATGGCCTGTAATAAAACTCTCTCCTACTGAGGACTATGCTCTACTTTAAGATTCTCTGCCTTATTTTGCAGGTTCCAGAACCACACGGCAGCAAACTTCCTAAAACAACCTTTCCACCTACCTCCCACTGCCACACAAAAAGTAAAGCCCTGATGATAAAAAATATTACATGTTTATGGTTCACTTAAATCAGACTGCAATTTTCAAGTACTTTAAGACATTTTAAAGCCTCCTTTTAACCTCCATATTTTAATAAACCAAATAGCCTGCCCTATTTCCAATCTCATAAATGGATTTAATTTTCCCCCCATCTGTTCCGAAGTTTTTTAGTCAGGTGTCATTGTTTCGCATTTTAGGCTACTTGTGGATATCTGCCATCCTTTCTTTCCCCCCAATGGCTCCTTCCACTTCTCTTGAGATTTTTCTTCTTTCTGTACTTTAAAACACACAGATCCACACACAATGGAACTTCAAATACAGTCTCAAAATATTTAAATGTATATGGATACATGTGTATGTGTGTATAATACATCCAGACATCTACAGAAATAGTGGAGACTGTACTTCTTGCTCACATGTGGTAGGACACAGAATTTCAGTACAGTGTAATGACTGTGGAGCCAGACTGCCTGACTTCATATACCTGCTCTGCTACTTACTCGGTGCCAAGGTACCTAACCTCTCTATGCCCCAGTTTCCTCATATATAACATGAGGATGATCATAATAACTTAATGATTATTATGAAGATTATACGAGTTAATAGAGATACAATGCTCAGAACAGTGCCTGGCATAGGCAAGTGCTAGATAAATGTTAGCTGCTTTCTTTTTCTCTGAAGAGACAAAACTGTTCCAAATAATTGCTTTGTTTTTGTCCGAAAGTGATAATATGTCCATGGCCTTTGAGATAGAACATCTCTCTTGTGCCTGATAAGCTTTCCTTAGGCATTTCATTTCACCCATTTCTTAGAAGCGGATCACTGACTTCAGAAGGCAATGTGGGAAAGAGAGATGGACTCAAGTAGCTCCCCCAACTAAACTTCAAACCTCAAGTGAGTCTGTATGATCATCTAGCACAATATCGTATTCTAATTAGGAATTAACACAATCAATGCTCTTTCTAGTAAGGCATGTTGCTTAACTAATGGTTTTGCAGACATATTTTGGGAAAAGTTAAGGATTTCACAAGAATCCACCTCTGTCCCTTTTTTCTTACGCCACCATCTCTCTCTCTCTGTGTCATCCTAATCACACTGATGTGTTCTGCTGGGCCCCTGCAAGGCAATCCATCATGATCCTGGACGGGTGTTCAAAGGACAACTTTCTAGTGGACACCCTCAACCCTAGATTTCTGTGTAGCTTCATATCCCCATGATTCCCCTCCCCCACTTAGGTCTCCCTGCTCGCTTCTCCTCCAGTGTCCACTCTGCCCCCACTCGGAGCCTTCAAGGGCAAATGAAGGTCTTCTGCCTGGACTGACTTTGCCAATGCACCCTCCTGCCAAGCTGGGCTCCTCACTGACCACAAAAGAACACTCTCACCCTCCCACACCAGGGTCTTTGCTCCTGTTATCCAACCCCCCATGGGAATAACTTCCCCACTGATTCAAATTCCACACATCTGAAGGTCTAGCTCAAGTTTTACCACTTCCATGAAACCATCAGCCCTCACAGTTCCCCCTCTTCTGGGCGCCTAGAGTACTTATTACTGTTTGGATCATACAGTCTGGCAATTCTAAAGCAAGTCTCCAATCTATGATCATTTGCTTCATATCAAGTGGCCTGTACATACTTTCGTGGGTTCCAACCAGTCCTCAGTCCTCTCCTGCTATTCTGGAAGGCGCCCTGCTCCTCTGCCACCCAAGGACTCTCCTCACTTCTAAACAGAGAGGCACTGATACAGTGGTTAAGGCCTCTGAAATCAGGCTGCTGGGGTTGGAAGCCTAGCTCTTCCACTCTACCAGTGGTGAGACATCGAGCAAAGCTCTTCACTGTGCTTCAGCTTCCTCATGTACAAAATGGGAGTAATAACAGTACCTACAGGATAAGTTTTGTGTAAACATTAAATGAAATATTACAAGTGAAAAACTTAGAACACTGCCTGGCACAGAGTAAACACTATATAAATCCTAGCTGGTGTTATTAATTCACACCACAATATGAGCTACCAATCTAAACAGACTAAACTAAGCCGGTAACACAATCACTCTCTAACCTCTCAAGATTAGAGCTAGAAGAGCCCTTAGAACTTACAGAGTTCAACCTTCTCCTTCCACAGAAAACGGCTGCACAAGAGAGGGAAAATGCCTAGCCCTGGGTCCCACAGCTGGGAAATGTCACACCACTAAAACTCAAGTCCCCTGACTGTTTTTTCCCCTTCATCATACCTCAAATGCAACACTATTGATTGCAAATGCAACGCCATTTCCAATGGGGAAGAAAGGGTCTGTATTCTATGCAATCAAGTCACAATTCAGTCAAAGTTGCTAGTATTGTCTAGAAGGCCAGCTGTTGTTTCAGGTGTGTGTGGGAAGGAGTCTGTGACAGGGAGAATGCTGGAGTAGCACTGTGAAAATCAGGGGACTAGTGAGATGGGTGACCCTAGACAAGTCCCTTCTCTTCACTGGACAGCAGTTTCTCTAAATAATTATGGGAACTGGATCTCCCCAACAGAACTAGGGGCACCTGGGGGCAAGGATGATACTGTACACGCTGAGGTTCTAAGCAAATGTGTGGACCTGGCTAAGTACTAAACAAGGCAGACACTTGAATAATTATTGAGTGACAAATGTCAAACCTCTCTACTCAAATGCTACCCTTTCAATGGGAACTCCATCCTCTTTACAATGGCAAACCTGCTTCTGGCTTTTGTTTTTCTATATAGTAATTAGCACTATCTGACATACCTTATATCCCTCCCCTATATTCCCTCCCAATTGTACCAATAGCAAATAAGCCCCACAGGGCAAGGACTTGATCTGTTTTGCTCACCCCTGCATCCTCAGCCTCTAGAACACTGCCTGGCACACAGCAGATTCTGCATGTCTTTTGCTGACCAAATTAATTGAAAACGTCAAGGTTTCCTAATCAGCATTTCAACCGAGGTTTCAAAGCAAAACACACTGGTGAAAATGCCATAAGCAAATTGTGGGTGTTTGTGTCAATATGATAATAAAAACTTTTCAAATTTGGACCTACTGTCATTGCCCAAAATGTCCAGAAGGCCACTCGTGCCAGGAACTGTCCATGGGGAAATCACTGGCCCCTAACTTTTCACATTAATTCTAACGGGTTAAATGAAAGTTGCTGCATAGGATGAGGGGTTTACGTGAACTCTCTGTACTTTCTTTGCAACTTTTCTGTAAATAGAAAATTATTCCAAAATTTAAAAGGTATTAAAGGGGGAAAAAGTATCCGCCTGGATGATACTACGGATTTGGAGTTCCCAACGGATTTCTTGGATGCCAGAGGAGGCCGTGACTGACACATCCTTTTCCTACGAGGACAAGGATCTTTAGAGATTCCCTTCACTGGACCCGGCTCGCCCGGATCTAGATCACCGTCCCCGCTGGCTCCCGGCCCCTCATCCCCTCTTGGACTCACAGGCGACATTCTGGGTCCGGATCCCACGACCCTCGACCCCCGACACCGTGGGCATGTTTTGGTCCCGCGCCCCGGAGCCAGGCTCCTTGGCTTTTCCGACGGCGCAACGAAAGTGCGGCGTCGAGTCTTGGTCCTCCCGCTCCGCCGTCGCCGCCTGCGATCAGGAAAGCTCGGGCGCCCCTTTGTCTCCCACCTGGAAGCCGGCGCCGGAGGCTGCCGGAGGCTGGGTGTCAAGAGAACACACTTCGGCGCCCACCCCCGTCCCGGCCCTCGGCCCCGCGGCGCCCTCGCCTGCCTGTCGCCCGCGCCCCACTTCCCCCCTCGCTCCAGGCCGGGCGACTGCACTCACCCGTGGGGGCTGTGTTCCCACAGCTGGCAGCGCAGAGGAGCAGCGCCCACAGCGCCCAGAGCCACGCCGGCAACTCCATGCAGCCCCTCGCCTCGGAGCCCGGCGGGCTGTGGCAGCCTCACCAGTCTCCGCCTCCTTCGCTCCAGCTCTTACTTCCCGGCTCCACGGCCCTGGAGGCTGGGGCCGGCACAGACGGGAAGGGCCGCCCCGCCCACGGGCCCGCAGGTAACGCAAGCAAGCAAGCACAGGCGGGGGCGGGGCGGGGCGGCTCCCCAGCTCTGCTGCGCGGCACCTGGCCGCACCGCCTCCTGGACCTTCAGAAGTCTTCGTCTCCGGCCAGACTTCCTTGAAGAAGTCTTGGCCCAGCCCTACCGCCTGCGGGTCGCCCCTCCCCCACGCACCCAGACCCGTGTCGCCGCTGCTTGCCGACTTGCGGGGCCTCAGAAGTGCAAAGCACTGTGCTCTGCTGGACACTGGGACAAGGCTATCTACGGGAAAGAGCTTTGGCCAGGGAGTCCAGAGACGTGGCTTCCGATCATTGGCCTCTGAACCATTGTTTTCTAAACTGTGACTCCAGGGTTAGTAACCCCAGTCCGACTTCACAGGCTGGACGTGGAAGACCACAGATGGGACTTGGCAGGAGTGGCTTTGTGAAAAGGACCAAAGGTATATTTGAATAATAGATAATGAGTGGGTTGGGAGGAAAGTACGGCTCTAAATATGAGGGTCAGTGCCATACTATATACAGTGGATTTTTAAAAGCACGCAACTAACTTTCTGCATGTATCTTTTCCATGGGTATGTATTCAGAGGATGGAAAGTAAGTTAGGATACACTTTCAGTAGAGAAAGTGGGTCATTGAGGCTAAGAACAGAGGAAAATAGGGACACTTTATTCATTTCCTATTGCTGTTATAACCTATTATACCACAAATGTACTGACTTACAAGAACACAGTTTTACTACATCAGAGTTCTGGAGGTCAGAGGTCTCATTGGGCTAAAATCAAGGCTTGGGCAGAGCTGCCTTCCTTCTAAGAAGTTCTAAGGGAGAATCTGTTCCCTTGCCTTTCCAGTTTCTAGAGACTGCCCTCATTCCTTATCTTGCTGCTATACTACTCAGCCCTCTACTTCCTTTGTCACATGTCCTTCTCTGACTCGGGCCCTCCTGCCTCACCTTTTCATCTCTAAAACCCTTTTGATTAGATTGGACCTATTAGATAATCCATGATAGTTTCCCATTCTCGAAACCCTTGATTTAGTCAAACCTGCAAAGTCCCTGTTGCCATGTACGGTAAGACATTCACAGTTGCCTGGGATTAGGATGTGGGCATGGTCCGCCTCCCAAAAAGAGTCTTGTCTGGATGGATGAGACCCACTCACTGCTGTGTACTATGGTTGGATTAAGCCAATGTATGTCCCTGAAATCTGTTGCAAAAAAATATAGCAATTAAAATGCTGATAATACATCTAGTCCTGACCCTCCCCAAAGGGCATGGGGATGTTCAAACTATCCAAAACAAAGGCCTCACTCTTGGCCCTCAAATTCAGTGAATATTTATTATCCTTTCAGTAACTGTGGTAGACCATCAGTAAAAGCGGGTCGTGCCAAGAAAAAGCTGCAACCAGTGCCAGGGACTATTGTAAATGTAAGAACAAGGAACTGTGGGGCACAAAGAAGGGGCACCTTGTGGGATGGAAGAAGCAAGGGAGGATTCCAGGAGGCAGGCCTATGTGTGCTAACTTTTGAAGTATTGTGTACTGAGGTTCGAGGTTCATAATAAATCCTTGCCTGCATATGTTACTGAACAAAATAATGTTTATGAAAACACTTTGTAAACTATCAAACCCTGTAGAACTGCAAAATTATTTCTCAGGTATTGTTCCTTACAATGTAATTTCCCCTCCTCATCACTGCACACATGCACAGTTGTTGACATTTGCCATAAACATTATACAGTAAGTTTACAATAATGCTTCCCAAATGATTATGTCATCTGCCCTTAAGAAGTCTCCAGTAAGAACAGGAGCCCCTGGGGACTGGCTGAATGCCATAAGTACATTGTCTGCATAGACTAAGCCAGCACTTAATGAAATAACACTAATGGCAGCAAATGATTAGGAAAATAAAGGTCAGGGCTTGTCATTAACCTCTAAAAAAGACCCTGAGAATGTAAACGGTGTGAAGCAAAAAGACGAAGGGTGGTGTAGTGGCCGCAACAGTTCTGGCCTGCTATCTGTGAGTAAGACTGTTCTAGTTAGTTCCACTTCCTCTGGACCCTAAACATCATGCAATATTTAAACCCCCCCAAAAAATTTTTGTTGAGGGAGGTGGCAAGGGTTAGGAATGCCGTTTCTCCAACATCTAACTTTTATTTGTAATTTCTGTGTACTTTTGCTCAATAAGCATCTTGGGTGGAATTAGACTACTGCCTTGATCCACAGGAAGATGAAGATGTATGGAAGGCTTTCCAGGAACTGCAGTAAACACAGAACGCTCATTTTGCCTTTGTGTAATAAAAGTCATGATGAGTCAACCTCAAGTTTAGCTGCTTTAAGCCTTAATTCATTGAGTCCTGATCATTTCAATCCCAGCCTGTTTCTTAATGAATGGTGTGAGAGTACCATCTGACTTTATTTGTGCTTTAGTGTGAGGTGGCTGGAATCCTGGACTGACCTGTTTACCTCAGCCTCTCTAGTTGGCTTTTTTAAATCATTCCACTTCTTGCTAAGGCTTTCTCCTTTTCTGTAAGTGGAATTAGAAAAGGGCACAAACAAGAAAATATCTGGGAGGAAAGAATAAGGTCCCCCTTTCCAAAGTCAGGTCTTCTTCCAGCCAGTTAGAGACACCCTCCTGTGTTCATAGAGAACACAGACACCGGCATAAACCAAGGGTTCAGCTAAGAATTCTGACTCGTTAGGCAAAAATCTCACAAGGGGTCTTCTACCTTTTATTGAGCAAAAACCAAACATCCTCACCGACACTGCAAAGCAAAAAGGGAAGTAGCAAATAGGGAATTTCCCTCCTCTGACTATAGAGCAATGGCTCCCAATGGGGGCAATTTTGACTCCCGAGGGGACATGGGCAATGTCTAGAGATATTTTCGGTAGTCATAACTTAGGTTTGTGGTGTGCTGCCAGCATCTCCTGCACAGAAGACAGGGATGCTGCTAAACATTCTAATATGCACAGGCACATCCCCCACAACAAAGAGTTTTCCAGCTCAAAATGGCAGTAGTGCCAAACTTGAGAAATCCTGAGCTAATGTCCTCTTTATCTTTTGGACTGTACTCCTACCAACCTATTGTGCCCACCCAAATGCACGAGAGTTTAATACTGAAAGTACTTATCCTTGACACCTGCTTTCTTTGTATGTAGTGTTCATAATTCCTCCACCCCATCATCTAGCCATGCAGTCATTTACTTACATCAAAAAACATCTATCTGCCCTGACCAGCGTGGTTCATTTGGTTGGAGCATCATCCCATAAACCAAAGGGTCATGGGTTTGACTCCTGGTCAAGGCACATCCCTAGATCGTGGGTTCCAGGCAGCAGATCAATATTTGTCTCTCACATCAGTGTTTCCTTCTCTCTCTCCCTCCCTTCCCCTCTCTTTAAAATCAGTGAGCACGTCAGAAAAGAAAAGAGAAAAAAAAGAAAAGAGCATGCCTTAGATCTTTTCTCCACTCTCCTCACCTCCACTGTTCTCCTCAGGTCAATATTGCCTTTCCCATATACTATCAATATGGTCTTCAAGTCCACCCTCCCCAAGATAGATTTTCCCAATGTGCATATCTGATCATTTCAATCCCAGCTTAAGTTTCTTCAGTGACCATGCCTTCCCTCAAAAGATACAAAAGGAATTCACAACTCCTTTGCCCACAGACTTGTTTCTTCATGGCCGATTTCCCTAACTCTTTCTGTTTCATCTCCAGCCAGGCTCCTGCAGCCACTTGGCACTCTCACACTCCAAGTCAGCGGGCCACCTTTAGGCTGAATGTCCCTTGTAGGCAGTTTTGCTTGGCCCATGTCATGTTGAAATTTATTTAGATGTAGATGCCAAAACGGAAAAGAAAATCAAGAGACTTTGCATAACATCCCAGACTTCTGGCTTCTTTAGAGAAATCTGAAGTTCTGCTAACATGGGACCAGTGCGCCAACAGTCAACAGGTGCTAAGCAGGGTCACCACTTTAGCAACCAGGCACATGCTCCCTGGCCTGGCCTGTCACTTACTACTTGCCTGGCACCCATTTGTAACCTCTGACATTTTCTCACTGGAAATCTTTTCTCTTGCTGTTCTCCTTACACAGAAAACATAGTCATTCCTCAAATGTCATATATCTATTTTTTACTTCTTTAACCTCTAAATAAAAAAATTCTTTACTCCTCCTATATGTGTGCTCATAGTACTTGACAAGGTCCTCTGCCTTAGCAAATAATACAGGTTTGTGCACATGCCTCTTTCTGTCACTGGACTCAAGCTCCTAGAGGCCAGAGACTATGTCCAGGATGACTCCAGGATTTTCCCAGAAGAGGGGATTAAGGACAGTAATCTGACTGGAAGGGACAACACCAGGGGGCTTGTCTTAAAGCCATGTGTGCACATTAAATGCACTGTTCTTACTTGGATTCTAAGTTTACTGGGGACAGCTTGAGGGAAGACATGGTTTGTGACATACCACGTCCTCAATGTGCAGGTTTAATTGACTTGAAGGTTGCTGTTCTTCCGCAAGTGGTTTCTTCTACAAGTCCAGCAAGGCTCACTCAAGGGAGTGCTGTTTGCACAAGAGGCCTATGACAGGACCCTTTGGGTTTAGCCTGAGGCAGAGTAGCATGATGCTGAGTCAGTCTGAGTCAGTATGCTGAGGCCCATTGATCTCTGGGTCTCTCAGCTTTATGGCTGTTATGAAATTGAGTCCAGAATTCAACAAGGCACTCCTCTGCTCAGAACTCTCCCATGGCCCCAAAGGCCCACCCATTCCACCCCCACAAGGTCCTCCCTTTCTCTTCTCCTCCAGCACAGTCTTTCAGCCATGCTGACCTCCTCGCCATTCCTCACACCAGCCAAGTGCATTCCTTCTTCAGAGCCTCTGCCCTGCCTATTTCCTCTGCTATTTGCTCCTGCCTCGGAGTGAGCCCAGGTCTCCTGGGCCACCACATCCAAAATTGGAAGACCTGCCCTGGCTTTCAATAGGTGGGGGGTCAAACCCATGACCCGGTGAGGCTCAATAGGTTGGACTGTCATCCCATACACCAAAAGGTTGCAGGAGGCAACTGATCAATGCGTGCAGAAGGCAACGGATCAGTGTTTCTCTCTCACATTTCTCTCCTCCCTCCCTCACCCCCTTCCTTTCTTCCTTCCTTCCCCTCTCTCTCAAATCAATAATAAAAAAATATCCTTGAGTGAGGATTAAAAAAACATTGAAAGCCCCATCCACTCTCACCCCCATCACCCCCGTGTCTCCACACTTGAGTGTAAGCTTCATGAGGGCAGGGAAGTTCTTCTACTTTGCTCCCAATTGTATCCCTAGCACTCAGAGCTCTCCTTGATACGTACTTAATAAGTAATGAATGAGAAATTACAGTTTGACAGATGCTGTGAAGGATAACAACCAACCAACAAAAAGCAGTGTTTCTTATTGTCACCCTTGAGAAACTTGCAGTCTAAGGTGTGGAAAGGTATATGAAGCAATTAGAGAAAATAAAAAAAAAACAAATAGAACCAGTGAAAGTGCTCATTTGTGGTACAGGTTTCAGAGAAAGGCAAGACAGACCAGTATGGTTGGAATTACTTTTAAAGGCATCTTGGAGAGGAATTGAATTGAAATAGACCTTGAAGAATGACCAGCATTGAAAGAGAGAGAAAGACAGAAAGATTGAGAGAGAAACTGAGCAGCAGCATATGGCTGGTTCTCAAGCAATAAGGAGTCATAGCAGACATTTACAAGGGAGGTGGTAACAATAAAAGTGATGTTTGAACATATGGTTTCTAAGATGAACTATGAAGACTTCCTTAATGCTTGCCCAGTGGCAAGAAGGCTAGGGAAAGACCCTGTGATGTGTCAACAGTTAGAGACCTAGTCAGCCTCCAGGCAAACTGCTGGTGCCCTGAAACCCATGGGCTGGGAGGTGGATTCTCCCCTGGGCCTAATGACTTAGGGTGCTGCTCCCAAAAAGTGTGCCACTGGAGCCTGACACCCCTACTCTCTTGTTGTTTTTGAAAGCACTCAGTATCCCCTCCAGTCCCTCTGCAGTCTCATTCCCTTTAGGTTTAAATCCTTCCTCTCTGAAATTGGCTCTATTCTGCTTTCTGATACTTCGGTCTCTGAAAGAGGAAGTGCCTCTGTGCATCACGTCAGCCTCCTTTGGCTTCTGGTTGGGGTGCTGTCATTGCTGCCACTACCCCAGCGTCTCAGTCAGGATCCCCTGACACCTCTTCACAGCAAACTCTGCACCCAGAATCTACAACCCTATGTAGTCCCTAAACCCTCCCCCAGCCCAGCCAGGACAGGTCTAATCTTCGTACCCCGCGAAGGGCAACTTTTAACAGCTTCATGGGTGCCTTACCACTCAGCTCCCTAGTAGCATTAGTGTCTCTCTCTCGCTCCTCTTCTCAGCCTCAGGACTCCTCAGATTAAAGATTCAAATACGTCATTTCCATGTCAGTCACTTGCACCTTCTTGTCCTGAAAAGTCTCCATTGTTTATCTCGAATGTGTAGGGTAATTAATATTTACATAATATTTATATTTGAACATAGAAACCTCCACTCCTTGCCTCACAGTTGTTTCCTCAATCCACAAAGCCTCTCTGAGGAAGGGGCTCTTTGCATAAATGTGACTTTGCACCAGGGATCAATGCTCTAATTTGCACATCCTCAGAGGAAATTTTGCCTATCTGCCTGGAGAACAGTTCCCTATGCAAGGGAGGAATTGAGGCCTCACCTTTCACTTGGAAAGCACCGAGCTTTGGGATGAGGGAGTAACAAAATCCACCCCAATTTAGTCTATGATTTACGCACAACCCTTCATGTGAATTGCCCTTTCTGGCTCGGTGCTACTTAGAACCAGTAGACTATAGCCCGGCCTCACCAGTAGCAGCTCTACTGCTGTGCAGTGGCTGTGTGCACTCTGGGCTGAGAACCAAAGATCAGCCTCACCACTTCATAGCCACAGAAGTGAAAGCTAGTCATTTACCTTCTCTGCAGCCTCAGTTTCCAGGATGGTACCAATCCTTGAACATTTGATGAGCTCTGCTTTATGACACAATGCATAGTTTATTTTTAGAAATATTCCATGAGTGAGGAAAAGGTATATTCTCCAATTATTGGGTTTAATGTCCTGCACGTGTTCATTAAATCATGTATGTGGATAATGTTGGTTAAATCAGTATAGTTGCTGATGTTTTTGTCTGTTGGACCTATTATCACTTACTTAGAGAGGTGTTAAAATCTTCCTGTACGATACTATTATGTAGGATTGGTCAAGTTCTCCTTATAATTCTGTAGACTTTTGCAACAAATAGATAGATATCTGATAAGACTATTTCATCAGATGCATGCAAATCTAGAATTGTTATAGCTTCATAGTGAACCAAGTCATTTATCATTATGAAGCAATTTTCACTAATCTAGTAATACTTTTGGCCTCACAGTCTATTGTAACAAATGTTATTATACTTTGATAAGCTTTCTTGTCATTAGTGTGTGTCTGGTATGTTCTCCCACATCTTTATTTTCCTGTCTCTATCATCTCATTTCAGATGTGCTCTTTGAAAACAACATATAGTGCAAATTTGTTGTTTTTCTATACAATGGGTAATCATTGTCTTTTCACTTTAGAGTTTAGTTTTAATATCTTTATATTTATTTCTACCATCTGATTTTCTGACATTTGTCCCAGTGTTTTCTGATTTTTTTATCCTCTCCCTTCTTGACTTCTTTTAAATGTTGTGGGGTATTCAGGTTTTTTTTATTACAAAAGCATTTTTATATTTTGTAAAATACTCATCATAATAGTGTCTCCCACAATGTTGTAAGGATTAAATGGGATAAAGAAACTCATACAAAATGCACATCCAGTGCCTATCATAGAGTAAGCACTAACAAACTGTTATTAGAAGTTCTAGTACTCTTTCGTCTTTAGGGTTCTCTCATGTCTTGTGGTTCCGCTTCTGTTGTTCTCCTTTCTGCTGACATTGTCCCATTTGTTCTCAGTCCTTTTTCTTTCATTTCTCCTTTGCTGCCATTCAATTTCCTGTTCCCTCTTACCCTTTCATCCCCAGTCCAGCTACATGTGCAAGCTGACCTGGTGAAGTCTCTTGGGGAAGAGACAGAGGTGCCTTGTCCGCTGATTCCCATTTCACAAGATGACAAAGGTACTGCCCAACATGCAGCCAACTCTGCACGTCACTCTGGGATGGCCACGGTGAAACTGGATCAGCGGAATCATCACTTTCTTTGAAATGGATGTGAAGCCAGAGAACTCACTAGCTAGGATACCATTTACTTCCTTAGCACCTTTACCTACAGAGAACAGCTCACTGTCCACTCTCAAGAAGGAATCTTGCTGTGGGACACAGAGTGTCACCTCACTAAAAATTTGTGTATGTACACACCAGAGCCTGAAAAGAGGAACCAGTTGTGCCCAAACACATTGTGGTCAGAGGAAAATTTTGTCATCATTGTTGTGACAGACCTACAACCAAATTTAGCAAGCTGTGTATTGTGTGTGTGTGTGTGTGTGTGTGTGTGTGTGTGTGTGTGTGTGCGCTTGGTGAAAGCAGCACATGTTTCCAAACAGCAAAAACTCCCCAGACCAAAAAAGAAGCCCTCTTTTAACTTGGTATTTGATTGCCATGGTGATTCCTTACTCCAGTTAGTTCAGATCTTTGTTTTTTTCTGTGTCCCCTGTAGCATGACATTCTTTCAAGATAGGTTGTGTCACTGGAGGAACATGGTTACTTCGTGGAGTTTTGGGTGTTTTTTCTGTTCTCTGGTGGTTTCCACACTTGGATTATGCTATGTGAAATAAGTCAGTCAGAGAAAGACAAATATCATATGATTTCACTTACATATGGACTCTAAAGAGCAAAATAGAGGAACAAACGAAATAGAAACAGATTTAGACACAGAGAACAGATGGATGGTTGCCACAGGGGAGACAAGTTGGGGGACTGGGTGGAAAAGGTCAAGGGATTAAGAAAAACAACTGATCGTTACAGAATAGTCATGGGGATCAAAGTTCAGAACAGGAAAGATAATTACAATATAATAACATCCCATTGTAATGACTATGTACAGTGCCAGTTGGATAATGAAAATAATCGGGGACACACTTTGTAAAAGCATATAATTGTGTAACCACTATACTATACACCTGAAAGTAATTCAAAATAATACTGAATGTAAAGTATAATTGAACAATAAAATTAAAAAAAGAAAAAAGGAGGTGTTGAACTTTCATATTTTGAATGGGCCTCACTTGAATGTGAAAGCCTGATCTATTGATGGCAATTAAGCATATACTTTTGTTCTTCACACTAAATTTTAAATAAATGCTATTGGTATTTTAAAAATTTATTACAAAAGTACAATTTCAACTTACAATGTAGAATCTACAGTGTAGATGAAATGTAATACATTCCTGACTATATACAATAACAAATTGCCTCTCCATGAGTAAAAGCTTCTAAAAACAAAAACCAAACTGTGTAGGATGTATTGAATCTATCTTCATCAAAGAGAACGCTACTACCAGCATGGAAACAGGGACAATTTAATGCCTTGCAGTCCACAGAAAGGACATGGAGGAGAAGGTGAAATAACATACACTGCAGACAGGGCTGCAGAGTGAAACACATGTAGGAGGGGAGAGAGTTTTAGGAAAGGGTGGGAAAGAGAATGGAGGGACAGAAAGAGAGAGAGAGAGAAGTGAAAATGGGAGAGAGGGTCTTCCAAATTTAGTAGTCAGGTAAAGATTTATTTTATTTTATTTATTTATTTATCTTTAGAGGGGAAGGAGAGGGGGAGAGAAACATCAATGTATGGTTGCCTTTCATCCGTCCCCTGCTGGGAGTTGGCGTGGCAACCCAGGCATGTGCCCTGAGTGGGAATCGAACCGCGATCCTCTGGTTCCCAGGCTTGTGCTCAATCCACTGAGCTACATCAGCCAGGGCCAGTAGTCAGGTAAATATTTGATTTGAAGTAACAGAGGGGATTTTACCTCCCATAGTATGCTCTCAATTAAAAAAATCTGAGGACCCCTTTAAATTCTTAAAAATTATTGAGAACACCAATCCTGCTTTCTTTCCCTCTATCCCCAGTATTCATCCCAAGGACATGCCCAGCTCAACAGCCTGCATTATAAACTCTGCCTAAGGGTTTACATCCTGGGGAACCTAACCTGTGACAAGTGTCTAGCACACTGCCTACCATATTTATGCCTAAAGTATTGAAGCAGTTATTTTCCTCAGTTACAATTAGACTTGACTTTAAACAAAGTAAATTTAACAACTTCTAGACACATGCGGGGATTATCAATTTTGTAAACATATGTTTAAATTTCTTAAGATATTTAGGAGATAATAGGATTTATTTAAAATAAGGTATATTCATTAGGGAAACGCAGATCAAAAGCACAACAAGCTACCATTTCACAGCCATTAAGATGTGGCTATCACTTTAAAAAAACACAGGAAATAACAAGTGTCAATGAGGATGTGGAGAAAATGGTGCAGCCATTGTGGAAAAAGTTTGGCAGTTCCTCAAAAAACTGAAAAACATAGAATTATCATATTATCCAGCAATTCCACCTATAGGCATACTTTTATACCCAAAAGAACTGAAAGCAGTGACTTGAGCAGATATTTGTAAATGCATGTTCATAGCAGCATTATTCACAATAGCCAAAACATGAGAGCAACCTGTGCCCACTGATGGGTGAATAGGTAAGTTAAAAGTAGTATATATGTACAATGGAATATTATTCATTCGTAAAAGGAAGAAAATTTTGGCACTTGATACAACAACACTGATGGATGTTGATGACATTATGCTAAGCCTAGTAAGAGAATAACCAGGGGATAAATACTGTATTATTCCTTTTATATGACGTGTCTAGAATAGTCAGATTCATAGAGAGAGAATAAACTATGGTGGTCACAGAGGCTGGGGAGAGTGGGACATGGGGAGTTATTGCTTAATGCATCAGAGTTTCAGTCCAGGATGATGAGGAAGTTCTGGAGGTGGATGGTGGTGATGGTCACACAACTATGTGAATGTATGTAATGCTACTGAACTGTACACTTAATGCTTAAAATGGAAATTTTTATGTTATGTATATTTTATTATAATAAAAAAGTAAAACATTTTTAGCCCCGGCTGGTGTAGCTCAGTGGATTGAGCATGGGCTATGAACCAGAGTTGCCAGTTCGATTCTCAGTCAGGGCACATGCCTGGGCGGCAGGCCAGGTCCCCAGTGAGGGGCATGTGAAAGGCAACCACACATTGATGTTTCCTTCTCTTTCTCCCTCCCTTCCCCTCCCTCTACAAATAAATAAATAAAATCTTTAAGAATTAAACAAAAATAACAAAAAAGTAAAACATTTAAAAATTATAAATATGATTTAAATCTTGCAATACATTAGTAAATTGCTTGCATAGAATAGTTAATGAGTTATTGCTTTTTATTGTCAAATAATAGTTCATTGTATGAATATGCCACCTTGAAGACATTACGCTAAATGAAAGAAACTAGTCACAAGAGACCACATATTATCTGATTCCATTTATATGAGAGGTCCAAAAGAGGCAAGTCTATAGAGACAGAAACTAGTTTAACAGTTGCCTAGGGCTGGGAAGAGAAGTGGGGACAAAAAAAGGGATGACTGCTAATGACATAGAATTTTTGAGTGGAGGAGCAGGTACTAAAACTGAAAAATCACTGAATTCACTTTAAGTGGGTGAGTTATATCTCAATAAAACTGTTGTTAACAAATAGGTTAATGAAAATCAAATTAATAGAAAAGACAGACGATCGCGGTTTGATTCCCAGGCAGGGCACATGCCTGGGTTGCAAACCGGTTCCTTGCAGGCTAACTCCCAGCAGGGGATGCACAAAAGGCAACCATACATTGGTGTTTCTCTCCCTCTCTCCTTCCCCTCTAAAAATAAATAAATAAATAAAAATCTTTAAAAAAATTTAAAAAAATAATAGAAAAGATTGTCTTGAGGAATATCTTTCTTGATTGATCTAGGAAATTAAATTTTTAGGCCTCAGTGTGGAAAGGTTCATGGGTGTTCTTGTATTTCCTTTCAATCATTCAAAAGTGCTTAGTGAAAACTTTCTGTGGATAAATAACACTATTGAAGGTACATAGCAATCTATAGAAAATATTGTCTTAAAATACAGTGTCTGCCTTTCAGAATCTTATGATCTGATTAAAGAAGCCATACACGCATGAAATGAGATTAATTAAGGCCATGCCTTGTTGGAATTCAATTATCAACTCATTATAATGATGCCACTTGCGACACACACACACCCAACTACTTATTATTACTGTAAAATTAGTGATACTGAAAATAAGATTTGATAGTGGTTAAGAGCAATGGCTCTGAAGCCAGACTGCCTGGTTTGAATTCTAGCTCCATCACTTACCAGCTGTGTGACCTCGTGCAAGTTACCTAACTTCTCTGTGCCTCAGCTT
The DNA here is from genome assembly GCF_014824575.4 of Sturnira hondurensis. Classification (NCBI taxonomy): domain Eukaryota; kingdom Metazoa; phylum Chordata; class Mammalia; order Chiroptera; family Phyllostomidae; genus Sturnira; species Sturnira hondurensis. Next base: position 2,720,587 of record NW_028079197.1, on the reverse strand, counting down.
CCTTCTTTTGAAGATGAAGATTATTATCATAATAACATACTTCAGAGGGTTGCTGTGAGGATTAGATGTGTTAATTCATGTAAAGTATTTAGAACAGATCCCAGCACATAGCAAATTTTCAATGAAAGTATTAGTTGCTATTATTTCCAGGAAATGATGGGTAACCCCTTTGATGAAAATTGATTACTTAAAGATACATTTTTTAATATAATCTTTAAGAAAAGATTTTATTTGTTTACTTTTAGAGAGGGGAAAGGAGGGAGAAAGCGAGGGAAAGAAACATCAATGTGTGAGAGATGCATACATCAGTTGCCTCTCACACACCCCCAAGATGGGGACCTGGCCCACAACCCAGGCATGTGCCCTAATTGGGAATCAAACCGGCTGGCACTCAATCCACTCAGCCACACCAGCCAGGGATAAAAAATATATTTTAAAGATACTTCTTAACAGAGATGTGGCCCTTTTGTTAGAGATTTCTGCAATGCATATGCCAGATTGTCACTCAGAAGTGTCACATTATTATTGGCTCGGGTATTTAAAATGTCTAGTATCCTGACTGGGCACAAAGTAGGGGTTCAATATATACTAGAATTCAAGGAAAAATGTAGAATAAAATGTTAACATTTTTGAATGATTGGATTGTGTGACTTTGGGAGTGGCTTTTTTCTTTTTTTAATAATTTTTTTATTTATTTATCTTTAGAGGGGAAGGGAAGGAGAGAAGGAGAGAAATATCAATGTATGGTTGCCTCTGGTGAGTCCCCTGCTGGGAACTGGCTTGCAACCCAGGCATGTGCCCTGACTGGGAACCGAACCACGATCAAACCACTGAGCTACGCCAGCCAGGGCGGGAGTGGCTTTTTTCTCATAATGATTGGATTAGTTTTATTTAGTTTTATGTATTTTTGAAGATTTTTTATTGTATTTTTCCATTACCATTTAACCCCCTTATACCCCCTTCTTTGTGCAATCACCACCCTGTTGTCTATGTCCAACAGTCCTTTTTCCTTTTTGCTCCACCCCCTAAATGCCTCCCCATAGATGTCATATTGTTGATATTTCAAGCCTACAGAATTGTATAGTGACCAAGATGATGGACACACATGTACCATTAAATTGGGTTATAACTTTAATAAAGTTATCTTTGTTAAACTGAAATCCTATACATATTTGCCTGAGTTTCTTTCTTCCTTTTAAGAATTAAGACAGTATAGACAGAGTTGACACCCATATGCACTTTTTCCAGAGTCTTTTCTACGCCATCTCTCCTTAGAAATCTCATTATCTTGATTTTTATACTACTACTATAATGATGGTATTCATAAATAATATAGGGATATCTTGCATATATTTAGACTATGTAAAAATGGTAATCTGTACACACATCATTCTGAAACTTGCCTTCTTCATTCAGCATTTTGTCTGAGAGTTGTTAACGTTAACACACATAGCTATAATTAATTCATTTTTCTTGTGGAACATTCCAGAGTGTGTATGCCTACTTATTCATTCCCCTGATGGAGGACATTTGTATTGTTTCCATTTTTTCACTGTTACAAATAGGGCTACTATGAACACTTTTGGCTTCCATGAAAGTTTCTCAAGTTGTCTGTCCAAAAGTCATATTTGCATTTTCAACTTTACTCAGTGCTGCCAAATGGCCATATAAAGTCCTATACTCCTACCAGTAACACCTACAAGTCTCCATTGCTCCATATTTTTGCCAAAACTTGGCTATTGTTGTGCTTTTAACAGTTTTAGCATTTGATAGGTGTGAAATGGTCTCTTATGTAAAATATTTAGAATGGTGCCTGGTACATGGTGGGGTCTCAATAAGGGTAAGTTATTATTTTAATTAACATTTCCATAATCAATATGGATGTTAGGCACCTTTTCCTTTGGTTACTGGTCATTAAAGTTTCCTCTTCTGTGAATTACCTCTTCATGTCATTTCCCCATTACTTTTTAAATAGGTTATTTGTCTTTTTCTTACTGATTTATCAGGTTAATTTTCATGCACTAATCTTTTGTTAATTATGTAGTTTCTGGCATGTGTTTTAACTTCATTTACGGTGTCTTTTGTCATTTATCATTCAGAATTATATCTTTATTTTAATGTTTTCAGATTTATCACTTCCCCCTTTGGGTTCTGCTTTTTACATCTTGTTTATAAAATCCTTCCCTTTTAGTGGTTACGAATTCTCAAGGAGCTGTTTTTCTGCCCAGAACTCTAGGTAACCAATCTTTCATGTAGTCTCTTCTGCTAATGGACAGGCTTTTATTCTATTTTTCCAGTTCACTGAGGAAATAGCTAATTGAGGGTCCAGGATTTATATCATGCTCTTGATTTCAAGACCTCTTGGCTCCCCTCTCTGTATGTGCATCATACTGACACCTGAGAGCAACAGAGCTCCAAAATAATAGTGGCATAAACAAGAAACACACCCATCTCTCATAATAGTCCAGAGAAAGGTAGTCTAGGTTGTTGCGGAGTACTGTGGTCTCAGGCACCCAGGGTCTTTCTATTTTTTTTTTGTTCTACTTTCTATGTAGCCTACTTTTCAGAACTCCTATGGTCAAAGATGGCTGCTCCAGCTCTAGCCTCCACTTTTACATTCCAGCCTGCAGGAAAGAGTAAGAAATCAAGAAGATGGGACATGACAGCTGTCTTGTACAGAAGATTCTCTGGAGCTTCCATATGACATTTGCTTTTGTATTTCATTGGTCAGAACTTAGTCACGGTAGTCTTTATTCTGGGTGGTCATCTGTCCAAGTAAAGAATTGGAGTTCTGTTATTGTGGATATGGAGGAGAATGGATATTGGAGGATAACAAACAGTTGTGGCCAATGTGGTCAAATCTCAAGTCACTAGATCAAAAGTTGCCTGTACACCACTCTAGTGTTTAATTTTCTTGTCTCTTCTGGCACCTTATTTTCTTGCACTCTCAACTGTGCTTTTCAGCCATTCATTCATTCAGAAAATATTTATTGAGCATGTACTATATGCTAGGGACTATTTTCAGACCTGGGGCTATAGCAATGACAAGACAAAAGCTTTGCCCTGATGAAGATCATATTCTAGTTGAGAGAGACAGACCATAAACAAACAAAAACATGCAATACTATAATGTCACAGGGTGTGAGTTGGTATGGAGGAAAATAAAGTCAGTTATGAAGGGTTGGAGAGTGCTGGGAGAAGGGTAAGCAGTTATTATTCAGGGAGGGCCTCTGTGATAAGGAGACATTAAAATAGAAATACAAATGAAATGAGGAAGAAAGCTACGGCATTATTTGGGGCAAGAGCACTTCAGACAGAGGTAGGAGCAAGTGTAAATGCCCTGAGGTGGAAGGGGATGCAATATATTCAAGGAACAGCTAGGAGGCCTGTGTGACTGGAGCAGAACAGGGAAGTGGAAAGGGAGGGCAGCAGTGCTCCAGAGGTACCGAAGTGCCAGATCAGTCAGGGCATTATAGTCTTTTGCTTTTATTACAGTGAGAAGAGAAGCCATCGGGAGGTTTGAACAGGGCATGGCATGATCTCCCTCACATTTTAAAAGGATCACTTCAGCTGCTGAGCTGAGAATGGACTTTCAGGTAGTAAATTGTGGATTCAGCAGATCAGTTAGGAAGCTATTGTTGGCTAGGCAAAAAGTCAACGTTATTTGGACTTGGATGGTAGTAATGGAAGTGGTGAGAAAGGGTAAGATTAGAGGTATATTTTGAAGGTATGGCCAAAAATATCTGCTGAATGATTAGATGCAAGGTGTTGGAGAACGTGAGAGATGGTGGATTAGCTAGCCTCCTGGGTTTCTGACCCGGGCAACTGATTAAGTGGGGACACCATTACTGAGATGGGGAACTCTGGGAGAAGAGCAAGTCTGGGGGATGGAGACCAAGAGTCCTGAGTTACATGAGAGGAGAGGTCATTATATAATTTGGTAAGGATTTTTGAGTTTAGAGAAATCTGGATGTGAGATGTTTATTTTTCTTTTGTTCCTTCTTACAGTTTAAGGAAGACATTTCCTTCTCCTTTGGCTATTATTGTTTTAATTTACACTTCTTTAAGAAGAGAGCTGAACAGCTTTCTTAAACAATTGTTCATGTTTATCAACCATTCATATTTTCACTTCTGCAAATTGCCTATTCATGTCCTTTACCCCTTTTCCCACTGGGAAATTAATCTTATTGATTTGTAACAGCTCTTTTTATACTAAGGATACTTATCCTTAATCTATCATATGTACTACAAACACAGGGTGGACAAAAGTAGGTTTACTGTTGTTCATATGGAAAAAGACATGCAGGTTATGATTATTGCAATAGCTTTATCAAGTGTTTCACATACAACTGTAAGCCTACTTTTGCTCATACCTGTATTTCACCCATTTATTGTTTTGACTACTTATAGTGTTTTTAATTTAAATTTCATGTGATCAAGTTTATTAATTTTTTTGACTTCCAAATCCTGAGTCTTAGAATGACATTCCCAACCTCAAGATGGTGCAGAGTAATACATGTTCAATTTTGTTTAGGGGTTTTGCTGTTTGCATTTAAATCTCTGATCAATTTGAAATTTATTTTTGTGTAAATAGTAATGTAGAGATGCCTTATATTGTATGCAAATGCTTGCTGATTGTTACAACACTATTTATTGCATAATTCCAACATTGTTGATTTTTTCTTGAAATCCAAAGTTTGTCATATAGATTTTTATATTCACATGGATCTCTTCTGTCATATTCTTCTGCATGTGTTTTTCTATATTAGTAAATGCCTCATTAAAAAATATTAAGGCTTTACTTTTTTAGAACAGTTTAAGATTCACAGCAAAATTGGGTAAGAGGTGCAGGAATGTCCCACACAGTCCTTCCTGCAAACATGCATAGCCTCCACCATTGTCACCATTCCCCAGCACAGTGGTACATTTGTTAAACTTGGTGAACCTACACTGACACATCACCCAAAGTCCAAAGTTTATATTATTGTTAACTCTTGGTATTGCACATCAATGGGTTTGGGCAAATCTATAGTGGCATATACCCATTATTATGGTATCATAAAGAGTATTTTCACTGCCCTAAAAATGCTCTGTACTCCACCTCATCATCTGTCCCCACTCCCACCCCTTGGAAACCACTGATCTTTTACTGTCTCCATAGTTTTGCCTTTTCCAGAACGTCATATGGTTGAAATCACAGTCTATAGCTTTTTCAGACTGGCTTTTTCACTTACTAAGAAATATGCATCTAAGGTCTTTCATGTCTGTTCATGGCTTGATTGCTCATTTATTTTTAGGGCTAAATAATGTTCCATTATCTGGATGTACCAGTTTATCCACTCACATACTGAAGGACATCTTGATTGCTGCCATGTTTTGGCAATGATGAATAAAGTTGTTAAAAACATCCATGTGCAGGTTTTGTGTGGAGATAAGTTTTCAGTTCCTTTGGGTAAATACCAAGGAACACAATTGCTGGATCACATGGTGTGAGTAGGCCCATTTTGTGAAACTGCCAAATTGTCTTCCAAACTGACTGTATCATTTTGCATCCCCACCAGCAATGAATGAGAATTTCTGCTGCTCAGCATGCTCCCTAGCATTTGGTGTTGTGCTTTTCCAGATTTTGGGCATTCTAATAGGTGTGTGGTGGTTTATCATCATTTTAATTTGCATTTTCCTGTAACATGATGTGGAACACCTTCCTTTGCAAATACTTTTTTTACAAATATCTTCTCTCAGTCTAAGGCTTTCCTTCTCATTCTCTCGACATTATCTTCCACAGAGCAGAAGTTTTAAATTTTAATGGAGGGCCACTTATTATTTCTTTCATGGATTTGTTTTTGGTGTTGTATCTAAAAAGGCATCACTATACCCAGGATCATGTAGGGTTTCTCTTGTTATATTCTGGGAGGTTTATAGTTTTGCATTTTACCTTTAGATCTGTGGTACACTGTGAAACTGTGAACTAATTTTTGTGAAGGATGTAAGGTATGTGTCTAGATTTATTTTTTGCATGTAGATGTCTAGTCGTTCCAACACCGTTTGTTGAAGAGACTGCCTCTACTCCATAATATTGCCTTTGATTCTTTGTCACAGATCAGTTAATTTTATGTGGATCTATTTCTGGGTTGTCCATTCTATTCACTGATCCATGTGTCTCTCTTTCCACTAATACTACACCATCCTGATTCCTGTAGCTCCATGGTAAGCCTGGAAGTTGGGTAGTGTCAGTCCACCAACTTTGGTTTTTTGTGAATGTTCCCTCTTAACTAGCTAGATCATTCATTTTACCGTCTGCCAGAGCACCACCTTTGTTTCTTATTCCTCTTTTTGGGATACTAGCTATTTTTACATTTTTATGCTTTTTGATGAACTTTAGAATCATTTTGTCAAGTTCAAAAATCCTTTCTGGGTTTTGATCAGGGTGGCACTAAATTTATTGCTGTTTAGAAGTTATCTTTATAATTGTAATGAGGTGTGTTTCCCCATTGATTCAGGACTTTGTCTTTCAGTAGGTCTTCTTGACCCACTACTTTTCCTTAAGGGCTTAGAAGTTTGGGATTTTGTTTTATTAAAGGAATTAGGTGGCAGCAGCAATATAATTGGAATTGTCTTGACCTGGATAGCAAGTTGGAAGGTTGCCAGTAGTGAGAAGGACTTCACCAGAAAGTGGAAGGAACAGCTGTAGTGATCATGAAGCAGACCTTGAGCACTCTCAGGTCCTTGAGTATAGAAAACCCGCAGACTAAGTGCCGAGTTAGAAGCAAAGGTCAGCCAGACCAATACTGCTTGTGATATGCAAATGTGCAAGGGGCACACAGTTGCAGCTGAGGGTAAAAACATCCATTAGTAGGGAAGAGAGATCTCCCTAATGGACTTATTGGTGGGATAACCAGCAAAAGGATCCTTGAGACACCATCTTGTGGAGTAGCCATCCAGGAGTCCAGTGAGGCAAGAAGTTCTTCTTAGACAGCATGTCCCAACTTCTGCACTACTGACATTACGGGGCATGTAAACTGTTGTGGAGACTGCCTGTGCATGGTAGGCTGTGTAGCAGCACATCTGGTCTCTACTCACTAGATGCCAGTACCTTCCCCACTTCCCAGTTGTGAGAACCAAAAATGTCCCCAGACATTGCTAAATATCCCCTTGAGGAGCAAAACCACTCATGGTCAAAAACCACTGCTCTAAGATCTGAGGGACCAGGGAACAAACAAATAACTGAAGTGAGCATGTGTGAGGTCATCTAGTAGGGTGCCAGTGGTGAAGGCTGGGGTGTAGGCAACCCAGTCTTGGCCAGCCGGCCTCCTGGAAAGGAGAAGTACAAAATACCCTGCCCCTACCCTGCCCCATCCTGGTTGTTCCAGCATTAGCACAGCTGAAAATGCAGAGCCCCATTTGCTCATAGCCACCTGAACAAGGGAGACTGGGGGGCAGAGACTTCTCCATCTCTCAGAAAAATTTCTCAGATTTTGGGCGGAGAGAGGGCAATTGTAATTAATTCTACTTGAAGACATTTACTCAGTGCAAGCTTGTCAGATCTCAACTAAATGTCAGTTTCCCTGAGTTGCAGCAGCTGTAGACTTGCTGAAATGCCCTTTGGTGGGATTGGCTGGAGTTTGGGGTCATGGTTGTGGAAGTTGATTGATGAAGACAGTGGGCATTGTGAACCTAGTGTGAGGAGAGTGCCCAGCATGGGAGTATGCAGGGGCTCCTGGAGGGATGAAAGGACTGAGTAGAGAAGGGCACTGGGATGTAGGGGCCATCATTTCACTACAAAGAGGAGATGATAGACCTCAACTCCAAACGCCATCACCTAAAGTGAGAATGAAATATCTGTGAACAGGGTTAGTTGGGCAATGTTTTCCCTAAAGGGTTTTGCAGCTACAGAGAAATGGGCAGGAGATGGGGAAGGGGAAACTCTGAAAAGTTTTCTGACCAAACCTATTTTAAGAGAGCTGTACAATAGTTGTTTGTGAGTGTTGGCAGCTGAAATCCAAATGAGATTAAATTGAAGGCCATATTTTAAGACTCTCTAAAAGGGAATCCTGAGGGAGCAAGTGTCACCAGTTTGATCTCAAATAAAAAACACTCTATGGGTAGTTTTGACAAATGGAAGGAGGCCAAAGGAGGTGCTAGTGAACAAACAGACCGTACAGTGGAGGGGTATAATGAGACCCGTAGCCAATGCTCAGATGTATATAGAACCTATGAAAAGGGCACCATATCCACCATATGGTGAGATCTAGTGAGGCCAGAGGTGATCTGTTAAATATCAAATGGTAAAAATGACCTTACTTTGAGCTGTCCATCTTCCCTTTCCACTTCCACCTGGAATGGAGGTATGGGTCCAGAGACATAGAATATGTGGCGACTGGCAAAATTCTGCTCTGCTTTGGAGTAATATGTATACTAACATCAACAAATACATAGATATGCCAGGTTGTGTCCTCTGTTGCACACTTTGCTGAATTTTCACAGTAATATTGGTACAATTAATACCTCCATTTTCTTTTTTATTATTGTTGTTCAAGTACAGTTGTCTCCACTGCCCCCCTGCACCACTCCCAGGTGAGAAAATGAAGGCAGAGAGGTTAAATAATGTGCCCAAGGTCCCACAGCTTGGTAAATGACAGACCTGGGGTTCTAACCCAGCCAGTCAAGCTTCAGAGTCTATGCACTTAACCACCATATGCTTTATAAAAGTAATGCCAACACTCTCAAAATGAGTCATCATTAGAGGGCATCCAAGCCTGGGGTGAAATATGGGGACCCCTAACTAGCTCATTCCTACCAAAAAGTTTCATCTAGAAGCACAGAGTTATCATGAAACATCTCTGGGGACCATGATGGTGGTGGCAATTCAAGGAGAAAGGACAAAAATCACAAAATGCTTAAACCAACGGAGATAGCACTGGAATTCTCCCTCCTGAAGATTCTCTTTCCAGGGCTAAAACTTTGTTTTGTTTCTGTAACAAATGAAGTAATGATGGTGGTGATGGATTACCTTATTTTCAAAAAAAAAATTGTATATATTCAAGATTACTTCCATGAAAATAATTTCTTACATGTGACCTAAATTCTAATAGCTGACCCTGTGACTACCTAGGGTTATGGTAGAACAAAGTATAACAAAATCTCCTTCTGGAAGCCTTTCATTTTTTTAAAAAGTATTTCTTTCTTTATTTTTAGAGAGCGGGGAAGGGAGGGAGGAAGAGAGGAAGAGAAACTTTGATGTTTGTGAGAGATACATCAATAGGTTGCCTCTTGCATGCCTCGAACTGGGGACCTAGCCTGCAACCCAGGCTAGGGTTTTGATTCCTGACTTGAAATCAAACTGGTTACCTTTCGGTTTGCAGGCTGGCACTCAATCCACTGAGCCACACCAGCCAGGGCTGGAAGTTTTTCATTTTCATTGTACTTGCTCTATTAGAGGTAATTTTGTCAACTCAATCCCTTTTCTTCTCATCCCTTTATTTGGTGTCTGTCTAGTACGTATGATATGTATAGTTTTGGATAAGTAGAGATGACATAGTACTTTCATCATGCTCGTCCAGTGGCTCTGGAGGCCTCTCAAATCCTGACTGTGCCATGGTAAAAATGTGAAGTAATTCACTGCATGATGACTATAGGAACTGGTCAGATGTGCATTAAACATAACCCCATAAATATATTGGCTCTGCTTTTGCTTCTCAATATTGAATGTTCAAATTAATTTAATATTGAGGGGTCAAGCACTATTATTTATTTCCTTCAAAGAGACATAATGATGTTTCTCTTCAAGGATATAGCATTCTGAAGATTCAGGCCAGTCAGTCCTAGAAAAAGACTACCCTCTAGGACTACCCTTGGATTACCTATGAGATTATAGCAGTTTAGTGCATATCTGCCTACTGAATACTGCCTTCATCATTTATACACCTGGCTCCCAGTAGGTAATCAATAAATATGATGGTCTACAGTTGCTAGACTGAAGCCATGACATACTCATGTAATAGCTTCTATTATTTTTCTTTAAAAATATTTTTACAAGCCCTGGCTGGTGTAGCTCAGTGGATTGAGCACAGGCCTGCGAACCAGAGGATCGAGGTTCGATTCCCAGTCGGGGCACATGCCTGGGTTGCAGGTCGGTTCCCTGCAGGCCAACTCCCAGCAGGGGATGTATGAAAGGCAACCATACATTGATGTTTCTCTTCCTCTCTCCTTCTCCTCTAAAGATAAATAAATAAATAAAATATTTAAAAAATAAAAATATTTTTACAGATTTTATTTTTATTTTTTTAATTTTTATTTTTTTAAATTTATTTACCTTTAGAGGGGAAGGGAAGGAGAGGAGGAGAGAAATATCAATGTATGGTTGCCTCTCGTGAGTCCCCTGCTGGGAACTGGCCTGCAACCCAGGCATGTGCCCTGACTGGGAATCGAATTGCGATCCTGTGGTTCACAGGCCCGAGCTCAATCCATTGAGCTACACCAGCCAGGGAAGATTTTATTTATTTTTAGAGAGGGGAAGGGAGGGAGAAAGAGAGGAAAGAAACATTAATGTGTGGTTGCCTCTTGAGCGCCCCCTACTGGGGCCCTGGCCCACAACCCAGGCATGTGCCCTGACTGGGAATCAAACCAGTGATCCATTGCTTCACAGGCTGACATTCAATCCACTGAGCCACACCAGCCAGGGCAGCTTCCATTATTTTCTTATCAAAGGAACATGTGAGCAGTATGCAGGATGTGGAGTTCAGAGCCTTTCAAGTAGACTCTAAGAGATCTACTAAAGCAGTTATTACAAATGCCACAATACACAAAGAACAAGAATTATGACTCAGAAATTGAGGTTGCCTGAAAATGAAGCAAATTGAGCGTAAGTTATCTGGACAAAAAGAAAAGGAAGTCTGAGAAAAACAAGACAGAGAATGTTACCTGATTTTACATGTATTCTATTATTTTTGCTTTTGCGTGTCCCATGTGTTAGTGGCCAGTTCATATAAGAAAATGAAGAAGTTAATTTTTTATTGTACATTTAGAAAGGTTCTGCCTATTCAGACACTTAATTAGCATTGATTTACTATTATATCTCTTTGTATTATCTTTTATATGACCACCTCTTATTTCTGTCAATCACAATCTCTCTGAGGGCTGGGATATTGTGTCCACATTGCTTTGTATAAATGAATGCTCCGGAAGTATTTGCTTGTCTAAACTAGATCTATTTCCTTGAGACTGTTCAAGCACTTATTCTTTGCCAGGCACTTCTAAGGTTCTGGGGAAAGAGGTGAAAAATCACAGATCCTACCTTTATGGAGCTTACCTTTTTGGTCTCCCTTGAAACTTGCAGCAGACCATAGGAAATAGTATGAAATAGTTGAAAACACTGTGGACTGACAGTCAGGATACCCTGGCCTGATCTCTAACTTGATATGTATCTTGATGTGTATCTTGAATACATTTCTTAACGATTCATCATCTATTTCCCTATATATGGTTACTAAGAGAACTAAATCAGAAAAAGATACAAATCATATTGGAGGGAAGTGTCTCAATCAGATAAAAGAGATCTAGGAAAACCCTACAGCTAACAGCATACTTAAAGGTGAAAGACTGAAAGCTTTCTCTTACAAGACAAGGATGTCTGCTCTCACCACTGCTATTCAATATTTTACTAGTAAGGTTCTAACGAGGACAATGAAATAAAAAGAATCAAGATTGGAAATGAAGTATCTGCATTTTCCAGATGACATGATCTTATATAGAAAACTCTAAATAATTCACCCAAACCTTGAATGGTGTGGCGAGTAGATTGGGTGTCATCCTGAAAACTGAAAGACCATGGGTTTGATTCCCAGTGAGGGCACATGCCTGGGTTACAGGCCAGGTCCCCAGTTGGAGACATGTAAGAAGCAAGAGATCCACGTTTCTCTCCCCCCTCCCTGTCTTCCCCTCTCTCTAAATACAAATAAATAAAATCTTAAAAAAGGAATCCACATAAAAAACCCTTAGAGCTAATAAAAGAATAAAGCTAGGTTTTAGATGAGGTCAACATATTAAAATAAGCTGTATTTCTATAAACTAGCAATGAACAATATGAAAATGAAATTAAAAACCCCATTTACAATAGCACTAAAATGGATAAATACTAAGGAATAAACTTACCAAAGTGCAAGACTTATACACTGAAAACTACGAAACACTGTTGAAAGAAATTAAAGACCTAAAATAAATTTTTAAAATCCTGCGTTCAAGGATTGGATCTCTTATAGTTTGTTATAATGGCAAAACTCCTGAAATGGAATTACTTGTTCACAGCAAATCCCACCAAAATCCCAGTTACCTTTCTTCCCCTGCAAAAAATTGACAAGTGAGGGAAATGCAAAGGACCCAGACTATCCAAAATAATGTTGAAAAAGAACAAAGTTGGGGGACTTACACTTTCCAAGTTAAAACTTAGTACAAAGCTATAGTAATCCAAAGTGTGTAGTACTGGTATAAGGAGAGACATACAGATCAATGTGAATAGACTAAGAGACCAGAGCAAACCCACACTCATGGTCAACTAATTCTTTATAACAGTGCCAAGACAATTCAATGTAATAAAATGGTGTTTTCAACAAATGGATATCTACAGAGACAACTGGATATCTACATGTAAAAGAATGGATTTCAAGTCCTTACCTCACACCATATATAGAATTAGCTAGAAATGGATCAAAGCCCTTAAAGTAAGAGTGGAAATTATGGAACTCAAATACAGGTTTAATCTCCATGGCCTGGCATTAGGCAATGTCTTTTTATTTATGATTTTTAAAGATTTTATTTATTTATTCATAGAGAGAGGGGCAGGGAGAAAAAGGGAGAGAAACACTGATCAGTTGCCTCTTGTACACACCCCAGCCAGGACAGAACTGGCAAACCAGGCAGGTGCCCTGACCTAGAATCAAACCTGAGACCTTTTGCTTTGCAGGTCAACCAACTGAGCCACACCAGTCAGGGCTAGGCAAGGTCTTTTTAGATACACCATCAAAGCACAAGCAACGAAAGAAAACAGATAGACTGGAATTCATCAAAATTAAAACCTTTTGTGTTTCAAAGGGCACTATTACCAAAGTGAAAAGGCAACCCACAGGAGAAATACATTAAAATCACATATTTGACAAAGAGACTTGCATCTAGAACATACAAAAAACTCTTGCAATTCAACAATAAAAGGACAATGGAATTTTGAAAAATTTTTTTAAAGAATCTGAATAGACGTATCTTCAAAGATATAAAATGACCAATAGCCCTGGCTGGTGTAGTGTAGTGGATTGAGCATGGCTGCAAACCAAAGGGTTGTTGGTTCAATTCCCCGTCAGGGCACATGCCTGGGTTGCGGGCCAGGTCAGGTTCCCCAGTAGGGGATGCATGAGAGGCAACCACACATTGTCGTTTCTCTCCCTCTCTTTCTCCTTCCCTTCCCCTCTCTCTAAAAATAAATAAATAAAACCTTTAAAAATAAAATGGCTAATAAACACAAGAAAAAATGCTCAACATCATTAGCCACTAGGGAATGCACATGAAAATCTGACTTCCTGTCATTGGATGCTGGATAAACTGACCAATGTGTTTCCTCCTTGTCCATCTACTGGTCTCCACAAGCTGAGAGAATGTCTCCCTCTCATCTTTTCCCTAAGGAACAGATAAGTATGCCCTAACAGAAGAATAAGTAAAGGAAATCCACATGCGGCAGTTTATTAAAATAGATGGCAAAGTCTGACCAGATATAACCTACCCTGCTGGTTTTATGGATGTGATCAGCTTGACAAGATCAGGAAGGATTTCCATCTGATCCTTGATACTAAGGGTTGCTTTACTGTTCATCGTACCACACCTGAGGAGGCCGAGCACAAGCTGGGCAAAGAGAGGACGATCTTCATGGTCACAAAAGGAATCTCTCATCTTGTAACCCATGATGTTTGTACCACCTGCTACCCTGATCCCCTCATCAAGGTGAATGACACCATTCAGATTGATTTGGAGGCTGGCAAAATCACTGATTTCAAGTTTGACACTGGTAACCTGAGTATGGTGACCCAAGCAGCTACCCTGGAAAGAATTGGCGTGATTGTAAAGAAAAAAGGGGGGGTGGGGAGGGGCACGCACACCATCTGGTTCTTTTGACATAGTTTATGCAAAATATGCCAATGGCAACAGATTTGACACCTGGCCCTCCAACATTTCTGTAAATGGGAAAGGCAACAAACCATGGATTTTCCTTCCCCATGGAAAGAGTATTTGCTTCACCATTGCTAACAGAGAAACAAGAGACTGGCAGCCAAACAGAGCAGTGGGTGCAACAAGCTCTAGGTGACAGGATTGGAAGCCTTCATACTTAATTAAAGATGAAACAGCAAAAACAAAAAACAAAACCACAATGAGATACCACTTCACATCAACTAGAAAGGTAATAATCAAAGACACAGATAGTAAATGTTTTGAAGAATACTAAGAAATCTGAATCCTTACATACTATACTACCTCTGGTAATGTCTAGTGGTGGGTGTTGCTATGGAAAATAGTCTTCAAAAGGTTAATAAGCATAGTTATTACATGATGCAGTAACTCTACTCCTAGGTTTATGGCCAAGAGAATGGAAAACGTATCTATATAAACTTATTCAACAGTGTTCATAGCAACATTATTAATAATAGCCAGCCCTGGCTGGTGTAGCTCAGTGGATTGAGTGCGGGCCCGCGAACCACACGATCGTGGTTCGATTCCCAGTCAGGGCACATGCCTGGGTTGCAGGCCAGTTCCCAGCAGGGGACTCACAAGAAGCAACCATACATTGATATTTCTCTCCTTCTCTCCTTCCCTTCCTCTCTAAAAATAAATAAATAAATAAATAAATATAGCCAAAGGTGGAAATAACCCAAATGTTCATCAGCTGGTGAATGGATAAAGTACGGTGCATTCATACAAAGGAACAGTATCCAGCTGTAAAAAGGAATGAAGTACTAACTCATGCTACAAGGTGGATGAACCTTGAAAACATGCTGAATGAAAAAAGCCAGTTCCAAAGGCCACAAATTGTATGACTCCATTTACATGAAATGTCCACAATAGGCAAATCCACAGAGAGAGAGAACAGATTAATGGTTGTCACTGGCTAAGGGGCGAGTAGGTAATTATTGCTAGTATGTTTGGGGCTTCTTTTTGGAGTGATAAAAACATTCTAAAATTTATTGTGGTACTGGTTGTACAACTCAATGAATACATTGGGTTGACCAAAAAGTTCATTTGGTTTTTTTCCCCATAAAATGGTAGAGTTTAGTTGTCTTTAACTTCATTTGAAACAATTTTGTTAGACTGTATTGTGACAGCTGTCATATCAGTGTGCTGGAGAACTCTCACTGGATGATGCTCCACAGTTGGGTAGACCAGTTGAAGCTGATAGCAATTAAATTGGGACAGTAACTGAAAACAATCAATGTTATTCCATGCGGGACACAGGTGACATACCCAAAATATCCAAATCAATCAAGTTACTGGTGAAAATGAAAAATGTGTCTTTTATTTTACAGAAAAAAAAAACATGTGGACTTTTTGGCCAACCCAATACTAAAACCCAGTGAATTGTACATTTTAAATGGGCATTTAAATGAATTGTATGGTATGTGAATTATATTTCAAAGAAAATGGAAAATTGGAAGAGAAAAAATGCTGGAAAAAGTTTAAAAATGCCATACACAGAGGCAAAAATCTTTGAAGAATTTAGTCACAACTTCAAGCAGGAGTTGGATAAATATACATACACTTTTCTTGAGAGAGTGACCATTGTGTGGTTAGAGACTAGAAAAAAAGCATTTATTGTAACTGGACCAGATACACAAAGTACTCTTATTGGCTCGCTCCCAGGACAGAATACCTTTGTTACACAAATTCAGTCCCCATCCACAACCAACTTCTATTCTATTCCTTCTCTTTGTGTCTTGATAGCTGAAGTAATGTACTGTTAAAACAAGACTGAGACTGAAGAGAAACCAACATTTTGTGGATCAGAAGGCTGAAATATATATATATCTTGTTTATGAATATTTTGAAGGGTTTGGAAATTCCCATTATTCCCATACATTGCTTAGGTTCTTCATCTCAGAGAAAAGTTGTATTTACAATAAAAAGATTGGGTTTTACAATGCTGACCTATTGTATTAATTAACCACTGAGCAATCTCTTGCTCTATGGTATGTTGACCAAGGTTCCAAGGTTGTTTGTTGTTCTCTATAGTTTTCTGCCCTTACTCTGAAAGTTGGCAAATTAAATCTAGTGAAATTGTCCCATGACCTGGAGAACTCACTGGCCACAGGACACAAAATTATCTTTAACTTTTCCTTTTTTCTCCTTATCCATCAGTAAATTATGTCCAGTCTTTCCAAATATCTCTTGTGCTTGTCCTTTATTTTCTATCCCTTGTTCCTATCTAAGGTTTTATGGACTCATAATTGGAATACTGCATTTACTGTATAATTGGTTTTCATATTTCCATCTCTCTCTGCTTGAAATACATCTGGCAGCAATACAAAGGATTAAATCTCTCAAAATAACATTTAATCAAGTAATCTCTCTGTTTAAAAACCCTGACTGGCTCTCCCATGTTTACTGAGTAAAGTCCAAACATTATTATTAGCTTAGCGTTGAAGACTTTCCAAAATGTAGGACCAAATTTTATTTCCAGATTTATCATCTACCACGTTTCTTGAACAAAACCGGTCTCCACACCATCCCCTGAACTTCTGCTAATTCTTTTAATTATTTTATTGTTGTTCAATTACAGTTGTCTGTATTCTCCCCCCACCCCTCCCCCATGCTAATTCTTCTTGTACCTTTTCTCATGATGTTCTTCCTCCCTAGAACAGCCTCTCATCTTTGAAAGCATTAACTTTTGTCCATGAAACCATCCCTGAACATTGTAATTCACAGTGGCCTCTCATTGCTTGAATATGATGAGAGTTAAGGACAGCCAAATGAGTATTTGGCAGTGCTCATATAAAAATTTCCTTATCTTATATTGTTAATTCTTGTCTTATTCCCCGTTGTCTGTACTTTGTCTCCTCAAGAAGACTACAGTCTCCTCGAGGGCTGGGGCCATTTATTATACTTCATAAAATTACCCACAGAGCACAATACTGTGCTCAGTGACGTGATGGGTCTAACTATCACAGGTCAAAAGTACTGACTTTCCCCAAGATGCCTCAATCTTACCTGGCAACACTCACTCAAGGCGCCAGTTCCTTATATATCATGCCAAAAATAATTATTTTAAAGATGAAACTAACTCTGCAGGTCCCTCTAAGGTATTAAGGAATTACAAACTGCTTCTGAAATTTCTGAATCCCCTATTAAAACACAAAATCAGCCTTCAATAAATAATTTTATACTCTCTGAAAGCTTAAAAATGACATGTAAAGAAAAAACGGCAAAGGGATTACTGGCTTCCAGTTACAATGGCTGTATAGGTAAATGTGGTACTCAGAACCTCCTACAACCACATCAAAATTACAACTATACTACAGAACTATCATTCAGAACCACCTGAAATCTAACTGAAGTACTACAACTAAGGATTTAAAGAAGATACATCGATACTGGTAGGAGTGACAGACATGAAATGGGCTGGTCTAACAGTTAAAAAGCAGGAGGCTTTTCTTGCCTGTGGAAGTCTCCCCCGAGGAAGGATCCCAGCCCCACACCAGGCCCCTCAGCCCAGGGTTCCAGTGCCAGGAAGATAAGTCCCCATAATTTATGGCTGCAAAAACCAGCAGGGATTGTGGCTGAGTGAGAGGGAGGGATTCCGGAGACCCAGACATTCCTCTTAAATGGCCCGTGCATGGACTTACTCGGTCTCACTCCCTCTGAGCTCCAGAGCTGGGAAAGCAGGTTGAAAGGCACCAGGGACATACAGGGAGGAACTGAACTGACTGGCAGCAGGGAGAGGGCTGGAGGGGCAGCTTTCTCCCAGACAGAAGTGTTGGCAGAGGCCAGTCATTGTTTTCTGAGCTCACTCCCAACTCAGAGTTGGCAGGCAGGTGTTGTATCTGACTTTCTACCCCTGGCTAACATTGTTTACACTGCTCTGGTGATTCCCGGAGGCCTTGCCTGACCCAGCTCGTGGGCCCACCCAAACTGTTTCCAGTGGCTTTTGCATAGGAAGGGCCTATCTTGGCTCATGTTTCAGACTTTCCTAAAATCTCTCAAACAAGCAGCATCTCACCTCAGTGTGCCCTGTAACACTCACTAAATGGCTCCACAGCTGGCACTAGGAGCAGTCGGCCTTGGTTCACAGTGAGGACTTGCTGGGGCAACTCTAAGCCCAGCACAAGTAGCAGCCATCTGCAGATCTCTTTGTGGCTCATGCTGAGTGGCCCCAGAAGAACACAGGTGGCAGCTCTCCTTGGCTGGCACCTTCTGGGTGGCCCCAGAGCCACCATACTCAATGGACAGCTTCAGACCATGTCAAAGAACCACCCAACCACTTGAAGGGCAGACTAGGTTATGCTCCTTGGGGTATACCCCTGCAAGCTGATCCTCCACAGTCATTGCAGCTGATTGGCCTGGGGGTAAATCCCTCCCACTGGAATGCCAACAGCAATCAGGACTCAACTATAACAGAAGAGTGTACACACCCCACAAGATGGGGTGGACTTGGAGTACCCAGCTCAGATGAATGGGGAGGCTGTGCCACTGGACCCTACAGGACACCTCTACATAAGGCCACTATATCAAACCCAGGAGACATAGCAGCTCTACCTAATACATAGAAACAAACACAGGGAGGCTGCCAAAATGAGGAGACAAAGAAACATGGCCCAAATGAAAGAATAGAACAAAATCCCAGAAAAAGAACTAAACAAAATGAAGACAAGCACATCTACCAAATGTAGAGTTCAAAAACCGGTTATAAGGATAACCAATGAACTTAGGGGAAGAGTAGAGGAACTTAGTGAGAACTTCAACAAAAAGAGAGGAAACATAAAATGGAACTAGAAAATAGAAAAAGAACCAGTCAGAAATGAAGAACATATGAGCTAAAATGAAGAATATATTACAGGGATTCAACTGTGAAGTAGATAAAGAAAGGATCAAATAAGAGACTGGGAAGATAAAAAAGCAGAAAACACCCAATCAGAACAGCAAAAAGAAAATAAATGAGGACAGTATAAGGAGCCTCTGGGACAACTTCACGCATACCAACATTTGTATCATGTGGGTACCAAAAGGAGAACAGAGAGAGCAAAGAACTGAAAATGCTATGTAAAAAAATAATGACGGAAAACTTCCCTAACCTGGTTTAGAAAACAAAGACATACAAGTCCAGGAAGTGCAGAGTATGAAACGAGATGAAAACAAAGAGGCTCACTCCAAAACTCATCATAATTAAAATGCCAAAGGTTATAACTGGAACATAATCAACAAAAGGAAAAAGCAAACAAAATACAACCAGAGACAAAATACAGCCATTAAAATGAAGAACAATCTAACAATAGCTAGAGGGGAGGGGGAGAGGACAGCAGGGAGAAGGGTTTTCAGGAACTACTATAAAGGACACATGGACGAAACCAAGGGGGAAGGTGGAAGCAAGGGAGGGAGGTGGGTTTGGCTGGGGTGTGGGGCAGCCATGGGGAGAAAATGCAAACTGTAATTGAACAACAATAAAATAAAAAAACCTGAAACTAAAATAAAATGCCAAAGGTTAAAGACAAAGGGAAATCTTAAACGCAGCAAGAGAAAAGCAGCTAGTTACCTGCAAGAGAACAGCCGTAACACCGTCAGCTGATTTCCTAACAGAAACTTTGCAGGCCAAAAGGGATTGGCACAAAATATTCAAAGAGAAGAAAAGCAGGGACTACAACCAAGGTTACTCTACCCGGCAAACCTATCATTTAAAGTCAAAGGACAGCTAAAAAGCTTTCCAGACAAGTAAAAGCTAAAGGAGTTCATTATCACCAAACTATTTTATATGAAATGTTAAAGGATCTTCTTTAAGAAGAAAAAGATAAAAATATAAATAATAAAATGGCAATGAATACGTATTTATCAACAGTGGAATCTAAAAAATAAACTAAACAGAGAAGCACAGCAGTAATCAACTCAGAGATACAGAGAACATTTTGATGGTTGCTAGACAGGAAGGGGTTGGGGAGCTGGGTGAAAAAGGAAAGGGATCGAGAAGTACAAACTGGCAGTTAAAAAATTAATCATGCAAATGTAAAGTACAGTACCAGGAATATAGTCAGTAATATTGTAATAACTATGCATGGTGCCCAATTTATTGGGGTAATCACTTGTAAGTTATATAAATGTCTAATAAAACTAATATGATTTGTAGGTCAACTGTAATTGAAAACAAAAAATTATACAAGAAAATAAAAATGGCCATGTTGGATACATAATCTCTAAGGTTTACTGGATCACAAAATATTTTAAAAGTCAAGGCTCCATACAAACCATTTATATTTCAGTGTTTTATGATGGGTTTTTTTTTTTTTGGTCTGTAAAACAGGCTAAACTGTATAAGAAAAATAAGTTTAAAAACTTAAAATTTACATGAAACAGCAAAAATTATATGGATAATTCAAGCTAAAAAGCTCTTCACATCTTGGTTTCTCCTGAATTTTTTAGGTAGTCTAACATTTCATCATTTTTAGAAATGTAGTCCCTAGCTAGCGGTTCCTAAGTCTGTGCTGGTTATGTATAACTGACCCAAGACATGCTGCAACCATAAAATTCTATAAAAATACTTCTTAACCTTGTGAACTGAAGAATCATCATAAATCCCTACCTCAGACTCTGCTGCTGAAGCTTTGAAGTTGCGTAGTATGTACTGACTGCAAATTCTCAGAAATGTTTTTGTTTACCTTTGTGGATAGTTTCAGATGATAAAGCTCCGACAACCAATGCCACTTGCTAGGCGAACCTATGTCACATGTGGATCCCTCACCTTGTGTGTTGGAGCCCAACTTGATTACCTGGCATCATCAGATCAAACCTTGAAGGACCAGTAATTTTGGTATTTGATGTATATGCTTTGTGAAATTTTCCTTTTCAAACAATGTTGTTGTTTCTTTTAGCCCAGCTGTGA
This sequence comes from Sturnira hondurensis, assembly GCF_014824575.4. Classification (NCBI taxonomy): domain Eukaryota; kingdom Metazoa; phylum Chordata; class Mammalia; order Chiroptera; family Phyllostomidae; genus Sturnira; species Sturnira hondurensis. The sequence goes on along the minus strand of NW_028079197.1, from coordinate 2,699,475 downwards.
CTACCAGTAGATAAGATTTCAAATGATCTCCCCATGTTTTATAGAAATTTGATCATTTTTTTCCCCAAGGATTAGTATGATGAATTGGGTTTCCTGTCAAGAAAAATGCCAAGTTCAAAGAAGTATTTCCTGCACTTCTAATTACAAATAAGTTTTACCTTTTATTTTGTTCCAGTATACAATTTTACATAGTACCATTATTATTTTAAGCAATAATTAAGCAATTTGGATTCATGTTTTGAGCTCTATTTCTCAGTATATAGATTTACCTAAAAAAGTACAAACTAAGCACAGGGGTGCAATTTTCCAGGCACTTCCAAGTTGCTTAAATATTTACAAATACGTAAGCACCCTGTTTGAAAGAATGAAAATTTTGTTGTCAGAAGGAAATGCTCCATGTATATCAAATCTTTAAACTTTAACATTTGCACAGCTCCAAATATTCCTGAGAAAGGTCAGTCTCATTCTCACTTTACACCTGCAGGTCCTCATATTTCAGCAGCATATCTTGGGGAACCGTAACTTCTGTCACTCGACGTACCACTAATTGCACAAAATACATGTAACGTGTTGTTCATCCAGGGAGAATGCATTGTGTCTTCTTGTAATATCTAAAACAAAAGAAATCTGCATGTTTATCATGAAGCAAAATAGTCACTGCCAAAAAGAATGTGTAAATGAAATCACAGGCATACTGCAATATATCAATGACACTTAGCTATTTAAAAATGAGACAAAGCAAAAAAAAAAAAATAACATTACCGACTTAAGTCCTCAAAGCTGTATTACAAAGGCAGCATAGCAAAAAAAGCAGAAAAGATCTGGTTACTCATCAAGAAAAACAAAAGATTGCCAAATGCAAAATTCAGTAAGAAGTGAAAGGTATTGCAATCTTTAAAATATTTTTAATACATGGTAATAACAAGAGCTTTCAAGGGGACTCTTTGATATGAGTTTATGGATGATATTGTAATACAGTGGTTCTCAAGATTACGTGTGGACCTTCACAAACATACCTACGTGCCTTTCCTGGAGACTTGGGAAATAATACTAAATAAAGAGAAAAGTCCTAAGTGCATACTTCTGAACATGCACTATAATTACATAAGCTAATTGATACAGAAGATTTTCGCCAAAATCAAGAACTTCACAAAAATTTATTTTTGCCCTGGTCGTGTGGCTCAGTTGGTTCAAGTGTTCCCTGTACACTAAAAGGTTGTGCGTTCAATCCCCAGTCAGGGCCCATACGGGAGGCAACTGATCACTTTTTCTCATATTGGTTTCTCTCTCTCTCTAATCAATGAGTATATCCTCAGGTGAGGATTAAAATATATATATATATTATATCCCATAAATACATAAAGACATATATCTATATTAGTATACATCTTTTTAAATTATCTATTTGGTGTGATCAAAAGTTAGAGATTTTATGTTTGGATTAGGTGAAAGAAAAGAATAGCATACATATCACATCCAACCTTTTTATTATACACTCCCAATGTAGATTTCAAGTTTTCAATACTTGGTTCTCAAGTCAGCTCTGACACTTGAGTATTAAACTTGCAAATTGGTCTGTGGTGGCAGTAATTCATCATACCACTTATGTTGCCACAAATCATGTTTTATATAAACCCCATAATAGAGACAATTCCTCTTTACAAAAATCATCACTCATGATATGAATCTGAAAGCATAGAGGTTTAAGAGATGATTAATTGAATATCCACACTTTTCAGATATGACAAGTGAATGGGGCAACTCATTGCAAAGAAAATAAAACATACCAAATAGATACTACAATGGCTACCATAAACTCTATCTACTAAAGTCTGTAATTAATAGGTTTTTAAAAAGATTTTACTTATTTATTTTTACAGAGAGGGGGAGGGAGGGAAAGAGGGGAGAGAAACATCATGTGTGGTTGTCTCTCGCACATCCCCTACTGGGGACCTAGCCTGCAGCCCAGGCATGTGCCCTGACTGGGATTCGAACCAGCAACCCTTTCATTTGCAGGACAGCACTCAATCCACTGAGCCACAACAGCCAAGGTAAATAATTAGTTTTCAATTTGAATAACTTAGAATTCATGCAGCTGAATGCAAATTAAACAATTACAATATAGTACACATTGGCTTAAAATGACATTTGTAATTATTTTATATCTTTTGTGAAGGAGGAGCCTTTGCTGTGTTTTCCCCCTATGGATTATGAAGACCAGAACCCATAAACTGCCCAGTTTCCAGGAATAAATTATGTCATTTATTTGATAAAAGTACACCTCAGAAAAGTGATGGTAAAGAAGGTATATCCTTCTAAGTGTCATATCCCTATCCTAGGGGTCCTTAGAGGTATATCCCTACTGTACTCATGGGCTGAGATGGAGATAGAGACAATAGAGGAAGTGGAAAGGTTGCCCCCTTCTTAGTCTGAATGACCTGGGTGCTTTGAGAAACAGACAGAAAAAGGGCCTCTGAAAACTGAGCAGCAAGGGATGCTTTGGAATAGTATGCACTTACTCCTAAGTGGGCTAACAGAAGTAAAGGTGGAAAAAGAAGAAACAAAAGACTGATTCCAGACCCCTCAAGCCAACAAGATTCCCAGCCACAGAGAAGGGTGAGAAAAAGAGTGCTACAACCAGTCACTGAATAAATGGGATGATGAAATCTGGCTGACTGGATTCTCTATACTGAGAAGATGACAATGGCTGGAAAGTTAGACTCCTGGTCACTCAATGCAGCCTTAGGTTAACAGTAACTAAATTTCCCATAGCTGTTTCTTAGAAATATGAGACAAAATAAATTCAGAGAGGTAGAGCTTGGTTTAAAGTCAACTAGTTCTTGTTTTCCTAGAAAAACTCTTCTCTTCCCCATCATCACACGGCTATTCTTTGGATGCTAACCACTGTTGGCCTGTTTGAAGGTATACCCTTTGTGTGGCAGTCTAACATGGATAAGCACAATCACTGAATTACAGATAGACCAATGACTGGACTCCCTTCTGAAACCAGCTTTAAGAATGTGTTCTCTAGCCCTGGCTGGTGTGGCTCAGTTGGTTGCAGTGTTATCCCATAAGCTGAAAGGCCATGGATTTGATTCCCGGTCAGGGTACATGCCTGGGTTACAAGTTCGGTCCCTGTCAAGGAGCATACAAGAGGCAATCGGTCAATGTTTCTCTCCCTGTCTCTATCTCCCTTCTCCTCTCTAAAATCAATAAGCATGTCCTTAGGTAAAGATGAATGAATGAATAAATAAATGTTCTCTAAAAAGGTGTAGTTATCTTGTTTAACTCTTAATTTCTTAAAAATTGAGAGCTTGAAGTATTTATCTTATTGGGTGTTTTCCTGAGTAAGGAAAACAAGGGAGACTGTATAAGCTTAATAGGCTAAACTCAGTGAGGGACCAGATCATAATGCTGTAACGTTTACAAATGTGCTTAAGATGTTCAAATATGTCACTGAGAATCCATGCATAGACTGGTTATAAATAGATTTCAGGATCCCAATAGAGCAAGGAGGTTTTACCAGGGAAATCGAAGAGTACCCTGGTTTTAAGGTAACTAGGTACATAAAAGTTGTAACTACCTAATAATGACATAATTTGGCTCTAAGTGAGGAACAGTTCTTCACTTCTATATTTTTCAGGTTGGGTTTTACTAAGCTAGCCGTAATTGTCATTCACACTCAGTCACAGATTAAAATGCTAAGAAGTTTTAAGAAAATAGGGAGTTTTGCAGACTATATGGGTATTAAGACAATATTCAAATTTTGGAAATCACTCAAAATCTCACCTAAATGATACTATCTACTCTCATACAGCCATAGTAGGGATTTGGCTATTAAGACAATAATTTCATTTCTTTAGGAGTCTTTTTTTTTAGATATTTTATTCATTTATCTTTAGAGGGGAAGGGAAGGAGAGAGGGAGAGAAACATCAATGTATGGTTGCCTGTCATGTGTCCCCCACTGGGAACTGGCCTGCAACCCAGGCATGTGCCCTGACTGGGAATCGAACTGCGATCATCTGGTTCGCAGGCCTGCACTCAATCCACTGAGCTACACCAGCCAGGGCTAGGAGTCTTCTTAAGACTCTTATCCATGTTCACAGTAGATCAGTTCAGATTTGCTCAGCTAGTCACTTCTAATGGCATTTTAGTGCAAAGAACAATTTGGGTTTATATCTGATAATGACTCTAATAATTGCTTCAAATTTGATTTGAACTGTCATTTAAATGATCAATGATAATATGAGCAAAATTTAAAATACAGGCTGAGTAGTTTTAAGGTAATACACTTCTAATTGATTTTGTTAAGTAACACTTAAAGGACCCAAGATCATGTTCTCATTTTCAACCACTCTAATACTTGCCTGCTCATGGATAATGTCAGACAATTCTTTCACCATTTCTCTAAAATTTGACTTTAGCCCTTCGTGGTACTCAATTTGATCCTCTTTAATTAGCCGCTCATTTAGTTCGAGTGCAATGCTGCATGCTTGTATGAATTTCCTGTGGATGAAGATAAAAGAAAGATTTTTAAAAATTTACTCCCAGAAAGTCTCACGGACACTCATTTTAATGTTCACTTTAACTATGGACTGCTTGCCTAGAAGATTAGAATCCAGTATATTTTCTCACTGTGTCCCTGCTAATGCCACATCCTGTTTAAAATGCCCTTTCCTCTGTGTTCCTATCTCTCCAATTCCTTATGTCCTTTAAAACCTGATTATCTGGTTGTTTTGGTTATTTCTGGCATCTGTGGCCATTTAGATGGATTTTTTAATTTTGTACATTCTATTCCCCAGTTATGGAAAGGAGTCCCTTTAGAGGGTATGCATGTTAGAGCAGGGAAATGTGTGGGGTGCACAGAAACTGAATTCCACTTTCATGCATTTAAAGAATCTCTTGAGAACAGAGGAGATGTCAAGGGGAAAATGTGTAGTTCTTTCCCTTCTCATTGGGTTCAAGTAGATTAAATGGCTGGTTTTCAGAAAAAATTATCTGTAGATAATGAGCCATTCATTCAAAAGTAATTCATTTGGGGCTTACTATGTGCCCAGTACAGTGTTGGGTGATGTAGGTACGAAGTATCCACCCTGGGCTGGTAAGAGTAGGAACAGAGTTAATGACTTATCAGAACATACTTTTCCATTATTAAGTGTGTTTATGTTTAAGATCCATAATTAGAATGTATGTCTAAGGAGACAAAGTACCTCACTGCCCATTTATTTTGTATCTCCATCACAGCAACTAGCAGAATCTTGCATATGCCAGGCACTAATAAATGAGGGTGAATGAATGACTACTGTTTACTCTGCGACCTGGAACAGCTGATAATGCACAGATAGGAAAAGTAAATGAAATGCGTTGGAAACAAATGAGTGGATAAATTGTCATCTTTCTCTTTACTTTATTTTACTCAACTGTCTCTCTTATTCTGAATGTAAATTCTTTTTACATATTAATCGGACTTTGTTCTAATGCAAGACCATTCAGACATCCCTTAGCGGGCAGGGGTGCTTGCTCAAGGCAAGCTATTACATGCCCAAGACTGTCAGAATCCAAGTGGAACTAAGGACACAGAACAGGAGGCAAGCCTGAGTGACCCTTCCAGTTCCACTTTGATTACTGCCCTAAAAGTTCAGAAATGCTGTGACATGAGGCCAGTGGGGCAAAGGAGGAAACTGCATAAGGAATTTAGGCTTCTGTTTGTGTCACAACATCCAAAGCACTAACGTAAGTTATGTTTAATCTCTTGGTTCACTAGGACACTGTTAATGTTCCACAGCAAGAAAGATTGACCCTGCATTTACTCACTAAAGTACCATTAGGAAGTCACTTAAATACTGTAAAAGAGAACAGAGAATGTCCTTTTTGTACAGATAGGATTTGGTAAATGTTCTGGTTTCTTTTAAGAAGAAACAGAATGAAAGAATAGAGGTCTGATCTGAAAACTATAAAGCACTTACCTAAACATGTCTTTCAATTCATTGACTTTCTTAGATGGATACTTGCTAGCTTGACTGTCATTTAAGAAAGCCCTTGCGTAAGCTAATGGACCAGCATTTACCTAAATTACAAAAGAAGAAAAATGGAAGTTATCAGAATGTAACCAAAAGATAAATTTTGCTTTTTTTAAAAAAAAGGCCAAATACTGTACATTAAAAATCTGCATTTAAGAAACATATTTACTATTTTTACTATAAGTATATTTGAAAAATAATTAACTAAAGCAAATGATCTAAAAAATTATATTCTAATAAATTGGTTAATGATTTCTAATATGTAAACATAGAGGTTGGCAACAGTCAAGGGGGTTTATGTTAAAGTCCTCTGACATATCACAACATTTATAGAAATTGAACAAAATTTCTGTATTGAGCTAATAAAAAATAATGGATAGGTGTCTGCAGTCAATAACACTAAAACACACAAATATAATTAATGCTTGCTCTGTGCCCTTAGGAAAGCAAGAGAATCGCCAAGAAACATTGAATACATGTTTGGCAACCAACATACCTGCACGGAAACACAGCCCTGCAATTTCAGTTGAAGCTGAATCATGTCCACATCAGCAGAAGAACAAAGTTTCTGCAGCTCTGCAGTTTTATCTTTTATTTCATCAGTGGCAACATCAATTGGCTTTAAATTAATCTGTTGTTCATAGCTTATAGGAATCCTCTTCTTCACATATGGAAACGAGTTTGCAGCTATTAAAATGTTAAGATTGATTTACTATCTTAAAAAATAATTTGTTCAGACACCCACATAATTTTTAAAAATCTACTGTGCTTAATTTTCCCCGTGCCTTCTCTAGATAATACCTTAGGGTACCATATAGCACCTTATTACTTCAGGATTGAGGGAGAAATTCTCTTTATGAGACATTTTGGAGTAATCACAAATTACATATATGAAAATTATGGTTTATAACATACCCATGTTTGTGCAAGCTAGTGACTGAACAGCAGAACAATGAATGATTCAAATTTCAGTTACATTTCCTGGCTGGCCAGCTGCTACTTGTGTTTATCACAAAGGATCGAGTCAAATAAGTAGTTATATGCAAAGTCCTACTTACTCGTCAAGATTGTACGACGTTTGCACTGTTCTTCTATGCAGCCTTGCTTTTTGCCAGATAATGTATAAGGAGCCTCAAAAACAAATTTGTTGATATTATGGTTCCTTTCAAACTCGGTCTTTCTTTCGGTGAGTTCTTTCTCATCAAAGTAGGGCTTCACATAAGTGACTTGGATATGAGCATATTTTGGATCAAGCTCTTTGGCATTTACCTAAAAATAAGAAAGTTTTAGGGTTTTTTTCCAATGAAAAGGAAAGGGAGCACAGGTAAGCTACTAACTCTTGAGATCAACTGAGGAACACCGCCACTATGACCATGCTCCCAGCTGAAGAGACACATGGAGGAGGTTTTTGTTCTTTTTTAGGGATCACTTCCTTCTAATTATAAAGAAGATATAGAAACCTACTTGGAGATTACAAAACTATAGGAAGATGAACACTGTAATCCTACCACTCAGCAGTGACCGTTATTCATATTTTCATGTATTTCCTTCCAATCTTATTTCTATGCACATGTATTTACAAAACTGAGATCACTGTTTTATAATCTGAATCCTTAAAAATACATGAAAATGGTTAATTGTATATTTGAATTCCACCTCTATTAGACAGAGCCCCAGAAATCTATCTTCCTACCTAGGCAACAGGTACACTAGCAGAAGCTGTCTGATGTAACTATTCTGTAACCATAGAGTCTGTTGAAGGCTTGCAACTTCTAGGGGAAGGTTTCAACAGAAAATCGCAATTGGTTCTGATTTGAGTCAGTTTCAGTTCTTGGCACAGTGGCAGCTACTCATACACCACACCTCAGTCCCATGTCAGGCAGCCTTGCACATATTTCTGAACATATATGTACATGCAATGGATCATTCAACCTTAAAAATGAAAGATATTCCACAATACACTACAACGTGAATAAACCTTGAAGATATGCTAAGTGAAATAAGCCAGTCACAAAGAGATAATTCCACTTATATGATTCCACTTATATGAGGTGTTTAGAGAAGTCAAAATCACAGAGACAAAAAGTAGAATGGTGGTTGCTCCGGGCTGAGGGGAGGGGAGAATGAATTATTGTTTAATGGGTTAAAGACTTCAATTTTACAAGATAAAAAGAGTTCTGAAGGACAGTGCTAATTGCTGCACCACAATGTTAATGAAGTCAGTATCACTGAACTGTACACTTAAAAAATGGTTAATATAGTAAATTTTGCTATATGTATTTCACCACAATTAAAACATATTAAAGTTATAGTTCTGTATTGTAGTCATCAATATAACTTCTTATGACTGCATGGATTTTTATGACTAGTACAGTGAAGTTGTCATTGTTCACTTATGCGCATTTCAGTCCACTTTCCTTGGTGCCAGGTGACATATGTTGAGCAAACCATTCCAGTATATTAACAATGGCTGGACTTTTTCTGGACAGACATCTTATGTGAATAAGTTTTTATGCAAATGTGATCATACTATCCATACAGTCTTGCACCCTCATCATTTTTCCCCCTAAGTAATACAACTTGGTAGTTTTCTAAGTGTTGATATGAAACTCTTTTTAAAAAAGACTTTATTTATTTTATTTTTAGAGAGAAGAGAAGGGAGCAAGAAAGAGAGGGAGAGAAACATCAATGTGTGGTTGCCTCTCATGAGCCTCCTACCAGGGACCTGGCCCACAACTCAGGCATGTGCCCTGACTGGGAATTGAACCAGTGACCCTTTTGTTCGCAAGCTGGTGCTCAATCCACTGAGCCACATCAGCCAGGGGTTATATGAAACTCTTAACACCTAGGTTACTATATCCTTTCTGGGGGTAATAGCACAATTTCTTTAGCCAAATGGACATTTAGATTGCTTCCAGGTTTTTGCTATATAAACTTGGCAGCAATGAACTTTTAAACATGCATCTTTGTATGTGTACATCTACAAGATAAAATCTTAAATGTGAAACTGTTGGGTACAATGACACATAGGTTAAAATACTAGAATATATTGCCAAACTGATCTTTACATTGTCTGTGCTCTTAAGCAGATTTTGTTCTTTGGCAAGGCAGAAGACCGTTTTCAATATCTGCTTTCACATATTAAGAAAGAAATAAGGATGTTAGAAGTAGCAACTGCTTATTACGTCTGTTGCCTATGGGGCATTACAAAAACATCGTGCATACAAATAATGTCCCAAGTCCAGGCGCCTGATGGTGGGTTTGTCACTAGCATGTGTTGGCCAGTTTTTCAAAGGCAGAATAAAATAGAAAACTGTATGTTGTTCAACAAGCCTGACTTTCCATTAATGGTAACAGTGGTGTGGCAGCAAGCCTAAGACTATCAAGACCATCTGGCTACAAGGAAATAAAATCTTCTGTTGTCTTAAGCCAATAAAATACAAAATAGTTAAAACTGGTAAGGAAGGAAGCAGGAAGATCATTAATATTTTGACAAATATGAATGAATTTTGGACCTACCAGGAAATCTATTTCACATCTCTAATGTTCAAGATAAAACCATCTCCAAGAGATGCAGATAAGTATACAAAGGGAAGAGATCATTTGCATGGTAGACAGTGAAAAGCTTTCACTGCTGCCATGGGTTTTTGAGTCTGGCAGTGCTGCCTACTAGCCGCTAAATGCCTTGCAAAGCACCAGGCACATCAGAGTTACTCAGTAAATACTGCTGTGGCCCACAGATCCTAACAGTATAGGCCCTTTCCACCTTAAAAATCAGCTCTCATCCTGGGCACCCCCATGGTGTCTAAGGACGGTCAGGCATTCCCACTGTTTTCCTGAAATTCTGTCTATAGGGAACTATGCATTTCCTAGGAAAGGGCCTCTCTGGATGGAACCTTTCGCCCCCTGCCTTGGCAAGGCCTGGTAGAATGGCTAATCTTTACAGCAAGACCCAAGGTATCTCTCCCAAACCCACTTCATTACAAATGTAACTGAACTAAGGATATCTTAGAATACAATATGGGCCCCAAGATGATTTTAATCATAAAGTATAACATTGAGAACCATGGCAAACAACAGCAATCACAGTAATACCTAATATTTCTTAAGCATGCTGGCTTCTATTATTATGAATGAATGTACTTTATGTACCAGGAACTCTAATCACTTTCCATATACTAACTCATTTAATCCATAAAACAACTCCATGAGGAAGGCACTGTTATTATCTCCATTGTACTAAGAAAAATGAGGTTAAGTAAGCTTCTCATGGTCACACAGCTAGCAAGTGACAGAGAATGGAGATTTGAATCCTGTCCTCTGTGGCCCCAAAGCCCCTGTCCTTTCTTTCACTGTCTTGAGAGGCTCGATTTCTGTGCTCCTCCTCCACCAGCTAACAAAAGGAAACAGTTTGGAGCAATACACCACGCTTGGAACTAACAAAGAACGATTGTACAATGCAGGGTAAAGTTACCTTATCTGAATCCTGAATTATTTTCACATTCTCTGTACCAAATTTTTCACCATAAAGTTTAACGAGTCTCAGGGAAATCTCTGAGAGGCCAGTGAGCTTTGGCTCTTTGTAGATGTACTCCTTTCCATCCTCTTCTTCAAAGAAAGACTATTGTAAAGTTAAACATACAACAATATATAAATACTATGAGCAAACAGCATTTAAAGGAAATGTTAAAGGGGCTTATTTAAGCAAAAGATCAAAACTACGAACATTAAAATGGCAATAAATGCCTAACTGTCAACAATTGGATCTAAAAAACAAACTAAGCAAATAAGCAGAACAGAAACAGAATCACAGACACAGAGAACATTGGAAGGGTGGCCAATGGGAGGGAGGTCTGGGGAAATGGGGGAAAAGGTGAGGGGATTAACAAAATAGGGAGGGAGATGTTAAGAGCAAGCATAGGAAATGGAGTTGACAAAGAATTTATAAGAATGACCTATGGAACATGAGCAAAGGAGGGAGGACTGCCAGAGTGAGTGGGGGGTGCTGGGTGGAGGGTGACAAATGGGGAAAATTGGGATAACTGTAAGAGTATCATCAATAAACTATATTAATTTTTTAATCATAAAAGAAAGTTTTTAAAAGGCTTGAATTACTAGATACTAAAATATATACTTTCAAAAGCTTAACAGAAAATGAAAGTGAGAGAAAAATTCAGATGTTATATATTGTACTCTGACCTAATGAGTTTAGATATGAAAGCCAAAGTGAAATATATACTTACAGAAGAGGCTTTCCTGCTATTTTGATATGCACTCTACCTATACAGAATTCTAGATCCAGTAACTGCTGCTATAGTTATCTGATAATTCAAAGGTAAGTATTTTTTTAAAGTTAATGAACTAAAAAAGTATACATACTTGGCCATAAAAAGCAACTCTGAAGAAAGTGCCTAAAAGTCTTTTTTTGGTCTGCATAACCTCCAGAATTTTTGTGTAAGCTCCATGAAGAGTTCTATAAACTTGAGTAAGTTTCTGAAAAATGAGAAAATACAAGTCAGCTTTGCCTATTGGTTAATTACTAAATATGTTTAAAATAAATGCCCAGGACAAAAAAAGACAACAATACTTCCTTTTCCAAATGGTTTTAGTAGGGTCATTCATAATCCCCTTCCATATTGTCACAATTAGACAAAATTCTGAAACAACTTTAGGTCTAAGGGTAGAACTAAAACCAGTCAAACACCATTGTATTTTTAGTATCATGCTTTATTTCATTAATATTTCAGTGATAATACGTATTTTTTCTTTTCTGCAATATTTTTGTTGAATTTCTTGGGGTGACACCAGTTAACAAAATTATAGAGGTTTCGGGTGCACAGTTCTGTAACACATCACGTGTGTGCTGCATTGTGTGTTCAGAGCCTCAAGTCAAGTCTTTGTCCATCACCATTTACTCTTTACTCCCCTATACCTTCCACCCCCTCCCTCCACCCCATGCCCTGGTGATCACCAAAGCCCTTTACATGTCCATGAGTTCTTTCTCTCTTTTTTACTTTTTTGCTCAATTCCTCTGCCCCACCCCATGACAGCTGTCAGCCTGCTCTCTACCTATGAGTCTTTCTATTTTGTTTGTCAGTTCAGTTTGCTCATTAGATTCCACATATGAGTGAAATCATATGGTATTTGTCTTTCTCTGACTGGGTTTATTTTACTTAGCATAATACTCTCCAGGTCCATCCATACTGTCACAGAGGTAAGATTTCCTTCTTTTTTATGGTCGAGCAGTAGTCCATTGTGTAAATGTACCACAGATTTTTTTATCCACCCATCTACTACTGATGGACACTTGGGCTGCTTCCAAATCTTAGTTATTATAAATAATGGTACAACGAACACAGGGATGCATATATTCTTTTGAATTAGTGTTTCGGGATTCTTCAGATAAATCCTCAGAAGTGGAATCACTGGGTCATAAGGCAGATCCATTTTTTATTTCTTTTTATCTCCATACTGTTATCCACAGTGGCTGCACCAGTCTGCACTGCCACCAACAGGGCACAAGGTGGACTTTGTGCACATCCCTTTCTCCACACCCTCACCGGCACTTGTTTGTTGATTTCTTGATGATGGTTATTCTGACAGGTGTGAGGTAATATATCATGATAGTTTTAATTTGCATTTCTCTGATGCTTAATGACATTGAGCATCTATTCAAATCTGTTGCCCATCTGTATGTCCTTTTTGGAGAAATGTCAAGTCCTCTGCCCACTTTTTAAAATTAGATTATTTCTTTTCCTGGTGTTTGGTTGTACGCATTCTCACATTTTTGGATATTAACCCCTTATCAGATGTATCTGAGTATTTATCTGAAGAATATGAAAAGAAATATGCTCCCCTATGTTCACGCAGCATTATGTATAATAGTCAAGACATGAAAACAATGTAAATGTCAATTGATGGATGAATGGATAAAGAAGATGTGGTACATGTGTGGGTATCCACAATGGAATATTATTTACCCATAAAAAGAATGAAATCTCAGCCCTGGCTGGGTAGCTCAGTTGGCTGGAGTGTCATTCTGATACTCCAAGGTTGCAGGTTTGATCCCTGGTCAAGGCTCATACAAGACTCAACCAGTGAATGCACAATGTATAGTATGTGGAACAACAAATGACTCTGTCTGCTTTCTCTGTCTTCTATCTCGCTCTCTAGTCTAAAAAAAAATCAATGAAAAAGAGAACAAAATCTTGCCACATGCAACAATAGAAATGGACCTTAAAGGCATGCTAAGTGAAGTAAGTCAGAGAGAGAAAGATAAATACCATATGACTTCACTTATATGTGAAATGTAAAAAACAAAAAACCTGAGCTCATAGATATAGAAAACAGACTGGTGGTTGCCTGAACCAATGAGTAGGTGGTGAGGATGGGTATCAAAAGATACAGATTTATAGTTACAACATTAGTAAGTCATGGAGATGTAATGTACAGTACAGCATGGTAACATGGTGACTATAATGAATAATAAAGTATTGCATATTTGAAAGTAGCCAGGGGAGTGGATCTTGAAAGTTCACAACACAAGAAAAAAAATTTGTTACTATACATGGTGATGGATGTTTAACTGGGCTTATTGTGGTGGTCATTTTGCAAAACAAACATCAAATCATTATGTTGTACCCCTGAAACTGATATGTCAATTATACCTCAATAAATTAAAAATTAGATATAAAAGAAAAAATATGGGCAAAAGACTTGAATATCCATTTCTCCAAAGAAGATAAACCAAAAAACAAATGTTGGTCTGGTTGTGGCATGTGTACACTGCTGGTGGGAAGTAAAAGGAAAAACAGTTTGGTGATTACCAAAAATGTTAAGGATAGAATTATATGGCCCAGCGATTCCATCCCTAGATATATACCCAAAATAACTGAAAAAAATATGTCCATACAGGAACTTATACACGAATGCTTACAATAGCACTAATAATTGCCAAAAGGTAGAGATGACCTAAATATCTTTCAATGGATAAATGGATAAACAAACTACGGAATATCACTCAGCCATAAAAAGAAGGAAGTTCTAATGCATGCCACAAACATTACACTAAGTGAAATAAAGACAGACACAAAGGGTTACATCTTGTATTAATTCTTTTTCATGGCATATCCAGAATAGGTGAATCCATAGAGACAGAGAGCAGATTAGCGATTAACAGGGGATGGCAGGGAGGGTGGACAGTGGTTACTTAATGAGTATGGGGTGTTTGTCCAGAGTGATGAGAACATTTTAGAGCCAGAGAGAGGTTTCTGAGTACACAGTATCAAGAATATACTAAATGCCATGGAACTGTGCACTCTGAAATAGCTAATTACATGTTATGTGAATTTCACCTGAAAATAAAAAAGGAGAGTATATGAGCAGTTCTTTCTTTAAAATTCTTCCCATATTATTTCCTTCAGTTAAGCTCAATTTGTGGAAAATTTTCCTTACCTCTCTGGCTGTTATCTTTGATACTTTTCAGCTTATTGCATAGGGATACACTGAAAAATTATACATCAGCATGCTAGAAACAATTACTCCATCACATGCAGAATACTTGGGGATCTCTACAGGCCCTTACATCCCTACCAGGAAACAGGGCTAGTTCCCTATTTTAAAAAATCTCATTTCCTTTAATGTGTAGGGTAGACAGATTTTCCTTTCTTTGCTGTTAGATGATTGAAGAGCAAAATGCCCCCCTGGGCTCGAAGAGCTTCATCTTTAACCCAACAGCAAGAAAGCAGGTGTTTTGAAACCTTTGACAAAGGTTCTTAGGATGTAATGTTTTGATAGCAGGGGGAAATGCCAATTTTTGTCTCATAGGTTACTCTTTGCCATTTACATGGCCTAGATTGATTGATTGATTGATTGATTGAAGTCTTGCTTACTAACATAATCACTTGAACTCCACTATGATTGTTCAGGCACACCCTATATACACCAAAAGGATGGCAAAGAGAGAAAGACCCAGAAAACAGGGAATAAAATGTGAGTTTGATCAGATCCGGTTTGGAATGGAAATTAGAACACTATGCAGATAGTGATATTAAGTACCTGCGTTCTCACTCTTGGAAACTTCTTCAACAGAGAAAGACCACCTGCTATATATAACAACGCAGACACAGACACAGACATACCCCTAACAGGTACATTTAAGTATAAACTGCTTTGTTTTTTTAAAAAAGGAAATGGCTTGAATCCTACATGAACACCCCTTCCTGGCATAGTAGGGGTAGAAATTATGATGTGGAGTCAGACCCACATTTTAAATATTTTTAAAAATCTTGTTTAGTGTTGCTAGCAACAGTTGTTCATTATACTGCTATTCTTCATTAACTACCCTTTATCAATAACTTTGCTTGACAAACTAGACAGGAAAAACTCCTCATAACAGAACTACTACTAGTGCCTTATTACCACTATCATCTGTGAGCAACTTTGGTCTTCCCCATAAAATTGCAAAAAATAGGATCAAGTCTATGTCTCTTCTGGAGCAACATGAAACTTCAATAACTTTTTAAAGTCAAGGTTTAATGAAGACAACACTGATTTTTTATGTCCTGAGGGGAATTAGGGAGACGGCTGGAGAGAACCACTGGCAGAATCTAAATTTTTATTTATATTTTGGGTATCTTACCCTTAATTTCAATTGGATCATTTATATAAATATAAGGTAGGATTCTAAGGCTTGAACAGCATTTTTAAGAATTGTAATTTCCAATTGTACAAAGATGTTAAAATGATACATTAAGTATTTATATCCCATGATAAACTATAAATGTCATAATAAAATTAACCTTCTATTTTTTAGAGGTCAGTCACATAGTAGAGTGACAAGCAGTGATGCAAATGTTTAAGTTACCTACCTCGAACTCACGACGTTTCTCATAAATTGGAATGATTAACTTGGAAATCTCAGAAATTACTTCATAACGTTCTGCTTTCCATAAGCCATCCACACACTGTTCTAGTAACTCCAGTAAAACTTCCTGCATTAAAAGTAAGATGTAATCAGGAATTAAAAAAAATAGTTTTAGAGTTCTGGGCAAATAAATTGTGAACCATTTCAAGTTAATAAAGAATATAATAATTTAAATGAAATGCACAGGATTATATTTCACTAACCACAGTTTTGAAATCAAATACTTGAATTATCTGAAACTGAAACAGTTCTTAAAAATATGAAATTAATGTTGACAACAGTAAACTACATCCATTCATTTTGCTTATTCATACAATGAAGTTAACTATACAGTACTTACAAATGGTAATACACTGAGAAGGATTATCTCTGAAAGAGAATAAATTGTTCCAAACTGAGGATGTCTTTTTTTAAGATCTTATTTATTTATCTTTAGAGGGGAAGGAAAGGAGAGAGAGAGAGAGAAATATCAATGTATGGTTGCCTCTCATACATCCCCTGCTGGGAACTGGCCTGCAACTCAGGCATGTGACCTGACTGGGAATCGAACCACGATTCTCTGGTTCGAAGGCCCACGCTCAATCCACTGAGCTACACCAGCCAGGGCTGGGGATGTCTTAATGTCTAACAGGATAAATTTCACTAAGCCTACAAATGTCTATTATTTTTTCTTCACATAGAAATTATATTATATACAAAATGTAATAGTCTTGAGAAAATTTGACAACTCTTAAGCTGTTGCATTAGTGATTAGGTGTTTATTAAAATGATATGATTTTGGTAAAGAATGCTTCCTTCCTGACTGTTGTTCTAAAACTAGTGAGAATGATGGGATGATAGCTCAAGATAGAGATCTCCCACCTTGCCAGAACGGTAACAGCTGCTATAAAACAACCTTTTGTGAACCATCTCAATGATAATTGATGCCAATCACTGATGCTGTCCATACGTCTTCACAGTTTATTTCTATCATAAGGAGATATACTCCAAACCTATACAACTGATTACTAAAATGGCTTTTCCTGTATGTCTTTTAAACAATTTTGAACTCATCTTCTTTCTAAACCAGCTTGTTCACTTGTGTTTCTTGTCTGCGCAGTGGTTAACATCGTAAAAAGTCTTAGCTAGAAAACTAAAAGCAGTTTTGACTTTACCCTCCTTTATGGGTTGAGTCATCCTTCAAAAAGTTGAAGTCCTAACCCCCAGTACCTTGGAATGTGACATCATTTGGAAATAGGGTCACTGCAAATGTAATTTGTCAAAGTGAAGTTGTATTGGAGTAGGGTGGACTCTTAATGCAATATGACTGATATCCTTAGAAGAGAGTCGTACATGGAGAAGACCTTGTGACTAGAGGCAGAGATTGGACTAATGCAGATACAAGGCAAGGAACACACAAAAAATTCAACAGCTGCCCTGGCTGGTATGGCTCAGTGGATTGAGCATGGGCCTGCGAACCAGAGGATCGTGGTTTGATTCCCAGTCAAGGCACATGCCTGGGTTGCAGGTCAGTTCCCGGCAGGGGACACACGATACATTGTGTGTCCTTGGCAGAGGCAACCATACATTGATATTTCTCTCCCTCTCTCCTTCCCTTCCCCTCTACAGATAAATAAAATATTTAAAAAAATCAACAGCCACCATCAGAAGCTGGGAAGAGGCAAGAAAGGATTCTATTCAGAGTCTCAGAGGGACATGGTCCTAATGACATCTTGATTTCGGAATTATAGACTCTTCAACTGTAGGACAATACATTCCTGTTGTTTGAAGCCACTCAGTTTGTGCATGTACTTTGATACAACAGGTCTAGAAAACTAATATACTCTTTTTTAAATTCATCTTCTAATCAGTTCATCACCAAATGATTGACCAGTTTTCCCAAAATTTTTCAAACTGGCCCTTCCTCTCCATCTCTACTCTGATTGCTAAGGTTCAAGACCTCACTTTTTTCTAATTGGTCTTCCTGCCTCCATCCTTGGTGCTTTCCAATCTATCCACAAATCTGCCATAAGTTCTGATTAAATCAAATCTGCCAGAGTTCTGATTAAAATGCAAACCAAACCATGTCCTTCTCCCCTTCTTAAAATTTCACAATGGCTGCCCCTCATTCACAAAATAAAAGACAAGCTCTTTCATTTGGCATGCAAGGCATGCAATGATCTGGCTAATATTTCTATAATCTCACCGCACCCAGCCTTGTACATTATACTCCAATGACAGCTGAACTACTAATAGTTCTCCTGAAGTACCACAGTGCGGTCCTAACTTTGTGCCTTTGTTCATGCTGTACCCTCTTGTCCTTTAATCTCCTTCACTTGGTTAGGTTCCTTTAAAGCTTAGATTCAACTTTTCCAGGATCCTTCTCCTGGATCAACACAGAGCAACAAGACACTAGACACCCTTTTTCCTATTCTGATAATTCACTGAATGAATATTTCTCAACATTCCAAATAGGCTGTGACCCTTCAAAAGTAGGGACAACATCTTATTTACATTGGTTTCTTAAGTCATCCAGATAGTGGCTGTGCACAGATGTTTGTTAAATGTTCATACTCGAAACAGATGATCTTATATTAACATTTAATAGGTAAATTAAAATTTCCAGCCACAGTGGGAACTTTCAAGGAATTAAAAATCCAAGGTTTGTATCAGGAATGTAAAGTTGATTTACAGTGAGGAAAAAATTCAGTGCAATATACCACATAAACAGACTAGAAAAGAAAAATGGTATTTCCAGCTATAGATGGAGAAAGAACATTTGAAAAAACTCGACACCCCTTGAGGATATTCAAAAAGAATTCTCAGGAAACTAGGAACAGAAGGAACCTTCCTCACTCTGATGAAGAGCATCTATGAAAAACTTACAGGCTAAACACTCTTCCAAATTTGGGAAAAGTTCAAGAATGTCTGCCCTTTCCAGTTCTGTGCAACATTAGGCTGAAAGTCCTAGATAGTGCAATAAGGCAAATAAGGCAGAAAAGGCATACATATTGGCAAATGTACAACTGTCTTTCTGTGCAGATGATGTGACTGTACACTAAAATAAGTGGATTTAGTAAAATTGTAGATTATAAAGTCAACAATCAAAATTATATTTTATATACTAGATTTGTATATACTACCAACAACAAAAATTAACAAGCAGCCCTGGCTGGTATGGCTCCATGAATTGAGCACCTGCCTGCGAACCAAAGGGTCACTGGTTAGATTCTCAGTCAGGGCATAGGCCTGGGCTGCGGGCCAGGTCCCCTGCCCTCTTTAGGGGCATGTAAGAGGTGGCTGATAGATGTTTCTCTCCCTTTCCTTACCCCTCCCTTCCCCCATCTCTAAAAATAAATAAATAAAATCTGTTTTTAGAATCAAGCAATACTATTTACAGTAGCAGCAAGACATCAATTATGTAAGAATACATTTAACAAAAGGAATCTATCCTGAAAAGAAAAAAATATTGTTGGAAGAAATTAAAGGCTACCTAAATAAATGTTCATTGACTGAAAAACTCAACATCGTGAAGCTCACCCATTCCATGAAGTGGTATATAAATTGAACAAAATCCCTAAGAACTTCCTGCAGGCTGTTTTGAGGAAATAGAAAAGATGAATCTAAATTTTATATGGAAATTCAAAGGATGTACAATAGCCAAAATGATGTTGAAAAAATTAAGTTGGAAGGCTGATTTTATGATTTAAAAATAACTTGAATTCTCATTTTATGCTCATAAATTAATGAGATTGATTATAGACATAAAACTCAGACACGGTTTATTAACAAAATATAAGACATCTTCACAGTCTTTTTAAAGATATTTATTTATTTATTTACTTATTTATTATTTTTTTAAAAAATATTTTCATTCATTTATCTTTAGAGGGGAAGGGAAAGAGAGAGGAAGAGAAACATCAATGTATGGTTGCTTCTTGTGCATCCCCTGCTGGAAACTGGCCCCTGCCGGGAACTGGCCTGCAACCCAGGAATGTGCCCTGACTGGGAATCGAACCGTGACTGTCTGGTTCACAGGCCCGTGCTCAATCCACTAGCTATACCAGCCCGGGCTTTTATTGATTTATTTTTAAAGAGAGGAGAAGGGAGGAGAAGAAGAAAGAAAGGGAGAGAAACACTGACATGAGAGATACATCATACACCCGACTGAGGATGGAACCCTTAGTCCAGGCATGTGCCCTGACCAGGAATCAAACTGGCAACCTTTTTTGCTTTGCAGAATGATGTCCAACCGAGCCACGCCCATCAGGGCAACATCTTCATAATTTTGATGAAAGGAAAAAAATTCCAGACACAAAAAGAATAAACTATTAAATGGTAAATTGAACTTCATCAAAACCAAAAAACTTTCTGATTAAAAAAAAAACCCAATTAAGAAAATGAGTAAGTAAACAAGGCAAAGACTGGGAAGTAAATTTGTAGCACATATATCTGACCAAGGACTTACATCCATAAAACAGAAAGAACTTCCACAAACCAACAAAAAATGAACAATGTAATTTTTTAATGGACAAAAGACTTGAAAAAATGTTTCACACAAGATATATGATTAGCCAGGTAGCTCAGTTCGTTAGAGCATCATCCCGATATGCCAAGGTTGCAGGTTTGATCCCCAGTCAGGGTACATATAAGAATCAACCACTGAATGCATACACAAGTAGGAAAACAAATCCATGTTTCTCTTTCTCTTCCCCTTCCCCTCTCTCTCTAAAATCATACAATTGCCCTGGCTGGTGTTGCTCAGTGGTTTGAGTGCCAGACTGTCAACCAAAAGGGCACTGGTTCAAATCCTAGTCAGGGCACATGCCTGGGTTGTAGGCCAGGTCCCTGGTTGGGAGCATGTGAGAGGCAATCAAATGATGTTTCTCTCCCTTTCCCTTCTCCTCTCTCTGGAAATAAATAAAAAATAAAAATAAAATCTTTTAAAAAATAAAAATAAAATGAACCAATAAAAATACATATTTTAAAAACAAACAAAAAGATACAGGAAAGGGAAATACGCACATAAAAATGTATTCAACATCAAGTCCTGGCCTGTGTGGCTCAGTGAATTGAGCGCCGGCCTGTGAACTGAAAGGTCATATGGTTTGATTCCCAGTCAGGGCACATGGCTGGGTTACAGGCCAGCTATCCAGTTAGGGGTGTGTGAGAGGCAACCAAATGATGTATTCTTGCACATCAACTGATGTCTGTCTGTCTGTCTATCTCTCTCCCTCCCTTACCCTTTCTCTAAGAATAAATGAATTCTTTTAAAAAGTACTCATTATTATTAGTGAAATAAATACAAATAAAAAATCTGAGATACCAACTCACGTCTAATACTACAGGATGGTAAAAATTTTAAAAGACTAGCAACATCAGATGTTTGTGAGTATGTGCAGCAAACTAAAACGCTCATTCGTTGCTGGTAGAAGCATAAAATGGTCCAAACACTTTTAAAAACTCTTTGGTAATTTCTTTTTTATTTTAAACACTGATGTGTGAGAGATACATCAACTGGTTGCCTCTCGCACAGCCCCAACTGGGGGCTTGGCCTGAAACCCAGGCATGTGCCCTGACTGGGAATGGAACAGATGACCTTTTGGTTCACAGGCTGGCACTCAAGCCACTGAGCTACACCACCGAGGGTGGTACTCTCTTACGAAGTTAAGTATATAACTTCTCCAGGATATAGCAATTTCATTCTTAAGTATTCACCCAAGAAAAACAAAAGCATATGTCCACAAGAGGTAATAGATAAAAATGTTTCTCTATTGTTAAACAATCCAAAATCTGTTAACAGGAAAATGGATTTAAAAAATTATGTTCCAACACAATTATTATTTAGCAATAAAAAACTTTAGATATACTCAACATCGATTTATCTGAAAAATGTTAGGTTAAGCAAAAGAAGCCAGGTGCAAAAGGGTACATACTGAGCAATTTCATTTTTGTATCAAAACACAGGCAAAACTTATCTATGGTGATAGATATCACATGGTGCGGATGGGGAGACTGACTGGAAAAGGGCACAAAGCTACTTTCTAGGGAAATGGACATGTTCTGTTTCTTGTTTCTGGTGGTAAGCTAAATGGGTGTATACAAGTGTCAAAATTCATTAAACTGTTTACTTGAATGTGTGCATTTTGAAGTGGATCCAAGATGGTAGTAGAGGAGGCAGAAGTTATACTCCCCTCCTCCCATTACCATATCAATTAACCTGGATAACCATATCCAAAGGCTAGTTGAACAGGTCTTAAAAGTAAGGATATACAGAAGCCACACTGAGATTTGTGGGAAGGGAAGAGACAAAAGGGCTGACCCTGCTCCCACACGCTGCAGTTGAGAATGTGGAGGGACACTCAGCTGAAGAGGTCTCCCTTGAGGAGCAAGGGGTCTCAACCCCACGCTGGGCTCCCCAGTCCAGAACATCAGAGCAGGGAAGAAGAACCCACCCACAGAGGGCTGTGAAAATCAGCACCAATTCTGTCCACCTGGATGAGACAGGCGTCTGTCTGCTAGAAACCCAGGTACTCTGTTAAAGGGATACTGCACAAAACTTCACACACAGACGCTCAACCTGGGCTCTGGTAGAGTGACAGAGACATGGACAAGACTAGATTCATGCATGGAGAAATTGAGTTATGTGGCTTCAGGAAGAGGGCTGGAGGGACAGTGCCAATGTCCCCATGTTGTGTCCCTTATCCCATACTACCCATGGAGGCCATCTTTCCTGGGTTAAGCATTCCCCCCATACAGCATTAGCTTAGGAAGCTGTACTAGTCCCACCCTGACAACTCCTTGAGGCCTTGCCCTGCCAATCACAACATCTCACTGTGGGCTCTGTAGGCAGCAGCTAGCAGTCTTTCTTGAAAAACTCTCAAGAGATTCTGGGCAAGCCATGAAGAGGGGCCAGAAACACACACAGAGACTTGAGTTGTGTGGCTTTAGAGCAAGGGCTGTCTTCCCAAGTAGCTGACAGGCCCCTCTGTTCACAGGGACAAATTTTGATCTGCTTTAGCCTGATGAACTCTACTGACTACAGTGACTCCCCCCCCCCCCGCCCCGCCCCGAAATCCTCCCCAATGTCCTCAGGCCTCAGGTGAATGGCAGCTGGCCTTGAGGTATCTTGAGAATTTGAATCTACAGGGTGGGGCAAAGTAAGCTTACTGTTTTGAGTATGTGAAACACAGTTTATTCTGGCATTATTATTTATTAATTGTCACATTATTTTCCATATAAACAACTGCAAACCTACTTTTATTTCACCCAGGATATTAACCTGGTGAATATCATTCATTCACTTGGTGACTCCCTGAGAACTTGCTTCACGTACTTTGTGTACTACCCCTCCCCACACTGAGGCTCCTTCAAGTGGCTAGCCTAACTGGCAGCTAGCAGTTGATCTCAGGGTGCTTTAAGAGTTTTACTGTCCTGCTCCAGGCCTGGAACTGGGGACAACCAGCCTTGGTGCCTCGTTTGGCCCCTCCCATACAGCCAAGACCCAGCACAGGTATCCACCAACCATGGATCACTTTGTAGCACACAACAGGTAGTCCATGGCTGGTCACAGGCAGTGTCTGACATTGACCTGCACCACAATACCTCCCAAGAGACCTGAGAACCAACACACCTGGTGGTTGGCTTCAGACCACGACAGAGCACAACCTACTGAGTTCCATAAGCAGCACATCCAAAGGGAGGTCTTGGCAAGAACCCAAACCTGCTGGGGCAAATTCCAACTTGTGGGGACAGACCCCACAGCTTCTCATACATAGCAGTTGGGGTCAGTTCTTACAGCCAACCAGTCTGAGGGTCAACCCAACCCACAGGTGTGCCAACAGCAATCCTGATTCAACCACAACATGAGGGTTAACATAACCCATACAAGGGACATTATACCACTGAGACCATAGGACACCTACTATATAAGGCCACCCTACCCAGGCTGGGAGACATAGCAGATGTACCAAACATAAAGAAACAAATACAGAGAGGCAACCAAAATGAGGAGACAAAGAAACAGCTCCCAAATGAAAAAACAGAAGGAATTCCCCAGAAAATGAACTAAGTGAAATGGAGGCATGCAATCTACCAGATACAGAGTTCAAAACAATGATTATAAGGATGCTTAAGGAACTTAAGGGAAGAATAGATGAAATCAGTGAGAACTTCAACAAAGAGGCATCCAAAATTGGAAAGAACTAAAACTGTCATATCAGATGATACTATAGAAAGAACCCTAAAGATTCCACCAAAAACTATTAGAACTGATAAATGAACTCAGTAAAGTAACAGGATACAAAATAAATATTCAGAAACCAGCTGCATTTTCATAGTCCAATAATAAACTATCAGAAAGGAAAACTAAAAAAAAAAATTCCATTTACAACTGTATCCAAAAAATACAGAGGAATAAATTTAACCAAGGATGTAAAAGACCTATACTTCGAAAATTATAGGACACTAAAGAAAGAATGAAGAAGATAAAAAATAAGTGGAAGCATATACTGTGTACATGGATAGGAAGAATTAACATTATTAAAATTTCCACACTAACCAAAGCAATCTATAGTTCAATGTAATTCCCATCAAAATACCAGTAACATATTTCATATGACTAGAACAAAAAATTCAAAAATTTATATGCAACCACTCAATAACCACAGCAATCTTGAGAAAGAATAACAAAGTTGGAGGTATCATGCCACCTGATACCAAACTATACTGTGAGACTACATTAATCAAAACAGCCTAGTACTGGCATAAAAACAGACATATAGATCAATGGAACAGAATCCAGAATCCAGAAATAAACCCATGTCTTTATAGTCGATTAATATTTGACAAAGGAAGAAAAAATATACATTGGGCTAAAGATAGTTTATTCAATAAATGGTGTTGTGAAAATAGGGCAAATACATGAAAAAAAAGAAACTAGACCACATATACCACACAGAAGAATAAAATCAAAATGGATTACAAATTTAAATGTAAGATTCAAAACCATAAAATCCCTGAAGAAAACACAGGCAAGTAAAGTATCAGGCACATCTGTTAGTAATATTTTTTCTGATACATCTCCTTGAGCAAGGGAAAAAAATTAAAAAGTAAACACATGAGACTACATCAAACTAAAAACTTCTGCACAGCAAAGGAAACTATCACCAAAAGGAAAAGACAAGCTACTAAATGGGAGGAAATATTTGCCAAAGACACACCTGATAAGGGGTTAATATTAAAAATTTTAAGAACTCACACAACTCAACACCAGGAAAACAAACAATCCAATAAAAAAATGGACAAAGGACCTAAGTAGACATTTCTCCAAAAAAGTCATAGAGATTGCCAATAGATACAAAAAAAATGCTCAACATCATTAACCATCAGAGGATGCAAATTAAAAACCACAATTAGATATCACCTCACACCTGTCAGAATGGCCATCATCAATAAATCCACAAACAACAAGTGCTGGTGATGATGTGGAGAAAGGGGAACCCTCCCTCGTGCACTGTTGGTGGGCATGCAGACTGGTGCAGCCACTGTGGAAAGCAGTATGGAGGGTCCTCAAATAATTTAAAATGGAATTGGTTTATGACCCAGCAATTCTGGGTATACATCTGAAGAAACCCAAACACTAATTCTAAAAGATATATGCAACTCTATATTCACTATGGCATTATTTACAATACCCAAACTACGAAAGCAGGAAGTGCCCATCAGCACACAAGTGGATCAAAATGTTGTTATTTTGTAGACTGCTCTGCCTGGTTTTAGGAGTTGTATCTGTACCCCTTGTGGCTAAGGGCAAGGGACGACCTTTGGAATATGAGCCGCAGGAAACAAAGCCTGTCTCTGGTAGCAAATGCTGCCTCAGTTCCTTTCCTGCCCCCAAAGCTTGGTCGAAAGTCAATGATGGGTAAGACCCTTCACAGCGGGGGTCAACCTAAGCCAGACTCGATCACTTGGGAGGCCTTCATGGAAGGACTGGGGGGGAGGGCAGCAACAAAGGTCAATGGACTCTCGTGCGCTACCACCCCCCCGCCTTTGTCAAAGCCCGAGTCCCCATGTTCTCTGGGAGAAGCGCTTCCTGGCTCTAATCCCCTTAAGCCTGAATACCTGATGGGGAGAGGTGCAGCTCCTTGCCTTGCTAGCGTGTGTCCTGGGAAACAATCTGGCATCACAAAGACTTGCTGATAAACCTGTGAAATCTGCTCTGAGAGTGCTTTCATTCATATGATAAGGGTCCGAGAGGAAATGAGTATGTCTCCCAAAGTTTCTGCAACTCTCTTTCTGACAGACACCAACTCAGACTCTGAAGCCCTCAGATATCTTTGAAATGTTATCTGTATTCCTGTGTATTACCACCCAATAAAAGGCTATGGAGCAGGGGGCTCCGGGCCTTTTTCTCCTCGGAGAAACTGGCCGCTGCTGACCTTTGTCTCCCCTGAGAAACTGGCCACAGCCCACTCCTCCTCCCCAAGCAGATCCAGCATGTCTCAGTCATTATTCACTGTCGTCCGTGGCACCTGGAGGGGGACTCGTGAGAAGTCACTCCCACATTGTTACACATATACAATGGAATATTGCTCAGCCATATTCAGCCATAAAAAAGAATGAATTTTACCATTTGCAGCAACACAGATGGAACTATTGGGTATTATCAATGTTAAGTGAAATAGGTCAGTCACAGAAAACAAATACCATATTTCACTCATTTGTGGAATCTAAAGAACAACATAAACAAACAAATAAAACAGAAACAGAGTCATAGATGCAGAGAACAGTCTGATAGTTGTTGGAGGAGGATGGGTAGGGGACCGGGTGAAAAAGTTGAAGGAACTGACAAGTACAGATTGGTAGTCACAAAACAGTCATGGGGATGTAATGTACAGCATAGGGAATATAGTCAGTAATAGTATAATAATTATGTATGGTGTCAGGTGGGTGCTGGAAATATTTCTGTGGCAGGATACTTTGTAAAGTATATGATTGTGCAAAAACTCTGGTAAGTAAAAGTCAAAAATGCAGTTTTAAAAACAAATTAAATTTCATTATTATTGGTTTGACTCATTTATTTAAATACAGGCACTAAATGGACAACCATTTGTATTCTTCATTTCAATAAAAAAAACCCTTGGAAATCAATGTCAGTTATTTTGCCACTGGCTAGGGCATAAGGAAGAAGACTTATGTAAACTAAAACATAAAATGGTACTTCATAGAACACGATTCTGTCTGTATACACCAAATAAAAAGTATGTAAAAATCATAACCATAGAATACAAAACAGTAACAAATGTGTTTACACAGAGCACTGATTATAGTTCTTGGATGATAGGAAACATTACTGCTTTCCTTGACAGTATAGAAAAAGAGTGAGGTTCAAGGATATTTCTATGAAAAAGTTGAAGCTGCTTTATGGACAGCAAGGATAACACTTCAGTTGTGCTGATCCATTTATCTCCCACAATCTCCCCAGAATCTTTCCACTGCCCACCATAAAAAGTGGAGTTCAACAGAAAATCATCTAAGACTCAAAAAGTGAACAAGGCTTCAAAACTAAATAGTGAACTGCAATTAAAATTCAAGTATCTTGATTCTGTTATGATTAATTCAGCAAACATATTTTAAATGTCTGTTCTTCTAGGTTCTGAGGGTAAATGGAACCCTAAATGTCAAGTAAGTCAGTGATAAAACCTGACATTTCTGTACCACTTAAGGACTTTCAAAAGACCCCTTACATTTATTGTGGGGTCTTTTTAAGTGACCAGGATAGTATCACCATCTTTTATTTTACTGATGAGGAAAGAGACCCATACAGACATAGTCGGTAAAGCTTTCGGGGTCTGTTATTTTAGCTAAACCACAGCTAACTTAAGATGAGCTTGTATTCTTTTTTAAAATGTCTAAGATTTATTTGATTGTAATTAAAATTTTATATTTATATTATTGTTCAATTACAGTTGTCCTGATTGGCTTGTATTCTAAAAAAATTCATGAAGTATTTGTAAAGTGTGTCTCTATTACTTTGACCTGCTTTTTGTGTTTCTTTTTTCCATTTATTTATTTATTTGTTTGTTTGTTGTTCAAGTACAGTTGTATAATTTTTACCCCACCATGCCCCCTGCTCCACCCATTTGCTGCTTCTTGTGTTTCTTATTACAACTTCTTAAAAAATGTATTTCTGCCCTGGCTGGTGAGACTCAGTAGCACCGGCCTGTAAACCAAAGGGTCACCAGTTGATTCCCAGTCAGGGCACATGCCTAGATTGTGCACCAGGTCCCCAGTGGGGAAACTCGTGAGAGGAAAGCACACACTGTTTTTCTCTCTCTTTCTCCTTCCCTTCCTCTCTCTCTAAAAAGAAATAAAATCTTTTTTAAAGATTTTATTTATTTATTTTTAGAGGGGAAGGGAAGGAGAGAGGGAGAGAAATATCAATGTATGGTTGCCTCTGGTGTGTCCCCTGCCGGGAACTGGCCTGAAACCCAGGCATGTGCCCTGACTGGGAATCGAACTGCGATCATCTGGTTCACAGGCCCGCACTCAATCCACTGAGCTACACCAGCCAGGGCGAAATAAAATCTTTTTAAAAATCCAAAAAACATACGAACCGTAAAATGACAACAAACTCACAACTACCAACAACTGAACCTAATAAAACAAAAACAAAAATAAAAATGAACTAAGCAAACAACTAGAACAGGAACAGATTCACAGAAATAGAGAACACATGGAGGGTTATCAGTGGGGAGCAGCGAGAATGGGGTCAAAGGTACAGGGAATAAGATGCATAAGTGGTGGGTACAAATAGACAGGGATAGGGTAAGACCAGTATATGAAATTGAGAAACCGAGGAACTTATACGTACAACCCACTGACATGAACTCATGTGGGGGCGGGGTTCAGGGAAGAGGGGAATAAAGGGGGGAAATAGGACAACTGTTAACAGCATAATCAATTAAATATATTTAAAAAATTCTAATGGATAACATCCAAATATTCCTAGTTTCTCAAAATCAAACATCAGCTACTACTCTTCTCTGGTTTAGTCAAAAAGAATCCACTTACTTGTACCCCAAATATGCCTTCTATTTTCCTACCTCTTAGCTTTTGTCCCTGCTGTTCTCCTGTTTGAATGCCTTCAGGATGATCTCATTCTTCAAATCCCTCTCTAATCTAATACCTCCTCTGTTCTATCTCAGCTCAAAGGCATCTCTCTCACTTCTGACTTTGCATGGAACATACTGTTTACATTATTCAAATGGCATTGTCTTGCTTATTTCCATGTTGTGATGGTATCTTATTTGTCAGGTGCTAGAGGTCAGAGATCAGCCATGTCTAATTATTGGATAGCTCCTATATTATTAAGTCCAGAGCCTTGTTCATAAGTCAGTGCTCAGTAAATATTTGTTGACTGTGGGACAAGTGAGGCTGTTTGCTACCCATATAAAGTTTAGAGTGCAAATTTTCCATTTCAAAAATACTTGTATTCATACTCTGCGTAGCTGTTACCTCACTGGAGATTTCTCTGAAGTATGTTAACCCTGATCTGGTTACTGTGATGGTGATTTCAGGATGATGAATGTTGCATTTCTAAAACCAGACATAAGGAAGAGACCCAGAGACAGGGCTCCACATTCCTAACAGGAACATCTTTTCCCTGGGCTGTCTTAATGCCTACAGTTTATTAACCATTAGTCACATTCCAAATTAAGTTAGACTTCCATAACTGGCAATGCAGGCCATGAAATCTTACCTCACTATAATGGACATCCATCATTCCAGCATCTTCTTTCATTGCTCCTTCTTCATCTATATTAGGAGTAATTTTCTTGAAGGCTGAACATCCACTTGGAAATAATTCTGTGAGAAGAGAAAACCAGTGAAGTAAATTTATATAAAAAGTGTTATGCAGTATGCAATTTCATCAAAAAACTAAAAATGGAACTGTTTTTTAATTATTTATTTTATTTATCTTTTTAGAGGGGAAGGGAAGGAGAGAGGAAGAGAAACATCAATGTATGGTTGCTTTCTCATGCATCCCCTGCTGGGAACTGGCCCCTGCTGGGAACTGGCCTGCAACCCAGGCATGTGCCCTGACAGGGAATTGAATCACAATCTTTTGTTCTGCAGGCCCGTGCTCAATCCACTGAGCTACACCAGCCAGGGCAATGGAACTACTTTTTGATCCAGCAATTCCATTGCTGGGATTATGCCCTAAGAATCCCAAAACACCAATTCAAAGGAACCTGTGCACCCCAATGTTCATAGTAGCACAATTTACAATAGTCAAGTGCTGAAAACAATCTAAGTGCCTATCAGTAAATGAGTGGATCCAAGAACTCTGGTATATTAATGCAATGGAATACTATGCGGCTGAAATAAAGGAGCCCCTACCCTTAGTAACAGCATGGATGCAAGTGCAGAGCATTATGCTAAGTGAAATAATCCAGGTGGTGAAAGACAAATACCATATGATCTCACCTAAGTGGAACCTAATCAACAAAACAAACAAACAGGCAAAATATAACCAGAGACACTGAAATAAAGAATAAACTGACAGTAACCAGAGGGGAGAGGGGAGGGAGGTAATGGGGGAAAGAAGGAGAAGGCTTGTCAAGGAACACGTATAAAGGGCCCATGGACAAAGCCAAAGAGGGGCAGGATTTAGGATGGGAGGTGGCAGTGGGTGTGGCAGGGGAAAATGGAGACAACTGTACTTGAATAACAATTAAAAAAGAACAAAAATGTTTTGTAAATAACAGCCTTATAGGATTGGTTACCCTTAAAAATAAAGATATTTTTGTGAGGACCAAAGACATAAGTACAATTTTCAGTTACAAAAAATTTTTTATAAGTTATTTCCAGCTACTACACATTATACCAGTCATTTTTCCCAAAAAGTGAACTCAACTTATTTACAAATAATTTCCATTCTCTGATTATGTACGTACCATCTTCAGTGACTAATACAGTAAATGTTTTCCTAGAGTGATCTAAACATTGTTATAAACACTTTGATCCTCTATTCAATTATGGTCTCCCATCTAAACAAGGAGGGCATGTACTTTTCAGGTAACCACTGAATGCATTTTTGTAACCATCTCTAACTCCTGATTTTACTGAAAAATTGGGGAAAAGAATGGGCTGTTGGGGGAGGCCTAACTTAGGATTTGTGAAACGGGAAGAAAAATAAAACACATGTCAAGAATGAAGCATCCTGCCCTGGCTGGTGTAGTTCAGTGGATTGAGCGCGGGCCTGTGAAGCAAAGGATCACAGTTCGAGTCCCAGTCAGGGCACATGCCTGGGTTGCAGACTGGTTCCCGGCAGGGGAGACATGAGAGGCAACCACACATTGATATTTCTCTCTCTCTCCTTTCCTTCCCCTCTTTCTGAAAATAAATAAATAAAATATTAAAAAAAAAAAAAGAATGAAGCATCCTTGGAGAAAGGGGTCAGGGCACTAAAGAACCAGAGCTTTTGGAGTTAGACCCAGTTCTGTCACTAATTGTGTGACTTTAGACATATTTATCTCTATAGGACTGTAAGAGTTCTCATTGTCATAAAACAGAGATAATAACTGCAGTATGAGAGTTAAATGAAATATAAAGTGTTAGAACAGAACCTAGCATATAAGAAGTATTTAATGAATTATTATTCCCTAGAAAAGCTACTAATATTAGCTTTCCCAAGATTAAATAATTTTGCCAGCTGGTATAGTGACTCCACAGGTGGACCACTGAGAGGTAAGAAGGGAGCTCCAGCTGAGAACCACTGCTATAGGATCATGGACCAAATTGTTACTGTTAGGCAACAGTCTAGGTATAAAAGACCACATGGTTGCCCTACTGATTCTAAAGAGAGGAACATATCTAACCACTCCTGTTGCGGCTATCTTTACTAAGTGGGTTGGTCACAAAGAGAACAAATTCTTATAGTATTTGGTCAGAAGGGAACAAACAACTACTTCACTCTATTGTTCTACAATGGCTCTAATAGTGATGCTTGGAGAAATAATGACCTACTTCCAACTAAGTATGTGGTAAACTTTCTGGGAGAGGTTGGAGAAGGAAGATTTAAGAAAGTCAAACCATATATTAAGATTTCTCAGAATTCTGGTGCGAAAAGGTCATGAAACAAACAGAGCTTGGATTTTGACAACTCTTCTTATGTAAATGGAAGCTAACTAGACATACATACATCTGATAAGATACATGGGTTATCAAGTAAGCACCACACAATTATGCAGGAGATAAAATTATGGTGAGGTAAGGAGGGAGGGAGGAAGAGGAGGAGGGAGAGGAAGAGAGAGAGAATGAAGTTGTTGTTCCACTTATTTATGCATTCATTTGTTGATTTTTGTATGTGCCCTGAGTGGGGCTAGAACTTACAACCTTGGCATATTGGGACAATGCTCTAACCAACTGACTTACCCCGCTGGGGCCAAGATGGAGTTACTCGAAAGTACAGGGTCTGGCAGAAGTAAAATCTGCTTCGGTGTGATTGGTAGGGTAATAAGATGGGTGCAGTAATTTATACTTTTAATTTCAACATTTCACCTAAAATGCCATATGGTGTGCTTGAGTGTTATATAGTTATGTTACAGAATTACACGCTTACAATTTTGAAATACAAGATTCTGTAATAAAAGACAGGTGTTATCTGTGCCAGACTCTACTTTATCAGGAATGAAGAAACACATAGGGAGTGAGTGGTCAGTAGATTTCTGTTAAGGCAGGGGAGGCAGAAGTGAAAATGAGATTTATTGGACTTTAGAACTGTTTTTGTTCAAGGACATTAGGTAATAAAAAAGCACTGACAATAGAGCACACTTCATTTGAGACCAGGACATACTTCTGAAGATAAGCATGACTAACACAGTCTGCTATACACTCCTATTCAAAGTACTGAACCATAACAAGATAAGAAAGCTACACCAGAATGTAAATCAACTCATCACTTAATTCTTTGACAAAGTCTTTCCAGGAAGGAAAAAAACACCCTGAACTAAACAGTGTGCTCAGTGACACAGCCAATTTACATTCAGGATAATGATCCTCATCTGAACCAGTAGCAACAATTGAGGATAATGATCCTCAAGTGAACCAGTAGCAAACAATTCTCAGACCAGCAGCTGGGCCACACAGGTCACTCTGAACAGTAGTACACTAGAACTTTTTGAAATTTAGAAGAAAAATCTTTCACTTGACCACCTCTATGAAATTAAGAACTAGGCAGGAAGGAAGAGGGCCCCAAAACTTGAGTGAAACCACCCATGTGGAGGGTTGGGTGGCAGAAGTGGCAGTGGCCAAGCAGCCCAGGTTTGTGACAGCTCCCAGCACACATGTGCCCACCCTGTGGTCATGATGCCCAAGTGGAAGGTCAGCTCCACCAAGGGGGCAGGGAAAGAGCCCAATAGAAGATTGGCAAGGCTGTCAGCTAAACCCGCTTCTGCCAAAGTGGAAAAAAAGCCAAAACTGGGAGGACAGAACAGGATAAATCTGCAGTAAAAAAAAAATGCTAACAAAAGGGAACAGGGGAGCAAAGGGAAACCAGGCTGAAGTGGCCAACCAGGAACCTAGACATCTGCAGAAAACAGAAAAACTAAAAATAAGAAGAGCCCAGCCTTAGATGAAGCAGGGGAGAAAGAAGCCAAGTCTGAGGAACATCACGTATCATGTCTTATCAGTGGTCCCTGTCTCCCTTCTTGTACAATCCAGAGAAATATTTTTATCAACTACTTTGTAAATGCAAAGTTTGTAGTAGCTCTAAAATATTTCTAAGAAGAAGGAATTCTACCTCATCCCAAAGTCTAAATTTAGCTTCTTTTTAAGAGGTGAAATCACATGCTGTTTCTTTTTTGGTACAATCAAAAATAGTGGGATATTGAATATGGGAGGCTTTGATTGTTTTGGTGTCAGCTTAACATTCCACAGATGGGGATACTTTTAGTATTTTATAAGACAAGGCATACTAAATGGTAAATTGGAGTCAGTCATTTATTGTGTCGTGAACATTTTAAATTACTTCTATTCTCTTGGCTCTCCTTGTTAGAACTTTGAGCACTCTAAGTTAATCTCTGGTGTGGTAGTCCAGTTTTCCTAATAACTTTGTTAATGTGCTGGGAAAAACGGAAAATTGGATTATGTAGTGTATATGATTATTATTGTCAATTAGTGTGACTCTGATGAAAAAGGGTATCAACATTTGAAGATATTGGTACTTGATTAAGAAAATTAGCCTCCAATTTTTAAGCTGGAAAGTCACTGGAACAATTTTAGAATATAATCACAAGCATATGACTTTTGGAATTTTTGGTATGTATGTCAAGAACTGTGTACAGCCCTGGCTGGTGTGGCTCAGTGGATTGAGTGCTGGCCTGTGAACTGAAAGGTCACTGGTTAGATTCCGAGTCAGGGCACATGGCTGGGATGCAGGCCAGGTCCCTAGTTTGGGGTGTGCGAGAGGCGATCAATTGATGTTTCTCTTGCATATCTATGTTTCTCTCCCTCTCTTTCTCACCCTCTCCCCGCCTATCCAAAAATAAATAAAATCTTTTTTAAAAAAGAATTGTTTACAAGCTGAAATGTCTGTGTATTTATCCTCAAAACAATGGATATAATCTCAGTTATGAAAGAAAAAAATGTGAGTAAAGAGATAAAGAATGTAGTTCTTATGAGGAAGAGTCAATCCCTGAAAGCCTCAGGCTGCTAAGTCCATGACTTTGGGGAAAAATTCCTGTTTTCTCTGAGGAGACTGGAGTGATTCCCAAATCTACGATTTTTCATCATTTCCTTCTTCAATGATATACAGAATGCTGTGATTTAGGGGAGGACAAATGATCAGATGAAGCTAAACCATCTTGGGAGAGAGCCTTGTAGAAGGAGGGTAATTAGGTTTCTTCTCAGAAAAGGGTCAACACCTACCATTGGAGGTTGTATCTGCGTCGTCTGGTATAAACAGTTCTACTGTGGATTTTCACTACAGAGTCCATTATTTTTGTTTAAGTGTGTTATCATGTTTCCTATGCCCCATGACATTTCTCTACCTAGAGGATACTATATCTCCTTGCTTGCTTAAGTTATCAATATGCACTAAATTACTCAATGAAATGAGGACCTTTTTGTTTGTTAGGGTCTTGAAAATACTTGAGGAAAATTCTGATTCCCCTTAGTCCTGGAAAGATTTTCAGATGATACAAGTTACTGACTGTGGAAGTGGCCAATATATATATCCCAAGAGAAGGAGGCATGTGTTTGAGGGATCTTACGTAACGTTATATAGCATCATATAAGATGGTCTTGGAGAGTCTGTCAGCCTTTCTGGTATGTGATGCCCATCCTCGCCCTTCATAGATAGCTGTAGCTTCTGTATTCCTGACGGCTATTCTAGGGAAAGCAAAATGCAAACTGTCCAAGTAGCAGCCACTACCTTGAGCACAAATTCGCCCATTAAAAAAGTGGGAAGGAGTTTGGAGGTTGGGGAAGCTGCCCAGCCCTTGATAAAATAAGACCACTAGTCAAAAGAACAGTAAGAGGTAAGAGTCCTGAGGGGAGGGAAAAAGAAAAAAAGCTGTGATTGAGAAGGCATTGGTGAATAAAAAGCTTTGTAGAATTTCAGCTATCAGATTCTGAGTGCGAAGACTTGGGAAAGGGATCAACATTACCCTATAAGGAATGAAAAGAGTGGACTCTCTGGGAAAGAAAAATTCTTTTTCAGGATTTATGTGGGGACCTACAGGCCTGAAGCTTTGCTGAACCTTGGGTACTATGTGGTGGTGGAAGAATGCAGAAACTTCATTATCTTCCCTGGGGTAAAATAGTCTTGTCCTTTCTCAGGGAGAGGTACATCAAGTCTAACCTCCAGAGAATGAGATGTAGGAACATTGTGAGGGTCTCCAACACAAGAGAAGTAAAAAAAAAAATTCAGACTGGCCCAGGCTGGGTAGCTCAGTTGGCTAGAGCATCATCCCAATACACCAAGGTTGTGTGTTTGATCCCTGTTCAGGACACAAGCCAACCAGTGAGTACATAAAAAGTGGAACGAAGCAATCAATCAATCTCTTTCTCCCTCCCTTCTCTAAAATCAATTTTAAAAATAAAAATTAAAAAAATTTAAAATAGCCCTGGCTGGTGTAGCTCAGTGGATTGAGCACAGAGGATCACGGTTTGATTCCCAGTTAGGGCACATGCCTGAGTTCCCTGCAGGCCAACTCCCAGCAAGGGACGCAAGAAAGGCAACCATACATTGATGTTTCTCTAACTCTCTCCTTCCCCTCTAAAGATACATAAATAAATAAAATCTTTAAAAAAATTTTAAATAATTTTTAAATTGTTATTCTATTACATTGGCCCAATTTTTCCCCCTTGCCCTGAACAAAATACTGGCAATCCGGATTCAGAAATACATTAAAAAGATCACACACCACGATCAAGTGAGATTCATCTCAGGGATGCAAGGATGGTACAACATTAGCAAATCAATAAATGCAATACATCACATAAACTAAATGAAGTACAAAAATCACATGATCATATCAATAGATCTGTTTTTTATTTTATATTTTGGAGGTAGGAATAACTAACACCCAGTATCACCACATAAGAGTAACTTTGATAAAAGAAAGAGAATGATCAGCCTAAGGTCTCTCTGGTATAAAGAACAAAAACTCTCTCTCTCTGAAAGAAGTTTGAGACCAGGGACAGGACAGGGAGAACTGTACCCCTCCTCCACTTTCCCTTCCAGTCCAGTGCCTGAAACATGAGAAAAACGATCTGTAGTCGCCCCTGGAGCCAAGGGCCCACGCCCTTGCTTATTTAGGCAACCACCCAATAAGACAAACTATTTTTTTCTGATAAACTCTACATAGGAGAACATGTCACCAATGTGGTCAGCTGGTCAGTATTTCTATTCCACTTTGATTTGAACAACGCTTTACAATGAATGACTTCAAGGGAAATGGCATACAATTTTAACACACAATTTCTGCCAATTGAAATGCCAAATATTTATAACATCGTTAACTCCTTCCTTTTTGTATTCATTAGCAAAGGACAGATATTTAATGATAGAAAACAAAGGATTCCAGACTTGCTCAATTATTTCTGTTAAATAAGTTTGTCTTAAAAGTGTAAATAAAACATTTTTTTTCAGATCTGTACTCAAATGAACCTTTACTTACTCTGCTAATATCCAGCTCTTCTCTAGATCATGGAGTTCTCAGACTGGGTAACAGGGTAACAGATTATGTTTTTAACTTGTTTTAAATTAAGACCCCTTTAGCATAACTATCATAGTTTAATCAGATAATTAACAAAAGGTATTTTGGATCATTTGAATGGCTGAATATAAGAGGAAAAAAGCCTGAAGATTTTCCTGCTGCCACCATTTTAAAATCAGGTTTTCTACGCAAAGTAAAATTTTCCAGGACTTCCGCCAAGATGGAGGCATAGGTGGAAACACTGTGCCTTCTCCCACAACCAAGTTTGACTACAACAAAGGTTTGGAGAACAAAGACACAGCCAAAGAACAGAAAATTGAATTATAAGGAAGTCCCACAACAACGAACCCTTCAACCGGGACAGTAAGAGGGGCGGAGCCAGCAGCGGAGCAGGGTCAGGCAGGACAGATTCCCCGACTTAGGCGCGCAAGTGGCCAGGACCCAGTCAGGGTGTGGGGCAGACTGACCTCGGTCGCACATTCGCGCACAGTGAGATGGACCACGCAGGCCCCAGTGGTGATCCCAGTGGTGGAGGGCTGACAGCGGTGGCACTCTAGCGTGCAGTGGGACAAAACGCACGGGCCTGGTGAAGGTGGCGGCTGCTGCACCTGTGGAGGCCTCAGCGGGAGGTGGCAGACGGGACGCCATTGCTCCTCTTTGACCCCGCCCAAACATACAGCATCACAACCCAGAGACTTAGTTGCCCTGCTCTGGTGAACACCTAGGGCTCCGATCCTGCTATGGAACAGGCACGAACAGCCCAAAAGATGGCACAAGAAGCACTCAAAGTCCCAGAGCCTATAACTCTCAGTAACCAAGAGATTGCCAGCCTCTCAGAAGCACAATTCAAGACACTGTTTATCAGGATGCTCACAGAACTGGTTGATTAGTCACAAATTAGAGGAACATATGAAGGCTAAACTAATTGAAATGAAGGGAGAAGCACAGGAAACCAATAGCGATGGAAAGGAAACCAGGACTCAAATCAATGGAATGGACCAGAAGGAAGAACGAAACATCCAACCAGAAAGGAATGAAGAAATGAGAATTCAAAAAAATGAGGAGAGGCTTAGGAACCTCTAGGACATCTTTAAACGTTCCAACATCCGGATTATAGGGGTACCAGAAGGGGGAAAGAAACAGCCACGAGTGGAAAACTTATTTGAACAAATAATAAAGGAGAACTTCCCCAGTCTGGCAAAGGAAATAGACTTCCAGGAAATCCAGGAAGCTCAGAGAGTGCCAAAGAAGTTGGACCCAAGAAGGAACACACCAAGGCACATCAGAAGTACATTAGCCAAGATTAAAATGAAGGAGAGAATCCTAGAAGCAGCAGGAGATAAGGGGACAGTCACTTACAAAGGAGTACCCATCAGACTGTCAGCGGATATCTCAAAAGAGACCTTACAGGCAAGAAGGGGCTGGAAAGAAGTATTCCAAGTCATGAAATCCAAAGACCTACAGCCAAGATTGCTTTATCCAGCAAAGCTTTCATTTAGAATGGAAGGACAGATAAAGTGCTTCTCAGATAAGGTCAAGTTCAAGGAGTTCATCATCACCAAGCCCTTATTCTATGAAATGCTAAAGGGACTTATCTAAGAAAAAGAAGATGAAAAATATGAACAGTGAAAGGACAGCAAACTCACAGTTATTAACAACCACACCTAAAACAAAAGCAAACCAAGAGGACAGCTAGATCAGGAGCAGAACCATAGAAATGAAGAACACATGGAGGGTTAGCAACAGGGGAGTGGGAGGAGGAGAAGTGGGGAGAAGGTACAGAAAATAGCATAGATGGTAGGTAGAAAATAGATAGGGGGGAGGGCAAGAATAGTGGGGGAAATATAGAATCTAAAGAACTTGAGACACGTGGTTATAAACTAAGAGGGGAAGAATGGTGGGGGAGGGAGTGTGTGGGTGGAGGGGAATGAAGGGGGGGAATAGAACAACTCTAATGGTATAATCAATAAAATATATTTTAAAAATTTTTCCAGATTTAAAAATAGATGGCACTCATAAATATGTAAACTTCTCTTGATTTTAACATTCTTATTTAAAATATAAAATGAACTTTTTCATATTCAGCTAAGGGCTCTTTGATTTCTATGAACTATAAATTCTAAAAAACTCAAAGGTATTATGAAATAAAAATTTTAATGATTAGTTTAAAAACCACAGCAATATGTATATTCTATATTTGTTGCTATTTTGTCTAATCCTATAGTTTTATTTCTAACTATATCCTTAAGCTTAAGGATAATAGGGATAAATAATTTTTTATTTGTCTTGGTTTTAAGGTCTTTTCATTTGTGAAAAATAATTCTAGGAAAATATTTTAATATATTTAACTATTTCAATATCTAAAGGATATAGTTTTATACTTAGTGGACATAAAACTCTTACTTCCAATGTCTACTAATTTAAAAAATGAGATAATAGTGACCTAATTTCTCTGAAAGATACATCTAAAATGTATTTAGTACTCTCTTTAGGGTTCTCATATCTGTTAGTCTATTTGGAACTGGAGGTGTTCAATTTCAATATTTAGTTTTATTGTAATTTCACAGGCAGACCAGTAATGTAGGACCTTCTTTTGATATTGTTTTAAAGCTGTATGTGTACCAAAAGGACAAAACTAGAGTACACCGACTTCAAATGAACACATTGTTCAAAAAATCTCAGTATCAAAAAGAAAGTGTTCATTTAAAATATAAGTAAAATGAATCTACATTTTAATCATGATACCATCCACATTTGGAAAGACTCTTTTCAGTATTAAATGAGGCAATCAGTTATTGAGCTTAGATGTGAAATGAAAGATACATAGTTGCAGGTAGGCATTCTGTAATTAAAAACCAATGCAGTCTTAGCTTGTACGGCTCAGTGGATTGAGTGCTGGCCTGTGAACCAAAGTTCAATTCCCAGTAAGGACACATGCCTGGGTTGCAGGCAAGGTGCCCAGTAGGGGGCACGTGAGAGGCAACCACACATGGATGTTTCTCTCCCTCTCTTTCTCCCTCCCTTCCCCTCTCTCAAATAAATAAATAGATAGACAGACATATAGATAAATAATCTTTAAAACCCCCCACAAAACATGATTGTATTCTCATAGCAAAACCAGACTGATATGACCCCCAGAAGATGGTTTCATTTTGACCTAAGGTTACTCATTTAACCTTAAAGGAAGTAGCTTGGCTATTACAACAGGTAGTAGGAGATTTCTTTGCAATGTCCATCACCAATAATTTTTTTATATGTAACACTGCATAATATAGTGTATGTATTGATTTGATACACACATATATTCCAAAATTAACACAGTGTGTTCACCGCACATAATTACCATTTTGGGGTAGAGAACATTTAACATCTACTCTCTTAGCAACTTGCAAGTATATAAGACTACTGTTAACTATAATCACTATCCTGTACAT
Organism: Sturnira hondurensis; assembly: GCF_014824575.4. Classification (NCBI taxonomy): domain Eukaryota; kingdom Metazoa; phylum Chordata; class Mammalia; order Chiroptera; family Phyllostomidae; genus Sturnira; species Sturnira hondurensis. The sequence goes on along the minus strand of NW_028079197.1, from coordinate 2,658,889 downwards.
TCGGATCTTCAGAACTTATTTAATATGTGGAAGTCTGTACCCTTTGAACAACATCTCATTTCCCCCAACCTCTGGTAACTATCATTCTACTGTTTTTACAAGTTTGGCTTTTTTAGTTTCCACATGAGTGAGATCACACAGTATTAGTCTTTCACTAACTTCCTTAGCATAATGTTCTCAAGATCCATCCATGCTATCACAAATGGCAAGATTGCCTTCTTTTTCACAGTTGAATAATATTTTATGTGTGTATGTATGTGTGGCACATGCATGTGCCACATCTTTTATCCATTCACACAGCTCCCTTTCTCCTGTTTTTGTGTTACTAATTGACATCCCTTTATTTCAGTTTGAAGAACTTGTTTCAGCATTTCCTGTAAGGCAGGTCTAGTGGTGATGAATTCCTTCAGCTTTTGTTTGCCTTGGAAAATCCTTATCATTTCTGGACAGCTTTGCTGAATAGAATATTCTCGGGTGGCAGTTTTTATTCTTTAGCACATTGAATATATCATGTCACACTCTCCTGACTAGGGTTTCTGCTGAGAAATCTACTGACAGTCCTATGGGGGTTCCCTTGTAAATTCCAACCCTGTTTTTCCCTTGCTCCCTTTAAAATTCTCTGTTTTTGGTTTTTGACAGTTTTATTACAAGGTGTTTTAGAGATGATCTCTTTATGTTGCATTGTTTCGGGATCTATATGCGCTTCATGAATTTGGATGTCCAAATCACTCCCCAGATTTGAGAGGATCTCAGTAACTATTTCTTGAAATGAGCTTTCTGTCTCCCTCTCTTCTTCTCATGGAACTCCAGTAATTCACATTTTTTTCTTTTGATGGTACCCCACAGATCACATAGGCTTTCTTCACTCTTTTTCATTGTTTTGTTTTCCTCTGAATGGATAATTTTAAAAGTCTTCCCTTCTAATTTACAGATTATTTCTTTTGCTTGATCCTGCTGGTAATGCTATTTCATTTTTCACTTCATTGTATTCTTGGGCTCAGGAGTTTCTGTTTAGTTTTTTAATAATTTCTACCTTTGTTTAACCTCATTATGTTCATGTATTGTTTTCCTGATTTCACTGAATTTTGTTCCTATTAATAATTCAATGAGCTTCCTTAAAACAGCCATTTTAAATTCTTATTTTTTAAGATTTTATTTATTTATCTTTAGAGGGGAAGGGAAGGAGGGAGAGAAATACCAAAGTATGGTTGCCTCTCGTGTGTCCCCCACTAGGAACTAGCCTGCAACCCAGGCATGTGCCCTGACTGGGAATCTAACCACAATCCTATGGTTCAATCCACTGAGCTACACCAGCCAGGGCTATTTTGAATTCTTTATTAGGATCTCCATGTCTTTGAGTTTGATTAGTGGGAGGTTATTGTGATCCTTTGGCGATATGTTTCCTTCACTTTTCATGTTCCTTGAAGTCTTGCATTGCTGTCTTTACATCTGAAGTAGCAGTGACTTCCAACCTTCTTTACTGACTGACTTAGAGAAATGCCTTCCATCTGCCCTGCTTGGGATTCTGAGGCTTTCACAGACCTTCTATGGATACACCAGCTCCACACTTCTTGTTCCTTCTTATAGCAGAATCTTAAGCTTGTATGCCATCGCTCCATCGTGCTACAAACCAGGCCAGGCACTAATAGCCTCCTCCCATTTTGCTTTCCCAAGAGTGATGCTAAAGTTCAAGTGTGTGGTCTCTTCTCCACCCACAGATTCTGGCTGACTTTCTGCACATGCTCATTAGCTGTGTGCTAAACCGTGGTCTTGCTGCCACCAGGGGCATGCATAGGGAGCTAACTACAGGATGAGAGATGTATGGTGGAGGCACATGGAGCACTGGGGGTCCTTATGGGCCAGTTGGAGGGATCCACAGCCTAAATGTCTCTAGCAGCTTACTGCCATGCCTCTTGATAAGAGTCCATGATCTGTGTCCCTGTAATGTCCTCTGAGAATTTTATCTGCCACTCTCCCAGCTTTTTCCTGCCCCAACTGCCAGTCGTGATCCCAGCATTTGGAAGGGGCCAGAGGGCAATGGACCTCTTTGGCAGCATCCTGTACAGCTGGGCAATCAAGTTATCTGCTCACATGATCTCTCTTGTCCCCGTGGAAGAAATCACAGGAAAGAGGTCTTTCTTGGTACTGATCTATGCCGCCGTGGAGAAGGGGTGACACGAGTCAAGTCAAACTATTCCTCTTACCATCTCCAATGCATCTAAACTTGTATATATACATATTTTCTCCAATGGCACGCTGGTTCTCCACTGGACTCCTGGACTTCTACCAACACTCTCTTTGTTCATGGGTGATTATCTAAGACATTATTGTCCAGAGGCTCCTAGACTGCAGGTAAGAGGGGCAAGATCCACAGCCAGGACAAAGATCCACCTGCCTATTACCTGATGTGGAGGCGGTAATATTCCCAAGTCCCTTGGCATATGGCACTGGATACACAGCTCCAACAACAGCAATTCTGTCTGTGAGTGGATGCCAAATTGTTGTCGGAGGTGGTTATAAACAAGGGAGTCTCATTTGGCCATCTTGTTGATGTGTGACCCCCTTTAATACCCAGGTATTGTTGCACTAAAGTGGCTGTGCAGATAAAATCCAGGGACAGTTGTTGGTGTACTTGAGGCAGTTGAGGGGAAAGCAAGTATCTGGTATTATCCAGAGCTTCTCATCAGCCATGAGAATTTAATTTGTGGCATACTTCCAGGGAGACAGTGTTGGAAAATAAACATTGGATATCAGGCTTGGCTCTGTGTTAAATTTAACTCTTAAAACAGAAGGCAAAATGAGCAATGTAGTTTTTTTAAAATAACAACTTCTGTTAAACACTGAATGAGGCTAAAAGTGAACATATTTTTTCCAGAGGTCGGTTATATCACATTAGTAGTTGCTAGCCACAAAGATAAAAACTATGGTGCTAACTAAAATTCTCCCCACCTCTAGTAACAGAAATGTCTTACTTTTTCGATGAAGAAACTCTGCAACCAAGGCTGCTACATGGACATAACACATTGCTGCCTAAAAAAGGATGTCAAAGAAAAAAAAACAGTTAGAATGTGCTCCAGGGGTTAGGCAGGGTTGTGTTTAGAACAAAGCCTTAAGTAGTTACCTCTGAAAAATCTCCATTTTTCACATGAATCTTGGCCATGCTATCAAGCCAGGTTTTCCTGAGCTCCGGGGTGCTTGCATATGACTTGGCTAAGCTGTACTGGAGATCAATAAGCATTTCAGGGTCTTTCTCATGCTCCTTCATTTGAGCAGTAGCCATTAGAACAGTACGAATTCTTTTGGTTAAATCTTTGACTTCTGTAGGAAAAGCAGTTGCCTAATTTCAAAATGAAAAAGACATGTTTATCAATATTATCAATGTGCTCTAAGCCTTGGCATCGAATCCTAGGAATATCTTCCGATTTTTAGTTTACTTTATTTAAAGATTTTATTTATTTATCTTTAGAGGGGAAGGGAAGGAGAGAGGGAGAGAAATATCAACGTATGGTTGCCTCTCGTGAGTCCCCTGCTGGGAACTGGCCTGCAACCCAGGCATGTGCCCTGACTGGGAATTGAACCGCAATCGTCCAGTTCGCGGTTCGCAGGCCCGCGCTCAATCCACTGAGCTACACCAGCCAGGGCATAACTTCCAATTTTTAAATCCTTGTTACAGTTCTTGGTATTTAGTTCTTGGTTCTTGGCATGAAGCATGTCTAAAGAACTTTAAATTGATTCTTATTAAAATATCCAACCAGCTCAGGCTTCAGAGGCACTAAACTTGATGGCAGTATATTCACAATACCTAAAAGCATAGACGTTGGAGCCACACTCCGTGACTTTGAACCCCAGCTCCTCCATGGAATTCTACAGCCATGAGCATAATCTATACTCACCTTACTATGTAATTTTAGTTACAACGAAACCTAAAATTGATAGCATATTTAGTATCAGGCAGTGATCTAGGTGCTTTTACATGTTTTTACAACATGCAAAATTTTTGTAACAACCCTGTGAGTCAAGTACCATCATAATTCATTTTACCAATGGGAAACTGAGGAGCACAGCAGCTAAGTCTCGCAGTTGGTAAGTGGTAAATACGGGATTTATATCCAGGTAGTCTGGCTCCAGAGCTAGTGACCTCACCCACTCTTCCACACTGACAAGCTTATCTATCCCACCCACCAACTACCACATACACTAAGGTGAAAACCATACTACAAAAGTGTCCACTTATACAAGTTAGAGGTTATGAAATCAGAGAACACTCTAAAGACTTTCAAAAGATTATTAACCTCTGTCAAAGTGTCATTTTTGCCCCTAAAACCAGGAAGTTAAAGTGTGCTCTTTATTATGGCCATTAAGACAGTCTTATCATTTTCTCTTAAACCCACTGGAGTAATGACAATTATCTGTATGACTGAAGAAGATGAATAAGGGACAAATATAGGAGTTAGGGAGCTTTCCAATGTGAATATAATCAAATGTGGAAGAAACTTTTAAAAAATGCTTTCTTCTCCTTCTGTTCGTGCTGCCCCCAGCCATCTCAGAGACTGCTCTCGGTTGGGGGCCATCCCACACCTAAAGCAATGAGATGGCGGCCCCAAAGAAGACAAAAAATTGCTAGAGTCAATCAAATCTAGGTTCCAACTTGTTATGAAAAGTGGAAGGTGCATGCTGGGTACAAGCAGTCTGTGAAGATGATGAGACAAGGCAAAGTGAAAGTGTTCATCCTCACCAACTTCCCAGCCTTGAGGAAATCTGAAACATAGTAGTATGCCATGCTGGCCAAGACCAGTGCCCATCACTACAGTGGCAATGACTGAAGTGGGCACTGAGTGTGGAAAGTACTACAGAGTGTGCGCACTGGCAGTCATTGATCCAGGTGACTCTGGTATCATTCGAAGCCTGCCAGAACAGACTGGAGAAAAGTAAATCATGCAAAACTTTTCTTTAGTAATACTAAACTGGCCAGAACTTGGTTTAAAAACTAAAAAAGTGTCTTAATCCTATTAAAATAATACTTCTATACATAAAGTCCCTTCTTATACATTGGGAAAGATACTGCACTTACTGGGACAAAGGCATACCTTGTTGTAACGGGGTTTACTGGCAGTGACTGACCTACCAGAACAAAATTAAGTCATTTCAGTAATGAGTCATGCACAAGATTAACTACCAGGAAGAGCTGAAACAGACGCCATCTACTGTGAAAGAATTGCTAATCCAACTTTTACAGAACATGGAATTAAGGAGGACAACAACTGGTAAAATAAACTTGTGGAGTATGAATAAAAGATCCCAAATGACAGAAGTTGTTTCTGTGCTCATGGGAGTAGTTGGGACATATATTCAATATTTATCTCCTGGGGAACCAGAAGAACTGGCTGGAAAGTAAACTTCCTGTGGGAATATTTTTTGCTACATAGATTCAACACGTCCCAAACATCAAGGATGCTATGACTGAGCTTTTTTTTTTTCCAGATTTTAAACAATGTTGTCAAATTATGCTAGAAGATGGCCTTTCCCAAGAATGGAGATAATTCCTCTGGGAGGAAAAGTCCTTTATTGGCAAAGGACTACTCTTCCCTTGTACACATGTATCACTGAAGATCAGAACACACTTGCTGTGCAACAAAACAACACATGAATGGGTTTTAAGCACATAGGTAAGAAAGAGGAATGGAGTTCAGAGACTTTGGGTGCACCAGTAAGTATCTAGGGCAAGCCACAATCAGTTAGCAGATGATTCTTAAAACCCATCAAATAGAGAAAATGGGACAACTGTCATAGCATAATCAATAAAATATATTTTAAAAGCCTCATCAAATAATAAACCCCTTCTGTGCCATTCCTCATCTGTTGGCGATGGATCAGGAAGCTGTTAACTGCTCGGAGAAGTGAGATTTTGTGAAATTTTAAACTCACTGCTTAATTAACCAATATTATAAATCATTAACAACAGTTTAGAAAAAAGGATCCATTTATTTTGTGAGCAAGTTTAGAAATCAAGCCCAGAAGAAATTTAAATCCTACTAGCTATAACGACTGTTAGATGGATGGTCAATTGCCCATCCATTCAACTCATATGGACTATCTGCTATGTGCCAAGCAGTGTTCTAGGTGCTAAACATACAGAGGTGTACGAGACAAAGCCTTGCATCATGAAGCTTACATTCTACACACTCTATTCTATCAAGTCATGAATCAAATAACAGTTTCACCCTAGCAGTATAAATTTCCCTGGCAGTAAAGGTGGTTCTAATTTATTACTTGAATTGAGAACATACCTTCATGGGTCTGTCACTATTAGCAAAATTATTAATAATGAATAATGACTCCTGAAATCTTGATCCTCCGCTTAGTGCTACATCAGCTATCAGCTGGCTTACAGCAATTATTATCTGTGGGAAGAAGCAAACATTGTTTTTCAATTATCTTTTAAACCAATGCTATTTTTCATCATTATATAAACCCATAAGCATTCACATAAACTGTTTCTTTTAAAGATTCTACACAGTTTCCCCATAATCTGCTTTATTCAAACATGAAGTGGTTTAAATTCTTCTACTAGAACAGCAAATTCCAAGGTCCCAATTTCAAACTTTATTGGGATTTTTCTTGATTACATGTGATTTTTTTTTTTAAAACGCACAGCGTGGCTAGATCCAGAACTATTTCATAATAATGAACTGAAACAATGGTGGTCAGCTCTCCATTTTGAATATGTTTGCCACGTAGTAGCTATGGCAAAGTTGGGAATAAATGACAATTTCTTTGATGGTTTCTCATTCCTTTTCAATAGTCTATTGCATTGTCCCAAACTCCCAACTCCAGCACCTCAGCACCCTTCTTTGTTTCCGACTAAGTATCTACCTGGTTTAGATGGCAGTATATGCAATGGTCTTTGATGGTGCTTTCTGATCTCTCAGGATACCGTTGAGGAGTGCCTAAATGATTCATGCTAAGAAGTTAATGGCTGTATGTTTTACCTCTGGGTCTTGGGAAGCAGGACACTTTAGGAACCGTGAATGCAGACTCTAGAATCAAACTGCTTCAGATGCAAATCTTGTCTTTATCAATTATTCACTGTGGGGCTTTGGAAAAGTTACTTAACCTTCTGTGCCTCACTTTCCTCATTTGCAATATGGGAGAGATAATATCTGCTTTATAGAACTGCTCTGGGGATTGAAAAGATTATAATCATAATAATACTAGTTAACCCTTTTTGAGTACTTACTATGTGCTAGACATGGTTTTAAGCCTTCGTGTTTATTAATTCATATATATTTGAATAATAGACTTGAGAGAACTGATGCTTTGATCCAGAAGAAGAGACACCCTGATAGGGAATTTTAGGCATATGGGCACAATAACTGCAGAAGTGTTTTCGGGGAAGATGGTATTCAAGGGACACCTCATATAAAGCTGAATTATAAAAGCCCTAAAATGTAATGCTAGCACTAGTATCCAAAAGTAACCATATAGGAGATTTTAAAAAATTTACTGGGGTGACACCAGTTAACAAAATTATATATGTTTCAAGAGTACAATTCTATATCATCTGTACACTGTACTGTGTGCTGACCACTCTGAGTCAAGTCTCCTTCCATCATTATTTATTCCCCCATACCCTCTTCCACTGCCAGCAATCCCCACACCATTGTTCATGCTTATGGCTTTTTTCTCTATGCCTCCACATACACCCTTTATATAGCAGATTTTTATAGAAAGAATGTACGTCCATTGGATTTCCACATTACTAATGACATTTCTAAAAACCTGTGTATAGCCATTTCCCCATTTATAACCCACCTCCAATAAACTCCAATGGGCCTGACTATGGCAGTGAAGATATAAATATGACCAAGGAATTCCCACTGTACGCGGAGGTCTACTAAGCTAAGGAGTCCCAATTGTGTTTTAGTTCAGAGCTGTTTCATCACATAAGCAGTAAAATATAGAGATGTGGAATAACAACCACCATGTACTAAGCATCTAGAAGGTGCTAATCATCTTGCCTGGCACTACACACACTTTATTTTTACACCTCATGATAGCCCTGCAAGGTAAAAAAACATTTGGCGTCATTTTACAGATGAGGCAAATAGTTAAGAAAGATTGAGGAACTTGCCTGGGTTACAAAGTATTGAACAAATAGCTGAGGTACGATTAAGCCCAGGTAGATCTGATTTCAAAGTCCATTTCCATCACTACACCTTGAGACTTCTCTCATTTTTTTACTTACCGGGCATGATGGAATATGAAAAACACAAACTGTATTACCTGCTATGGAATATTCATTAAGTGTTTGATTTGTTATTTAATCATCTCATTTAATCCTCACAACAATCCTATGAGCTAGGTACAAATATTAACCACTATTTTACATATGAAGAAACTGAGGCAGAGACAAAGGAAGTAACTTGCTCAAGGTCATATAGTGTGTGTTAGTCCTGGAACCTGAACTAGGGTCCACTCTTAACACCTATGCTCTAGAGTAGCGCTGTCCAATAAAAATATGATGTGAATGAACCGTGTATGTAATTTTAGTTATTTTATTGTTGTTCAAGTACAGTTGTCTCCATTCCCCCCCTCTACTCCCCCTGACCCCAGCCAAACCCACCTCCCTTCCTTCCTTCCTCCCTCCCCCTTGTTTTTGTCTATGTGCCCTTTATAGTAGGTCCTGAAAACCCCATTATCCTCTCCCACCTCCCTTCTGGTTAGTGTCAGATTGTTCTTAATTCATGTATTAAATTTTAAATTGTCTAGTTGCTGCATTAAAATGTGAAAAGATACAGGTGAATTGAACATACTTTACTTCACCCAATATATCCAAAATACCATTTCAACATATTGTAAATACAAAATAATTGAGATATTTTACTTTTTAGTACTTAGTCCTCAAAAGCCGTATTTCTTGCACATCTCAATTCAGACTAGCCACATTTCACGGGCTAAATGGCTACATGTGGCCAATGGCTATTGTATTGGACTGGGTAGCTATAGATCTTGATGGAGAGGCTAAAGACCGAATGGAAAAAGAGGAGCTTTGATTTTCACTGACCTGCAGATGTGTCCTCAGAAAGGTTTTTCTTTTGGTATATTCAAAGTTGTTTCTCATGAGAAGATACAAAAGTGCAGATGCTTCATTCCTCGTCGAGCTGATCTTCGAGGTGCAGCACTTTAAGACCTCATAGCAAAAGGCAGCACACATGTTTACCCTTCCTTTGAAAAAGGCCGAAGGAAACTGAAGAACAGAAAAAAACATAAGTATCTGAAAACCCAATCATACAAATCAATGAACTATCAAATGCCTACTACATTCCCACCTGAAACTACGCTAGGTGCTCTGAGGATACATAACGAACATAACTAGTTTGGGTTCTCTGCTCTCGAGAACCCAAACTAGTTAAAACCATGAAGGCCAGTATGTATCAGTGACAAAACAATTCAAGTCTGTATAGGTCACTACAAAAAACGTGAGGTACTGAGACTCAATGCTACGGATTGAGAAGAGCTCAGCACCGACTGGAGAAAAAGATAAGCGGGTTCTTGATAATGAGTTAAATTAATGAATGACTGAAATGATGAATGACTGACAGTTCTCAATCTGCCCCGTAAAAATGGGAAGGACAATCTACACACTTATTCTCCTGTTTACATAGAAACAGTTCATTATATTATGAACTTCCAAATGCTGAGCAAATTATAGTGGGGATCTATTATTCAGCAAGTGAAGTTGATGTTTTAACAAAATGAGGTATAAATGAAATATACGCACACATACATACATATGCATACTCTACCCATAAAGTGTTAAGATACATTTTTCATAGGGAAAGTAGTCAATATTATCTTAACAACTTTGGTGACAGATGGTTACAATACTTATCGTAGAAATCACATCTGAGGAATGTGTCAAATTACTATGCTGCACACCTAAAAGTCATAAAATATTGTATATCCACTATAGTTTAAAAGACATATTTTGGCACAGAACGTGAGTAAAAAGTGATTAATACTCAAAACAGCTAAGTGGCTGTTACTTTGAGAATATATTCAGTGAGCCTTGTGGAAGACAAAGTGTACATATAACATAGGCTTGTTACAAATCTGCCATGTTTACATGTGTAGGCAAGCAAGGAGGAAGCTGATTCAGGGTACACAATGGATGTTTTTCAGGGAGTGTGAAGCTAGAGATCCAACCCCCCTTTATTTTATCCTCACCCAAGGACACTATTTTTCATTGCTTTTAGAGAAAGAGGGAGGGAGGGAGAAAGAGAGAAATGTCAATGCATGAGAGAAGCATTGATCAGCTGCCTCCCTTACGTGCCTGGACTGGGGGGTCAGGGTTGAGGATGAAACCCACAACCTAGGTATGTGCCCTGACCAGAAATCAAACCCACAACCTTTCAGTCATAGAACAACACTCCAACCAACTGAGCTGCGCTGGCCAGGGCAAGAGGGTCGACCTTTTTAAAACCAATTCTTGGGAATCTTGAAGTTAAACCCATCTGTAGGAGTCTACCTTCTTTTTATCATTTTAACACCAAGTGCAATGCTGTGCAGATAATGAATGTTTAATAAATGTTTTCTGATTAGCAACCAGGAAATCTCATCAACGGTTTCACCAGATTAAAACAAATTTGCTGGACAAGAGATTCTAGCATGGAAATGAAGGTGTATGGGAGGGTATAGCTGTAATGCTCTTCATTCATTATACTGTCTCCTACCCACATCATTTCTCTGAGTGGGCAATGGCTAAAATCATCTGTGATGTCCTAAAACTGTCGAATCCAATGGACCCCCTTTCCCCCATATCTGTATCTCATAATAATGTTCACACTCTTCCCTTTTGGCTTCCATGATATCCTCCTTTCTTACTTTTCCTCCTACTTCTGTCACTGCTCCCTTTCACCTCCTCTACAGATTTCATGTCTAACCCCTTTCATGTTATTTTTCTCCAATGTTCTACTGTTGACCTGTTTTTTAGTTCTTCCTCTATACACACTGCAGGAGAAATGAAATCACTTCCATGCCTTTAACTAACACTCATATGCTGATCTCCCTAGTTCGCTATGCTCCAGCTAAACTGGGCTTTAAGTCCCCAGAATTTCAACCTCTTACCCAACTCCGGGCCTTTGCATATGCATGTTCTTTTCCCTAGAATGCTCTTCCTTGAGCTTTTCAAATGGCTGGCCCCTTTTCATATTTCAGGTCTCATTTTAAAAGTAACAAAGCTATCTAAAGTGAAAAAAAAACCCTCTCACAAATCATTATACTCTTATCATGGCACTCTGCTTCCTTCCTGAACTTATCATATGTACTATTTTGTTTATCTGTTTATTTTCTGTCTCTCCCCTCACCCCCAGGGGACTCAATAAACATAGCATAGATGAATACGTGGACAAAGACTCCACATTTAGCTAACCCTGATCTTTCTCCAGAGCAGAGCTGCTACCAGTACTGCAGCTATAACTGGATATCTTTTAGGCACCCTAAATTCAACAGGTCCACAAAACAGAGCTCATTACCTTTTATCCCCAATGTAGTTTTTTCTCTGATTTTATATCAGCCACCATAACCTACTAAACAATAAATAAACTGATGACCAAATTCTATAAATTCTATATCCTTCCAATGTCTTATATCTGCCTTTGACTCTCCATTTCCATTGTCCTACTTTAGGTCCTTATCTTTTATGTCAATGCAACAAGTTGCAACAAGTCTTCTTTGTGCTTTTAGTCTCACCACCCACCCATCTTCCACACTACTTTTTACAGACATTTCCCCCCTACGCAACAATTCTCTGTTAATATAAATCTCTTTGCATTACTTCAATACTCCCTGATGCCTGACAGATGAAGCCTAACTTCTAAAATGTGTACATAATTCATCTGGTCCCCACTTACCTCTTCATTCTAACTAACTCCTAGCTCCACAGCTACAGAGAAACTTGCTAAATTCGCATGTTTCCTCTCCTCTGCCCACCTGCAGTTCTCCGTAGACTACTTTTATCCTAATGGTATTTGTGGATGTAGACATGTGTATGTGTGGGTGCATACGTCCTTGTTCTGGAAAATGAGCCCTCCGGCTATATCCCTGACACAGTATCTATCAGCAGTTAAGAGCTTACCCAGTAACTGTTACATTACTTTTGAATCTCTTTCCCTTAGTTTCTTATAAGATTCTTGTATTTGACTCAGTTTTCCATTTATTTATAGATTTTGTTAAAGACTAGGAATTAAAAAACCTTCGAATCCACCTAAATTCTGTATCAATTCAATGCAACATGTAATAATGTCTTAGCTATCCTATTACGTACATTAATTTAATTTTTTTTATCTTGTTAGAGTTACACATACCAGGGGGGAATGCCTAAACTAGGCCTTAATTTTAACTCCATCTTGGTTTATGATGCTTCTCACTGCATTCAAAGGCTATCAGAAGCAGACCAGGAAGGAATATTTGCTATCTGTTTCAGTCATGTTACCCCTGGAAGTCTAGCCTGAGGTATCTTTTTAATCAGGTCAGTTGCCTGAAAATGTACAGGCCACAGGTACAATTAGCACTGAATAGAAGGGCTCACTCATTTGACCACATAGTCAGTGTCTATCATTTGCAAGACATCACACAAGATCTCTGGGGTTATAAAATTCAGTAGCTGCTTTCAAAGTACTTATACATGAACGCACTAATAGCGCACATATTTTCAGCATAATACTTTACTTTAAAACGATTTTATTTATTTATTTTTAGAGAGACGAGGAGAGAAACATCCATATGGATCAGCTGCCTCCCATATGCACCCAACCCACTGAGCCACACTAGTCAGAGCTTCAGTATACTTCTTTAAAAAGAAGAACGGAAGTAGTAGCAAGGCTGTAATATGAACATGTTACTTTTGAAAGGAGCTCACTGAAAAAGGTCCAGCAATGACAAGGTGAAATAAAAAGCATGTTCTGCTTTTAGGGGATTTTTGGTCAGACCCTCTGTACTTGGATGTTCTGTATCTATATTTGCGCAAGCAGTACTGACTTAATTTAATTTGGTCCGTACCTCAGGTCTCTTGATGTAATCTCAATGATCCTCTTTTCTTCCTGCCATGAAGCAAGCCCACTAGCAGTTACAGAGCTTTTTTCCTTACCTTACTAATGAAAGCTCGCAATGAGGCAAATACATGTTTCAGTGAGACTTCAGATTGTCCATTTTTAAGAAAAGCAAGATGAATATCAAATACTTTTCTCATTAATGGGTTGTGGCCATCATTATTTAAAAGTTGACTCTATAAAACATGAAAAAATACATTTTGTAGAAATAGTTTATACCACCCATCCCCCAGAATGAGAGGACTCTACAATACCTGTTTATCAATCCACTGAAAGTTTCACAAAAACCAAAGGTTTACTTTTAAAACATCTGTGTCATCCTTCAACTTGGAAATCTCAAAATACTACATAAACCACATCTATACTTGATTCTATCATTTTAAGCATACGTGAAAAAAATATTTTTCCACACCAAATACAAACTAGTATGGGAAGAGGAATTTCTATTAAACTAAACATATTACTTCTCAATGAAGAAATCAGTAAATTTAAAATGGACACAAGGCAGGTTGCCTTTGTATTTCTCTGAGGAGAACCAAATAATGTTAGAATTAAGGAAAACACCAGTTTTACTTTAAAAGTCCATTATCTAATTTACTTTTCAAAGTATGTTTAGTATAAGATATGCTTAGCCTCTGGTGAAAAATTAACCCCTCTATGAGTAAAGAAAGTAACAGGTATCACAACTGAACAGACCATGTAAATTGTTTTAATGTTCCTTGTAAAGAGAGACAGAAAAGAAATATCAAATGTAGAGAAATATCTACTGGATTGTGAACTTAAAAAAAAAACAACACATTGGTTAACTTCTCCAGCCCTATTCTCCTATCCCTCAAAAAAACTAGCAGGTTACAACTTGGCTGAAAACCACCACCAAAAACCAAAAGAATATGCAAAGTTGTGACAAGTCTAGCATCAACAGCCAGAATCCATGAATGGTGTTAGATTTTTCTGGCTCTTTCCCTTAGTCTACCTCCAAGCATGGTGTGGACTCTCATGATGACGGGCCTAGATCCAAATCCTGAGTCTGCCACATACCAGCTCTATGGCATTAACGTCCCTGTGAGCTTCTGTTTGCTCGGTTTCCAAATGGGAATAATATCAGCTGTATCAGAAAGCTATTATGAAGATTAAAAGTGAGTTCATATCTGTATTTTTACATTTATTAAGGTATAATTTACACACCATAAAATTTACCTATTTTAAGTGTACGGTTCAATTATGTTTAGTATGTTTACAGAGTTATGCAACCATGCCAATCCAATTCTAGAGCATTTCCATCACCTCAAAAACATCCCTGGTACACATTTGCAGTCACTCCCCTTTCCCTACCCAAACCCCACAATAGAAAACTGAGTTAATATTTGTAAAGCAGTTAGGGTAGTACCTGACATCTACCAAAAGGCATGTTTGTTAATTAAATAAGCATCTGAATAGGAGGAAGGAATACAATACAAGCCTTGAGACCAAATATCCTTATTTATTGGCACAATGAAAAATGAATTTGGTTTGCTTTTCAAATGAAAACAAACAATATTTCATAAAGGGATTCTGAAGGCTATCTTTTCTTAAAAATTATTTTATTGTTGTTTGATCATAGTTGTCTACATTCCCCCTCACCTCAGCCAAACACCCCTCCCTCCTTGCTTCCACGTTCCCCCTTGGTTTTGTCCACGTGAAGGCTATTTCTTATCAGTATAATAACTAATTCAGTTTTCCCTTATGAGACTCTGAAAAGTATAAAAGGGGGAGAAAAGAAAAAAATTACCTGTATAACTCAGGTGAAAGTAAGATTTTTCACTTTGAGTTCTCATAATGGTGTTACATTATAGCTATATAGTTTTTACTCTTCAAAGCACTCTCACATCCATTGTCCCAGTTTACTCCTTTAATAACCCTGCAAGGTCACTGCCTTTCCCTTATTCTTTTCAATCATAGCAATGCTGATTCACACTGTGAGGCAACATCTAAGAAAAAACACTAGGCACCTGACTAGGGAAGCTAGCCAGCCTGTCTGGACATCACCTAGCTTAGGAAGACAGCTCATCAAAAGAGGCATTTGAGGAAACCAATTCAATCATAATGTGGACTAAAAATGACTGCCTATCTTAATAAAAAGTATGAAATAGAACGATTTTTAAACACAAAACTAAAACAGTTGAATTTAAGAGGCAGAGGGGAGCTTGAGAACAAATTAGTCCAATCCTTTCACTTCATGGATGTGAATCTCGCCGAATTCCCAAGGTCACACAGTAGCCAAACTCCATCTGCCATACAAATTGCCTGATTGTTCAATGGGACTTTCTCAGCACACTAAGCTTCCTCTGACTGGTTACTTTTTGTATAATGCTTTCTTTACAGTGATGCATGCTGAATTCTAACTCTTTATTTTTACCTTGAAGCACTGGGTGAAAAATGATATGGTATCTAGTACTGTTAAAGAAACTTCAGTAGCAGTATTGCCTTCAAGAAGTGCCTGATGGAAAATGTCGGCTTCAGTTGTTGTAGAACCTAGGGGGGAAAAGTACATTATAACTGCCACACCCAGAGATTCACATAACAGTTCTGAATGATTTTTGCCCTCCAAAAAACTCAGACAGATGATAGGAGGCTGTCAATATGTGCAGATCTAATGAGTTTCACAGTATTTATTCCTGAATGAAATATGGTCTTGGTTAATCACGTCTGAGTTTTCAGTTTTCTATCAACAGCTCTGCACACATAATTACGTACCCACTTCTGACAAGATTTCATTGATGAACTGTGGTGATGTTACTAGGAAACAAATAATGTGGGAGGCATTTTAGGCCATGCAGGCTGTAAGACGCATTTTTTAAAAGTCTTGAGTCTGTTAGCTCAGGGCCCATCTGCTCAAGACATTTGTTTTTATTATTAGTCCTTATCACAAGGTCACTTTTGCTAGCTTCCTTTTCTGCAAGCTTCAGAGAACTGTATGGAAATTAAAGTTTTCCTACTCTTTAGATTTTTTATGAACATTTGCTTTTCAGAGGATAGTTTCCATTGTCCTACTTGCGTTGTCACTACTTCAACCTGTGTGAAATACACTTTCATCAAATTCATGTTTACAATTCTTTAACTTTTGCAGTCAGCTCAGTATGTGTAATCCCTTAAAATCATTGAACAATACTAATTCTCAATAAATATTATAGGTACTATTATGTTATACCATTACACTATTACTTACATTAAAGTTTAACAGTAGCAATGAAGGATATCCAATGTAAGGACAACAATTCAGTGGGAAAAATAAATTTCTTTAATACTGAAGTAAGGAAAAAATACCATTACTTAAAATTGCTGAAAAATGCATATTTTATTACAGTCATGTATGGTGAAAAAATGGTACATAAATACAGATATGCAAATAAATCCACGTATGGGAAATCATTTTCAATCGCACTGGTTATTTTGAACCAGGACTTCTTTAAGGTTAAATAGTATTAATAGGTCTGTTTCAAATGGATACCCTACACACGTTTTCACTTACTATGATTAAGTGTAAATGAACTTTCCAGGCTACTAAGATGCTGAAGCCGGGCCTGCATTACTCCTGATCTGTTTCGAAGAGCTGGCATGGTTTGTGATTTGCGGTCTACTCCAAAGTGTTTTGACAGCCAGGCATCATGCACCCTAAAATAAAATGTAGTTAGGAATTGGAGTACTATAATATTATGTCTCAATGTTGAGTGCTTTTTTCTTCAAGTAAAAAAAAAAAGATTAGGTTTCTACATAAACACTACAGTATGATCAATATTCTTCCAGTTATTACTTGGCTTAAATAAGATACCACTGAAAATTGAATGAAGTTTTAATGTATATACAAAAGAGTTGATACTATAAGAATATAATTAAGAAATTTAGAGAGGCATTTACTTCTGTCCTCCTCATCAAAAACATCAGTGGAAAGTGGACAACACTCAAGATTCAGTCTTTTCTCAGGCAGTGAGGAAGGACAAGAGTCAGTGAAAACAGTGAGAGGGCCACTCAAAAGTTGAAATGTGAGGTGGGGGACAGAATTCTTGGATGTTTAAGAATGAGTGCCAAATGTTTGTGAACTTAAGTTAAACTTGGACCAGACACTTTTACTGTTTAAACATGTCTATTGCAAGACTTTGCAATTTTTTCCTTTAATATTAAGAGTTCCGCTAAAAATTTACTATGGGGTCATACAAAAATGAAAGAAGAAAAGAGAGTATGTCTATTCTCTTGGTAACACAGTGGGAGAGTCAGCAGAATGTTACAGGTTAAGGCTCATGGTGGTAGTTACCATGCCAGCTTCAAGCCATGAGGGAAGACATTAGAAATTGTCACTCAAATTTCCTATTATTAGGATGTTCCAGAGACTCAGCAATTATAAACTCCATCTAAACAGCCTCTTCAATTTTGGGAAGTGCAATGGAATTTAACATAAAAAAATGGACTCACATGAACAAGTATAAAGGACACATGGACAATAACTAAGGGTGGAGGGTGGAAATGGGAGGGAGGTGGGGAGCACGGGGCGGGCAGGGCTGGGAATATAAGACAGAAAGCTGTACTTGAACAAGAATTAAATTAAAAAAAGTTTAAAAAAATGAACTCAAGATTATATGAGTTACTTTAATGACTAACTCTTCCTCTAAAACACATCTCATTGAAATAGTTAAATAGTATCAATAGGTCTGTTTCAAATGGATACCCTACACACATTAAGAAAAATAAGTAATATTTTCCTTAGGGTTCCTCAAATGTTTTTGAAATATTTATTTCAGTATGCCATAAACAGCAAAAAGAAGAAATAGAAAATTAATAATGTATATTCCACTCACTGTTGCAAATTTCTGCTTATTTAGCAACTGAAGTGAGTACTGATAGTTTGTAAATGAAAGTACAGACTGCACAATTATTCTCACTTTATGGTTTCCTGCCTTCTCCTGGATCAAGCCCTTTCTCACACATCCTTTAGAAAAGACAGCATTTATTCCAGGACTAGGATGGAAACTCTGCATATAGGGCCACCATTACCCTATGCAAAACTTAAATGTATCAGCTCACATTAGTTTAATTTAAACTTTGAGTTGAGATATGTGACATAAATCATGGGTTGTCCTTTTTTAATTTTACTGAATTCACTGGGGTAACATTGGGTAATAAAATTATAAAGTTTTCAAGTGAATTCAAAATGAATAATCTAATTTTTACATTGTGTGATCAAGATTGCCCTCTGTTGGAAGAATAGGAAAAAAGTAGAAATTTCCATGCTATGGGAATTACCTTGCTATGTTTCTTTTCCCCATGTATCTAAAGTGAAACAAACACACTCTAGAAAGAAAAACAGTAGCATGTTAGTAAAGTAGTATCATTCTCTGCAATTTAACAAGTAATATTTGAAAAGCCATGTGTTTCAAAGAATGACCACTTAAGTCATATTACAATATACATTTTGGTAGACAGAAATAAATATACACATTATCTACTTAGGGGCCTGCCATATATCTTTCTACATTTGTTAAAATTACATCAGCATCAAAAAAGCTAATATCTTCAGATACAATTTTAATAACATAAAAAAACCTATCAATGTAAATCATCCTTTGTGCTCTATAACATCAAAACAAAGGTCTCCAGTGTAGTTATTAATACCTAAAAAAGGTCTTAGGCCCTGGAAATTGGGGTAATTGCTATACTTTTTTTATAATGACATTAAAATACTTTCTATTATTGAAAATGTCAAACACATACAAAATTACAGAGAACAGCATATTAACCTCCCAGGTGCCAAGCACCCACCAGCCTCAACAATTATGAAGTCATAGCCATACTTGTTTAACCTCTACCCTGAATAGGTCCTCTGCTCTCCCTCCATTCTCCCTACCTCTCAGAATTTTTGAAGTAAATCCCCAACATCATATATGTAATTTTTAAAAGATTTTATTTATTTGTTTTTAGAGAGAGGGGAAGAGACAGAAACATCAATGTATCATTGCCTCTCACATGTCCCCTACTGGGGACACAGCCTGCAACCCAGGCATGTGGCCTGACTGGGAATTGAACTGGCAACCCTCTGGTTTCCAGGCCAGCACCCAATCCACTGAGCCACACCAGCCGGGGCCAAATATTTTCATTAGTAAATATTTCAATATAATTAGAGTAGTTTATTTTCTTTTTAATCTTACCTGCTATTTTGTTCGCTACCATTTTCTTCAAACTTTTGATAAATATTTATGCATTGATTACCCTCTTTGTGCTTTGGTAGATATGCACGTACAATATATATATATGTGTAATATTTAAAATTTTCCTGTATTTCATTATAATCTTGTTTTCATTAATAATGTAAAAATAGCTCAGCATACTATACAGAGTGGGGCAAAAGTGGGTTTATAGTTGTTCATATGAAAAATACAATAATAAAGAAATAATAATACAAGAATAAATTGTTTTGCATACTAACAACTGTAAACTTACTTTTGCCCCACCCTGTATAGAATATCTTCCCACTTCTACAAAAAAAAAATAAGACTAGATTTTTTCAAGCACCTTGGAATGAAGATACCTATATCAATCTTTTCATCTATGCATTTCTGAAGTGGGTGGAATTACTCAGCCCTATCTTACAATACAAATTCTAAATTCCAATAATTGAAACTGCTCTATTAAGCCAGTATCTGCTCTGAATGATTTAGAACAGCTGATTCCACTTCTAGTTTCCCAAATCACAGAAAGTCTCCTGTTAGATTATAAAGAGGGTCTATCATTAGCTAGTTTTTTGTAATATCACAAGCATTTCATCACTATGTTTTTCTATGTGTGAAAACCTGTATGTCAGCATCTATATTATCAAAAGAGTTGAACATTTCCTACAGTATTAGCAAATAAGATGTTGAAACCAGGAAAAAGGTAATATTTTATTATATGCAAAAATTAAACTCCCCCAAATAAGAGGAAAATTTATGAAAACAAGTTAACTTACTCTAAAAGTATAAGAATGTTTATGAGCTCCTGAGGAGATACTTTATTCCAGTAAGTTAAGAGAGTATCTGAAAAATGGAATAAATAGTTAGTTATTAAAATTAGAGCAAATAACATTGTGAATCCCAAAGTACTAATAACGTAACTTTAGCAACCATCAACTCCTGGCCATTTCTGTCTAATACACACACTGTATTCTTTTACATTAATTTCAAATATATCCTTTAATCTGTAATTATTTTAACTTCAACATTTTTATTTTGTAAGTGTCCTTTTGGGATAACTTATTTCAATCTTCATATCATCCCTAAAAACAAAGGAAGGGAAGTAGACCGGGTCTTTTCAATGAACTTCTCAACATTTTATGCAAGATGGTATATTTAAGGGCATTTTGCTGAAGGGCAGGGGTGTCAAATACATTTGCCTACTACTCAAAGGGCTCTCTAAAGCAAAAAGTCTGAGAACTGTAAACTTCAGAAGAGACAATTTTTCCCTCTTCTTTGCCTATGGATTATAAACTCTGAAGTCCTAGCAACACACACACACATTCCAACTATTTCAGATATAAAAGTGCTTTAAATCTATCATATATACATATCTTTTTACCTATTTCTTCAAACACACCTACTTACAGAGATTCTTAAAAAAGGAAATTTCTGCCACTTAACTTTCCAATCCTTTTAAATCCTATTAGATACAGCTAATGCTGTGAGCAGATCCTCCTCTAAAAATGTAAACATGTCGGAGACATAGCGGAACTATGCAAATGACCATATTGCAAGCCCAGCTAGAAAGCCTTGAAGATAGCAATGGAGGACTAGGCAGTATTGGTCATAGGGGGGAAGTAAAAAAGAGGGAAGTATGAGGGCTTTTTATTTTACTTCCGACTTTAAAGACTATGAGTACTGACAGTTTCCAATGATTATAAAATACTGATCATCAAAGATAAAGATGCTAGAATTCAATCAAATTAGTTTTTTTAAATATTAATCTAAGAGTAACTTCCGGTTCCCCCCACCCCCGAAATCCCCTGCCTTTGGATGCTTCTCAGCTCAGAGAAGCTGGACACCCAGAAGTCACCGGGTTTCCGGCCTCTTCATAACGGCAGAGTGAAGGCGCCATCTTCCTTTTCCTGCGCGCTGGCTTTGCTCGTGAAAAGACTGATACCACCTTTCCACCAGAAATCCGGGACTCTTTCTTTCCGTACCTGAGCCGATCCTGAGCCGTTCCTGAGCCACCCCTGCGCCCACACCGTGCCCAGAAGAAGTTTCACATAAGGTCTGTGAAAGGGGTGACGGGTTTATCCCTGCCGCAGCCTATCTCAAGTCGGAAACTCTTAAACCGTTTCCTCGCCAGAAGCGTCAAGCCATTGTCTGTCTAAACCGTTTCCAAATCCCAAACCGGTGAGACATGATGCAGGCAGGGAACGAGGGTGGCGAAGACAGGAAAGATGATCAGATATATCCAGAAACTGCTAAATTGTCGTTCAGTGTATGTGACGTGTCGAGCGACGAATTTAAAAAAACCTGGCTAAAACTCAAAGAGCTCCACGATAAAGAGCTACAATGTTTACGGGCAAAATTGACCAGTTTGAGGAAAGAGCGATTGGCAGACAAAAGGAGGACAGCCTCCAAAGTCAAAATTAAAGAGTTGTCGGAGCAACAAAAAGTCCTCAGTGACACCATTCAGGCCTTGCGACAGCAGTTAGAATCAAAAACGTGTCAACACTGTACAGTGAATGAAACATATAGGAGTTCACTACAGCAAGAATTTAATACTATGCAGCAAGAAAACCTTAAGTTTATTGCTGAGCTCACTGCAGAAAGGGATACACTAAGAGAAGAAAATAAAATGCTTTCCGAAAAACTTAAATTGTCCCAGCAAAAGTTAAGTCCTGTTTCATCCAGTGATGATGACTTTATTCCTTGTGCTCAAGGGACTGCCTCAGTTTTTATGGTCAGGGACCCTGAGGAAGAAAAGGATGTGTATCAGCCTTTGAAATTTTTAGAGCAATTGCTAGGTCCCGAAGAGGTAGTATCCGAAGAGGAAAAGGAAGAGCAACAAAATCTGCAGCTTCCACCTATATTTCATAGTCCTGACCTCTTTGACATGGCAGATACCTCTTATGAAATTCTTGCCTCTGACACCAGCAGTAAGCCTACCACAGAAGGTAGTGACTACCAGAAATCACCTGTTTTTCCCTCAGTATCTTATAGTTTTCAAAGAGGGCGTGAGTTTAAAACTGTCTCAAACCTTTCTGAAGACAAGCTTGGCCAGGCAAAAGAGAAAGAGATGGTTATAGATAAGACCTCTTCTCCTGTGTGCTTCCCTTGTAACAGTTCCAGTATTGCTGAAGAACAAAACCCAGAAATTCAAATAGTATCTGAAACTTCAGAGGAAAATATGCCTGAAAAGCCAACCAAATCTAGCCCTTTTACAGCAGGAAGTGAAACGGGCTCTATAAATCTACCTCCTTTAGACTACACAAACAGAAAAAGATCAATTGGTATTCCTCGTTACAACATTGGGGGTTCAGAGATAGACGACAATTGCCAGATAGCTTCCAGTAAACAAGCAACTCAGGGAAAAAATACTAATGAATCTACAGGTGTTGCTAAGCCTCAAGGTAGTAACCAGAGTTGCACTTTGGGGTCTAGGATAAAAAGAAAAACCAGGATGCAGTCTCAAAGAAGGAAGTAGCTATCCCTGTCCTCTTAAAGAAACTGTTTTTCTCTCACAAAAGGACAGTTTTGCAGTCAATTCATACTATGTAACTGATGACCTCTGACTCTTGATTCCATTTCTCAGGACAATAATAAACAAGGCAATAGGACTAAAACATAGTTTGGAAAATGTCTAAGACTTTAAACAGTGAATCACTGCCAGTTAATAAACTACAAAGACCAAATATTTAGAGAGAAGCTCCCTCTACTTCTACAAGAATCTTTTTGTTGAAATTAAGTTACTACTGTTTATGAAACAATTAAAGCCCAGAGAAGACCTGAAGGGAATTCAACATTTAAATGCATATGGAATGACTAAAATAAATTATTAACCTGACTAAGGAAAGTAACTACCATACATCCACTGATGAGGACCCAGAAGCCAGTGCTTTTTGGAATAAAATGAATATGACTTTAAAGATATACAGCATATGACTTTACATGTGCAAAAGATAAGAAGATGTGACACAGACTGTGTACTACTTATTAAAAATGTGCTCTTAAAAATCAAAAAGCGAAAGTAGAAGAGAAACCTAATTAACAAAGACCAAATATTTAGTAAATAAAGGTCAACATTTACAAAAGAACGAGGACCTATGAAGTTCTCAAGAAAAGCAGTTATGGTTCTAGCCATGACATTAAAAAAGCAGCCAGGAGCTTGTCACTGGTAAATGGTATGTGTGCGTGTGGTACATGCTGTGTGTGTGTGCTCATGCTACATGTGTATGCACATGTAATGGAGTGGAAGAGGGGAGAACAAGTCTGCAATGCACCTCTCCCTCCTCCATTCTTCTCTCCACCACCCCCAACCCAATCTTAACTTTCCCTGAGTTGGGTAATGATTTTTTTCCCCAGTTTTTTCATGTGTCTTTTGAGTCTTTTGTTTTAAACAAATTTATTGAGAAAACCTTATGTACCATAAACTCACTCACTTAAACAGTACAACAGTTTATAGTACATTCAGAGAGTTGTAAAACCATCACCAGTTTTACAATATCTTCATCACCCTATGAAGAAGCCCCCACACATGTTAGCAGTCACTGCCTACATACATTCCCCGCTTTTTCACTTTGTGGGAAGACATAAACAGTGAACTACAGCTGTGGTTGTTAACTGATCCATCCTCTCCTGGTACAAAATACCATCAGGTTGAAAATGATCTTTCTCTCCTCATTTCTTTCCCAAAATATGGAGGCCCATCACACAGCCTGAACATATTTTAAGTCATACATTCTTATAACTTAAAAATGCTAATTATTTTGTCTGTTTAAGATTTTATTTATTTTAGAGGGGGAGGAGGGAAGAAAAACAAGAGGGAAAGAAATATCGAGGTGAGAGAGAAACATGGATCAGCTGCCTCAGATGCGCCCTGACCCAGGCCCGAATCTGCGACCCAGGCATGTGCTGTGACGGGGAATCGGCCCAGCAACCCCTACGCCTTGCAGGATGATGCCCAACCAACGGAGCCACGTCGGTCAGGATTTATCTACTGTTTCATTAATGTACCTTAGAATTTATTGTTCATGTCTAGATATTGGTTTGTTATAACATCTATCAACCTACTTTGTTTTATTATTATTTATCCTGTATTACAAACAAGATTTAAAGCAAGTAAATAGAAAATAAGTAAAAGATAATGACTGATGCTCAAAACCCAGGTGCTTTTATGTTATTCCTTCTTGCATATTGTTTTTTTGAGTGAAAGTACTCAGGAAAGGAAGGGACAGGAAAGGGAGAGAAATGTGTGAATAAATGTAGTATTTGGAAAAAGATAAATTGATTTTACTTAAAGATCCAGAAGGCATGTAATTTATGGCGCTCTTTTAGTCATACTGTATCATACAATGTAAAAGAGAAAGTGATAATACTAGTAAATAATATGAGGGGAGACCCCAAAAACTCAGAATTTATTTATAAAACATTGTGTATTTATTCTTATGTGTTTACACTTCAGTCCCCTTCAAAGTACTTTCCATTTGATGCAATACACCTATTGAGATGTTATTTCCACTGCTCAAAATAGTTTTTGAACTCCTTGATTTTGATGCCTTTTGGTGCTCTGCCATTTTTTGTTTCCCCTCTTCTGCATTGGCAAAACATTTTCCTTTGAAAGTTGCTTGGGGTGAGATCTGGTGAATAGGGAGGGTGGGGCATCGGGAATCTGTCATTTTTGGTCAAAAACTGCTGAACATTCAGTGCAGTTATAGGCAGGAGCGCTTGTAAATCGCCCATCATGAAACGGGCAAACACGTTTAAAGAGTCTTCAAAAAAATTCAGTGAAGCTGAATGCAGCCTCTCATTCCCAATGCCAGCTGGTACACCAATTCAGGTGGGTTCCTAGAACACACACTCACCTAGCAGGGGAACCCTATACCATAAGCAGCCTGTCCTCTAGAAGACAATTCTGGGTTTTTTGTGGGGGGAGTCTTACCTCATAATTATACCCCAAAGGGGAAAAAAGAACCTGAAAAAGAACTTGAAAACATATAAAAACCATACAGTGGTAGTATGAAAGCAACAGTGGCATTTCTTATCCTCAAAGAACCCTTTCTGGTTTTTTGTTCGCTTGTTTTTCCAAACCCTGGGTCAAATAAAACCTGAAGTTTTAAATATGAATTCTGTTAACTTAATTTTTCTGTTTACATTGGTCATTTCATGTATTATATGCTCTGCATGAAAAATGTTTATTTAGCACTTCTAAAATTATTGCCTCATTTTAGAAATTAAATTTTAAATTAAAAAGTTATTTCAAAGAAACAAGTGTTATGTGACTGAAATGAACATGTTTTAAGTTAAAATACAGGAACATTAAGGTCAGAGTTTTCAAAGATGTTTCTAATGAGCATGTGTTCTAGATGAAGGTCAAAGATTTGTTGCATGCATCTGAGCCTGTGGGATAGATGTCTAGTAGAGTCCAGGCTTAATATGCTGGAAACTCACCTTCAGAAATCATTTTTACTATATACAAGTAGCACATCAAGAGGCTTCTGATTTCATACTGATCCAGTCTGTTATACTGGGATACACTGCTCCTTGTAGAACTCTGCCGGATCTGTAATTTACAGATAGGAATTTTGTGAGCAATGTTGGTACAACAGTTTCCTATAGCCTTTAACTCAATAACTTTTATCATTAGTCCTGTTTGGGAAAATTCTAAGCATAAATCCAAATTTCATATTATACTTGAAAGGTAAATGGACTGACTCTTGCTACCACCCCTAGTAATATCACTGAAAATTAACTTGGGTATTTATCATGATATAGTCATGAATACTGTGAATGTTTAATTCCCATAAGCCCTTTGTTTTAAGAGCAAAAATTTAAAATAATCATATGTAGCTACTCTAGGAAAAATACCTTTTTCATCAAGGAGGAACCTAACTAAGGTACATGGAAGTATATGAAACACTTTCAAAACCTCTCCTTGGTGTTTATTAAAATCCAAACTCCAAATTATAGGTCCAAAATCTATCTTAAAAAAGGCTATGACATCACAAGATAAATACATAAGAAGGGCTCAGTAATACTTCAAAACTAGAGCTTCTATAAAATAGTGATGCTCCTATCATTTAATCACTTTTGTTAACATATCTGTTGTTAATTAAGCACGACATGATCTGACCCATTTGGGGATTTATGTGAATAGAGTATAATCTCCTATACAATTTGCTCTTGTCAAAAATCAATACTTTCAGTTGAGCTAAACTGGGCTGGGGGATATACATTTAACAAAGGATTGACCAAGAAAGAACTTTCAGTTGGAGTAAAGCATCTAGGTTCTGAATGCTTGTCAGCTGTGTGACACTGGCAAGTCATTTAACCTCTTTGTCCTTTATTTGCCTTACTTATGACAGTATCTGTTGTCATAATTCTAAATGTTGTGAAGTAGAAACCTTTTTGAATAAATTACTATTTATCCAAAGACTCAAGGAAATACAGTCCAGTGGTTCTCAAAGGATGGTTCCCAGCCAGAAACATCAGTATCACCTGGGAACTCAGAAATACAAATTAGCAGGCCTCACCCAAGGCCCCTATCAGAAACTTGAGGGCTGAGGCCCAGCCATCTATTTCATTAAGCCTCCCAGGGGATTCTGATGCACACTACAAGTGCCACGATATAGGAGAAAAAGTGCTGGAATTAGAAAATCTGGGCCCAGGTCTAGCCCTGACAGAGTTGTGAGACTGTCCTAAATCACAACCTCAGTTTTCATTTGTAAGCTGAAAGTTAAAAAATACTATTTTTATTGACCTTTCTAACTGTAACTCTGTGGTTTTACATAGCAGCATAACAAGGTTTCACTGGTCTAAAATGAGGTTTCACTTACTCAAGGCAAACATATCCCCTAAACTTTAATGTTAGACTTAAAAAACTAAGAAAGAAATGGAGAGTACATTCTGATGAAGTACTATTCAGTATGAACTGGGACGCTGAGATACTCGATTTGGGGCCTAATATTTTTCTCCCACATGAATGTAATTATTATAAAATAATGAAAGGCTGAAATAATCCTGACAGGAAGTGATTTGTTTTAAATCACAAGGTACATTAGGTGTTTTAAACTTGAACCTTCTTCCTGCTCTAGAACACTGACTGTGCTAGGGGTTAAAGAAGGTACTGTAAGTTAGAACTCTTAGAAGATGAATGTCTTGCCCTTTATAAACAGTTTAAGATGTCAAAGTAGCACCTGCTACAATAGAAAGCAACTGCTAAAATAGCCAAAAATTATTGGATGCTTTTTACAAATTCAGGATGGACTACAGGACAGAGCCTCTTATTTACACAACGAAAGACTGTTGTAGCCTAACACTTCATCATTAGGGTTATCCTGTATATTTAGGTTCTTACATTTTCACCAGTGCTGCCCTGTTCTGGAAATCCTGTTGCTCCTTCTGGGATGAGGGAACCTCTTGAGTCTTCCCTCTTAATTCCATGTCCATTTTGAAAAGATCCATAAGCTGGAAATAAAAGCCAAATACTTGTTAGCAACAGGATGAATTATCAAAAATACATTTTAAAATAAGTACTGGGTTAATTAAAGATATGTTTTTGAGATTAAATCTTAATCATCTAAAATTCTGAAGCTCATATATTATTATATCAAAACACATAAGCCAAATAAAGTATAAGCACTTTTTGTGCCTCTTGAAACACTTTACTATGTATAAAACTACAAGAAGTTCCTTGAAAGTCATCAAATAAAGCCACACAGTTTGGGAGATGCTTAGACAAGGAACCTAAACAAAAAAAACGTGGCTGCAAGTGTGAGTCAGGTTTTAATTAAGTTTTAGTAGAAATCATGCTGTGTAGTTTTTACTACATTTCAAAACACAGAAGGACAGGGTACATTCCTAAATAGCCATTTGATGTATGATCTTTAAAGGACTTAATTACCAGTGTCTTTGTCAGCGCTCAGACTCCCCCTACTTGTAGGTGAAGTGAATCCACATGTAAATTCATCTCTGGATGCCTGTAACACAATGTGATACCTCTGTCACTTAAATTTGTACACTAGGGTAAGAAATAAAATTAATAGTATAAAACGATACCCGAATTTTAAACAAAGCTCACTGTGAAAGCCTAAATCAGGTATCAGTATTGGTATTTAGGTGACAAATCTTTAAACAACTGGGTACTAGCACATTGAAGTAACCATGACCTCTGGCTAAGGGACAACTCTAGATGGCTGGTAAAAGCTGCAATTGGTGCAGTCTGGTTCAATTCTCCTGCTTGGAATCGGGCAATGCTAGAAGGAGGGGGTGTGACCAGAAGCCCTAGGTGAACTTGAGCTGAAAAAGAAAAAACAGGTAAATAAAATATTTCCAAATATCATTGTCAAATGTTATGGAGTAAATATAACCATGAGCCATGATGTTTGTGAAGAAATACTGGTCTGACACCCAGGTGGGTGATAAAATTAGGAGCTATAGGTAATCAAGCCATCAAGGAGGCATAGAAGCAGCTTTCTGGGGAACCCAGGACAGGCTTCACAAATCAAGATAGGGGGATTTCCAAAGGAAGATTTAAAAGACACAGTTTAACCTGCCTCCCAACAATGTGACATGGCTACTGAAAGTGTAAAGGTGATTGGTCTTGGGCCATAGAGAACATGGAGTGGGGGTAGAGTAGGAGTTAACAGTCCCACTGGGCAGACATTAAAGTGTAAGCACCATATTTTAATGAGATGATTAGTAAAATGGAGCATATCCAGAAGAGCATAATCAAGATGGTAAAAGGTATGGAATGACAAATGAAGTGGAGATAAACCCTTTAGGTCTAATGTGAGAAAAAAAGTTTTGACTATTACAATGGCAAAAGGTGTTTGGCCAAATGGGAAACTTACAGCCTCCAAAGTTCCTTTAAACCTAAGATTCTGAGAGGAGAAAAAGGCACGTACCAATTGTGATGAGCCAAAAGTGACTCATCAAGAAGTGCCGAGAGGAGGCTATCAAGGGAGGAGAGAAGCAAAGGAACATACTTTAATCCTTGGTGCGTAACATTTTGGCACTGAAGAAAGCTTTTGTTCACTTTTCAAGCTGAATAAATATATAAAAGCAAGAACAGCAAATCTTAAAACACCGAGTAGAAAGGATTTTTTGGTGTTCTCTTGGACCTCGTTACTTAAAAGTGTGGTTCTTGGGCCCTGGCTGGCATAGCTCAGTCGACTGAGTGTGGACTGCAAACCAAAGGGTCGCAGGTTTGATTCCCAGTCAGGGCACATGCCTGGGTTGTGGGCCAGGTCCCCAGTGGGGCCCTTGTGAGAGCCAACCACACACTGATGTTTTTCTCTTTCTCCCTCCCTTCCCCTCTCTAAAAAATAAATAAATCTTTTAAAACAAGTGTGGTTCTTGGACCAGAAGCAGCCAAAAGCTTGTTAGAAAACACATTATCAAAAGCTCTACCCAGACCTGCTGAATTAAATTTTATTTTAACATATTCCCCAGGTGATTCGTATGCACATTCAAGTTCAAGAAATGGAAACCAGGAATAAAAAGTGAACCATTTAGATCAAGGATGTTCAACCTGTGGCCCGCGGGCTGCATGCAGGTCAGGATGGCTGTGAATGTGGCCCAACACAAAATTGTAAATTTACCTAAAACATTATGGCAAAAGGTGTTTGCCATGCCCATTTTGCTGGAGATTTTCTGTGTGTATGATTATGTGTCATGATGTATTTAAAGTGTGGCCCAAGACAACTCTTCTTCTTCTAGTGTGGCCCAGAGATGCCCAAATCTTGGACACTCCTGAATTTAGATTGAGACCATAGAGCATATGATACCAATTCTAAATATGATCAACGAAACAAGATAAACACATTACTACTTACAGAATTAGGCACAGCTGTACAAGAATACAAGGTATCTCGACCTGCTAATCGCTGTATATTTTCCAAAAGCAGTCCAACAAATGGGAGGTACAACTGTGCTATTTTGGCTTGTTGGTTCTGAAAAATAATTATCAGGAGGCAAGCTTATAGGTATAATGATTTCACTTACATGTGGAATCTAGAACACAAAATAAATGAACAAACAAAACAGAACAAAACTGACCATTGCCAGATGGGAGGGAGACTGAGGGACTGGATGAAAAAGGGGAAGGGATTAGGAAGAACAAATAGGAAATACAGTCAATAATATTGTAATAACTATGTATGGTGCCAGGTGGGTGCTAAAGCTATTGCGGTGATAACTTCGTAAGGTACATAAATGTCTAATTGCTATGTCATACACCTGACACTAATATTATATGTCAACTGTGATTAAAATGTATTTTAAAGAACCCTGATAGGTATAAAATATATATGATATATATTTGTAATATGTATTTATTACAAATATAGTTGGCTCCATCTATCAATTTAAAAACTAAAAGCAGGCTAATATCCACAACAAGGTAGTGAAGCCATGAGTCTATTTACACTTTTAGTCTCAAAACTAATTATCACAGAACACTTGATATTTGGATTTATACAGAGTCAAATCACATGCCTCAATTACAACTAACTACATAATGTAAAAGACAAAAGTTTATTGCTTTAATAACAACCTATAAAGCAGATCATATTAGTACTATTCTTTAACTCCAGTAAGGGCTGAATTTCATTAGAGCAGGGCTCATGTCTGCCTTATTACTGCTTCATCCTCAATGCCTGGGCACATAGCGGATGGCCAATATACTTGTTAGCTGAATGGATGGGTAGGTGGGTGGAAGAAGTGAAAAAGCAATAAATTACTGTATTCATTCAAAAAACATGGTTTTGCTTTGATTAAAGCTGCAATTAAAATAACATGATCTTGCCCTGGCTGGCGTAGCTCAGTGGATTGAGTGCCGGCCTACGAACCACACGATTGCAGTTCGATTCCCAGTCAGGGCACATGTCTGGGTTGCAGGCCAGTTCCCAGCAAGGGATGCATGAGAAGCAACCATACATTGATACTTCTCTCCCCCTGTCCTTCCCTTCCCCTCTAAAGATAAATAAATAAAATCTTTAAAAAATAACGTGATCTTGGCCCCCTAAGTCAATTGTAACACTTGGGAGATTGATATATTTATAAATACATAAAGCCGGCCACAACAGTCTTAACTAATGTGGTACCTCTTATACAAATTTATTTATCACTTTTCTGAGCCATAGAGGTTCCTCACCAGATATGTACATACACTCAAATCAGCAAAAACAATTGTTTTCAGGGTACCAGACTTTCCATATTTTGGAACTTTAGGAGGCTTGTCTGGAAATTTAGAGAAGACCTCTAGGGCCCAACATCATAAAAAGTATGGGTGCTTGAAGCCCCTCTCTCTACCCTCACTTTGGCACCATCATTTGTGTTTGACAAATGGCCTCTCACTCAGGCCATCTGTGAATTCTTCGGACCAAACAGAAATAGGAAGTGAAGCTTTGGTTATCCAGGCCCATGAAGCAAAGTTCTATTGGAGAGAATTCTATACTCATTAATACCTGTCTGAAGCTTTTGAACAAAGAGGAAAGGGCATTAGAAGTCACGGAAGGGGTAAAGAGCTTGGCATTTCAATCCTTCCCACAGTCTAAAACTGCAAACACTCAAATGGCATAATGTTTAACTTATTTACAGACAACAGTGGCTGTGAATGTGTGTATACATTTACTACCCTCAGAATTTTAAAAAGTAATGTCCAAATACGTAGTGTAAAATATAGATTGTTCTAAAGTTACAATGGTTCAACTTATGATTTTTTGACTTCACAATGGTGTAAAAGTGATACAAATAATAAATTATATGAGATATTCAATATCTGATTGTAAAATAGGCTTTGTGTTTCATGATTTTTCCTAACTGAGTTAGTGCAAGTGTTCTGAGCACATTTAAGATAGGCTAGGTCAGGATGTTCAGTAGGTGTGTATTAAATGTATTTTCAACTTACAATATTTTCAATATGCAATGGGTTTATCACTATATATCCCCATCAGAGGTCAAGGTGCATCTGTATGTAAAATTTCACCTCTAGGTAAGGCACTAGTGAATTCTCTTTTCCTTCACTTTCATCTAAAGAGATAGGGTATGGGGAATACAACTTCTTCCTTTATGAAGAGGAAGATCATTTTGTGCTTTTCCTGTGAATCCTTTGAAATTACAGCTAATGATATGATCCTACACATTGTATGACGCTTTCCCCCACTACTAGGCATAAGCAGCAGTTAACCAGAACACAGTGGTAACTAGCATTTTTAAAGGTTTGACTAAGCTTGGTTGGAATGGATGACTTTTAAAATATATTTTCATTTAAATATATTATACCACTTAACTTGTGTTAAGTCAATAATCAATATCCACCTAAAAAGGGGCAAATAACAGAGCAAACCACACTAAGGGGAGAAGGTTATTATAATTACAATGAGACAAAAACAATGCAACCTGCAGTAAGTAATAAAGGAACATCACAAAGCTAAGCAGTTTAAACCTACTTTATACAATAATAGAACCACAAAAACTGAGAAAAAATTGTAAGTAAAAAAACTGTAATTAGCCCTGGCCAGTGTGGCTCAGTTTGTTGGAGTATCGTTCCATAACTGAAAGGCTGCAGGTTCCCTTCCCAGTAAGGGCACATAACGATTCCCAGTGCGCACGGGAGGCAACTGATCGATGTTTCTTTCTCTCCCCCTTTCCCTCACTCTAAAAGCAATGAAAACATGTCTTCAGGTGAGGACAAACATTTTCTAATTGTAATTAAAGAAATATAATTGGATACAGATGACAGGCATTTTCTGTTTATTAAAGACAAATGGGAATACTGGAGAAAAAGAAGAAAATCCACCTCCAAGTCAGCTTTCCAACGTGATTATAATAGTAAGTAACATAATTTTATTTCTATCTGAATGTAAAAACAAAGGGACAAATTATGAAACAATATGTTACACCTGGAGCCATTTGATGGAGGGTAAGTTATTGTAAATCCATATAGTATACTTTTTCAAGTCCATAGGATTTAATGTTAATAAGATTTCAATACATATGTTAAAGGTACAGCAAACAGCAAATAGAGCTGTGGCCTTCACACAGTGATCCATGTGTAACATATGTAAGGTTTACAGCTACGTCCACATTTACTCAGTAAGAAGAAAAAGTTATTACATATTTTACATATGACATACTTATCATGTCTTATATTAGTCACTTAGAAATCAATAATATACTTATATATATATATATATTAAGGTATATTTGAAAGAGTACACATGGCTACAAGAGTATATGATTTTTTTGAAAAATCATAATCTGTTTATGTAACAAATCATGAGATAGTTATGCTGTTGAAACATAAAACAATGTTTTTTTTGTTTGTTTCTTTTTACTAAGACAACACTTTCAGTTTATTTGGGGAAGGCAAATACATTGTTTTTATACCATAAAAAAATTGAGTTTCCAGAGAATCATTTTTTTTCATTGAGGTGTCCATCTTTTAGATGTGAAAGTAGCTCTCAAAATATTCATCTGGGCCCAAAGTAAATATATAGACTAGTAAATATATAGACTCTCTGTTAAGAAAAAGGAGGGCATCTGCCAGTGAAGAGGACAGAAGCTTTGGGAAGCCACCCAGGAAGTCCAGCATCAAAATCATTTAACATGATGCTCAAACAGTGGGTCTAGGGACAGAGTGCAGGGGAACAACTGGTTACAAACAAAATCACTGAAAACAAGGCCTAAATCCACCAGCCTGTTCAGTCAAAATGGCTGACCCAGTAGCCCAGATAAATATTTTAGCAAATTAAATGATTTAGAGGTGGCATGCCCTTCATCAAAGTAGAATCAATGAGAGATTCCAGGTCCAAGGACTACTTGAGAAAGCTTTACTTCATGGACCATTCCAACATGTTGGATCGGCATGCCAAGAATCCCACCTGATATTCTATTATCAGGTTTCAGTGTGGGAATAACAAGTTTAATATTTTTTTTGTCTTACAACTCTGACTATACAAAGGGACTTCTACATCTTTCTGGATGTGTTTAATAAAGGTTGGTTTGTAATAACTTTGGGGGCATGTATACTAGCAAACAGCACTTTATGCAACATCCCTTGTTATTGCTAACTCGTAAATATTAAATGTTTGGGGGATGACTTATATTTGGACATGATAGTGGCCGTCAAGGCCATGCACTGATATCCTGGAGAGCACAATCCACAGTGATGCTGCCACCTGTGACAGTAATGTTTATTTCCTCAGTGCCAGTGACAAAAGAAAAACGATTGGGAGGCAAGTGTGAATAGGACATCTACTAAATGTAGTGAAGAAATTCCACAGACCTAAAGAAACTATCAAAAGGAGGAATGAAATAGTTTTATAGCATAAAATAAACCCTACTTCTGATAAAACACAAATCAGCTTGAATTTGTGAATAATCAATAGGATTCAAAGTGACTATTTCTTTTAAGATTTTATTTATTTATTTTTAGAGAGAGGGGATGGGAGAGAAGTATCAATGTGAGAAGCATACAGATTGCTTGCCTCTTGCTCAAAGGGACTATTTTCACTTGCAACCTCATTCTTAGCATTTTCCCAGAATCCTTACTCCTGGGGGGAAAGCAGGGCAAAACATGGCCAAAGGGAGAAACCACCATTTTTCTTTGACAGTTAACTAAACAATATTTTAAAGACCTAATCATTTGAAACCGAATCAAAACTTATTTGTAAAAACAAGTTCATCAATGTTCATATTATGTCCTTACTGAAAACTTTATCTTCAATATAAAATCTTAGCAGAAATTTACTGATACTGATGATTATATACACATGCTTACCTTGTGCTGGTATCTAGTATCAAATGCATGTTTTATCAAAAGATTCTTTACAACAGAGATAGCTGTATATCTGATCTCATAATTGTCTTGCAGAGCAATGGAGGTTTCTCTCAGAAGTAGACCAACCAGGAAGTGATGCTTGCAATACTCATCTGATAAACTGTATTCAAGATTTGAATCTGCAGTACAATGAAATTTAAAACCCATCCATAAAAATATTCAAAAATTATTTTAATATTGAAATGCCATATTTATTATTCAGTAATTATGTGATCATGCTAGCAAGAGCTATTCTTTTATTATTAATAAACCTGAACAATTATTTTATCATATAGAATGAGCATGCAAAATTTTACAAGACAGGGGCACTCATAATTAGGGCTAGATAAAAGCCTTAGTGATAATTTCAATGGGTAGGATAGTCTCTAGATTTTTTTTCCCTCTAGATTTTTTTGAACTCTTAGGATAGAACCTAGAATGAAAGGATCCCATGGCAATACCTTAACACATTTCTTTGTCATCTGATGAAACTAGTTACAAGTACAAATAGTTATATACTAGTACAAGTACATAATTTGATATGACAATACTTAATTTACTCATCTGTTTATACTTGTAAATTAGGAAAAGGAAGAGAAACTAGACAACTGAATCATTCTAACAGTACTAACTATTGGCTGTTCTACGTTCTAGTACATGTTACATACTGACCTGAATACAATGGGATAAAAGAGCAGTAAGAAAAGCAGCCTCACCTCACTCCAATTCATCATGACACAAATACAATTCTTTTATTTCACCAAATCTACACTTCAAACTATGTCTTCCACTCCCTATTACAGCCTCAATCCATTTTCAATCTTAGCTATTAATATCCTAGTTGGGACTTGCCTTATAACTTTCTTAGCAGGGATTGTGATCAAGCTTATTCTACAGTAGGTTTCTACCATATTTCCTCTAGCCTATTGTTTAATTTAGTTAGGCCATAAAGCCAAAGGATACATTTTCTGTTATGTTTTTCAGCCTCTTTTGCACTTAATATAATGCTTTGCATTCAGTTAGGAGCTAATAAATGCTGTGAATAGCCCAATTAAATCGGAAATCCTGATGATCTGCCCACCCCTTCTTTTCTCTGAGCTCCTCATAGCTATTAATAAATATTGGGAGAGGAATGTGAGCTATACATGTCCAAAATCTAGTAAGAGAGTGGCTGAATACTTTCCCTCCATTTTCACTGGCTGTAATTCAATCACTAAAACCACTGGTCAGCAGCTACTCCTAGAAACCAAAACAGCTGATTTTCTTCCTGCTATTGCTCAAGCTCTTTGTGAATCCCCATCACTTTCTAGGCACAAGGGCCAGTACTGACTTACCTGGGTGGCCTTATCTGGATACATTGTGCAATGCTAGTGAGTTTTTCACTTCAGTGGTTTAAATAAATCTAATCAGATGAACTCATCCACAGCTTCAAAACTGCACCCAGGCAGTCATGACACAAGGTCAGAGAGAAGAGCAAGGCAAGCATGGGAGATGACACATACTTAAAGGACAGCTCCCCAGTATTCCTATGCTGGCTTGCGTTGGAACTTGTTTTCTGATGACGGTATTTTAAAGTTGATTCCTCTAGCAATCAACACTCAAGCTTATTTTAAAAGCAAACAAACACACCACCTCACTCATTTTCAGGGTACATTAACCAAACCCTCCTCTTGGCTAGGGAGGATTTGAAAAGCAAACAAAGTCCCCGTCCACATTATACATTCACCAAATCAACTGTTTTTAAAGAAAGCAAACTACTTTAGAGTGAACCGAGTTAAACCTACCTACTGAAGTCAAACGGTCCACCGCAAATGAAAAAAAATCTAATTAATATATGAAAAGAAAAGGGACAAATAAAAAACACAGTAACATAAGAATAGTGCTACACAACAAAGCATTCAATAAAATTAGCAATGGAGATAACTGAAGTTACTTCAAATTTAATACATACATATTACTACTTTATTGTCTTTATACATTTCTCTTGATGCTTCTTTTAGCAGAAGTACATTTATATGGCTTTCTTAATTCAGCTCATAAGAGTCCAAACACTACTACAGAGAACAATTTTACTAATATCTAACATCTGTATCTGTGTTTAAGCAACAATCTACGTAGCACACCAGATTTCTTCATGCTACCTATGCTACCACAGTAACACTATTAAGAAAATGCAGAATACCATCAACAAATCTACCTTCAGGTAGTAACAATTCTGAGGTTACCTTTAAACTGACTGGTTTAACCAGAAAATACAATATTATACTGCACTAAGGCTAGCAAAAAAGGGGAAACACAATTCCAAATGATGGAAAAGACAAACACCTACCTTGAACTCGCTGAAGTTTAGGCTTTGCAAATGCCATTGGCAAATTCAGAGGAATGTAATGTTCGTGGTTGCAAACTGTTTGCAGAAATTCAAACTTGTATTCAGCTAGAACCTAAATGAAAGGAAATTATGCATGAATTCATATTCAGTAGGCATGT
Organism: Sturnira hondurensis; assembly: GCF_014824575.4. Taxonomy (NCBI): domain Eukaryota; kingdom Metazoa; phylum Chordata; class Mammalia; order Chiroptera; family Phyllostomidae; genus Sturnira; species Sturnira hondurensis. The sequence continues at coordinate 2,621,285 of NW_028079197.1, read as the reverse complement.
ACTATTTTAATAATTGCATACAGAGCATTATTTTTCAAAACAGAAGGGGTCAGTATTTTAAGCACACTTGGAGAGGAGAGCTATGCAGGAAAGAGTTAACATTAACAGGCCCAAGACTAGTGTCCTTAAAGACTGGGTGGTTGTTGGCTAGCATTTGGGAAATTGGATTTAGAAACATTCCCTACATGATAAGGGTGTACCTTTAGTGTCAGCCTGTTCAAACTGTCTGTACAAACAATGTGATTTATGGTGAACACCTGTTGTGCTTTCCTTTCCAAGACTCTGGAATTTTGACCAGCCTCCAATACACGAACTGTCCCCAGTAACAACCCTAAACCCCAAATGGGCTTCGCTGAAGAGAAATATTGCACATGTGTGGCTGCATTTGCACTGCTGGAGAGAAGGGGTGCTGTGTGACCCTCCACAGGAGGAAGGGCATGCTCAGGAAGCTTGCGCACAGATTGCCAAGGGTTCCCCTCGATATCTTTTCCCCTTACTGATCCAGCTGAGCATCCTTGCTGTGTCACCGTAATGAATCTTTGCTGTGAGCACACCTCTGTGTTGAGTCCTATGAGTCTTTCTGTCAAACCACCAAACACGTGGGTGGTCTTGAGGGATCCCCAGAATACTGGCAATAATCCCTTCTTTAAAGTATAGCTACACTCCAAGTATCTAAATGAAAACAGCAGTTCCAAATCCTCCAGTGGACAATAAATGTCACCCTTGGTCTCACACTCTATAATGTCTCACATCTACTATAGTTAGGTCCTTGTACCTTACCTTAGGATCTTTGGGGCTGAATCCAGATATATAGTCATTTATCAAATTGAAAACAAATCCTCTATCCATTAAGGACAAGCAGCGCTGTAGAAACCAAATCAAAATGAACAGTCAGCTGTATATGGCTAAGTCTGTCAAGTATAAGTTTTTAAAATCTTTTAAATTAGTTCCACATGTATGGATAACATTTTCTCTTTTCCAGATAATAGAAAACAGCTTTCAGAACATTAGGTGACCTTAAAGAAAGAGACAAAGGGCAAGTGATTTATCACAGAGACTGGAACACCACTGTACAATGTAGAAATAAAACTACATATATATAGTTTTTATATATATATTTACTTCTTTATAAATATATATATATAGTTATATATATATATATCTGTATACATATATCCACATATATGTAATCTATTTGGCTGTAGAGCCTCAGTTTGGTCAACTCTCAAAGGTAAAGTGGCCATTTAGCTACTGAAAGTAACGCTTGCCTATGTAAGCATTTCAGATGAAATGATAAGTTTTTCTTTGTACCTTGTGAAGTCTTGGTTGTAAAAACATTCTTCCTTTGTCAACTAATGTCTACCTAATCCTGCCCATTCTTCAATATTCTGGTGAAGTTCCATCTTCCTTAACCACCTTGGTCTACAGGTTCTTTTGAGCACTTTATTCTTACTAGTTTATATTTACTTACTGTTTTCCTGTGTTTTCACCTAGACAGGACAATAGGAACTATCTCTCTTTCTTTATGTTCTCCGTAACACCTAGAACAGGGGTGTCAAAGTCATTTTCACTGGGGGGGACATCAGCCTCATGGTTGCCTTCAAAGGGCTGAATGCAATTTTAGGACTGTATAAATGTAACTACTCCTCAACGGTTAAGGATTTGAAATTACACATTTAGCCCTTTGAAGGCAACTGTGAGGCTGATGTGGCCCCCAGTGAAAATGACTTTGACACTCTTGACCTAGAATATTCCTGTGAAATAGATGGAACTCAATATTGATTAACCAGCTGTCTGCATCTCACTTCTCCCCTGTCCTTTCAACTCCTCCTGCCACTACCCTAGGTTGCACCCTTATCACCTCTTAATTTCTTGAGGTAGGCTTCTATTCACTCATTCAACCAACAGAACATTTGGAGGATCTACTGTGTTTGAGACAATGTATCACATTCTAGAGAAACACAAAGGTGATTAAGACATGGTCTTTACCCTTGTCCAATAGTAAAGAAAACTAATTAAAATACAGCACAATAAGGGTAAAAGCAGAATGGTTTTACAGACATTCCATGGGAAGGTTAGGGAAGAGCTGAGTTTCTAAAAGATGAGTGGACTCTACCAGGCAGACAAGGGAGAGGGATTAATCTTCTATTTGGTAGTCTTGACTCTGGTCTTTTCCTTACTTCTTCTGTCATACCAGCAATAAAATTATCCTCAAAAAACCTTTGGTGTTCCCCACTGCATACAAATCAAAATCTAATTTTCTTAGCCTGATATTTAAATAAGGCTTTCCACCATCAGGCATCAGATGGCCTTTCCAGCTCTAAGTCAACGTGTCTCTAAACAATGACTTCTTGTTCATCCCTGAACAGTTTCAGAATGTGGACGTCACATCTTTGCTTATGGACCCCTCTACCTGCGACACCTTCAACTCCTGTCTTGGGGAACTACTTTTTTAGTATCTGTTCATACTCCCTGGTTATAATCCCCTTTCTTGTTTTCCTTTCGTATTGTATATACTTTCAGCACAACATTCATCACACATTAACTTGTATGTGCCTTTCAATGTGATTGCCTCTTGCATCTTTGAGCCCTCACGTAGGAGGTGGACAAATATCTGTTAACCTGAATTTAAGCAAATACTGTTATTAGATCAACTATGTTCTAGTTCCTTTACACAGTAAACTTCAAGTTTAAACTCCATGGAAGAAGGTGTGATTTTACCTTTCTGATAGTCTCCATCCTTAGTTCCACTTTAAAAAGATGTGTGGATATTTGGCTTTTAATACACATCAAATGCTACGTAATAGTGTTAAAACTTTATTTTAACTCTGGTAAAGAGAGATCTTATATCAGAAAAGCACTTTAGAGAGCTGATACCTGGCTGTGAATTTTTAATAAAATGAGGGTAATGTTAGACATCTAAATTGCTTTAATGCATTATTGACAGTTGACTTCTTAAGGTAAGATTGATACATGAAGAGATTGGACAAGCAGGGGAGTGGAAAGAAGCAAATAAAACTAAGTGCACTACAAACCTATGCCCCTTCTCTGCAACGAATCAAATGGTATTGTTACCCACCTTACAACACTGCATTCTAGTATTGCCCCTTACATACTAATAACAAAAATATAATGATCAATGCACTGTCTTCCATAAGTATAAAACTTTCTGATACCTCTCAAACATAATAATCTCACTGACCAAAATTAACAATTTGCATCTACATGTTTTAACACCATGTAGACTATGGTTATATGACCACACAAGTTGCTTTAATGCAAGAGATCCAACTTCGAAAGGCCAACAGGGATCAGAGAAATGATGCAAATGCAAAAAGAGAGTAAAAGGTACGCTAAGGAGTGGTGAGGATTTTGGCAACCTATCTAAAGGCACTCAAATTAATATATTTGAAAAACCACCATGTGAAATAAGCAAAGCATGCCTCTAAATAAGCCCACCTGTGTGGTACCTCTGATTTAATTAATTGGACATTTTAATGGGAGGGGAAAAATCAAACTTTGGCTCTTTAACTAAATTGATAAAACAATTCACTTACAAGTTACTCCAGCAGTGTTATAAAGACCTAGCTGAATCTCTAGAAATTAGGTAACTTTTTCCTTTGGCTTTAAAGATAATATTGGTGGAGAATAGTTTCTTACCATGTTTTGGTTGCCTTTAACTCACCTTCAGGAAGCTAGCCAAACTATAATTGACATTTCTGGACTCATCAGGAATCTCCGCATAACGAATAGTCACATGGGGAATTATTGCAAGAAGCAAAGAATGTAAGACATGGTGATATGTCTCAGGAAATCTCTGGCCTCTGGGAAGCTTAAGTTAAATTGGCATAGAGAAAAGTCAGAGTTCAAAAAGGTCTAAATCAATTGTCATTTTTATTTTCACAACTTAAAAGTGATATATTTTACATCATTATGGGAACTATCTGGACATCTTATAATATACGGTAGGTAATCGGCTGAAATCATCAACAAGAGCAGGTCATTTGCTCTGGCTGGGTAGCTCAGTTGGTTGGAATGTCATCCCATACCCCAAAGGTTGTGGGTTCAATCCCTGGTCAGGGCACATACTTAGGTTGTGGGTTCGATCCTTCATTGGGGCACATGAAGAATGTAACCAAGTGCTTCCTCACTCACTCACTCTCTCTCTCCCTCAACTCCGTTCCCCCTTCTCTCTCGCTAAAAGTAATAAACATATCAGTTAATAATTAAAATACGAGTAAGTCGTTCATTCTGACATAATTTTAGAATCGTTCCTCAGATGCAGACAAATTCCAGCTTTTTAAAAAGATTTTATTTATTTATCTTTAGAGGGGAAGGGAAGGAGGGAAGGAGAGAAATATCAATGTACGGTTGCCTCTTGTGCGTCCCCTGCCAGGAACTGGTCTGCAACCCAGGCATGTGCCCTGACTGGGAATCGAACCGCAATCCTTTGGTTCGCAGGCCCACGCTCAGTCAGCTGACCTACACCAGCCAGGGCCAAATTCCAGCTTTTAATTCCAATTTTCCCTGACACACAAAACATAGATGCATCATCCATGCATCTAAAATTCAGCAAACCCTTTCTCTGAAAATCATAATTACAATAATACATATGAAAATATTTGGTATTTTACAAGTGTTGTCTTTACAATTCTATCACTAAGAAAATTACTTTGTACCTTAAAAAGTTTGAAAACACAACTAAATGTCTATACTACATTCCAAAAACACATCTATTACATAAAGTATTTTCAACCTTGTACATGCCTTAGACCTTTTTAAAAGAAAGTGTATTTCTGATTTGGTACTTGTTCTTCCAAATGAATATTTTCAACAAAGACATTTTTAAACCAAAGACAAATAAATAGAAAGCTTCAAAGATAATGCAGTTTACATGGCAAATACGTAATAGTAAAGAATCTAGGTGGCAGAGTCTGTCAAGATTAGACTTTAAAAAACATGAACTGTCAATGTCAGAGCTCAGATTTATGCAATGCATTTTAAATTTATTTTATTTCTCAATTACAGTTTACATTCAATATTCTTTTATATCAATTTTATGTGTACAGCATAGTACTTAGATAATCATATACTTATAAAGTTTTCTCAACACCCACCTGACACCACACATAGTTATTACACTATCACTGACTGTATTCCCTATGCTGCACTTTGCATCCTTGTTACTGTTTTGTAACTACCAACTAATACTTCTTAATCCCTTCACCTTTTCCCACCCAGTCTCCTACCTACCCCTCCCCTCTGGCAACTGTCTGTCTGTTCTCTGCGTCTCTGAGTCTGTTTCTATTTTATTTGTTCATTTATATTGTTACTCATATTCCACATATTAATTGAAATCATACACTATTTGTCTTTCTCAGACTAGCTTATTTCTCTTACCATAATACTCCCCAGGTCTATCCATACTGTTGCAAAGGGTAAGATTTCTTTCTTTTTATGGCTGTGTATTCCATTGTGTAAATAAATCATAGCTATTTTACCCACTCATTTACTTACTGATGGCCATTTGGTCTGTCCCCAGATCTTGGCAATTGTAAATAACACTACAATGGACACAGGAATGCATATATTCTTTCAAATTAGTGTTTTGGGTTTCTTCAGATATATCCCCAGAAGTGGAATCACTGGGTCATAATCATAAGGCAGTTCCACTTTTAATTTTTTGAGAGACTTCCATACTGTTTTCCTTAGTGGCTACACAATACATTTTTTAAGAAAAATTGAAAAAATGAAGGGCTAAGAGCCCTTAATATAAAAGAGGATTTGCATGGCATGGCTACCTGTGAATATAATTAGCCTTCTTCATCTATGTTAAGTATTACCCTTGAGCCTACTTACCTTAATTTTATTCTCTTCCAACAAGTATGTGGCCATTGACTTTGCAATAATTTCAAAGAAAAACCATGAGTACTAAAAAACAAATAAATAAAATCAATTTTTAATAGTTATTCAAATTTTGAAACTTAGCAAACTTTAACAAATTCATGTGTATCTTATCTCTAACTTAAATAACATTTTACAGTGATCCTAATTCACAATCAAAATTGCACAGAACTTCAAGTGGTGTTGGCGCGAAAGGTAAGGCTGTACCACAGAGCCTGCTGTGATGTACAAAGGGCCTTTGGTAAGAATGTTTGCCTAGTGGAAAGGGATGTCTTAGCATGCACATTGTTTTGAATTTCCTACACATGATGATAAAAGCAAACAGACTCATAATTTATTTTATTATTGCTTTTAAGCTGTCTTTAGACAATAAGTGTCATGACTGCCTGTACCCAGTGGGGGACCCAACCCTGCCCTTCATACAACACTGGGGGTGCTCATGTAGCATTGATGATGGCCTACATACTATAATTTAAAGGTACAGGGAAGCCTCAAGAAGACATATCCTCAGACACCTGAAATTGAAATTCTACCATTAACAACAGAAATTGTAAAAATAATGATGACAATAAGAGCCACCATTTGAGTGCCTAGTATGTGCCAGAAACAATGTCTTAAATGCTTCACTTATATTTTAGAAATGAGGGATGGAGGCTGAGAGATGCTAAATGATAGCCCCAGGTCATACAACTATTAAGTGGTGAATATATGATAGGATTCTAACTCAGGTCTACCCAATCCAAAATTCTTTCTATTACACATTTGACTGAGGTTAGGGGGTGGGTGGGGAGGGTGAAGAGAATGACCTTCTAGAGAACTTGAGGGAAAAGAATGCACGGGCAAAGTGATGAGGACAGTGAGGGTGTCAGGAGTTAATGATGAAAGACTACAACCGAAACTGGAGGAGAGCAAACAAGTACATCTCTGGCTGTTTTTTTCTCTGTTGTGTTCTGTTTCCTTACCTTTAGCAGCTTGTTTATTGCTAGAAAGTCTGCAGACTGTTTCAATATTGCTATCATTGTAGTAGCCAGAGTTTCATGTATTAGGTGGGCCTGAGGAGCACTTGGTTTTTCAGGCCGGAAGTTATACTACAGATAACAAAAAATTAACTGTAAGACAAAATTCTCACACAAAATCAACTGTTCAGAAATCAAGCTTACTTCACAAACCTTTATGAACGATCTTAAATAATTATCCAAGCCTTCTTCATGACACTTTGATACAATGTGTAAAAGAACCCTGAAACAACATTCACAAAGTCAGCATGTCTGGCTACAATTAATTACCATACTTTTGATTGTTAGATAAGACCACTGTATCTAACCCTAGAAATACTGATGACTGCCTGAATAATTAAAGCTGAAATGATCCCATAAGATGTAGTGGTGGTTTGGGTCTAACAAGAATTTCCGTATCTATTATGCTCAGGGCCTTGGAAAATAAAATTCCTGGTTCAAAAGAAGGAAAATATAATTTGGCAACACAGAGGGTCTATCTCCTTTAGAAATCTCTGTATACATTTGAATCATAGCTACTACGCAGTAAAAGAAATTGAGTAAGGTAAACATTGAAATCCCTTCTAGTGAGAAGAAAGGAAATACAAAAATAAAACATGCAGCATGTCAACAGATGGTGGGGGGAGAGAGAGACAGGGCATGTACAATGACATGAACTAAAATTGGAAGTAAATATAAAAATTACAAAGTTTTAAAGTTAAAGGATTAGCAGTGTGGTTCTCAAAGTTTAGCATGCATCAGAATCACCTGGAGGGCTGGCCACTCCACCCTTCTCTCAGTTTCTCATTTTCTATGTCTGGAGTGAAGTTCAATGATTAGCATTTTAAATAAGGTCCCAGGTGATACAGACACTGCTGGTCTGGGCGCCACATTTGGAGAACCCCTGAACTAGAGTCATGCTTCTTAAATTTCCAACCAGACTATCCCCGACAGCAAGCAGAGAAGAGCAAACAGTATGCAGGTGTGTGTAGCTTGAGTCCTGACAGTGTCGACAGCAGAAGCAGCAAAGCCAGAAACACCAGCACTAAGCCCATAATGTTTTTTTTAAACCCCCGTTTTAATTGCAAAATTCAGATGCATTTTGTGTTCTGTTCTACAATATATCCATATTTGTTTCATAATAAAAACAACACTTATACTTTCAAAAAATTGATAGCTTGGGGCAACTCTGTCCAATATACGAGTCACTAGCCACAAGTTGCTATATAATTTAAATAGAATACAACTGAAAATTCAGTTTGTCAGTAACGCTAGCCACATAGTGCTCAAGCGCTCATAGATAAATGTGGCTAACGGCTACCACATTGGATAGCAGAAGTGTAGTAGTACATTTCCATGATTGAAGAAAAGTTCTGCTGTGCAACACTGGTCAAGGGCAATGGTTCTCAAACTCTGTTGCATTATGGAATCACCTGGGAAACGTAAAAAGAGATAATAAGCTGAATTCTACCACCAGAGATTCTGTCTTAATTGGTATGAAGTGCGGTCTGGTGGAGGACGTCTTAAAAGCTTCCCAGGTGATTCTAACATGAAGCAAAGTGTTAGAACCCCTGGTCAAAGAAAACATGTTAAGTTTTTACTATGGCTTATGGTATATCTATCCCTGGGGATACAAGTCCCCCAGTCTGAAGGAAACTAAAGAAAACTGATACAAAATTTCTGATTTTCGGGTTCTCATTTGGAATAACCAATTTATATTCAAAATGAACACAAAAGGAAACAACTGGTTTCTTGGTATTACAACACCGAAACTCACATGGTGCAGTTGATAGGAACGTCATCTTCATGGGTCATATTTGTGAGAACTCGGAAGAGTTGCATAAGAATTACAGGTAGAAACTGTATCATGACTTGGATCTCCATGGCATGCAAACACTAAAATAAGTCATTATTAGTTATGAGAACAAACACAAATATGGTATAACTTGCAAATGTGAAACAATGAAAACTTAAGTGATGATAAATATATTCACTAGATCATAAGCTCATTTTAATGTGAGCTTCATGGAATAGGGGACTTTTGTTCATTATTTTATCCACATCTCTATTTTTGGCACTCATATCTTGTTTGTATTCTTAATATTAAATGCTTTACTGAAGATAACAAGTATAACTGAAATAAACAGGTTTTGGAATAAAGACAACAGACTTGGGGTAAACCAACACTCAACTGAGGAGGGGGATGTGTCTGGAGGTGCTGCTGATGCCTACCAGCCCCCAGCATTGGGTGTGTTTTACAAGAGAATGTGGGCCATCAGTTAACCTGGTGAGAAGTGGCAGTCAATAAAGTATATGTCCATATATAGTTGGCTTTACATTGGCACCATGTACAAAACTGAGAAAGTTCTGCATTCTAACACCCTCATGATACACTTCTTCAAAGTGCTAGCACTCCGACTGTAGTGACAGGTGTATTAACATCAAAAGGAAATGCGTTCATATACACCCAGAAATGATACATGCAGCAAAATTTGTCAAATTTCTTTCTTCTTCCTTCCCTTCTCTCCACATTCATTCACTCACTCACTCATTTAAACAACCAGCCAACCAAAACACGAAAACAAATCTCACTAAGCACCTCCTACTACAGCTGTTCAATGTTCAGTGCTATGGGAGATACTGAGCCAGATGAGCCAAGCCTCTGTGCCTAAGGAACTCAATGCAGTATTTCTCTTTCAGTCTCCCTGACTTTTTCTCCATCTTCCCATCCTAACTCTCACCATCCCTTTTCAGCTGAGTCACCTCAACTGTGACCTCTTAGCTCTTTTTGCAACTTCCCTTCAGATGCATACAGCAAGATGTTGACATCAAGGAACTCATGGTCTATCCTTCCAGTTTCTTCTTCTTTCCCATCCCTCTCTTCTACCTTTACGACCATCATTTCTTTTTATGACCTTCTCACCTATAACCAAAATAGTCTAATACCTTTCTAGTAGGTCTCTATACAATTTCTCTTTAATCTCAGTACACCTAACTCTCATTTCTAAATTAGTCTTCCTCAAATGCTGATTAGTTCAGACCACCTCCTCTCAAGAGTTTTTTGATACCTTCCCATTAATCAAGGGCAGTGGGTCTCAATCAGTGGCCACTTTGCACCCCGCCCCACCACCACAGGACACCCAGCAATGTTTGGAGACATTTTGGGTTGTCACAACTGGGGGCTGCTACTGACACCTAGTGGTTAGAGGCCAAGGACTCTGCTAAATTCCTGCAATGCACCCGGCAGCCCATTACAACAAAGAATTATCCTGTCCAAAATGGCAATAGTATCAAGGTTGAAAAACTCTGACCTATGATATTAAGTTCAAGCTACTTAAGACCCAACCTACATTTTTAGCCTTAATATTCATCATCACTCTTCACAAGACCAAACTGGTGTCTTGTGTCTTCACTGCTCCTTGAATACATATCATCATATGCATTCCTGCTTTTGTGCATGTATTCAGTTTTTAGCCAAACTCTGGCCGCCCTCCCAAGTTAAGTTCAAACCCTCACACTTCAGTGAAGCCATTTGTTCACTTATTCAACAAATGAGCTAAATGAGCTTCTAAATTGCCAAGCACACCTGAAAAATGTGGTTCCTACCATCAAGCCATTCCCAGTCTATGGGGGGAAAAGACAATGGACTAAATCAGTGTGATACTAACTATAAACAGTGCAATAGTCGTATATACTAAATGCACAAAGGAAGCAACTGAGCTTGCAAGTTGGTAGGGAATGTCTGAGAGGACAAAGTTTAAGGGATAAGCAGGATAATGTGCAAGAGAAAAGAGAGGTGGGCCTTGCATGCGGAATTGATCTTTTGCGCCAGTGTTGCTCCTCTCTCATTTATTCTCAAGCCAGCAGCCAGAGTGTTCTTTATGAAAGGCACATTTGATGCCATTTTCCCCTCGTGAAAAAAACCCCACCACGAACAAAAATCTGTCATAGGCTTCCCATGCCTACAGGATCCTGCCTCTCTTTGCAAATTCATCTCATTCCATCCTCTCCCCTTGCTGCTCTCGGTGCTCTAGCCACACCACCTTTTTCCCCTGTCCTTCAAATGGGATTTACACCTGCTGCAATATTCTGTTATCCTTTTACACGGCATTATCACCTATGTCTGCCTTCCTCTCATTAGTCTCTTTTCAGCTTAACACATCATCCCCTCAGAAAGGCCTTCCCCAATAGCTCTATCTACAGTACACTCCTGGTCATGTGAGATCCCATTAATATGTTCTATATTCCTTCATAGCATTCACCTCTATCTACCATTATTTACTTAGTTATAACCTCTCCACCCCAACTACTGCAGGTATATTGTCAGAACCGATTCCCATTATAATCCTAGCACCCAGTACATTATCTGGCCCATAGTAGGTGCTCAATATTTGGTGAATAGCTAAATAAATGAATAGAATCAGGAACCAAGGGCTAAGATAAAAATGGGAGCCTGTAGTCTCCACAGTCCCTCAGTTCACTGAACCATTTGTACTTATACCCCGTATCCTGTGTTTGATATTTAATCACATATTGCTCTGGACTATCACTTGTACTGCTGACATATATTGTCATTCCACTTATGTAGGTACTGTCTCTCCAATTAGGGAGTAAGATCCCTATGGACAGCCCTAAGCTATTCTTCTTCACAAGCCCCATAGCATCTAGGGAAATAGGAAATCCATAATAAGAACTCAACAAGTAGTTGTTAATTGAATTGATGAAATACTGTCATTTATCGGGACAACAGATAGCAAGGTTTGGTAGGAAGAACCCAAAACTAGGAGTCAAGAGACACGTGTCACAGGCTCAGCTCCACTACTAACCAGCTGAATGACCGAAGCAAGTCACATCTATTAGGGCTTTAATTTCCTCATCTGTAAAAAAAAAAAATTCTCTAACATCTCCTTCAGCACTAACATTCATTCCATAGAGGCAGTGGGATATTTCTGTATTCACATGGTCTTTCACTCATTGCCACTAGAGGGAGAGCGTAGGTCACAAATGTCCAAAATTTCATACCCTTATAAATACAAGTACTTTCTTTTTTCAGTTTTAAGCATATCAGTATATGAAAATGATGTTCTTCCATTCTGTTAAAACTTTTATAAAGCTTCCCCACTGGAGATAAAAAAATCAAAGATCATAACAGACTAAGCATTCATTCAAACAGAGCAGGAGTTCTAAATATTACCTGAGGAAAAGATGTGAAAGTTAGATGACTTCTTAATGATAATTAAGAATAACAGCCACCATTTGTCAAAAATGTCCGTGCTTCTACCTTTCCAATAGTCTATTTCTCTATGAAAGGCAGAATGATACTTTAAACAGTAAAGTCACAGGATGTCAATCCTCTGTTCAAAGCCCTACAAGACTTCCCATCTCATTTACGGTACAATTCAAACTCCTCATCATGGTTTATGAGGCCTTATCCAATCAGCTCGCCAGCTCCCTTTTCAATGTGATATACTATCACTCTGTGGGCCGGCCACAATGGGATTCCTGCTGTCCCTCGAATGCATCAAGCAAGCTCCTTAGGACCTTTGCACCTGCTGTTCCCAGCTCTCCCCCCCAGAAATCCACATAGCTAATGACCTCGTTTCCTTTAGGTCTCTGTCAAATGTCACTTTACCAGAGAGAGCTTCTAACACTTTATCTTGAAGAGGGACCTCTTACCACCTTATATTCCCTTTCACTATGTTTTTGTTTTCTTCATACCAATTATTACTAGCAGATGTGACATATATATTCACTCATTTATTGTTCATGTTCCTCCACAAGAAAGCAAGCTCCTAGACAATAGGGATATTGTTTTCTTCACTTACATTCCCAATGCTGAGAACATGCCTAGCACATAGGAAACACCGAAGAAGCAAGTGTGCAATGAAGGATTACTGTACAGCACATGCCCTGTCTCACTTTGGCTGCCCAACCACCCCTATGAGTTGGCATTACTGTTATCCCTGTGTCACAGATGAAGAAGCAAAGGCTTGGAGAAGTGAAGTAACTTGGCCGGGGTCAATCACTGAGCTAGTAAGTCACAGATCTGACACAAACTCAGTGTGTGATTCCAGAACCCATCCATGTCATCTTATGTCATACTACCTCTCTAAAAGAAATTAACATTTTGTTTCCTGAGAATATCATTAAGCAATAACATAGGTCCAAAGAGAAATCCTGTAGAGGCTTTATTTAAGAATAAAAATTCCTCAGACTAGCTATGGCTGGTGTAGTAAAGAAGCAACTAGAGAAGAAAGTCACTGTCAGCTAGTTCTTATGACATAAACTGCAGTCCCAAGCATGTTAAATGAAGCCTTGGGTTCTCAATACATTTGATGACTATGGCATTTCTTCACTTTCTCCTACGCAACGTGCAGAAACTAGGCTTCTTTAGTTGATGCTAGTCTCTCATGCATAAAAACGGGAACCACTTCACATTTTATTCCAAGCAAAAGGATTCTGTTTCGTCTGGCCCTTTTCCCCATAGCATTCTCCACCTTTCCTGGGCAGTCAGCAGGAAGACAAAAGAGCTGAAAAATCAATTTCTGGATCTGAAATAAACACTGTCATGAGATTTTCCAAAATATGCCATCAAATTCTGGATATAACATTTTCTTCCTAATGTAGCAACAACTCTGCTTCTAAACAGCCACTTGATGGAAAAGTACATAACAGAAAAAGTTCTCTTGAGGATACACTGCCAAAAGTATTTTAAAAAGTTAGTTTGATTTCCCCCCACATCAAAATGTGGCAGCAGAAAGACATCAAAAGCAAACCTCTCGCAGAAAGCTGCTGGTCATTTACCTTTAAATATTTAATGAGCTCTCCTGGAACTTCTTTCGAGCCTGACTGAATCAGCTGGCAATGATGGAAGAATTTGTGCACATGTAGATCCTGGAAAACAGATGGACACAGCTATATGAAATCTGATTCATTACACTCAAATGCAGGCTCTGTCCTCCCTCCTCTTGCCTCCTGCAAACTTATTTATCTGGGTATTCTAATGCCCCAACTCAGCAGCTGCAGCTACCGACATGTGTGTCTATGTCCCATGGGCCTCTTGACCATCCATCACAAAAATCAGCAAGACCAAGTAAACTCAGCATGTACCCAAGCACATCGGGTAGGCCACAATTATGCTCAACTAGTCAGTTTCATTTAATTACATTTTTCACTGGTAGCATAGTCTCGGAAGCTGGGCTGCTTCTCTATTCTAACGAAACGAGCAGAAACAGAAGTCTGAACTGAGGCGAAGCAAAGATAGCAGCAGGGCGTTACCAGAACAGTAGTCACAGGCACTCAGTGCCCAATTCACCACGGCACTTCGCTGGCCAGCGAGCAAGTCCAGCTGCCCTCTCTGGAATTTATATACACTGATGTTATGGGCAGCACAAACTATATCAGAAATTGAAAGAATGAAATTTGGATTTTGACCTGCTTCCTCTAATTGTTACTTGGGAGACGCTGGGTAAATCATCTGACCTGACTGAGCCTGTTTCTTCATGTATAAAATGATGGCAAGAGCAGGGAGAAGTGGGAAAGACCTTGGAGGCCTCATCAAGGAGCATGGACGTCATCTTCTCCAGCCATGATACTTCAAACTTCCTGAGGCTTCCCACACATTTGACTGTGATTTCATGGATACTGAGACCAAGTTGCAACTGGAGTAGCTAGCCACTTATGATGCACTGACTTTAAATTTCTCTGTTCAACTCCAGTCTAACCAGCAGAAGCACATCAGATAAATTCCAATAGAAGAGGTTCTATAAAATACCTGTAAGATACCAGTAACTTCTGAACATTGACAAAGTCATCAAAAACCAGGAAAGTCTGAGAACCTATCACAGCCAGGAGAAGTCTAAGGAGATGGGACAACTAAATGGAATGTATTATCCTTGATAGAATCCTGGAACAACAAAAAAAGAGCCTTAATGCGTAAAACCTAAGGAAATATGAATAAAGAACGGGTATTGGTTGATAATTATGTAGCAATATTGGCTCCTTATGTGTAACAAATATGCCATACAGATATAAGATGTTAATAATATGGGAAACTAAGCACAGGGTATATGGAAGAGCTGTACCATCCTCACAAACTTTCTATAAATCTAAAATTATTCAAAAAAATAAAGTTTTAAAAAGTAATGGTAATAGCCTTCACATTCCTTTTGAGTTTTATGTGGCACGCATCCATTAATAGCAATAAAAGAATTCTGTAATTCTTTATTACAGAATTTGAGCCACTATTATTATTAAAGAAAGATGCACCCTGATTGGTGTGGCTCAGTGGGTTGGGCACTGTCTCACAAAGCAAAAGGTCACTGGTTCGATTCTTAGTAAGGGCACATGCCTGGGTTGTGGTTTTGATTCCTGGTTGGGATGAATACAGGAGGCAACCAATCAATGTTTCTCTCACACATCAATATTTCTTTTCCTATCATTCTCCCTCCCTTCCCCTCTCTAAAAATCAATGAATACAATCTTAAAAATAGAATGATGTTATTACTAATGAGAAAGTCTTTCAGCCCACAATTTCTCTAAGAATGTGCAAATCAAATATAGTTTATTTTAATTATGAAATATACTCAAGTATTAAAATTGACAAACTGCAGGTGTGGTTCAGTGGTTGAAAGCCAGCCTACAAATCAAAGGGTAACCTGTTCAAATCCTAGTCAGGGCACATGCCTGGGTTGCGGGCCAGGTCCCCAGTAGTGGGCACACAAGAGGCAACTAGGCATTGATGTTTCTCTCTCTCTCTCTCCCTCCCTTTCCCTCTGTCTAAAAATAAATACATAAAATATTTAAAAAGAAATAAAAAATAGCCTGGCTAGTGTAGCTCAGTGCATTAAGCATGGGCTGTGAACCAAAAGATTGCAGTTCAATTCCTAGTCAGGGCACATGCCTGGGTTGCAGGACAGGTCCCAAATGGGGGACGCGTGAGAGGCAACCACACACTGATGTTTCACTCCCTATATTTCTCCTTCCCTTCTCCTCTCTCTAAAAAAATATATAAAATCTTTAAAAATAAAAAATAAAATAAAAGCAATAAGCATGTTGTCAAGGGAGGATAATAAATAAATAAATAAATAAATAAATAAATAAGGGCCCTGGCTGGTGTAGCTCAGTGGATTGAGCACGGGCCTGCAAACTAAACAACCATGGTTCGATTCCCAGTCAGGGCACATGCCTGGGTTGCAGGCCAGTTCCCAGCAAGGGACTCAAGAGAGACAACCATACATTGATGTTTCTCTCCTTCTATCCTGCCCTTCCCCTCTAAAGATAAATAAATAAATCCTTAATAAACAAACAAATAAACAAATAAATAAAATACCGCTTTCACATTTGATTAGATGGTTACTTAAAAAAATATATAACTTCTGGCCAAGATGGAGGTGTAGGTGGAAACACTGTGCCTCATGGCACAACCAAGTTTAAAGACAAAAAAGTTTTATTAACAAAAATGCAGCCAAAACACAGAAAATTGAGCTGTATGGAAATCCCAAAACAACAAACCATTTAGCCAAACCCGTAAGAGGGGCGGAGTCAGCAGCGGAGTGGGATTGGGCAGGAAAGATTGGCAGACTGACCTAGGCATGCGGTTAGCAGATCCCAGGCGTGGGGTGGCGACAGGCGGGACCCACTAAGGGCGCAAGGCGGTTGGCTGACTGCAGTCACTCGTTAGCGCGCAGATAAACCAAGCAAAGGAGCGTGCAGTGAGACAGACCGCTCAGGCTAGGGCCTCAGCAATGGGAATTAGAGCCTGAAAGCACCAATTGGAAAGACTTTCTGGGCTGAGGTGCTGGGAGAGGCTCCCAGGCTCACAGAGTTTGTTGGAGAGACCCACAGGGTCCTAGAGGGTGCACAGGCCCACACACCCAGGAGCCAGCACAAGGGCAGCCAGGTTAGCTTGCAGGAAGCAGCAGAGGCAACCGAAATCCGAGAGAGAACGGAACAAACGCCATTGCCCTTCTCTGACCCCACCCCCACATACAGCATCGCAAGCCAGGAACTGGTTGCCCCAACCTTGTGAACACCTAAGGCTCTGCCCCTCATATGTAATAGGTGTGAACAGACAACAACATTATGGCTCAAAAACAGCTCAAAGCCCCAGAGCCAGTAATTCTAAACCACCAAGAGATAGCCAACCTACCAGATGCACAGTTCAAAATACTGGTGATCAGGATGCTCACAGAACTGGATGATTTTAGTCACAAATTAGAGGAACAAATGAAGGCTAAACTAATTGAAATGAAAGGTAATGCACAGGATACCAATAGTGATGGAAAGGAAACTGGGACTCAAATCAAGGGAGTGGGCCAGAAGGAAGAAAGAAACAACCAAACAGAAAAGAAGGAAGAAACAAAAATTCAAAGAAATGAAGAGAGGCTTAGGAACCTCCAGAACATCCTTAAACGTTCCAATGTTCGAATTATAGGGGTACCAGAAGGGGAAGAGGAACAGCTACGAGTGGAAAACTTATTTGAACAAATAATAAAGGAGAACTTCCCCAGTTTGGCAAAGGAAATAAACTTCCAGGAAATCCAAGAAGCTCAGGGAGTCCCAAAGAAGTTGAACCCAACAAGGAACACACCAAGGCACATCATCATTACATTAGCCAAGATTCAAATGAAGGAGAGAATCCCAGAAGCAGCAAGAGATAAGGGGACAGTCACCTATAAAGGAGTGCCCATCAGACTGTCAGCAGATTTCTCAGAAGAAACCTTACAGGCAAAAAGGGTCTGGAAAGAAGTATTCCAGGTCATGAAATTCAAAGACCTACATCCAAGATTGCTTTATCCAGCAAAGCTTTCATTTAGAATGGAAGGACAGATAAAGTGCTTCTCAGATAAGGTCAAGTTTAAGGAGTTCATCATCACCAAGCCCTTATTATATGAAATGTTAAAAGGACTTATCTAAGAAAAAGAAGATAAAAATATGAACAGTGAAAGGACAGCAAACTCACAGTTATTAACAACTACATCTAAAACAAAAGCAAACTAAGAAGACAGCTAGATCAGGAGCAGAACCATAGAAATGAAGATCACATGGAGGGTTAGCAACAGGGGAGTGGGAGGAGGAGAAGGGAGGAGAAGGTACAGAGAATAAGTACCATAGACGGTAGATAGAAAATAGATAGTGGGGAGGGCAAGAATAGTAGGGGAAATATAGAATCTAAAGAACTTGTTACACATGGACAGAAACTAAAGGGGGGGAATGGTGGGGGAGGGGTATGCAGGGTGGAGGGGAATGAAGGGAGGGAATGGGACAATTGTAATAGCATAATCAATAAAATATATTTTTTAAAAAAGAAATAAAAAATAAGGACTCCTGGCCAAAATGGAGGCTTAGGTAGATACAATTCACCTCCTCGCCCAACCAAAACAAGGATAACAACTAATTTAAAAAAAAAAAAAAACCCTGAACTGCCAGACAATCAAACTTTAAAGAAGCCTGACAAGCAAGGAGTTAAAGAAGAAACGTTCCTTCAGACAAGTATGAGGGGTGGAGACAAGCAGGCAGAGACGGACAGGGGTGGGCAAAGTAGTAGCTCCCACACCGGCTGAGGTGGCAGCTGGCAGAGTGGGCAGCCCCACATTTGAGTGCAGATAAACCAGGAGGAACAAGTGAGAAATGAGACACACCACACAACCAAGGATTCCAGCACAGGAGAATAAAGCCTCAACACGTCTGAATTATAAAAACCTGTGGGGGTTGAGGCGACCAGAGAAACACACAGCCTCACAGGAGAGTTCGTTGTAGAGACCCACAGGGTCCTAGGATGTACACAAATCCACACACACTGGAATCAGCACCAGAAGGGCCCGATTTGCTTGTAGGTAGCAGAGGAAGTGACTGAAAGCCAGCTGAAAGCCCAGCAAGCTGCAGTCTTCCCTCTCTGACCCCTCCCCAAAGTACAGCACCACAATGCAGTGACATGGGTTGTCCAGACCTGATGAATACCTATGTCTCCACCCCTTACTACATAACAGGTGTACCACAACAAAAAAATGGTCGAAATGAAAGAACACATCAAGGCTCCAGAAAAAATACAACTAAACGGCAAAGAGATAGCCAACCTATCAAATGCACAGTTCAAAACACTGGTGATCAGGATGCTGATAGAAATGGTTGAGTACGATCACAAAATAGAGGAAAGAGTGAAGGCTATGAACAGTGAAATAAAGGAAAATGCACAGGGAGCCAACAGTGATGAGAGAGGGACACCGGGACTCAAATCTATGGTATGGACTAGAAGAAAGAAGCAAACATTCAACCAAAACAGAAGGATGAAATAAAAATTCAAAATGTGAGGAGAGGCAACTCCGGGACCACTTTAAACTTTCCAACATCCAAATCATAAGGTTGCCAGAAGAAGAGGAGCAGAAAGAGATTGAATACCTATTTGAAAACATAATGAAGAAGAACTTCCCCAATCTGGCATAGGAAATAGACTTCCAGACAGTCCAGGAAGCCCAGAGAATGTCAAAGAAGTTGGATCTAAGGAAGCACACACCAAAGAACATCATAATTACTTACCCAAGATTAAAGACAAAGAAAGAATCTTAAAAACACCAAGAAGAAAGAAGAGAGTTACCCACAAAGGAGTTCCCTAAAGACTATCAGCTGATTTCTCAAAAGAGACCTCACAGGCAAGAAGGGGCTGGAAAGAAGTATTCCAAGTCATGAAAGGCAAGGACCTCCATCCAAGATGACTCTAACCAGCAAAGCTTTCGCTTAGAATGGAAGGGCAGATAAAGTGCTTCTCAGATAAGGTCAAGTTCAAGAGGTTCGGCATCACCAAGCCCGTATTATATGAAATGTTAAAGGGACTTATCTAAGGAAAAGAAGATGATCACAAACCACGAACAGTAAAATGATAGCAAACTTGCAACTATCAACAACCGAACCTAAAAAAAATTAAAACCTAAGCAAACAACTAAAACAGGAACAGAATCACAGAAATGGAGATCACATGGAGTGTTATCAGTGGGGGAAGCAAAGGGGGAAGCAAAGGGGGAGAATAGGGGAAAAGGTATAGGGAATAAGAAGCATAAATGGTAGGTACAAAATAGACAGGGGGAGGTTAAGAATAGTAAAGGAAATGTAGAAGCCAAAGACCTTATATGTACAATCCATGTACATGAACTAAGGTTGAGGGGGTGCAAGGTAAAGGGGAATAAAGGAGGAGAGATGGGAAAACTGTAATTCTATCAGTAAAATATATTTTTTAAAAAGAAATAAAAAGTAAAATTGATAAAATTCAGATAATGCAACTTACTTGAGTGTAAATGGTAGACTCTAAGTGGCTTTTAATCTTCAACAATGGCTTTCCACCATCTACCCACTTAATATCCACATTAGATTGCTGTGAACAGAAAATACACATGAGTTTCTGTAGCAAGGCAATGGGTAGACGAGCAACATATCACACCTTTATGAATTTCAACATTTTTTTCAGAAACAAATGTGTTAGTTTCACAGAAAGGGAATTACTGGGCAAAATAACCTGTCTTTAGAATAACTGATCCTGGATCATTCGGAATCTCCAATCCTTTGCAGTGTGATAGTTTTATAAATTACAATGGAGATGAATTACAAAATAAATGAATTTTTTAAAATCATGCACAAAATGCAAATCCCAGTTATTATTATTAGAATCAGCAGACATGAGGTTACTTTGTCAGACCATCATAAATCTTTCTAATCATTCACTTTCCATACATATCTTTGTTGTGACCCAGCAGCAGTCCTCAGGCTGCACTTCGAGTTGCTATCAACTAGACTAAACTACCAACTATGCCAACAAAATTCTGCTTTTTCAACATTTCATCATGATTTCTTCAACAAATGCAGATATTTTCCTACCCTTCTTGATTCTGCATCATTCAGGTTCAAGTAGCCTGGGGGAAGATTGGCTGAAACTGGCAGCTGCTGCTCAAATGTGATGATTCTACCATCCTTCAGCAAAGGGACCCAGGCAAATCCAACTGTCAAGACAATGACCAACCATGAGAAGTGAAATTGCAAATGCGATTAGCTCTACACAGATGTCTGACTTCTGGGGAGCAAGACAGGGTGGTGATGTTTCCAGGCGTTTGCATGCAGGATTCCAGATGTTGGGCAGCTGAATATTGGGGAAGGAACAATGAGTTACAGTTGCTTCCTAACCCCAGCATGACCACTAAAAAGTTACTTTATTTCCTTGGCTATAAAAATGGGAACAACAACACAGTCTTTCCATTTAACGGAGAGCGATCAAAGTGAGATATTGCATGAAAACACTTTAAAACATGAAAAGTACATCAATATCATTGTCTTTACACTTTGGAAATAATTTGGGGTAGACTCATTTTCTACAAAGGTTCAGATCTTTCTCATCTATCCTTAGTAAGAGTGCAGTCCCATATCTGAGCCTATCTCAGACAGCAATCACCAGGATCTAAAATTTCTTCTATCAACCCCAGGGTAAGGGACTATGAAAGATGCCGGTTACAAGTCAAAGATGCATTCCATATTTACACAATACAGTATTTGGTTGGGCAGCTTTCCTGATTATAGAAGAAGGAGGTATAGTAGGAGAATGCAGTCAGGGCATCATGTTTACAACTTGAATGTACTGACAGATTTCCCCCAGTCTCTACATTTCTTAATAGTTCTACCCAAAAGAGTCTCCTGGCTTTGTATTAGAAAACTCATCATGTTCTAGCTTTCAAAACCCAGAACCACCGGTGTCAGTATTTCCACTATGGAGATTACTCTGGGCTTCAAGTGTTTATAACTCAGCCGTAAACAGCTTGCTCTGGATGCAGTTTTGGCATATGAGACAGGGTGCTTCCTGGAGAGCACTTTTTAAAGACACTGCTTTCTGATTCTTTAAAATTCTCTGCATGCATGTGTGTGTTAGGAAAACAGTCTGTTTTCATTCACGTGTTTAATTTGGCAAATGCTTTAATTCTTAAAACAAGACTAGCATGTTTTCTCTAAGTAGACGAAATGGTTTTCTCAGACTCTGAGACACATCTGAAGGGCATCTTTACTAAAGTACAACTTCAGAAATGGTTTACTCAGAGCTCTTCTGTCTAAGAGGCACAGGAAAGTAGCAGAGACAGAAGAACCATTCAAAAGGACTCTGTCTAAGTAATTAAACTGGAAATTAGACAAATGACAAGAGGTTTTCAGCCTGGAAAATACCAAAATATATTTCTTATTCTTAGGCACTATTTTTTTCTCATAGAAATTTGTATTGCGAAATAATTCAGACACTATACAAATCATCTTTTCCAAATACAATTCAATGGTCTTTATGCTATTCACAAAGTTGTGCATCCACTGCCACTAATTCCAGAATTTATTCATCACCCCAAGAGATTCCATATCCCTTAGAAGTTAACTCCCTATTTACCTTCCCCCGCCCTGATAACCAGTAATTTACGTTCTGTCATTATGAAATTGCTTAGGCAACATTTCTCCACCATGAATTCATCACAGCATGGCCAAGTGTGTCTCTCAGTCAAAATTCATACAGAGCACTTGGAAGCTATAAAGGTACAATGTCAAGCACTCGCCATCTGGCTCTGAGGTGTGAAGCCACTTAAAAGGATGGACTCTTAAAACAATGAGTGGCACATAAAATAAGAGTCTCATGCTCCAGTGAACATCTTGCCCATTTCTGACTAGGATTTGAATAAGGAAATAGTAATTTGTCTTTCAGGAGGTACAATGTCATGGGTTCACATTGTTCTGCCAGATTTCTTCTCAGCCCCAGAGGTTTCTGCCCTGAATAAACTGCAATTTCTATGAGAACACAGAATAGGACCACATATCCACAAAGGAAACTTCCTAATATTCAGTCCTGCTCCCTGCTGGACACCTCTCAAGTGTCAAAATCAGCACTAGTCCAAAACTTATCACTCCCACCTACAATTCTGTTCCTTGACAACACAACAGACCCTTGAACAATATGGGGTTTAGGGTAACCTACCCCCACACAGCTGAAAATCTGCATATAGCTTAAATTAGCCCTCCCCGCACGATTCCTAATCACCAGTTGACCTTTGAACAATGGTCAGTTGACCTGGCAGTTTTGAACCATGCTGGGTCAACTGAAAGAACCCTGAAGTGCACCCACACAATGAAAACCCATGTTGTCCAAGGGTCAACTGTGCCTCCTTTCCAGCTTCTGAAACTTCAGTGCTAACTCCCGAGTCGCCACCCTAGTAGCCACTCATTTGCTAGGTCCAATATATTCGTATTCTGCAATTCTCATTTTCTCCATTCCCCTGCTACCGCCACGGTGTGCCCTCTTTCTTCCCTGGGCTTTCGAATGCCCCCTAACTGGTGGTCCTTCCTTCCTTACTCACTCGTGCTCCAATTCACCTCATGCACCATATTGCTGCATCGTTGCATTTGCTACAAAACAGCCCTTATTGGTGTTCATAATGCTTTAATATTTCCATATTCGTGACAGAATGAAATCACATCCACAGCCTGACGTCCTATGATTCCCTTCCCAGAACCCCCTGTCCATTTCCCTGAAGAGGGTACCTCTGTACAAGCTGTGGCTTTATTCTGGATTCTTCTACCTTCTTGCCATCACTACATCCTCAAGCTCTACCCGGACCTTAAGGCCTCACCCAAACACCATCTCCTCCTGGAAACCTCCCCTGATTCTCAGACATGTTTCCCTCCCACCAGCTGAAGTTAATAACTCTCTTCTTTGAGATCACTCAGCACCACTTTCCTGGTACCTACCACTTTCTATCTCGTATCACAGTTGCCTGCATAGGTCTCAAGTCCCCTACTTGATCATACACTTGCTGAAGATGAGATCTACCTTTGACTCTCCACTATAATCTCCACAGTACCTACAACATCTTGTACATAATAAATATTCAGACATTTGTTGAATGAATGACTAAATGAATGAATTTAAGATTGATTCAGGCTACTTTGGATCCCCATCCTAGGACATGCTGCCATTTCTATCTATAGTGGGTGTGACACTGGCCATGTTCACAGGGACTTCTATGCTCTCCCAAGGATGCTTCCCATTGGTTTATCTAAAGCACAGGTGGCAAACACAAGGCCCTTGGGCTGAATCCTTGTTTTATCTGGCCTGGCACCTTGTTTCTACCTGGCGGCAGCCCTAAGCTCTCACTTAACTGTTAAGGAGTAGTTACATTTACAGTGTTGAAATTACATTCAGCTGTTTGAAGGCAACTGCGAGGCTGATATGGCCTCCAGGGAAAATGAGTTTGACACCCCTGATCTAAAGCCTTGCAGATTGGGACTAGGACAGGGGCTTCACCACTCAAGCCTATTCAAATTCATTCACTCTGTTCTCTTATTAGAACCATGCAGCCCCCAATCTCCCTCGGGGTCAAAAATACCCCTAGCTCTAGACTTACTTCCCTCTTCCTCAGTGAGCAGCACTGGAAAATTCTGGTTGCTGGGCTATTCTACATAAAAGAAATAACACAAATATTGCATCACAATATGTGTACTTTTTTTCTGAGAAGGGCAATATTACTTATGTTGCTTATGGTAGTCCAAGCACACTGGTAAGCATTTGTATGTTTGGTAGAAATGAATATAGAGTAAACATATGATTCACATTTTATGAACTTCTTAACACAGAAATAGGACTTTTTGATGAGGGAAAGAAGTGCTCTGTAGCTTGATAAAAAGGGTTCTATTCTGGGCAATCCCATCACGAACAGCCTGAGAGAGACATTGAGAGCACACACGTACCTGGAGTTTCAACTGTGTCCTGCTTTTTGGTTGTTCCCTTTGTGTTAATTTCACAACTTACATGACAAAAAGTGAAAAGCAAATGATGTTTTTGATGCAGGTGAATGGGAAGCTCGATTTTAACCTGAAATGACAAATTACATGTAGAATTTTGTTTTGTTTTAATTATCAAGCTGAACTGTCAGTCCTTGTGTTTCACTATACTTTTCCAATGACATACTTTTCTAAATGACAGACCAACTGGTGGATGAGATATCACTGAAATGTATTCCAAATAATTTTCTGGTCAGTTTCAGTTTGACAATATTCTCTTGGGTGGTGGGGCAGATTTATTTCTTTTGAGGAAAAGTCCAGTGGATTCTCCTGGATTCTACTTTTTGCAACAGAATTTTCTAAAACCCTGGAACTAAACCACACCCTCACAGCCGAGAGATGCTATGTCACTCAGTTTGAGTCAGTGAACACAATTTATCTAAAGCAGGCACTGAATTTGAAAGGTGACTTTTTTTCTGAGCTGTTACCCTCCTTTGCATGAAAAAAATTAAGCTTTGCAAATAAAAATGTGTAAAAAGTCACTATGGTATTATGGTTCACACAAATTACGGTTCATATAAATTTATTTAGAAGAAAATAGAGAACAGGGGGACAGTGACTGGAGGGGAGAAGGGAGGGAATTTCAGGGGAAATAGGGGGGGGATTTAGAGGAACAAATATAAAGGATATATGGACAACAACTAAGAAGGGTGGAAATGGTGGGGGGGAGCATGGCGGGATGGGATGGGAGTAATAGAAAACTGTACTTGAAAAATAATTAAATAAATTTTTTTAAAAAAGAAAATTACAACTTTACCTATAAGTGAAAAAATAAAAATAATCATGCTAACTCATAAATTTAATCCTAAAAATTAATAATTTAATACAAGCATCTCAAGTAACTTTCCAATCAGAACTCACATGAATGTTTGTAATGCCTCTCGGAAGTATGTGAGACAAATCAGAAATTTAAGTGATTTAACGCACATGCATGCACCTACACAGAAACGCATGCTCACCTGCTCGATGTCTCCCCTCCCCCCACACCCTGCCTTTCTCCTGGTCAATATATAGTGAATGGCTGTAAAGCCAATTTATTTCTGGCATCCTAAAGATAATATCGATCGTTTTCTATATCATCAAGTTTTCTGTAGTGATTGGCACTGGCTACAGAGGGGCACAGAATGTGCATATTTGCAGCATCCAGATCATCTGGTTAGCTAATGCTCTGCTGTACATAAATGTGAGCATACTCTCTCCCTGGATTACACAAATGCAAGGCCGCCATACTCTTCCCCATCCCCCATGAGACTAGGGGCATTGGATAGAGAAAGGGATGAGTGAGGTCTATGGCTGGGGTAGAAGGCCTCCACAGGACAGCAAGTAATCCTGGGGACATCATGACCCAGAGGGTGGGGGAATGGTTTCAGACAAAGCCAGGAATGGACACATGAAGCCTGAGGAGCAGAAACAGTAGAGCTTCTGGCCTGCAATTTACATCCAGGTACCAGGGCGACGAGTGGGAATAAAAAGCAGTGTGCAGATTTGGATAAGCCAGATACATACGGACTAGAAGAGGCTGTGACACAGACACTAACAGAGACACTGGAAAGTACTCAGAGATGTAGAGAGACGTGAGAAGAAGGAAAGAGTCCTAGACAGGGTCTGAGGAAGGGAGCGCAGTGACAGAAAGACAAAGCCACTCAACACTGCTGCACAGAGGCACTGAATACAGCCAGTGGGATCTGGTGGCCCAGCCGTACTGCTGTCTCTGGCAGCATTTCATTTACAGGCAGCTGCACCCTCCCGTGCACAACCACAGTAGGAAAGAGCTAGAAGGGCCGTCAAAAAAACCCTCCTCTGAATTTCTTATTTAAAGCTGAGGAAATGAAGACTCAGAAAGGGGAAGTGACTTGCTCCAAGTCACAGAGCCAGTTGTTGTCAAAACTAGGGCTTTGTGTCCCACATTGCTACGTCATGCCAGAACCCTTCAATTTGTGGGCAAGTCTTCTACTGTCTTCAAAAGACAACACGCAGGCAGTGGCCCTTTGCTTTGATGTGACATTTTCTATTTTCAAGGGACAAACCACTCGAGGGAGTAAAACTACAGATAAAATGATGAAAATGACTCAAAGACAAAAAAAGAACAATCATTGTGTTTTATAAAAGTCAGAATAATGTATTTTTACCTCATCATAGAACTCTGGATTTTGGTTATGATGTGAAACAACAGCATAAGCATTCGTGGTGAAAACAGATCCTGCAGGTTTTCCATAAATACACTGCAAGAGAAGAAACACAGTTACCACTGTCAATGCAGGTCTCCACACGTGATGCTATGGAACCACATACAGTTAGAAGCATCTGTGAGCACATGGCCACAGCCAAGCCCCCCAGGCTCTCACCATGAGCTTATAAATTCCAAATCATTTACAGTCACTCCAGACATCACCTAACTTGGCTGCATGAATGCTTCTGAATTTCCGGCCATCAAAGAAATGCAACTCCAAACTAGCTGACAGTAAGAAGTTAAACATGGCTATCATTTGGAAGGGAAACACTCTGAAACCTGGCCTGAAAAGGTTACTTCTCTTCTGCTATTTGCACTTGTTAATATGAGAAGCTGACACTCGGCCAGTCAGCACTGTTTGCTGAATGCCTGTTGTGCAGTGAGCAAGGTGAGGAATTAAAGAAAACAAACAAACGACAAGCCTGGACTGGGTTGCTTAGTTGGTTGGAACATCATCCCACACACTAAAAGGTTGCAGGTTCCATTCCTGGTCGGGGCACGTGTGGGAGGCCACATGTCAATGTTTTTCTCTCACATCGATGTTTTTCTCTCTCTCTCTCAAAATCAATGAAAACATGTATCTTTGCGTGAAGATTAAAAACAAAGCAGCAGACATATCCCTACCCTAAAGGAATTAAAAATTAAATTACAGACACCTTAGTGTTCTCTCACTGTACGAGCCACATTTTAAAAGTCTCTGGCTTTCTGTTATACCAATAACATAAATGTAAGGCCTTCTATGGTTCCATGGAAAGATCTGATTTCATTTCTAGTGTTAGTTTTTCACTTGCATAGGCCTAACGAGCTCAAGGATGAATATGGAGTCAGCATGCCAAAGTATTAATTGCCTCACTCTGTTACTTCAGAGCTAGCCACTAGGCCAGCTAAGAAATAAAATTGAGACTCCATGTGAGTACAGAGCCAGCTCTCCTTAAACATGGTTTTGAAGGCAATTTGCAGGAACTGGTGAGAGGTAACCTAAAAATTTTAAGTACACAAGGATATTGCAGGGGGGGGGGAGAGGAATAGTTAGTCTTATCTCCGGGGAAAGGAGAAGCAAAGAAAACAGGCTTGATTTGAGCCAGCCTTAATTTAACTTAGGTTTCTCTATGGAAAAAACCTCTTTGCAAAGGTGGGGGCTATTAAACACTCAATGGCTTAGTTGGGGGATATTCCAGCCTCTTTTCCTAGGTGGTTTGAGTAGAAGACTAGTCATCCACTTGTATGATTTAGGTTCAAGCTAGAGGAAAGGAGAGCCAGACAAACACTTGTGATGACTAAATGTTCCGACTTCTCTTTCAGCTTCTGATTAATAGGCTAAAGAGCAAAAAGTAAAAAGCAGCTACAAAGAGTGAAGATATAAAAGCACTGTGAAGTCTCGGGTATTTTAGAGACTGCTGTATCAGATAATACTGAGATGCAGCTTTTCCTAGATCACTAATCCAAGTTTGGAGGCACCATTTGGCCAGCCCTAGAGTAGATGTCTACGTCAGATCAGAGCAGTCACGCTGTGCTTCTGTCAGCTCACAGCCCGGTCAGGTTTCAAAAAGGAGCTTATACTCTCCTGATGGTACCATTATAAACTGTCAGGTCAAAGGAGAAAATGACCTTGTGTTTGGACATCAGAGAATGCAAAAACCAAAGTGGAAAAAAAAGGCAAAAAATGTGGTATATGAAGCTTACCCTTTTAAAAGCTCTTACCTCATTTTGTTATTTCTTTTTTTTAATTTACTTAATTATTTTTCAAGTACAGTCTTCTGTCTATTACACCCACCTCAGCCCACCCCCCCGTGCTCCCCGCCTCCCTCCCATTTCCACCCTTCTCAGTTGTTGTCCTTTATATTTGTTCCTCTAAATCCCTCCCTTATTTCCCCTGAAATTCCCTCCCCTCTCCCCTCTGGTCCCTGTCTGCCTGTTCTCTATTTCAGTGTCTTTGGTTATATTTTGCTTGCTTGTTTGTTTTGTTGTTTAGCTTCCTGTTAAAGGTGAGATCGTATGGTATTTGTCCTTCAAATATTTAAGTAATCCTCATGGTTCATGTGTAAGAGTAGAAAAGACAATATTACACTTGTCACTTTACTACATTATGTTTTTGAAGTTTAAACAAATTGAACTTAGTATATGGAAGCACCAAGTATCAAAATCTCTATTTCTACCAAACATGCGTGTCAGTATAATGAACCAACCTTTAGAGCTCTGGCATCACTTTCATCTGAATCCCGGAATTCCACACAGACGGCAATGTTCCTTGCCTAAAATGATCAATCATTCAAAATGAGTCACAGAATAAGAAGATTATAAATAACAATATTATATCCCAAAATGTATACTTTTCACTGTTTACCTTGGCAAATGTTTTCTGGCTATCGTATTTTAATTGCAAGGGATATACATACAGATGGTTTTTGTAAATGGTAAATGGATAACAATATTTTGTCACTTCTGGAACAAATTCTTCAACCTCCACAGTAATATTTTGACAATTCTTTTCAAAAGGCTTCAGAGGCACATATGAAGAGGTAATACAATCTACAGCCAAAAAAAGCAGGCAAAGACAATACAATTTAAAAATCATTAACACATTCCTACATCTATAGAATATACATTGATTGTGCTCTTAAAAGTGATTCAAAAAACAGAATTCTTAGTGACTGACAGAAAGTCATGCAACCACTTCAAGAACCCAAAAGGACAAGATGGGTGGAGTAGCCTGATGCTGATTTCAGTGGAACCCTTTAAACCAGACACAGGTTGCTTGAGTAGAGGGATTTGCCAAATGTAACACATCATAATTTTGACAAATTTAAACTCTGCAAAGAAATCCATTACATTTTTCCTCCTGTGGCTGCAATTTTACTTTCACTGCAAATTTTTATTCGTATCAGGGAAATAACAGTAAATTTATGCTTCCAATTAGCTTATGGCTGGCCACTTTTAAAAAGTTAACTTGGTGCAGGTGCAAATTTTCACCTAAGAAATAATGGAAGCCTTTTGAAACCACAAATCTTACGATGTGTTGCCAATAATAAGCACAATATTCCCATGTGTGAAAAACACAAAGCCTTTGAGAAGTATAGCAACATATTTTACTGAAATAGCCACTCTAGTGAAGTTATTCATACACTTAAGGGCTCTAAAGACTGCTTGTAGAGTGAGAGTCGGACCTGAGGATGCAGTATTGTTGGGGGGGGAGGGTTGGTTTTCTCTTATTATTATTATAGCAATATTTATAATAAAATATCTGGAGTAAAGGTACAGAGACACAAGCGATGATTCCACTACCCACAGATAACTACTGTTACTGTTTTGGCATATTTTCTTCTAGTGTATTTTCTATGCATGTTTTATATAATAATAATAATAATAATAATAATAATACAAAATCCTATTGTATATATAGAATTTTATCCTCCTTTTGTGGGGCATTGTGTCTGATGTCTTCTTCAGACACAACCTCTTTATGAACATCATCTTGCATGGCTGCATTCATTTTCATGGCATCGTTGCATCAAAACTGCCTTAACCTATCTGGCAATGTCATACTCTGGTTGTTTCCAATTTTCTCCCAACATTAACAATGCTGCAAAGAACATCTTTATGGATATGCCATCTACATTTCATAGGATTTCTTCAGGAAAAATAATCCATTGTACTCTTAGATGTTTTAAAATATAAATTACTATTCCCCTACTTACAATTTAGCGACTTTTCATTGCACTTAGAATAAAATCCAATCTTTTAAAAAATTACCATGGTATCACTATACAACTCCCTGCATGATGTGACACTTTCTACTTCTCCTATTTCACCTTCTGTCTCCCTCTTCCCATCACATGCCACACTAGAGCCACATTGGCTTCGTTTCTGTTCATATAGACCAGGTTTTGTCCCACCTCAAGGTCTTTAAAACACGTGGAAAGCCCGCAGTGGGGCCTCTAGAGTCCCAAACACCGCATGCTGTCTGGGCCCCATGGTGGGCCTTTCTTGGCCATCCTTTTGAAAACAGCCCACCCCAATCACAGACAACTTAGTCACTTATTTGTGGGTTTTTTGTTGTTTATTGTCTGTCACTCCTTTTAGACTCTAATCTCCACATTTTTAAAGCACCTCACAGGTATTCAATGAATGTTTACTCAATAAATCCTCATTCAGTGAATAAATGCATAGATAGAATCTCAGAGTTCCAATGCCTTAGTTATGGACTTCTGTGGGTATTTACTGCCAGACTGCACTCCTATTCATGATAGGTGATGGTGCCTGGCCAAAACCCTAGCCACTGTTAGCTTCACTTTAAACAGGTTTATAAATTTGATAGGTGAGCAAAAGCTGTTTTAATTTGCACTAATGGCATTACCATTAAGACTGAAAAAATTTCAAATATTTACTAGCCACCTAATTTTATTTTCTGCAGAGTATCTTTTGTATCTTCCGCTCATTTTTTTCCCCTGAGATTTTTAGATTCCTGTCTACAGACAAGAAAAGAACATTTCCTGTTTGATTAGTTGATGCAACTTATCCAAGGCAAAAGGCAGCGATGACTGGGTCACACTCACATCATCATATATTATATACGAAAGCATGCTGTAAAACAACTTTCTGTAACTATTTACATGTATACTGGGTTGAATTAATATCTCCCTCCCTCAAAAAAAAAGTTCTTGCTGGCCAGAACCCCAGAATATGAACTTATTTGGAAATAAGTTCTTTGCAAAATGTAATTAGTTAAGATGAGGTCGTACTAGATTAAGGAGGGCCCTAAATCTAATGACTGGTAATCTCAGAAGAGGGCAGATGGCCACATAATGGTAGAGGCAGAAAAGGAGTGATGCGGCCACAAGCTGTGGGCTGCCAAGGACCGCCCCAAGCCAGCAGAAGCTGGGAAGACACAAGTCATGATTTTTCCTTAGAGCATTCAGCAGGTACATAGAGACCAAGTAACACCTTAATTTTGACTTCTAGCCTCCAGAACCATGAGAGAATACATTTCTGTCATGTTAAGATACCTAGTTTATAATACTTTCTTATAGCAGTCCTGGGAAAACTCATACCCCATGTAAATCTCAAGAAAAATATTGCAAAGGTAAAAACCTAAGATTCACACATAGCTGTTAAGGTTTACTTGCAATACATGCGTTCTTACTTGATAAATCCACAGGAACACATTCTACTGTGATATTTAGATGCCCAGGAATAATCTGCAATTTGGTCTTCTCTGGCCTAGGTGTAAAATAAGAATATTTTATAGTTAAAAATTATGATTATTAAATGTGCTGGTTACCCTATATCCAAACTTAAAATTCTAAGCATTCAGTTTCTCCCATACAGGGTGGGAGCAAAAGTAGGTTTATAGTTGTGAGTACATGAAACATGGCTTATTCTTTTACTATTTATTAGTTATTATATTATTTTCCATACAAACAACTGTAAATCTACTTTTGCCCTGCCCTATATATGACCCACATTCATCATTTTAAGACATTATAATTTATGTATTATATTGACTTACTGCAGTAACACCACATACTTACTTCTTATATTCTGAGAGTAACTTGAGAATGTCTTCATTTGAAAGCTTGCTACTGTCTTGTTTATACAAAGGAGAAAACTTCCCGTCCAAATCCAGAGAGCCCTGAGTATCTTTGAAAATGGGTCTAAAACAGCAACATAAGGGGTCTTAAAATATTTTACAGGATTGATAAATAACAATAAAATTAGTGCTGGTGGGAGTATAAACTGGTAAAACTACTTTGGCAAATAGCATTTTCTCAGGAAGTTAAGCATGCACCTACGCTATGATTCTACATTTCCACCCCTAAGCATACTTCCACATGGTACATTAATGCTCATAGCAGATTTATTTGTTATAGCCCCAAACTGGAAACAACCCAAATATTCATCAATAAGTGAATGGACAGACAAACTGTAATGTATTCATACAATGGACTATTACTCAAAAAGAACAAGTGACACATACAATAATATAGATGAATGTCAAACACAGACTGAACAGAAGCAACCAAATACATGGGTACATAATGCATGGTTCCATTTATATGAAGGTCTAGAATATGTAAAAGTCATCTATAGTGATAACAATCAGACTGGTGGTTGCCTGGGTTGGGGTGGGATGGCTAACTGGACAGAAGTGAGTGGAAACTTTCTGAAGTGATTGACATGTTCTCTATTTTGGTTGATGTGACAGTAACATGACTGCTTACATTTGTGAAAATTTGTCAAATTCGACATATAGAATGTGTACATTTTCGTTAAAGGTAAAGTATATATCAAAGTTCACAAAACACAAATTAGATCTTTAAGATCAATTTATATAGTTTATAATATACATGTAGTTTCCAATATGAATTTGCATCATTCCCTCTCCGCTCCCCCTTCTTCCATTTTTAAGCAACTACTTAACTGTAAAACTGGAAAGTAATGTGCAAGTGTCCAACACACTGGGGTTGCTACAGCCAGAAACATAATTCCCCTGGCAGAGCCTCTGAAGATGTGGTTATAGACATTAATCACTGTTCCTACTTCCAAGCTTATATCCTTTGTTTTCAGTAAACAGAGGCTTAGACATCCTTTAAATAACCCAGCCAAGCCTCTGGAGTGAGTTCCTGCTACTGCTGACAACGAAAATAATTCAGGAAGGAGAAACAGCATAATTCCTCACCATAACTGGGGATTAAAGCTTCTAACTTGGAAGATTTTTAAAACTGATTTTTATATTGGCAAAACAGCACCAAGTAGCTACCTTTATGGCCTGAAGGGGGCACAGTGTGAAGTCAGTAACCATGGATTCTGATCCCTGCTTGCACACATTCTGTACACTTAGGCAGAAACTTTTTGTTTTTACTTCTGTGCCTCAATTTCCTCATCACCAAGATGGGAATAATAGTATCCATCTCTTAAGAAAATGTACATTAATCACTTAGACCACTGCCTTATACAGAGTTAGCACTCAGTAACTATAAATAATAATAATAATAATACCAGCAGCACCAACTGACTTTTCAGGCTGCTGAAAATCATACTTAGCATCACTAAGTATGCTTTTATTCACAAGCCATATTTCACCTTATATAATGCCTAACTGTATCACCCTCTCCTATCCTTGGCTATCATTTTTTACCATTCTGTGAAAATAAGGACAATATGACTTTTCATCTACCAACATACAATTCATTTTGAGACCTTCTCAAAAATGCAATGATTATAAATGGTGACAAAAGACTAAATTAACTTAGAATCTCCTACCCTTATGCTATTCCCCAGCACCCACTGAACATAATTGATTGAATTATTCAGAACACGGTGCCCTTTCCCCAGAAGTTCTAGTGAGCTGTGTACCGGCTGTACCAAAAACAAGCCAATTAACCTGTACTTCTAAAGTGGGATAAGCAAGAAACACATTTTAAGTCACCAATGTATGTAGACTTGCAATATTTGGGAAAACCCACATAATGTACCATAAGATATGTGGTATAGATAACACATTTCCAAATAAATACCCTACTTCTTAAGGGTTTGCTGAGATTGTCATCAGAAAGCAGGAAAATCTATTAAGTATACCCATTTAACAACTGCACTTTTTGCCTTCTTGTTTTTGTATGCTTTCTAGAATTAGTCTATGCTAGCTTTTCAGAGCATAAGCCCAGACAACTCTAAAACATTGGGCATATTGTATATTTACTATAATTTCTGGTTTTCTGGGGGAAAAAACTTCCATCATTTTCACAAATAAGCCCTGCTTTAAAATGTAGTAAAGTTAAGTGGTATCAGTAAGATTAGTAACCCGAGCCAAAGAAAATTTCCCTGAAGCAAGACATAAAAAGGAATGAATGGGTCTTTGATGCAGAGCAAATTCAAAGAAAATGAATTATTATATCCTATTAATAAACTGAATGTTTCTATACCCCGCCCCCCCCCAAAGTCCGTGTGTTAAAATCTAATCCCCAAGATGATTATATGAGGAGGTGGTACGTTTGGGGGTGATTAGGTCATGAGGGTAAAGCCCTCAGGAATGGAATTAGTGCCCTTATAAAAAGAAGCTAGAGAGTTTGTCTACTCTCTTTGCACAGGGTGAAGACATGAAAGAAACAGCTGTCCCCAACCTGGAAAAGAGTCCTCACCAGAACCCAACAAATGCTGGCATCCTGATTTTGGAACTTCCAGCCTCCAGAATTGTGAGAAATAAATGTTTGTTATTTAAGCCACAAACATTTGGCTTTAACACTTGTTGTTTAAGTCAGTAATTTGTTAGAGCAGCCTAGAGGGACTAGGACACATCCCAGGTGTCCCAAAACGTCAATGCCAAAATATAACTGGCTTGTCACAAACAAACTGCTGAATGCTACTGGCAAAGAGAACATCCCTCTACTTCATATACAAGCATGAGTAGAACGGTCAGGATTACATATGTACAAACCTGGCAGCCCAGGCAAAGGGCATTCTGTATTGTCCAAGGCGGCTGCACACCTGCTTGGCTGTCCTATGTACCTTCTGGGCCGTCTAAGTTCAGAAATAAGAAAATAGGCTCATATTGGTTCAAATTACCAGGGAGTCTCCCAAAACTATTTTCCCCAACTTAATATAAAACATCAAAATCTAGAAAAACATATATAGAAATACCTACAAATAAAACACAACACACATCGCCTACCCACTTTTCAAGACCAAAGCAGTATTTCTTAAAGTATTTCTTTTGTGTTTTTCCATTAACAGAGACTTCATCAGGATATCCTTCATCAAGATATGTGAAGACAGACAAAATGGATACAGGGCACGTTTCGGACCAAAGACTCCCACTGAGAAACTTTTCTAAGCTGTTTAAATGTGTATTTCTCCTTTCACACGTGAGCAGACAGATGCTCGTCATTCTTGGGAGAAGTTTGTACTGGATATAGTTGACCTTTTTGCTCCCAAGCTACAAGCCAAGTGACCAAGAGTCAATACAATTAAGTTAAGTGTGGGCAGGAGCCAATGTGTGCACAGACACTGCGAGATGACAAAGGACATTAACTGCCTATAGAATCTCAACCAGCTGTGAAATGCTGGCTGCAGTTTATCCTTAGGGATACACATGCTAGAAGCTTTTATCTATATCGAGGCCTTTTTTTTCCCTCACAAATTGGTCACATGTATCGTCAGCATCTTCCACTTCATAAACAGTATTTAGATACACAGCTAAATGCCACATAGAACAGATGGGCTCTTCATGAATACCCAGTAGCTGGAGAGCTGCTAATGGTCTGTGCCATGAACATGTTCCTGCTCCGGGCCCCAGTTTTCTCATTTATAAAAGGAGAGCAGAGGATTCAACTGATAATTTCCCTAAGTTTAGATTTCAGGGTCCAGAAATTTGGATGATTATATGGGTTGCTGACTTTTAATGTTGCCATTTAAATACAAGAAACAACAAAAATGCCTACCATTTAATATACTAACATTTTATGAAGCATAGGTGTAACGTTTACGAAATAGCAAGCCCTTTGAATTGAATACATTTAGATTCTCATAAATAGATAGCTATTTTGCTTTCCTCACTTCATCTTCATACAGGTGTAAATTTGGGTATACACTGGCAATTGAGAACTACGGAAGTGGATCATCTTTACCCTCACAGATCTGACATTCTAAGGTTGCTCATAGAGCTGGGAGGGGGAAAAAAGATAGTTATTGCTAAGGATACAATGTCAGTGAACAGATGTTGCTGAAAAACCTTTAGCTCTTATTTTGATACGCCAGCAGAAATGACACTGTCATGTAAACAGAACATAAGTGAAGAGGGAGAGAAAGGCACGTTCAAGGTTTAGCATGCATAGGTAGCTAGTATACAATATTTTCAGAATATATAGCATGGTGAGTAAGGAAGTTTTTGGAGATTTTTTTTGAGGGATCATTGACAATCAAATTTAGAATATCGGTAGAAGGCAAATTCTACATTAAACTGAAATGTTCACAGACAATCTTTATAAATACCTTTGCTGGATCTGAATTTTTGATGTAGGGCTCTGCACAGTGTGTAATATTTCCCTGGAGCACCTTTTCAATCCGCGCAACTAGGAGAATTTCAGGATGTGGATTTGTCACTGAGAAAATTCCCTGGGGAAAAAATTACTTCCATTACATTTTTTATGTAACCTCGTACGTACAGTTGTTGAATAATGATTCCAAGCAGTGTGTTTAGCATAGAATGTTAGTAGTCAACACAGAATCATTCCTAGGACACTGGAAATACATAGCATTGCCTTTCAGTTTTCCAACCTACCGATGTTCCTTCCAAAATGGATTTTCTATTTTCTTACCAACTTCACATCTATTAGTCTCCAAAGTGAAGATTGTCACCCTTGCTGCACAGCTTCGTGTGTTTAGCTGTGCTTGCAAGGTGCATTGTTGAACCTAATTAATACAATGTGTACTGTCTGGTTTAATTGGCATGGGCTAAAATATTGGCATTTCTCAAATAGCACTGGACAAGCATTTTTAAATATAGCTGCATGTAACTCCAGAGCAATTCACTCTCAATTAATACTGATTGCAAAATAAACGTTAGTGCAGAGGTGTCAAACTCATTTTCACCAGGGGCCACATCAGCCTGATGGTTGCCTACAAAGGGCAGAATGTAGAGTTCCTTGGCCCTAGTTAAGGAGTAGTTACATTTATACCGTCCTAAAATTACATCTGGCCCTTTGAAGGCAACGGGAGGTTGATGTGGTCCCCGGTGGAAATGAGTCTGACAACCCTCCTTTAGGACTTCCGGCCAAGATGGAGACACAGGTAAATAAGATACACTTTGCTCTTCCCACAACCACAAGCAGGGCAACAACAAATTTAAAAACAAAAAACCACCAGAACTGACAGAAAATCAAACCGTATGGAAGTCCGACAACCAAGGAGTTAAAGAAGAAACATTCATCCAGACCAGTAGGAGGGACAGAGTCGGGCAGACAGGGCGTAGAGGACTCACAGCCAGGCGCTGGCTGGTGGACTGGGTGGGGTAGCAGCTGGCAGAGCAGGTGGTCCCACATTTGCGAGCAGATAAATGAGGAGAAACAACTGGCAAGCAAGGCAGACCTCACAACCCAGGATCCAGTTCGGGGAAATAAAGCCTTAAAACCTCTCACTGACAACACCTATGGGAGTTGAGGCAGCAGTGGGAGAAACTCCCAGCCTCACTGGATCCTAGAACGAACACAAAACAACCCACCCGGGAATCAGCACCAGAAGGACGCAATTTGTTTGTGGGTAGTGGAGGAAGTGAATGAAAGCCAGCCAAGAGCCCAGAAAGCGGCACTGTTCCCTTTTGGACGTCTCACCCACATACAGCACCACAACTCAGCATCAGCGTCATGGGTTGCCCTGCACTGACAAATAGGTAAGGCTCCGCCCCTTATGATGTAACAGGCATGTGCATACAAAAAAATAGCCCAAATGAAGAACAGATCAAAGCTCCAGAAAAAACATATAACTAAGTGATGAAGAAATAGCCAACCTATCAGATGC
Organism: Sturnira hondurensis; assembly: GCF_014824575.4. NCBI lineage: Eukaryota > Metazoa > Chordata > Mammalia > Chiroptera > Phyllostomidae > Sturnira > Sturnira hondurensis. The sequence continues at coordinate 2,582,804 of NW_028079197.1, read as the reverse complement.
ATAGTTCAAAACACTGATAATCAGGATGCTCACAGAATTGGTGGAGTATAGTAACAAAATAAAGGGATGAGTGAAGGCTATGAAAAGTTAAATAAAGGGGAAGGTACAGGTAATCAACAGTGACAGGAAGGAAACCAGGACTCAAATCAATGGTTTCGAACAGAAAGAAGAAATAAACATTCAACCAGAACAGAATAAAGAAACAAGAATTCAAAAAAATGAGAAGAGGCTTAGGAACCTCTGAGACAACTTGAAATGTTCCAACATCTGAATCATTGGGGTGCCAGAAGAAGAATAGGAAGAGCAAGAAATTGAAATCTTATTTGAAAAAATAATGAAACTTCCCCAATCTGGCAAAGGAAATAGACTTCCAAGAAGCTCCGAGTCCCAAAGAAGTTGGACCCAAGGAAGCACACACCAAAGCACACCATAATTATATTATCCAAGATTAAAGAGAAGGAGAGAATTTTAAAAACAGCAAGAGGAAAGGAGATAGTTACCTACAAAGGAGTTCCCATAAGACTATCAGCTGATTTCACAAAAGAAATCTTACAGGCAAGAAGGGGCTGGAAAGTATTCAAAGTCATGAAGGGCAAGGACCTACATCCAATATTGCTCTATCCAGCAAAGCTTTCATTTAGAATGGGAGGGCAGATAAAGTGCTTCTCAGATAAGGTCAAGTTAAAGGAGTTCATCATCACCAAGCCCATATTATATGAAACATTAAAGGGACTTATCTAAGGAAAAGAAGATGAAAAACTATGGACAGTAAAATGACAACAAACTCACAACTATCAAAAACTGATCTTAAAAAAAGAAAAACAAACTAAGCAAACAACTAGAACAGGAACAGAATCACAGAAATGGAGATCATAAGGAGGGTTATCAGTGGGGAGGGGAAGCAGAAGAATGGGGGAAAGGTAGAGGAAATAAGAAGCATAAATGGTAGGTACAAAATAGACAGGGAGAGGTTAAGAACAGTATAGAAAATGGAGAAGCCAAAAAACTTATATGTATGTTCCATGGACATGAATTAAGGGAGGAGAATGCAGTTAGGAGGGGGCATGCAAGGCGGAGGGGAATACAGGGAGGAAAATGGGACAACTGTAATAGTGTGATTAATAAAATATATATTTAAAAAATACTGATTGCAGCTAAGAGGAAGAAGATAAGGTGTTGATCTATATAACAGTTTTCAAACTATGTAATGAAAACTAAATCATCCTATTTAAAGTGTTCCTTTGTGACAGGTAAAGACCTCTGGGGCTTTCAATGTAGAATACAGAGGATCCAAACCTTGTTGGTTTTTTCTTTTGCGCTTTATTGAAGGGTAGTAATACACCCTGCTCGGAAAGGAGGGCCAGACTCTCAACCCACAGTGGGCTTCCTGGATTCACTCATGCTTGCATTTCGGAGAGTGTCCCCCTACAATGGAATTCCTGGTTAGTTAAAGAACATCTCTGTGCCTCAGCATCCTCATCTGTGAACTGGAAATAACCTGCGTTCCAGGGCTCTGGGGAGGGCCAGAGAAGGTGTGCCAACCTAGAAAGCTGTCTGTGCTGGACTAGGCCCACCATGTCTGCTCAGTACCATGTGGCTGCTAGTGGGGGCAGCAGTAAGTGATAAGTGAAAGCAACTTGGTCTTATCAATTACCAAATCATTTCAGATTACAATACTCCTTACTAGCATCAGTGTGGGGAAATGCTGAGAGTACTGGAGATGGAGAACCATAGGGACTCAATGGACGTTAGCTGCAGCAGTAATCAGTATTACCATTGTCATCCAGACTCGTAGCGGAAGATGTTGGCTGCAGGGGCCTCAAGGCTGAGAGGCAGCATAGCAGGGGATATATAACCTGGAAACCCTGGTCGCAATTGTCTTCATCCATTTTCTTTCTGCATAAACCTTTCTAAGTCTCAATTTCTTTGTTTGTTTTTTAATCCTTACCCAAGGACATGGTTATTAATTTTAGATGGGAGGGGAGGCAGGGGAGAGAGAGACAGAGACAGAGAAAAGAAACATCAACGTATGACAGAAACATCAATCAGTTTATTTTCTTAGGCATCCTGACCAAGGACCAAACCCACGCACATAGGTATGTGCCCTGACCAGGAACGGAACCTGCGACCTTTTGGTGTATGTGATGGTGATTTAACTGAGCCACACCAGACAGGGCTCTAAGTGTCCATTTTTTTAAAAGATTTTATTTATTTATCTTTAGAGGGGAAGGGAAGGAGAGAAGTATCAATGTATGGTTGCCTCTCATGAGTCCCCTGCTGGGAACTGGCCTGCAACCTAGGCACGTGCCCTGACTGGGAATTGAACCGTGATCGTGTGGTTCACAGGCTCACGCTCAATCCACTGAGCTACACCAGCCAGGGCTCTAAGTGTCCATTTTTTAATCTTTAAAATATGTTTTTCACAGAACCTGCTTTGAGGGTTTTTACAAAGACTGAGATAATGCATGAAAATCATCTAGCACAGTTATGTGACAACTGGTAAGCTTGAAATTACATGAGTCAGTTTGCCAACCATACCTCACAGCTTGAGCAGCATGTTCCTGGCTATCCTGAAAACACAGTTCTGTAACCTTCAATTGCTTTGGGCCACTGTAGTAATAACGAGGTGCCTAATGTGCACGACTTCATTTAATCCATATGGGAAGCTTGTTCAGTAGCTAGTACCATTGTCATTCCCATTTCAAAGATGAGAAACCTGAGACGCAGAGATGATGTGCCTTGCCTAAATCTGTAAACGGTGGAGCCAGAATTTGACCTAAGGAAATGGGCTCCTTTAACTGCTTCATTCCGTGCTTGCTGCTTGGGAATTCAAACCCAGGTCAGCCATCCACCTGGGATCCTTACAAGCTGTTGGACTGTGGAAAGAATTAGCATCTTGCACTCACTTTTCTCTTTTGCCTTGTCTACTCTGAGGGTTCTATCTAGAACAAATGAGATAATGTGTTTGAAATGTTTTGGAAACTGGAAAGCACTATCTTAGCACAATTGGTAATATACCAAATAGAAAAACAAAACTTGGTAGAGTACCAGTAATGGATTTTTCCACTTGAATTCCTTTGTGTGGGGCTCCTTTAAACAACAGACACAATCAACTAACAGGCTGTTTGGAGGATATTACATTTGGAAAGAGCTGAGCAGGACAAGGGATGGCATGGCCGTTCAACATGCATTCACAGAAAACCCCTGTAACCTCTGTTGCATCTATATTAGCACTCTGCAATAAACTGCAAGGGAAGAAAATGAGGTGGTCTGGATCCTCTGTTTTCTACCTTTACAGCTCTTTAGCTGTTACAAAGGAGGACTTTCTATAGCATGATTTAGTTTTTGTTATGCAGTTTGAAAATTATTATGTAGACCAGCACCTTATATTCTTCCTCATAGCTGCCCCCCGCCCCCCGCTACAGGCTGATTCTTACCTTCAATGCCCCCTACGTCAAAAGAACCAGTCAGGTCCCACCCAGTTCCCAGCACTTACAGAGCCCCTAGCCTAGGCCATGGCAAGGCATTTGGTGGTATGAGCCCACCACCCTTTCACCAACCCCACAACCACTGCCCCCCAGCAGGGAGCCCACAGAACAACAGGGAAGCAGACTCCCAAGACTAAGCAGCTCCCCTACAACCCCAACTTAAACTTGGGGGACATGGGCACTGAGGTCTGTCAGGGCACCTGGGAAGAAACTGCCAAGATCCTGAGAGTAAAGCGATCATAGTAACTGTCTGGTATCAGGGAAGAAAAACTACTGGATGGACCCAACTTCCTCCATTTCTGTGGTCACCCTGTTGCTCCTCACTCAGGAAGCCTCTGGAGAGAAAGACTGAGGAGCAGATGGGGACAGCTGAGAATGGCCCCAAAATACCCACCATGCAGCAAACCCTGGAAGCTGCCTGTTCCTATAGATAATGCGACCATTTAAATGGCCTTGCTGGAAGGGAATGGGCTGCCAGACAGCCTGGTCTAGGACTGCTGGGGAACTGGGCTGCTTTCCTTTCTCTAGGTGACATGAAAGCAATAAAGTATAAGGGCAAATACCTGGGCTTTTTAGGGAGCCTGCTAGACCTAGGTTCAGGTCCTGTTCCCCATCTTACTAGCTGTTACTTTGGGCAAGCCACCTGACTGCTCTGTGCCTCGGTTTCCCCATGTGTAAAATGGGGATAGTAATAGTACCTACCTATTTTACTGAACTGCTATGAGCGTTAACTGACCATACACACAAATCCCTAGACAAATACATCAGAAATAGTTAAGTGCTTGAATTGTTATTGCTGTAAAACAGGTGAGCTGAGATCTGCTAACACTGAGTCTTCCTCAACATAGCACTGCTTCCTAAATGGAAAGAAGTTGAGAGAAAGACTTCTTCCAAATAAAATGTTCAGCTATTTGGAGTAAATGACCATTTGGTGGTATCATTACTTGATTTGAAAAATGGTTCAACTGATAAAGCCATCTGAGGCCACTGCCCATCATTGTCAAGTGTCCAGCTTTCATCTATTCCTTTGAGGCCTCTCTCAAGCCCCACGCCTTCCATGGATATTTTCACTTAACTCCTGACCACTGATCCCTCCACACATTACAAATTTACCTACCACCATTATGTTGTATACTTTAGCACTTCATTGCATTCTGCGTTTGAGGTCTCTCAAACAGACCTAGGTTCAAATCCTGCCTGCACTACTACTGGTTCTGAAATGGTGGACAATTTGCTTATTAATCTCCCACATTTGCACTTTCTTCATCTGCAAAACAGCAATAATTATACCATTTCACAAGCGTATTACAATTCCACGAGACACCAGTGGAAAATTCTGGCACACAGGGGATACTGAGAACATGTTCATTTTCTTTCTGACTTAGATTACAAGTGGGATGACACCTAGAAGCATAATTTAAACTGCCTGATTGAATCTAAGTAAACTGAAGCAATTCAGTAAATATATTGTTGGATTAGAAGGACTTATTTAATATTGTACAAGAAATTTTAAACATACAATTCAACAGCAAGTTCTCAAATATTTATAACACTGAACTCGCTCAAGCTTTCTTTTAGAAGCTGAGCCTGTTGTGTGAAATACACACATATGAGACAACTATATTCCACATGACAAAGGGACCATTCTTTGGCCAGTGTGGCTCAGTTGGAAGGGGGGTCATCCTGTGGACTGAAAGGCTGCAGGTTCCAACTCCAGTCCAGGGCATATACCCAGGTTGCAGGTTCGAGCCCCAATTGGGGTGTGTATAAGAAGGCAGCCAGTCATTATTTTCTCTCTCCTCTACCCTTGCTCTCTCTTTCTAAAAGAAATTTTTTAAATGTGCTCAGGTAAGGATAATGAAAACTTAAAAAAACACTAAGGGGCCATAAAATAACAAGGGACAACAGATAATGAGGGGGAAAGCTGTCAAAACTCTCTAGCACATGGCCTGGCTGGTGTAGCTCAGTGGATTGAGCACCAGCCTGCAGACCAAAGGGTCGCTGGTTTGATGCCCAGTCAGGGCACGTGCCTGGGTTGCAGGCCAGGGCCCGGGGGTGGGCCATGTGAGAGGTAGCCATATATTGATGTTTCTCTCCTTCTCTTTCTTGCTCCTTCCCCTCTCTAAAAATAAGTAAATAAAGATAAAATCTTTTAAAAAATTAAAAAACCCAAGTATTAAAAAAACCTCTCTAACACAGAGACAGGGCAGGGAAGTGAACAGGGCAGTGATAGCACATGGCAAGTTTCTCCCCAGCACGTGGCAGTCTGTCTGTATCAGGGAGTATGATCTGCAACCCTCCAAACATAAAATTTATCCTAAGGAGATAATTCAGCAAACAAGCTAACATGTACATACAAAGATATTCAATGGCATATAATTTATGATATCCAAAAATTAGAAATATGCTAATTAGCTAAATCACTGATGTAGCATATTAGCCTTTAAGAATGTGACTATCTAGAAATATTGATATAAAAAGATAACCATTATGTTAAATGAATGCAGTAGGTATAAAATACCATAAATCAGCCCTGGCTGGTGTAGCTCAGTGGATTGAGTGTGGGACTGCGAATCAGAGTATTGCGGTTCGATTCCCAGTCAGGGCACATGCCTGGGTTGCAGGCCAGTTCCCAGCAGGGGACGCATGAGAGGCAACCATACATTGATATTTCTCTCCCTCTCTCCTTCCCTTCCCTTCTAAAAATAAATAAATAAAATCTTTCAAAAATAGCATAAATCATATACATTATGTATAGTCTTTTTAAAATTTATTTGTTGTTCAAGTACAGTTGTCTGTCTTTTACTCTCATCCCAGCCCACCCCCCATTATGTATAGTCTTATACAAACATTATGTGTTTACATATATACAACAGAGTTGTCTAGAAAACATTTGCCAAAATGTTAATAATTACCATGTTATACCTTTTTTACTGTTTGAATTTTCTACATAATGTATTTATCTTTGTAATCAGGAAAAAAGGCACTTTTGGGGGGGGGGGGCGGAATAAATCTCCTCACAATGTGAGCTTTGTTCTTCCTACTTTGATTCTTTGCCACAATCTATAGTTTCCTTTCAGCTCCAAATGTCTAGGAGGCAATCAGTTCTGCTCTGTCTAACCTATTATAGCTGCCAGTCTGGTCAGAGGTCAAAATGCCAGGGAACTGTCAGGCTCTTTCTAAAGGGGATTCTTTGCACCAGATAGGAAAGAAGAGCAGACCTACAGCTGTGACACAAGCAGTTCCCTCTCATTACGTTTCAAACAGAGCTCCTTGTATAAGGAGTCTTTATGCTCGATTAAAACTATCTGTTCATAATGAAATGGGAATTAGGGGTGGGAGGTTATTGTAGGGTCACCTTTTCTTCAAAGAAACAAGCTTTTCAGGTGCCTATTGCGTTGCTCAGAAGAATGCACATGGGTATGGGTGAGTGTGCATGTGTGGTGTGTCTGTGTATTTGTGTGTGTCTGTCTCTGTGTTCCCATGTTACCTGCACTCCATCTCATACGACACTTCTTTTGAGAATTGCATCATGATCCTAATGGAAATGATACTTTATGAATGTTTACTAGCATATTTATTTGCTGATTTCCAAGTTTTGCCCCCAACTTCAGTCACTAGGAAAACATCTATACACAGACCTTACAAGAAATAGGAATACCCATGAAAACATTAGGCTGAAACAATGAAATAACCCAAGGGGGTTTCTGTTTCTTACTCTGAAGGCACTATCAAGACTGAGAGATCATTCGTTACCTGCTTTATGTAGCGTAACTGAGATTCAGCAATTCCATGAATGAAAGACTCTGCATTTCCATCACTGGCTAGTTGGGCTGAACTGCCCCAGAGCATTTCACGAACAGATGGGGGATTCAGGTCTATGTGGAAGTCAGCTGAAATCTTACAATTGTTCCTTACATCAAATAGGGCAAGATTGATAAAAAAGGGTTCAACCTGGGAATAAAGAGAATTCCATTTTTGAATTAAAACTTTTTTCAGATGGAGTGTGGGAAGGGACACAGATTACAAAATAATTATTTTATTCTTCAAGTTTCTGTGATTACAGCTCCATTCTGAGTTCAGTATTTAGCTAAAATTCCATTATACTTCATTTGCACATAAGAAAGAACATTCTAAATAAGAGGCTATCAAATTTTAACTTTTGTCAGGTATAAATAATTCCACAAGTTATAAAATTTTGTAAGCGATAGGTAGAAATCAGGTCAAATTTGCAAGATACCAATTGTTTTATAAATAAAACTTAATATTATACAGGTTTATTGACATTACCCCCAAATAATGCCAATAGTATGGATGAGAAATAAATCTTTCCTTTCGGAATGTTACAGCTTACTGGATTATACATTTCCTAAGAGCTAATATCACTCAACATCAAATTACATGACAAAAGCTCTGTTGCCCCATCAGCAGCTCTGGAAGACACTATTCCTCTCTACAGATGGCATGTGAAAGCTGGTCACAAAGAGAGATTTCATGCCAGATGGCATAAAGATTAACCCTTTACACACAGAAAATCTACTAGTAAATTTCAGCTACACTGTGAGAGAATAAATCACTGTAGATATGTTTCAAAGATAAAACCAGAACCGAAAAATAAGGATGGATTTAAAATGCAGTCTGAAGACTATACTTTCAGGGATCATTTCTCTAGTCAGTAAAAACGCAGTCTGTCTGGCAATTTTACATTTATAGTTTCAAGTATTTCTGAGCTACTCAAATGATCAGTGATAGCTAATAATTAGGATTTTCTGTGCAGAACAAAATGAATTCACTGTGAGAACAGTGAGTAAGGCTAGCTGACTGCATAGCATCTGTGCTCCTGCACGGCTCTGGTGTTCATTACTGATGGCTCTGAACCAATTTCACAGAAGTCATAGTCTCTAATAGAATTCCCAAATCTGAGGACTTTCTAGGTTCTGGTGATACGTCCCTCTTGGATGTCAAGAGCCTTCTCTACCTGCTGTTTTGAATACATAAAACTTTCACAAATGTTAAGATGAACACATATTCCTATTTTGACAAAAGAAAGACATATGAAATTCTTCCATCTCAAATGTATCCAAACATGTAGCAAGGAATTCACATCCAGTTAATTAGTTCTCAGTAACAAAACAAAAAAAGGTGTTTCTTTAACACAGCAGTTTAAAGGAGGTAGAAGGAAAAGTCATACATACATTTGTGGGTGGTCCTTTTGCATTGTCTCCAACTTGACCCAAGATGTTAAAAGTTAAATCATGGCAATTTACCAGGAAACGTTTATTGCACTTTTCCTCAAATGGCTTTATATCAGGTTCAATTCCTGAAAAGTCCAATCTCTACAAAATAGATAATCATTTGCAAAAAAAAGATTCATATTAATACAGGTCTACAGTAAAATTTACAGAATCTAACATTTCCCTGTCCATTTTTCATTTGAATCCTTATTATTTTTTTCATTCAACAAGCCTATGTAGAGCTCTTAGACTAAGATTCAAACAATGATAAAGAAATTCTGGAGGGGGATTTTTGAGAAGCTAATCTAAGGCAGAGGGAAAGTCACGAGTCTGTCCCATGACCTACAAAGCCCTATGTCATGACTTCCTACCTCCCCCAACTCCCCTGACTTCATCTCCTACCACTCTTGCCTCCTCTCCCCTACCACCCTGTGTTCCAGGCACACTGGCATCTTCAGTTATTTCTCTAGCATCCAAAGTACATTCCCACCTCAAGGACATTAGATTTGATGTTCTGTCAGGAAGCCTCTTTCCCCAGATAGACACATGGCTTACTCCCTTCACTTTATTCAATTGGTATTTCCACAAAGACCTCCCTTAATTCTATTTAAAAACAAACTGCACCCACTCTGAGAGTCTACTCCCTTTCCTTCATTCAGTATTCTAACAATACTTTTTAAATATTTACTTAGCTGTTCATTGTGTCTTCCCCACAAAATATATGTTCAAGGACAGTAGGCGTTTTGCTCCTTTTATAAGCTGTACAGAAGGCAAAACTGACATGAATGGACATGGAAGGAATCAAGAATTACACAATGGCCTCTAACTTGGAAGATTCAGTAGACTGTGATGTTATGAAATTAACTGCAAAATAAAGCTGAATAGCAAACATGGGGAAAAATGAGTACAGATGAGTTCAGTTTGAGGTGTTGTGAGTAAGGGGCTGGAGAAACAGGAGAGGTCTGGGTTGGAGATCTGGATTTGGGAGTCAGTGGAAAACAGTCTGAGAAGGAAAACAAGGCTGAAACCCCGGTGACCACCTATGTTTAAATGGTGAGCAGAGGGAGATGTGTCCATTTAGGAAAGTGATAAACACTGAGCTCAGCTGCTTCTAACAGAGCTAGGGGATATACCGAGGGTGCCACAGATTATATATATGTATAGACACATATGTATACATTTATGGTATACAAAATTTTTAAACGTTTATGAACTTTCTATAAACAAAGATATTGAGAGACAAGGAATTCCTCTCAGCAGGGGAGGAATGTGTCCCTCCCAAAACAAACTCACAGGATCCTCCTCCTCAGCTCACAGAGCACAGGCATTCTAAGTTTATCTGTTCATTCTGAATGTCCAAACAGACTCACATTCTGTTCACAAGTGGGAGGAAAAGTATAGATTGTGGGTCAATTTAAAATACTTTCATGAAGACCAGAGACATGCTAGGGGGAAAATGATTGGGGTAAATCTGAGCAGAAAATACTGCCAATGTTGAAAACTCAAGCCAAGAACCACAAAAATTCTTCTCAATTGCCTAAGTAATTCAAGCCAAAACAGGTAATGTGCCTGGAGAATCTTGGATAATTATAGCCATTCCGACCCAGCCTGTATCACTAACAAAAATCCTCCTTAAAAGAGCCTAAAATATTATATGCATACCTGAAAGCACAATACCTCCCTCCCCGAGTCTATTTATCTATGATAGGAATAGAAATGTCTGGGCCGAGACAGCTCCCCCTTGAACTCGTATCTATCAGTGGAGCCAGAGGAGGCAAGTCATTGCCGTGGAGATCAGTTCTAATTTCCGCCCATTTATCAACTCTCCTTGCTATCTTCCTCAGACATTGGAATGTGCAGAGACACTGGACTAAACCACCCCAGCCCCAAGTCCTCTCCCTTCTGCAGCCTGTGAGCGCAAACATCGGGACATGTGGCCTTCCCCAGTAGTTCAAAGTTGGAGCCATTCCCTTCAGTCAGTCAGTGTTTCTTTATTCTCCAAGGTCAGTGATGGAAAGCGTATCTGTAAACACTGAACTGTGGCCAAAAGAGAAGGCTGCTATTATACAATGGCACTATGCCTAGTAAAGGTACTCAACTCATACAACATGGATTTCTTTGTATTTAGACTGCCTTTCATAATTGACATTCAATTCAACTTTTTGTGTCCTTAAAGTTTCATCACAACTGTGAATTTTTCTGTCATGTTGTAGCTCACTGATAAGTAATTCAAACACGAAATCAGTTTAGTTCCATGACCACAAAAACACCACACCACAGTTTTTTTTAAAGATGCTGAACTGAATTTCAACCACAGTCAATTGGCTTCTTTGTATACCATGAAAGGAGCTGACATGTCCAATTAAAGCCCAATCATGGGGCGGGGTGGGGGTGATCAAAGGCTCAGACATGCTTGGAACAAGGAAATTTCAGAATGAATATCTTACAACTAACATTCCCTATACTATACTTTATACTTTTTTAGTAATATAACTTACATATGCAATATAATAATGATATGGGAGGAAAAAAGGAAAGATGAAACATTCAAACCTAATTTTCTCCAAATAAGAAAAACACTATATGAGAAAGTAAAATTATTTGGAAAGATTTTCTGCATTATTTTACCATTTCAAATAAAAAAAAACTGTAATTAGGAAACTGTATGAAGCAAAAAGAAAACACCAAATCAGTCTTCCCCAAATCATTTTATATTTTCACTGAGAGAACAGTAATTCTTATTTACATAATATATATTTTTCTATTTCCAAAACCCCCAAAGATTGTAATTAAAAATCACATGTAGACAAAGTAAAAAGAAAAAAATTTGTCTCCCATCAAATAATTTCATTTTCTCATGAAACACATTCCATTAGGAAAAATAAACTTAAATACTGGAGAATTTTTTCTGTTTAAACAAATCAGCAATTTAATTAGAAAATATCATAAAATGAAATATTGACTGCATATCTGTTAATTCAAAAAGTACCTTATTTTCATGAAGAAAGTTAAAATACACATGCACACAAACTTGCTCTTCTCTGCACCACTTTCCATTTAAAGTGAAATTAAGCCAGACATGAAAATTAGCCCAGTTTTACAGGCCTCCATCAAAAGTGGAAAATAAATCACCTGTGTCCTATGACCTGATGGTGTTCTTTATACTGCAGATACTCACTGTCAGTAGACCACAACTATCCCTAATAGGTTAAAAGAGCACCAACACCATCTTTAAAGAATTCTTTAACTTATCCATTTTGAGGCATGAGAAGATGTGAAAGGTATATATAGAACTGAGAAGGAACACCATATGTATTTGGCACCAAACTATCTGCATAGGTGACAGTGCTCTTGAGTGAAGTTAGTTGTTAAGCTACCTGCTCAAAGTGAACAAGACAAATATAAAGCAATCAGTGTCACACAGGGGCACAAAAATCAGTGATTTCAACATTTTACAGGTGTCGACTTTTCCAAATAAGCAACAATTCAAGGATTATTTAAAGAAACAGATTATCAATACCTGAACTTCCGAATCAAAAGAAAAGAGGTTCTGTCTTCCATCTCCTCTACTGAGTTTGTTTAGCTGTTCAGTTTCTCTTCCATACTACAAATTTTTAAAAATATATTTATATATATGCACATACACACCAAACATTACTTTATTTCCTTCAAAACAGTATTAAATACCACTTAAATATATAGTTTCTGTGATACTAGCAATCTGCTACAGCTTCAAAAATGGACCATTCCCACATCCATAGGACTGATAAAGAATGCTTGCCTGGTGGACAGTCACTGTCACTCCGATGCACAACAAGCTACAGATCAGGCTCTTGGACCCTATGTGCCTCTCATAACATCAATGATATTGTTCAACCCATAGCAGTAAAAAAAAAGGATCCCAGAGGTTTGGGGTGCAGAAGAGAAATAAACACACATATCCATGGTGCTAGCCATAGAATTTGTATACAATTCTGATTGTCACCTTAGCAAAGACATAGGGACTGCACGGTCTGGAATGACAGATCAGAGGGGATCTGTCAAAATCTGTAAAATCATACAAAGGCTAGATTAGGGGATCATGAGTATATTTGACATTTTGAAAAATATTGTTTAAGCGTAAGAGGATAATAATTTTAAAATATTAGAAGTAACTTCTAAAATTGTGTAGCTTAGTTGTCCAGGACAAATAAGTAAAATTAAATAGGTTTGACATGGGCTTAAATAATAAATGCATTATTAAACCTTCTAATCTATAGTAGTAGAGTCCACAGAGTAAAGTATGTACCCTTACTAACACAGGTGTGATAATCACCTCTACTCTTTCACAATTTAGCTCATTTCAAACTCCACGGAGTGGAGCAATTGGCACAAATTATATGTGTTCACCAAAATCTTTATCTGATGGTTTATATACATATGCATTTACATATAGAGTATGATTTGCATATGAAATTAACATATACAAATCATTAGATTGAATATTCTGTTCAATCGGTATCAACAACCCCTTGAAAGAAGAATATTCATTTTATGAGTGACTTAAAGTCAGCTTTCCATATCCATGGGTTCTGCAGTTGCAGAGTCAACCTACCACAGATCAAAAATATTTTTTAAAACATTCCAACATTGCTGAAGCGTACTATGTAATCAGTCCTGCAATGGCTGCATCTGTGCTAAACATGTACAGACTTTTTTCTGGTCATTATTCCCTAAACAATACAGTATAACAAATATTTGCATAGTATTTACATTGTATTAGGTATCCTAAGTAATCTGGAGGTGATTTTAAAGCATACAAGAGGGTGTGTGTATGTTAAATGCAAATACATCATGTTATATGAGGGACTTGAACATCCTTAGATTTTGGTTATCCCCTGGGGTCCTGAACCAATCCCATAAGGACACTGAAGGGTGACTATAATTAAACTGAATAAGTAGCAGCAAACACAATTATTAAAGTCACAACAATCTAGAAGTACTTCCTGGCATCTAGGAAAAAAAATAATTTCCAAACTTTTAGTTGGCACTGTACAAGTCCAACTTCTGCAATGTAACTTTCATTTTCAAATCTCTACCTGTTGTACTGATGTGCTATAGTTTTTAACTTCAAAATGACATTGGCCGGAGTGAAAGGACTGAGAAAAAAAAAAGAAAAAATGGCATTGCCAAATGGAATCCAGAATGAAAACATTAACAGATAATCCTGAGCTGTCTTAGTTGAAGGCAAGTTGCCATAAGAAAGATGTACCTTCATCAGTTCCGGATGCATGCTCCTTTCCAAACTGGCCATGATGTTCTCGGCTTTTCCTTGGCTGCTAGTTTCATCATCTACAAATTCATTCAAAGCAGATGTTCCAAACCATACAGACCATCACTAACCACCTGAGAGGAATGCCCTAAGTGTCTCTCCCCCACCCCATCCTCTCCTATGAGATTTACTGCAAAGAATTTTGATTATGAAAGCACAGAGAAAACTTTAATGGACTTTTGAAAATCTGCCATGAACTCCCTAGCCATTTTAGTTTGGTTATATATCATGTGTCAGAGCCGATGCAGAATCGACTCTTAAAAAATATCTATCAACCTCCATCGTCACTTTTACTGAAGAAGCAGGTCAACCTTCCAGATTATGAGTTCTATATTCACCCTACACAACAGACATGTTCATGAATTAAAGACAAGAACTTTACCACAATAATGAATCATTAAAAAATGCTGACCTTGTGTTGTTTCTACTGTCTCCTTTTTCTCTTGCACTAAACTGTCAGTATTGATCTGGATAATCTTTTTCAAAGTTATCAACCATTCCTCCATCTCCTGCTCTGTTTCAGCAGCGAGATAATGGCTGTACTTATCTAACATCTTGAGTTCAAAAGCATAACGGCGCATTTTGGGGCACTAGAGGGAAAAAGAAAGCATATGTTCAGTTAGTTTTTGCTCTTTTAATATTAGATTTCATTAAGTTTATTTATTTCCACCTCAGCACAGCAAACACATAGGTACATCAATACTTTTGTGAAAGAATTGCTTCTTTAGAAACTCCAAGATGATGAATGACTATGCCAAACACATCTTTTCTGTTCTCTCAGTACTAAGCACAGTGGTATATGCATGAAGTTGGCATGAAATACTACTTGTTAAGTGGGTATTATCATTTAAGGGCTTTTGACATCCATCCATCACATTTAGATAACCAAACTGCGACATAAAAGTAAGCAAATGCTTTACCATTTCCATGCGGCTTAAAGTTTTTCTTGCATATTTACAAATTTTCAAAATCAGCCCTCTAAAACAAGCTTACATGTGACCTGAAATGAATCTGGTCCTTGCTTTATAACATACCACAAAATGCAATATCAATACCTAATTCACTTTAGTATGTAAAATATGCATAAGAGAAAACTGTAGTTGATTCACATTAAATTGTGGCTCCCAGTAAAAAATATGGAAATGACCAATGCTGAATACTAGGCAAAGCCTCTCTTTCCTCAAACATGATGACATTCTTTTATGTTTACCACCTTCTCTGTCAAGACCAAAGAAATAGCACACTCCATCTCCAAAACACCTCAGTATTAGTTTTAAGAAAGGTTCATGAATCAACAATTTTCCACTACGTAGTCATTATTCAAGAAAGAGCCAAGAAACTTCCTCCTTCTCATCTTCAAAGTATAGTAAAGGATGACACTAAACTGCTGTAGCAAGTCACAGAGATTTTTTTATATATTTGACAATTTTTGCGAGGGGGGGGGTCATAAATAGATGAGGAAAGCAGAACCCAGGAACACAATACACAAAGGTCAGTCCGGACGAGAGCTCACTGAGGAATTCTGTTATTTGTGCGTGCCCTCTTTCCTTCAGTAAGATAAGAAAGCCTTATGTATGTGGACACATATACCAATCACCTTCTAATAACATAAATTTTCATATTCTTACAAGTTGTGTTTTGTTTGATCCTACGATAATCTCATTTGATCAGGTAAACAGACATCATTTTATAGTTTTGAAAACTAAGAGTCAGATAGGGTGAGGCCACTGAACCCACATCTCGTGCCTCCTAATCAGCCCAGTGCTCCTTCTAGTTGAAGATGCCACCCTGGCTCTGTAGTAATGGCTCCTTTGTCTTGGTCAATTGACTTCCTACTTAGATTGTCTCTCTACCCTGTCCCACCCCACCTTTACCCATGCCCCCTCAGTAATTCAAATCAGCAAACATTAGTTAAGTCACTGCTGTGTGCAAAACACTGCTAATTATTATAGAGGACACAAATGCGATTAAGATATGGTCCCCATAGTCTAAAAGTGAATGTGCCGAACTACCCAGAATTTAGTGTATGATTCACAAAGTAGAGCATAATAGAGGAAAAACCAAAGTGGTCTCACGGGGGAGGTAGAGTTTAATTTCACTTGCTGGGCATGAGGGTGAGGAAGAAACAGACAATGTTTCACAGTAGATATGCCATTTGAGCTGAGCCTTAAAAGATAACATTCCAACAACAGGAACAGAAGGAGCAATTATAGATCAGGCAGAGAAACAAAGGTAAGAAAGGCACATATATGTGATGCTCTGTGGAGGGCTTAGACTGGTACGACTAGACCACAGAATGTATAAGGGGATACAGGAGGGATAAAGATAGAAAGCAGGATAAGGCCCAATAACTATGGGCTTGCCATAGAAAGAGCTTCGGATCTCACTCTGCAAGACAATAATAAATCAAGAGACAAAGGTTTGGGGTAGACAAGTTAAGGACCCTATCTATGTCTTAGGAAGATACAGTGGATCAGTACAACAAATGAGAAACCAGGAAGGCAAGGCTTTAAGCTCTCTTAACCCATTTAAGCAAGAGAGGAGAAAACAGATAATCAGAGGAATGGCAGTGACAATGGAAAAATGGCAAAAGAATTCTATCTATTGTGGCTCAGTTGGTCGGAGCATTGTTGTGTAAAACAAAGGGTCATGGGTTCAATTCCTGATCAGGGTACATAATGAGGGTGCAGGGTCAGGTCCCAGGTCAGGGAGTGTATGAGAGGCAACAGAGTGTTGTTTCTCTGTTACATCAGTATTTCTCTTCCCTCTCTCCTTCCCTTCCCCTCTCTATAAAATCAATAAGCATGTTCTTGGGTGAGGATAAAAACTTTCTGAAAAGAAAAATGGTAATAGATTCAAGAGGCCCTTGGGAGCCAGACCTCAAGGGCCTGAATAAACACCTGAATACTGGCACACACAGAGAGTGAGCTAAATGCAGAAAAATCGAGTTGTATAGTCTGAACATTTTGGTGGGTGAGATGTCATTAACCAAGAGAGAAGAATACTGAGGTTCTTAAGATTTGATCAGTAACTCATTTTGAAAAAAAGAAATATTACCTCTACAGCCCTACCTGAACAACGTCAATGCAGGCATCCAAGTAGATGCAACCTTTAGATTCCTTTGAATTTTTTTCATCTTTATAGGAATTGAGAATATATGAACCATCAGGAAGCTGAGTTAAGTAAAAATACCGTCTCTTGAATACCTATGAGAAAAACAACAGCAATGACACATTTATTACATATACATTGCATTTGAATAGTTTCTTTGAACTAAAAACCTTGAAAAGCTTGCCACAGACATTATATCTGGACAATCTTCAGACAACTCTTGAGAATTTTTTAGGAATTATAATTATCTTCCTTTTTTTAAATGGAGAGTTTGAAGTAATTTACTTAGTTAATCAAATATCCAGAGAAGAGGTTTTAACATGTTAAACTTTATCAGGTATTTTTGTATCTGAATCACCATCCATTTCACTATAGCATCCTTTTCTTATTTAATTGCAAACCATGATTGGTATCTTATCATTGCTATCACATCACCACAAATCCAAGGGTAAACATAAATGTATACATACATAAACACGCCACTCTATCATAGCCTACCATATATCTCACCTGCACATCTTACTGCATTCGTCTATGCCACCACAGTGTCCCTACAAAGTCCAGCCTATACTGCACTCACTGAGAGTTATTGGTTACCTAACAACTGCTGAATGCCCTGAATGCTGAGATCTGAGTCAACAGGCCCAATGGGATTGTGCCATTCCTTTGCAGCTGGGGATTAACAACAGTTAAGAAATAGCCCGTTACTACAACTCCCAGCAAAAGCCACAGGAATTGGGGAAAAGGAGAACAAAAACCCAGACTGAATCATGCTACCCATCTACTTTACGCTCAAGAGAGTCTTGGACCTGATGAAGGAGGTGATAAAAGAGGATTCTGAACGCTCTGATGAATCTATACTTCTTTCAATAAGCCACAAACTCCAAGCTATGTCAAGCACTTGTTATAATAAAATTGTCCAGGATGGTGGATCTAAAAACATTTCAAAGAATGGCAAGAAAGACTAGGAAATACACTTTTGGTGAGGAACTGCATTCCAATGCATATTGTCTTATTTGTAGAAGTTCACCTTCAGATTTAAGATAGCCATTTTCAATCACCCATCCAATTATCCAGTTATGATCTCTATTTTAAGATGTGTAATTATGAAGAGTATTATTTGGCAAGGTCATTCTTCCTTTTAATATATTTTATTGATTATGCCATTACAGTTGTCCCATTCCCCCCTTCATTCCCCTCCACCCTGCACACCCCTTCCCCCCATTCCCCCCTTTAGTTCATGTCCATGTGTCAAAAGTTCTTTAGCTTCTACATTTCCATACTATTCTTGTCCTCCCCCCACCCCGTCTATTTTCTACCTACCATCTATGCTACTTATTCTCTGTACCTTCTCCCCCTTTCTCCTCCTCCCCCTCCCCTGTTGCTAACCCTCCATGTGATCTCCATTTCTATGGTTCTGCTCCTGATCTAGCTGTCCTCTTAGTTTGCTTTTGTTTTAGGTGTGGTTGGTAATAACTGTTGAGTTTGCTGTCCTTTCACTGTTCATATTTTTATCTTCTTTTTCTTAGATAAGTCCCCTTAACATTTCATATAACAGGGTTTGGTGATGATGAACTGCTTGAACTTGACCTTATCTGAGAAGCACTTTATCTGTCCTTCCATTCTAAATGAAAGCTTTGCTGGATAGAGCAATCTTGGATGTAGGTCTTTGGATTTCATGACTTGGAATACTTCTTTCCAGCTCCTTCTTGCCTGGAAGGTCTCTTTTGAGAAATCTGCTGACAGTCTCATGGTCACTCCTTTATAGGTGACTGTCCCCTTATCTCTTGCTGCTTCTAGGATTCTCTCCTTCATTTGAGTCTTGGCTAATGTACTTATGATGTGCCTTGGTGTGTTCCTTCTTGGGTCCAACGTCTTTGGGACTCTCTGAGCTTCCTGGATTTCCTGGAAGTCTATTACCTTTACCAGCTTGGGGAAGTACTCTTTTATTATTTGTTCAAGTAAGTTTTCCACTTGTTGCTCTTCCTCTTCCCCTTCTGGTACCCCTATAATTCGGATGTTGGAATGTTTAAAGATGTCCTGGAGGTTCCTAAGCCTCTCATTTTTTTTGAATTCGTATTTCTTCATTCTGTTCTGGTTGAATGTTTCTTTCTTCCTTCTGGTCCACTCCATTGATTTGAGTCCCAGTTTCCTTCCCATCACTATTGGTTCCCTATGCCTTTTGCTTCATTTCACTTAGTGTAGCCTTCATTTTTTTTTCATCTAATTTGTGACCAAAATCAACCAGTTCTGTGAGCATCCTGATCACCAGTGGTTTTAACTGTGCATCCAATAGGTTGGCTATCTCTTGGTCGCTTACAAGTACTGGCTCTGGGGCTTTGAGCTGTTTTTCTGCTTGAGCCGTAATATTTTGGTCTGTTTGCACCTGTTATGTATGAGGGGTGAAATCTTAGGTGTTCCCCAGGGTGAGTCAACCCAGTCACTGGGTTGTGACTGGGGGCGGGGTCAGAGAGGGAGCGATGGCATTTGTTCTGTGCTCTCTCGGATTTTGGTCCCCCTGCCGCTTTCCACGACCAAATTGGGCCCTTCCAGTGCTGGTTCCTGGGTGGGTGGGCTTGTGTGAGTTCTAGGACCCCGTGGGTTTCTCTAATGAACTCTCCTGTGAGGCTGGGAGCCTCTCCCGGCACCTCAACCCTCGAAAGTTTTTTCAATTGGTGCTTCTAGAAGGCTTTATTTCCCAGCGCTGGGGCCCTGTGTCACACGGTCTGTCTCACTGTCCGTTTTTCCACCTGGTTTATCTGCGCATGAATGTGTGACCACGGTCAGTCAGCTGCCTTGCACCCTCACTGGGCCACCCCACACCTGGGATCTGCCAACCGCATCCTGGATTGGTCCGGCAGCCACAGCTTTTTCCTGCCATGACCCCTCTTCACTGGCTGCTGACTGTGCCCCTCTTACCTGTCTGGATGAATGGCTCATTGTTGTAGGACTTCGGAACCATTCAATTTTCTGTTTTGGTTGTGTTTTTGTTTCTAAATCTTTGTTGTCCTTAAATTTGGTTGTGCGAGGAGGTACAGTGTTTCTGCATACCGCAAGATCATTCTTGAAAACTATTTTACCTCTAGCAAAGTACCTAAATACCAACAATTTATTTCTCCATAGCACAAGCAAAGAAAATATAGAAATACATTAAGGCGCACTTCTTTTTAGGAAAACCAGTAAAATAGAAGTAATCAGCTTGCAGTCACTTTGCAGTTGTTTCAACATCATTGATTTTGCAATGACAGAAATATACCAGTGGGAAGAACACCCTAACAGGTTAGACTAGTAAATGCTACAGCTTCTATTTCAGGGAGTGGCCATGTAGGCTATGTTGTATCAACAGAAAGGAGTCCAAGGAAAAATACATCACTTTGTTCTTCAATGCCAATGAAGTAAATATTACTGTATTAGGATACAAAGTTACAGAAAGTGTGTATGTGTGTAGCACATACATATGTTCTCATATTTGATTCACCCACATTTAAGTTTACTGGAGCTATTTATAGAAGAAATATGTAGAAGAAATCTACACTGATACACAAAGAAATATTAGTCATAAGGGTAAGTATACATATACACATATATATATATATATATATATATATATATATATATATATATATAGTTGGTTATTTTCATGACAATGGTTTATTCACATCTATTATTAAAATGATGGAATCAGGCCCTGGCTGGTGTAGCTCAGTGGATTGAGTGCGGGCCTGTGAACCACACGATCGTGGTTGGATTCCCAGTAGGGGACATGCCTGGGTTGCAGGCCAGTTCCCAGGTCCCAGTTCCCGGCAGGGGATGCATGAGAGGCAACCATACATTGATATATTTCTCTCGCTCTCTCTCCTTCCCTTCCTCTCTAAGATAAATAAATAAAATCTTAAAAGAAATAAAATAAAAATAAAATGATGGAATCAGAACACCTAAAATTACATACTGAGCTTATTGTAAGTGAACAAAATACTACTTTTTAAAAAGTCATAGTAACTATGAAAAAATTAAAATACATTTTTGAAGCAAAAATTAGTATGAAAAAGTTACAACCAGATTAACTTTGAATACTGATCAAATCTAAAACTTAATGGTATAGTCTGTGCAATCCACTTGCAAAGTCTATAGCCAGCAACAAAGAGGGGGGCAGGGAAGGGAAAATGCAGAGCAAATATTTGTGGCACAGAGTCAAATTATAGTCTGAAAAGATTTTTTCATGTATAGCTGCCTCACCAAGCAAAGACGTTTTATGGCAGCCGCTACTTCCAATATTAGCCAAGCACATCATTATAAGAGAGACGGAAAGGGACTTGAAATTACAGTAAATCACTTCCTGTAACATTGTAATTATGTCTAAATGTGACACTGAGGTAGGTCGCTCATGAATCTGGGGAGAGAGCAGATGCCTGCAAGTCGTATGATCTTGATTTTCACCCAGCAGTGGGATCGTCCTCAAAACTCTGCTTTTCTCTCATTCTCCTCCATTGTAAAATGACAGGATCAGACTAGATGAGCTGTAAGATCATTTTTTATGATATACAAATAATTTCATTAAAGCTGAATGAGTAACACAGCAGCCTTCCTAGGCTAGGGGCCACCCTCCCCCAAGCAATTTCCAGCAAGCTAAAAAAAAAAACAACACAGTTTGTGTAGTAAAGAAGTTTTTAGAAGTCATTTCTGTATAAATCAGACTCCACTTCAACAGATCTATAACATCTCTTCTCATTCTAATATTCTATGACATATGTTAGGTTTCAACTTCTGGGACACTTTTAAGGTGCCCTTCACAGAACAAAGGAGTAGCCTAAATCTCTCATGTGGAACCCAAAGGAAAATCAGAAAACATGACTTTCGTGACAGACCAGTGGTAATTACTTTGCATCACACCTTTTTTCTGAAGGCCTCAAGTCCTTTGCAACCAACAACTAAATGTTTCAGTGTCAATCGGGAATAAGAATCATTATCCACATCTTACCTAACAGCAAACTAAGAGACCGAGAGCTCACTCAAATTCACACAGGCGTGTCAGTTTGGGAACCAGAATGAGAATCAAGTGATAGAGACCAGGAAAATTCTGCCCACACCTTTCCAATGGCTTCCCATCAAGGCTGGAGTAGGACCTAAAATACTCACCATAGCCTGGGATGATGTACAAGATCTGGCCTCAAATTATCTCTTGGACTTTATATCTAAGTATGCTGCCGCAGCTACACTAGCTTTCCTGCTGTTCCTCACATACCCTAAGCATTTCTCTTATCCATATATCCACATTCTTCTCTCATTTTTTCAGGTCTTCACCTGAATCTTGCCTCCTATGAGAGGCCTTCTAGGACCAAATGCCCTCATTGTACCACCCTATTGCATTTCTTTCATAGACTGGTTACTGCCCAAATATATCTTATTTATCTATCTGTTTATTTATTTGCTATCCATCTCTTAGCTAAGGTCCATGTCTCATCCATTGCTGTACCCCTCAGGACTTACAGCAATGCCTGGACTCAATAAAAGTTTGCAAAATCAAGGATAAATGAATGAACAATTCATTCTCCAGTGCAAATGTTCCAGCAGTTTCATGCCATAGAATGGTGTTCCGTAATGCCCATGTTCTTCCTCCTCCTCCTCCCCTTTATTATTTTTCCTAGGTGGTGAAGTCAGCTGAAAACTTCCCACTTTATTCACTGAGAAGCATGAATCCTGGCAAGGAGCCAACTCAGACCACCCAGAACAATAAAACAGGGAGGAAGCCAGAGATCATTCTGAAGGCCCTGAGCTGTCTGGATGACAAACTTTTAAACATGACCCTTTCTGGAGCAGGAAGACAGGCCTTTTATCATTCATCTGAATCAAAGGCGGAAGGCAAGAAAGTCTGAGCACCTCGTATCCTCTAATTCAGTAGACCCCTTTATCATTTTATAAATATATCTCAGGACTGTTTACCTATACATGTTACCTACAGGGTAATTATTTTCTGCTAAATTACATGAACCAGGAGCCCTGAGAAAGGATGGTCTTAGGGCTTTAGCAAAACAGGTAGGCAAAGTAGGTGGGCCAGGAACAATGTAGAAATCGGGCCAGGGAAACTGACTTATGTCTCAGACAGAACAGAAAAGGCAATGAGGAAAGGGGTAAAGCAGGAGAGCAAGAGACATACTGGGTCTCAGAGCTAGCTGTTCTAAGCAAAGATAAAAGACACAAGGGGGAAGAAAACCTTACAACTTACCAACAAACTGAGTTGTAGTTAATTACGGCAGAATGTCAAGAACTCTACCCTGCTAAAGAACCCCTAACCATAGGTTGACAATCTGATGTCACTAATCTCTCTCTAACCCATCATTTGACAGTCCTGCCAAGTTTAATGGACCACACAAGTCTACCCTCTGGAAAACTGGTTAAAAATCAAATCACTTTTCTTAAATAATTACACCATATCTGGGCACTGGAGATTTTGTAACTATTTAGTTTTGAGGCAAAATCTAGTAGTAGGGTCTAACAATGCACCCTTCTCATTACGAATGAATTGTCTCTGCAATTTTATTTCAGCATCTCATGACCCTGCTAAAATTTTCAATGACCCTCAATTACCCACATGGTAAGACTCACATGCCTGATCTGGGACTCAAGCAGTTCCCAAAATCTTACTAATAATATAAAATAATAACAATTGCTGATATCTATGGAGTGCTTACCCCGTTACATTGTCTGGCTAAGTGTTTTCCTCATATCATCTAATGCTCATAACGATACTGTGTAATAATTATTATTATCATCTGCATGTTACAGAGGAGAAACTGAGGCACAGAGAAATACCAAAGGACCAGACCAACTTTATCACCCACAACTACCCAACTTCTCCCAACACAACTGCCCTGTAAATATTGCCTTCCACACTCACCTTTCCTTTGAGGCCCTACCTCCTTCAAGAAGCCTTCTCTGACCCCAGATCACAGTGATCTGAGCTCACATAGCACTTGATCTCTGTACCACCTTTAAACAATCCCTTATTTGTATTGTCTCATCACCTCAAATAGATTTTAAGATCTACGTGTTACACTTCTCTTTACCCTCCACAATGCTAACATGTTGTACTAGTATCCAATAGAGACTTGGTGATGAATTCATTGATTCCTAACAGTATCTGGCATATGAGAAGCCCCTAATAAATAATTTTATGCAGTCATCAATGAATGCTGGAAAGCGAAATCCAAAAAGCTAATGAGAAATCCCTTGCCCATAAAAAGAGTGCAATCCATTTGTTAGCTGTGAGAGACAGTGTGATAGACTTGAGAATACAACACAGTAATATGTCAAAGATAAAAGATTGTCTCTATTTTTTGTTCCAACAAACACAGTAACTTTGGCCTCCCAGTAACTATTTTAATATTATATGTGCTTTCTTAGGTAAAAATCCTCTTTTGATTTGCTGTTCTCCCATTGTAAAAGAGGAAAAAACCCTCCTGTACCAGTTGAAGAGTAAGTAAGGACTTTTAGACTGTAGCTATATAGCAAATAACTCTCTTTTGTGCAAAAAAAAATGCAAGAACAGGAAAGGGTACCAAAATAGAGTCATATATCAAGCAGTTGAACTTGCAACCCTGATAACATACCAAAACACTTCAACATTTAATTGCTAAGGATGGGGAGGAAGAAGCTAGAGGAATGTGATCAAAATGAGCCAAGAAGATGCATAAAGGTGGGTGTCCCGAGGGTTGGCCAAGAATCTGCAACAAATATTTTTAAATGAAAAACCACCCTGAAGAGTACCTTCTTCCTTATTCCATGTATCATTATATCCCTTAGGAAAAACATTTCTAAATACCAGGGGAAGGTCATGTCTAATCTCATAGCTAGCTAGTCCACATTAAATTCCTTCACTGATACAGAAAGTTTTAAAACAGCAGATGTGTCTAGAAGCTACTTGAGAAAGAGAGAATGGAAATGAATAGGTTTCTATGGGGACTGGAGTCTGTCAAAGGGATCATTTCCTTTCTATGATATCTTAAACCTCGCTTGAAAACTTTTCCAGGAATTGAAAAGAGAGGCAACGAGTATGTTCTCATTAACTAGAAAGTACTAATTGAGGAAATTAATCACATATGACAAGACTTGTCCTGTATTAATACGAACACCAAGAACAAAGCAAATTACAAGCTGAGTCAAGTGATCATTGCGCCCAGACAACAAACAGAGCTTCTGCAAGGGCTGTGTGATGCCAGCATCCTCCTCAGTGAAAGGAAGTGACTGGGAAAAGAGACTGAGACTTCTGGAAGGACACACATCAGTAGCCACTCTCTTGTAGTCCATCCAGGCTGCCTTCTCAGCCAGTAATGGGGATGCTCAGAAAGCACTTCTGGGAAAATAATGACAACTGTAAAAAATGGTGAAGACTGTATCTTAACAACAGACTAGAATTGGGGGGAAGGTACACACTGGGGAAAATGCAACCCTTTATTCCATAAATATGGGGGCATATAATCTTCCAATATGAGTAACTCAGCTTAGTTCCTTCACCAGCCCCATAGAGCTGGTGAAAACCATAGAGCCTATTATCATCGACTTAAATATTCTTGGAAATTCTCTGGCAGCTAGGTAGAGCTAACTTTCCAGCACAACCCATATATGAATTACTTTGGCTACATTACTCACATCGCATTACAGGTCACGTGACTGCTTTCTCAAAAGACCTTACAGTAGGTACCTTTTAATTCCCTTTTATCTACTGGACTCTGCTAACTCTCTTCTTGCTTCCTTTCATTCCTTTCTTTCCCCCTTCTCACATAATTTTATTCTTCCCTTTCCTTGCTATTACATTCCCTTATTTCTGACCATCAAAATGTCCAGGAAAAGGACTTGGACTTGTTTATAAAAGCACTTTAAAGTAGTTGTGCATCATTTCAAACTTAGCAAAGGAATAGATCTACATAATTCTTTAAATCCAGAAATTTTTAGATGAATAAAAACTCTTAAATGCACACTTCACTCTTAAAAGGCAGCAAGCTGCTCTGCTCTAATCCCCGTCAGCCCCAGAGTGATCTACAGGCCAGTGTCAAGCCACAGCGCAGCAGGGAGGCACAGATAAAATAGGAGGGAAGATGCATGGCTCCTGCAGGCTGTTATTTGCTGATGAGTCACAATGAATACCCAGATCCTTCTGCCGTAGCTTCCTGGTTAGTCTGTGAATTTACAGGGCTCTCACAGCTTGACCTCTCCAATACAAAAGGTTCTCTGCTCTCAAGTCTGAGAGCTCTAGCCCTGTGGTGCTCCTTGCTAAAACTACCAAAGCTTCTCAGCAGTGTGGGCTGCAGGTCCTAAGGTGGAGGACTGCAGATGCACCAAGGGTAAAACTGCCACCAATAGCGAGAAAATGACTAAGATGGTAACACAGCCAAGTCATCTTTCTGTTTGTTTGTCTTCACTTCAAAGACATCAGCGTAGAAACAAATACACAGAAATGTCATTTCAGAATGTCTCATAAAGTGTCACCCCTTTGCCTCTTTTCTCCTGCCTCTGCTTTTCTCAACTCTCTAAGGGCTGGATCAGCCATTCACCCCACCTTTAGGTTTAGCCTCTCTCCTAGGCCTGAAGCAGGAGGAGGGTGTATGACCCCCTTCACCCTGGAACAGGACACCTAACAACACAAGCCCAAGTCCCTTGGGGCACCTTGGTCCATAGGCCTGGACTTCCACTTTGGTCCTCACTCCAAATTATAGCCTGGCGACTACAAAACTGCTACCCATGCCCAATCTGCTCCCCACCTGGCTCTATACACTCACATGCCCTCTATTTATATGCAGAGAGAGTGTAGTAGACACTGCAAGTTTCGATTAATATCAGCAATGCTGAACTAAATAAGTGTTAAAACACAATTATTACAGGAAAAATTATCTTGCCAAATCCCTCTGACACCTTAACTGAATGTGGCTGAACCTTCCAGTCATACTCATTCCAGCAGTGATAAATCCTGAAATACAACACACTACTGCTATTGCTTAGGAGGTGAAACCAGAAAAATGCAGGATATATATATTCACTTCCCGGAAATCCAAAATGGAGACCAATAATCCATAATGGAGAATAGCCGGGATAAGTGGAATCCCTAACCAGAGACAATTCCCAAATCTCATAATGGCCTTTATATTTCAAATTGTTTCCTATTCATTCTTTTTAAAAAGCTATGTAGCACATATGACCAATTTGGTGTCTTCTTCTTTTTCTTCCTTTGCCTACTGTTTGACAAAAGTTTTAAAAACAAATGTTTTTATGGTTTTAGAAATGTTTTTATGGTATGTGAATTATACATAAGAAAAATAAGAGGCCAAAATATGAACAGCTGGAGATAAAAAGAGGAAAAGCAAAGAGCCTAGCTCAGCATCAGCCGAGCAACAACTAGCTGGAGACAGGCAGCAGCTGTTCCCTTCGGCCAGACCATGCGGTAACCAGGTTGCCTCAGACCCTCCACCCATTTCATGAATTTCTGGTTCCTGGCTAGCTCCTTAAAGTGGTGGAGTGTGCAACCTCAGGGATAGCTAATATACAAACAAGCTGAAAAATCAACTTCTGACAAACTGACCAAATTTGTCTTCTATGGTCGTTGTAACAAATTACCAAAAACTTAGTGGCTTAAAACAACACATGTATTACCTCCCAGTTCTGTAGGTTAGAAATCCAACAAGGGTCCCACTGGGCTAAAATCAAAGGTGTAGCAGAGCTGTCTTTCATTTTAGAGGTTCTAGAGGAGAATCCATTTCCTGGCCTTTTCCAGATTCCACTGGCTATCCACATTTCTTAGCCAGTGGCTCTTTCCTCCATTGTCAAAGCCAGCAACACAGCTCCTGTCTCCACCCCTGCTTGCATCCTCCTCTCTCTTTCCTTAACTCTCCTCTTCAGCCTCCCTCTTCCACGTACAAGGACGGTGGTGATTACAGTGGGCCCACCTGGATAAACTGGGACATCATCTCCTGACCTACTGATTAGCTATTTAAATTGCTCTTTGCCACATAAGGGAGCATTTCAGGGATTAGGACATGGAAATCTTTAGGGGGGCATTATCCTGTCCACCACATCAACCAATCTATAGTCACAAATTATCGGAAAAAATTAAATCACATACTTTTTATAGGTACCTATATTTTGATTTATAATATATGGGCTTCTTAAAAATTACATGTAAAGCAAATTATAATTTACATGCATTAGATTAACTCACTATTGCAAGAAATCCTGTTGTGAATTCTTTTTTAAAGGTATTGATTCCCTACTGTTTTAGGTTATGCTTGAGTCTGGATAAAACATTCAAATATTTTGAGAATGTTAAGGGAATAGAGTCAAAAACCAGAGAAGCATTTTCTGACAATCTGCACAGAACTGCAACCTTCACACATGCATTTCTTTGCCTATTAATTCTGATAGGAGTTACAATAAAGATTTGAGTCCTGCTACTCAGTCAGTGAGCACCAACGGTATGCTGGTCAAGAGCAAAGGCTCAGGCATCGGCTCAGGTACATATCGCACCTCTCAAAGGTTGGAACTGTGTGACCCTGGATTAATCATTGAATTTCTTTGTGCTTCACTTTCCACATCTGTAAACTAAGTCTCAACACCTACAACAGTGGGTGGCAATGAGGACTAAATAAGGTACAGAATATAAAACACTTACTATGGCACCTGGCTCATATTAAGTCCTCAGTAAATGGATTCTCTTAACACCACGTGCAGAAGCTCAAGATTAGGTACAGGAGACATACATAAGAAGCATTCTACAACTTGTACTCGTTATTTTCAGAGCTTGGAAACGAAAGTGAGAACAGGACGTGGCCACGAAATGGAAAGCACCAGGCGACATATTAAATTAAGATAAAATTTCAGTCTTCCCTTGGTAGACACCCATGGTTTCTGCTTGCAGGCAATGTGAAAGACAGAATGACCTTTAAAACTTAATGGAAGTGTGAATCATCCTCAGCAAGCCACATGATCTTCTACTGAATATCTGAAAGTACAGTTATATTCTCTACCGGAGAATAATTTGCTTCCCTGCAAAGAATCTTCAAGTAGCTTGTTAGTTTTACCTTTGGATTTTAAAATATGTTTTATTGATTATACTATTGCAGTTGTCCCAATTTTTCCCACTTTTAACCCACTCCACTCAGTACTCTCCATTTCCTCTGGCATTCCCTCCCTCCGTGACCTCATTTCCATGGGTCACGCATATAAATTCTTTGGCTTCTCCATTTCCTATCCTGTTCTTAACATCCCCCTGCCTATTCTGTACCTACCAATTTGTACTTCTTAATCCCTGCACTTTCCCCCCATTCTCCCTCTTCCCCCTCCCCACTGATAACTTTCCATGATCTCTATATCAATGATTGTTTCTGTTCTGCCTGTTTGCTTAGTTTTTTAGATTCAGTTGTTGATAGTTGTGAATTTATTGTCATTATAATGTTCATAGTTTTGATCTTTTTCTTAGATAAGTCCCTTTAACATTTCAAATAAATAAGGGCTTGGTGATATCGAACTCCTTTAACTTGACCTTATCTAAGAAGCACTTTATCTGCCCTTCCATTCTAAATGAAAGCTTTGCTGGATAGAGTCATCTAGGTTGTAGGTCCTTGCTTTTCATCACTTTGAATACTTCTTGCTTGTAAAGTTTCTTTTTTCTTTCTTTTCCTGCAAGGTTTCTTTTGAGAAATCAGCTGAGTCTTTTATGGGAACTCCCTTTTAGGTAACTGTCTGCTTTTGTCTTGTTGCTTCCAAGGCTCTCTCTTTATCTTTTAGCTTTTGGCATTTTATTTTATTATTTTATTTTTTAATAGTTTATTTATTTATCTTTTAGAGGGGAAGGAGAGAGGGAGAGAAACATCAATGTATGGTTGCCTTTTTGTGCGTCACCTGCTGGGAACCGGCCTGCAACCCAGGCATGTGCCCTGACTGGGAATCGAACCATGATCCTCTGGTTCACAGGCTTGTGCTCAATCCACTGAGCTACACCAGGCAGGGTGGCATTTTAATTATGATGTGTCTTGGTGTGGTCCTCTTTGTATCCATCTTGTTTGAAACTTGGCACTTCCAGGACTTGTATATCTATTTCCTCCACCAAATTTGGGGAAGTTTTGTTTCACTATTTTTTCCAAATAAGTTTTCAATTTCTTGCTCTTTCTGTTTCCTTCTGGCACCCTTATGATTCGAATGTTGGTACATTTGAAAGCATCCCAGAGGCTCCTTAGCCTATCCTCCTTTTTCTAAATTCTTTTTTCTTCTTGCTGTTCTGACTGAATGTCTTTTTCTACCTTATGTTCCAAATCATTGATTTGCTTCTTGCCTTCATCCACTCCAGTGTTGGTTCCCTATACATTTTTGTTTATTTCACTTAATGCAAACTTCATTTGTGCCTGGGTCTTTTTTATGCTGTTCCAGGAGCCAGTGAGTTCTTTGAGCGTCCTGATAACCAGTGTTTTGAACTCTGCAACTGATAGATTGCTTATCTCTATTTCATTTTGTTGTTTTTCTGTAGTTTTGTCCTGTTCTTGCCTTCAGGCTGTATTTCTTTATCTCCACAATTTGGCAGCCTCCCAGTGTTTGTTTCTATGTATTAAGCAAAGCTGCTTTGACTTCCTGTCTTAGTAGTGTGGCCTATTGTAGAAAAGTGCACCTGTAAGTTGTATGGGATAAAAACTTAGGTAGTCACCAAGGTGGGTTAACCCACGTCACCATTCTGTGGTTCTGTGTATGGGAGGGGACAATGCTGCTGCCTGGCATCTGGAATTTTGTCCATGAGGAAGTTGTCTCCTAGCATTTGTCCTGACACCAGACGCTTCATTTTCTCCCTGTATGCCACTGGTGCCTTTTCAGCTGCTGCCCTGGTGCTGAAGCCCAAAGGGATTGAGTCTGCGTAAGTCTTAAATCCACTGTGGGCCCTTTAAAAGGAGACTCCTGAGAATCCTTCACTTTCTTCCACCATCCCAACCCCCACTGGTTTTTACAGCCAGAAGTTATGGGGACTTATTATCCTGGCGCTGGAACCCTGGGCTGGGTGGTCTGGTGTGGGGCTGGGATTCCCCTCACTCCTGAGGCATGCCTCTGGATTTTTATCCACCACACATGGGTGTGGGACCCTCCTACCTGTCTGGATAATTGCGATTTCTTTAATTCCTTGGTTGTCAGACTTCCATATACAGTTCAAATTTCTGACCATTCTGGGTGATATTTGTTTTGTAGTGTAGTTGTAGTTTTTGCTGTGGTTATGTGAAGAGGTGAGCCATATTTACTTACACACCTCCAACTTGACCAAAAATACCCCCTCCCTTACCTTGGGAATATAATGTCTCGTCAAAGCCTCCCTCCCAAACAAAGATAACTTCATGTCTAAGACATTCAGAGCCCTGCAGAATTTAAACACTCTGTTTCCACCTTTGTCACAAACTCACTATATTCTGACCAAACTTAAAAAAAACCTCTCTAGTTCTGACAGTACTAATGTCCTGCTCTATGTAGTAGTTACTTTGGTATGTTTCTTATCTAGCTGGTCTGAAAGTTACCAGAAGCAAGAGACCTCATCTTACATAACCATATATTTTCCCTAGACACATTACATTTATTTCCACATAGAAACCTTGGCCAGAGGAGAGAGGAATTGAGGGGCTGGATAAAAAAGATGAAGGGATTAAGGAGCACAAATTGATAGTTATAAAATAGTCATGGTGGTGGAAAGTACAGCATAGGGAATATAGTGAATAATACTGTAACGACTATGAATGGTGCCACATGGGTACTGGAAATATCAGGAGGAACACTTTGTAAAGTATATGACTGTCTAACTACTATGCCAAGGGTGTCAAACTCATTTTCACCGGGGACCACATTGGCCTCATGGTTGCCTTTGAAGGGCTGAAATAATTTTAGGACTGTGTAAATGTAACTATTCCTTAACTGTTAAGGAGTTGAAATTACATTCAGCCCTTTGAAGGCAACCACGAGGCTGATGTGGCCCCTAGTGAAAATGAGTTTGACACCCTGCCCTATGCTGTACACCTGAAACTAATACAAAATAATATTAAATGTAAGTGTAATTGAAAAATAAAAGAAATGTTCAATGTACTTTTGTTTCAAAGCAATTCTTTATTCCACTGGCACCCTTTTCCGATTTCTTGATTCAGAAGATAATAATTACGTTCCTTTAAAAAGTCACACTTCTAAATTCATCCTGAGGTTTCAGATTTTTATTTTTAATTTTTTAATAACTTTTTTACTTAATTCTTGTTCAAGTACAGCTTTCTGTCTTATATTCCCTTTATTTATTTATTTATTTATTTTTAATTTTTTAAAATAATTTTTTAATTTATTTTTTGTTCAAGTACAGCTTTCTGTCTTATATTCCCGAGGTTTCAGATTTTTAAAATGCCATACATATGTGAGAATCCTCTCATTAAAGATATTTTTGCTACGGTCCATTGTCAAATTTTTAAAAAGGAAATATTCTTTCCAAACAGGCTACTCATAAGACTATCATTACAATATGAAATACTGTAATTACTTCTTACCTTCATGGTAACTGTGATGGTGCTATTTACATTCGCTTTGTGCAACCAGCCTTGTTTTATCACACCACCTTTCTGAGAACATAAAGATGATGAATCCTGAAAAGAGCAAAAACCATCAGTGAAACAACAGCCACGCATCTAATCAGACACTGGAGGGCCCAGCCCCATTCTCTAATTAAAGCATAAAGTTCCCCTCCCTCTGCAAAGATGCCTAATTTCCCTTGAAATTGTCAATGACTGAATGAAAGGCTCTGTGCTATGCACATAGTAGGCACTCAATATTTACTTAATCATATGAACTGTCATCTGGGAAAGTCTTCTGCATTATGTCAACAGGCAAATTGCCCCTCAAAATGTCACAAACATCCGGGCCATCTGTCCCTTGAGGGATCTATCAGGCAGGAGAGTCCAGATGAATCACCAAACCACATGCGCAGTGTGGGAAAAGCTACTCGGCAAGCATATCCAACAGGTGGAAAAACATGTCTACATACAAATCATAGCACATTTCAACTGATTTTTTTCCTCGACTCCACTTGGAAATGCAACAACTTTTTTTCATTTTTAAAAAGCACTCATTAGTTTGAAAATTGGCCACAGATCATTCAAAAACAATTGTTTTCCTCATCTTAAGGAAATATTTCTCAGTAGAAGTGACCTTGAAGAAACCAATACAGAGGCCCCAATCTTTACCTCGTCTTTCTCACAGTCCTCGTCAATTTCAAACACATGATTGGGAATTTTTTCTGGTCTCAGAGATTTGCTGAAAATGCAAGAGAATTGTCTTAGGCACTGAGCAGAACAGACAAAATAAAACAAAACAAGATCAACAGACTTGTTTCTTTCACAACCAAGAAAATGCCAAGATGTGAAGAGGAGAGATTCTTTTCTCCCTTCCAAACTCAGATCCTGCCCTCTGACTAAACTTACACTCCCTTTATATAAAGGACTCCCACATGTGCAGCCAGCAGCAAAGATATAACTAAGCCCAGATACTTCCTCAGAGAAGGGCATTGTCAAGGAATGTGAGCCAGAGCTGTTACTGGTGGCAGAACAGTATCTTTTTCTAGGTGGAAAAGCAACATAGTGTAATTCAAGCTCTTCCATCTGTTTGATGTATGACCTTGGATTGGTCATCTTAGAACTCAGTTGTACAGGGCATCTTTAGGACTCATTTTTCTCTTTCGGGAAAGGGCTTTGAAAACTATAAAAGGCTACACAGCCCTGGCCAGGTGGCTCAGTTGGTTGGAGCGTCCTCCCATACACCAAAAGGTTGCAGGTTTGCTCCCTATTCAGAGTAGATACATAGGTTGCAGGTTTCATTCCATGTCAGGGAGCATACAGGAGGCAACCAATTGATTTTTCTCGCATATTCATGTATCGATGTTTCTCTCCCCTCCCTCCCCCACTTCCTCTCTCTCTAAAAATCAATATAACATATCCTCGGGTGAGGACTTTTTTCAAATCTGTTTTCTAAAAAAGGCTAAACAAAGTCCTATTTCTCCTAAACTTTATCTGAAGCTATCCCGTGAGGTTGGTAGTGCTATGGATAAGAAGAGGAAGAAAAGTGAGACCTCAAGCAGAGTGAGTGACTGGCCCAAAGTCATCTCTAGCTAATATGTGGTAGAAATAAGATTGAACCCTGACAGCCTGGCTCCTGGACCAATGTGCTCACAGCGGCCCTTCAACTTAACGGAAAGAGATGCACTTTTGTCAAAAGATATCTGGGTTCCTCAAATTGAGCCAAATTATCTTTGAGCTTTTGCACCGACACCACTGGACAATGCTCACTACAGTATGTAGAGTCAAATAAAGGTGACTTTATGATCAATACAGATACATCAAAGCCCCAAAAGTGAGCTTGTACATTTTGGAAAGAATTTCAGTGAGCAAAGTTAAAACATTCAGTTACCACAAATACTGCATTTATGAAATATTATGCTGTTTGAGGGTTTTTCTGTATCATAAATTTTAACTAAGAAGTTTCACAAGTGGTTAAAAAAGGGTAAAATGTTTAATATTCCCCTTTTCAAGGCTTCCCTTGAATTCTGGACTTACCATGGTAACATTCGAAAGTCTCCAGAGAATTCTTCATATTTGTAGTTTACTACATGCCAATCCGTGCTGTAGGTTTTAATACACTGGAACAAAAGAGGAAATCTGTAACTTTATATATAGGAAAAGTAGACATATAGCCACTTTTCAAAAGTCTGGCAATAAGCTCACTGACTTCTAAAAATCACTTGGGAAATGTTGGTACTTGGATCTTCCTTTGGGGATTAGGGGGGATTGTGTCTTCCTAAATGAATTGGTAGCCATAAATGCCATTTCTTATGCTCTCTTGAACACTGAATCCAAGTACAGATGATATTCAAATCCAAAAGAAAAAGACTAAGAACACATGCTATTTGTGAAAGCATTTAAGCTATAATCTCTGTATCACATCATATACACTTCTTACGTAGATCAGTTAAAGTGACCACAATTTTATTTTCCATTTATGCTAAAGGAAGAATATTTTAAATATATGATGAATGTTCTTCTGTGGCCTTTGAGCATCTTACTTCTTTGACAAACAAACTCTGGGCCCTTTTCTCAGCATCTTCTGGTACAGTGGACTGCACTGTTCTGCGCTGACGACTTATCACTGAGATCTGGAAGACAAGGAACATTCTTACTTTAAGAACTGGCTTGGCAAATGCAGGTTTTTTTCTTTAAAATACAGCTTATGAACTCACAGATATATCTTCCATTGGAAACATGAGCAGGTCTCTGAGAGGGTCACTGTAAATCTGGGTTTTTCTTTGGGTGATAACATTCTCATAGTCCAAAGGCTCAACAACTTTAGTCTTCTCCTTAATAAGAGACAAAAACAAAGTTAATATGGTCAAACTAAGAGGTAAGTTTCCCCCATGTGCTAAAGACACACAGTTTCACAAAAGACGGGATTACAGATGGTAATAAGCACTTAAAAAGAACACACTTCTCAGGAGAAATATTCTCCACAACTAAATACACACCAAGCACACACACATGCACAGACCTCTCTACTAAAAACAAGAATTCTGGAGAGATGGCACTGTACTCTGCTTATCTGTGTGTCTTCTACAGATTTACTAAATTTAAAGTAAAACAAAAAATGGTATATTTCATCCTGGCGGGTGTGGCTCGGTGGATTGAGTGCCAGCCTGCAAATCAAAGGGCTGCTGGCTCAATTCCCAGTCAGGGCACATGCCGGGGTTGCAGGCCAGGTCCCCAGTGGGAGGCACACAAGAGGCAAGCACACATTAGTGTTTCTCTCCCTCTCTATTTCCCTCCCTTCCCCTCTCTCTGAAAATAAGTAAATAAAATCTTTTTAAAAATTTTAAAGTGGTGTATTTGGAAGCCCAGCAATTGATATTTACTGAATATTCATTATTTATTGGGTAACTGCAGGGAAGGAAGTTTCAACATTCATGTGCCTACTCAGTAACAGGCACACTGTCTAAAGGGTGTATCAATGAAGGGGGGGAATAGAACAACTGTAATGGTATAATCAATAAAATATATTAAAAAATAAAATAAAATAAAATAAAAATAAAGGGTGTATCAAAGTTCCAGCATAGTTGGAGCAAGCACAGGTACTACAGATGGTTGATCCAGTGGTCAGAGCAGAAAAGGGTGAGTTCCAGGTAGCAAAGTTGGTGGATTCCTGTTGAATTTCCCAGTGACCTGACCATTGATAGTGGGGCCCTAGCCTAAATGTAATGTTACAAGGAGCAGGGTCAGTGACTCTGAGACATCTAGAATATGATTTATTAATAAGAGTACCAACGGCATTTACTGAGCCCTTTGTATAAGCACCACGCCAAGTGCTTTCTCTGTATTTTCTCATGTTATACTCATAATAACACTATGAAATCGTGTTTAATCTCTGTCCTCAGATGAGGAAATCCTGAAATCAATTCTGGTAAAGTACCTTGCCCATCTTCAGAGCTAGAATTCAAAACTTTGTAGATATGCTGTACTTTCTACTTCTGGCAACCTTTCCTCCCCTTCCTACCATCTTTTCCTTCTCTGAACTCACTATGATGTGATATACCACCTATTTTATCTCTCTGCCTATTTAAGAACAGGGATTATCCTTTATCTGCTCACTGCCATAATCCCAGCACCTCAAATATCCACTAATTATTCAAAAAACTTAAGAGATATTCAGATTCAACCTGAGCCATGTCTCAATACAGTAAGCTAAACCAAGGTGGATATATTAGTGGTTTTCAATAGTATTTTACTTGAATTAAATTACTTTTCTTAAAAATTTTATAATACAGCCCTAGCTGGTGTAGCTCAGTGTATTGAGCACAGGCCTGCAAACCAAAGGGTCACCAGTTCAATTCTCAGTCAGGGCACATGCCTGGGTTGTGGGCCAGGTCCCCCCAGCAGGGGGCGCATGAGAGGCAACCACTCATTGATGTCTGTCTCCCTCCCTTCCCCATCTGTAAAAATAAATAAAATATTTTTAAAACATTTATAATACAAACTGTATAAAGAAAACTTAAATTTAAGATATGTGAAAACATCATACTGAATGAATTTAACATACATTAAAACAATACTGGGAGCGAAAGGGAAATAAAGGGACTAAATAGTAATAGAAAAAGCACAATAAAAATAAAACTTAAAAAGATATATTCAAAAAATAAAACTTATCATTGTGGATTAGGGGTTATATTTACATTTGTGTACACAGTATCTGAGGCAGTCTGCAGTACAATGTACCCACAGAATCCTTTGATAACGATTTTTATAACTTGATTCCCACTTAAGTCACAGCTGTATCACATATCTGAAGGGCATCTCAAAGCTTCCTCTGTAAGTTGACATGGAAAGATCAGAGTGTACCACTCTAACCAGCGAGAATCAGTGTTCAACAAGTCTAAAAGGCTAACAAAAACAGTATGGAAGTTCTTCCAGAAATTAAAAATAGAACTACCATATGATCCAGCAAACCACTTCTGGGTCTATATCCAAAGAAAACAAAATCACTATCTCGAAGATATTATCTGTACTCCCATGATCATTACAGGCCTATTCACAATAGCCAAGACATGGAAACAACTAAGTGTCCATCTACAGATGAACGGATAAACAAAATGTCTCCCACACACACGGGAGTATTATTCAGCCATGAGAATGGAGAAATCCTGCCATTTGTGACAATACTGGTAAATCCAGAAGGCCTTATGCTAAATGAAATAAGCCAGACAGAGAAAGACAAATACTATATGCTACCACTTAGACAGGCCAGTAAGCCAGGACAAGTGGATTAGGGAAACGGAGACAAATGGCTGAACAAACTGACAGAGCAATCACCTCCTAGAGATAACATCTATGCCTCAGGTGCATTTCAGCTCCAGGCCCAGAAAAGCATCAAAACCAGGTGGGTGATGCCAGAACCAGTTACAATGACTAATAACCCCCTGAAAGGCCACACCTGGAGAGCTGATGGATCTTCTTCCGAGACCCTCCTCTGAGAGCTCCCCTAAGGTTCCTGCCTACAAGAGAGAGATAAAAACTAAAG
The DNA here is from genome assembly GCF_014824575.4 of Sturnira hondurensis. NCBI lineage: Eukaryota > Metazoa > Chordata > Mammalia > Chiroptera > Phyllostomidae > Sturnira > Sturnira hondurensis. The sequence goes on along the minus strand of NW_028079197.1, from coordinate 2,544,564 downwards.
ACAAAAAACCCAGCACTCTCCTTCTGGGGAGCAGCCAGTCCCATTCCCTTTCCCTTCTTCTTCCCCCACAGGCATGCATCTCCTTAACTGTAAGGGACCCCACACAAGCTGTCCCAGGCTGATCCCCTGAACCTGTCCCAAAGGCCCCTTTTCTCTGACTTCCCAGTGAGCTAAGGCAACCCCACCTGGGCTTCTCCTGCTGCTTCTCTGCTGAGCCCTTCCTTGTTTCACTGTCTCCAGCTCTAATAAACATACCCTTAGAGTCACCTGGACTGGTGTTTTGAAATCTTTCCTGCACGAAGTCCAAGAACCCACACACTACACCTGCTGGCCCTGGACAGACCCACACAGGGCCAGATCCCTGTCTGGTAACATCACTTACACAAGGAATCTAAAAAAGAATGGCGGCTGACAGGGGCAGAGTGATGGAAAATGCAGAGATGTTGGTTGAAGACTTTCAGTTATAAGATGAATACGTTCTGAGGACTGAATATACAGCACAGTGACTACAGTCTAGTTTTAAGTTGCTAAGAGTACATCTTAAAAGTCTTCACCATACACACAAAAAAGGTAACATGCGCTGTGATGGATGTGTTGATTGTGGTAATCATTTCACAATGTGTATGTATATTAATCACATTGTATACTTTAAATATGTACATTTTTAATTTTTCAAGTATTCTTGAAAAAAGCTGGGAGAAACAATCCTAACAAATATATACTTCATTTCACATCCTAAATTTGGATTTGTAGAACCATGAGTCAAACAAAGCAGCTCACCCCTATCATGTTTGTGAGTGCTCATAAAAAATTAGTCAAAATAGAAAAAAAATCCTGTTTGGGCACCTCAGAGATTTTCTAATAGAAAAAGTAGACCGCGCTGTCCCACATGTACCATATTCTCATGCACCTAAGTGAAAGGAAACTGCAACTGCAGCTTCCAGCTGTAACACTCAAAGTCTGTGATCAATTTCTCAGAGAAGTTAAATGAATAAAGCCCCATGGAAGAAGGCAAGCCTTAGGCACTGAAAATAATTTCAAAGTCTTGCCTTTTAGGCCAACCATCCTCCTAATACCTATCGCAAAAACAGTTCTCAGATTTCAGTGTTTAACCTGTTGAATTATCATCTGTTAATCTCTCCATACAATAATTTCACAGGTACCTTCCTTCTCCAAGAAACTTTGAAAAAGAAAAAGAAAATGTTCCTTCTGCATTGTAACGTAGCTAACAACATGGAAAAGCATTGTCAAGATGAATCATTTCTTTAAATGCACAGTATATGCCTTCTAAAAATGAAACTCACAGTTCCCCCTATGTTTTGAAAGCCATATATTCATGTTACAGAATACAAGGTTTCACATTTCATTTAAAACTGATTAAACTGAGCATTCTGGGTCTTCATTTGTACTTCCTTTGTCAGGGCTCAAGTGCCGAAAAGGTTGGGGTGGCTATTCTAGGTCCCACAAAACTTCCCCATATATAAGATGTAGGCCTGTGAATCTGACTTCATCTTTAAAGATGAAAAAAAGGAGGGGCTGGGCCACCACCAGCCTCACCCTACCCTTTCGTCCAATCCCCATTTTTAACTCCACCCCTTTCCCCAGGCATTAAAAGCAGAATTCAAACTAGCAGTGGGAGGGGCTACAGGGGGAGTCAGTGTCAAAGAACTGAACCCTACATTTTCCTTGCAGTAGGATTCTTGTAACTCTATTGGTATCTAAACAAGGAAAACCTAACTTTTCGAATTATGATTTAATGGTGAACCTGCCCTTTGGTCTAGAACATATCCCTTATCTAACTTCCTTATTTATCATTTTATTACTAGACTTATTATTAGGGTTACCATAAATAAAGCTCTACCACACATAAAAAGGGTCATTCTCTCAGGTTTTCCCTTCCCGCCACTCTGTGCATGGACTGGCCTAAAAAGTGCTTTTTTCACAACTCAAGAAAATTATCTTGTAATAAATGGTACTTTATAAATCCTCAAATAATAAATAGCAAGTCCCTTCTGTGTGTGCACTGCTGTACAGTTCCGTAGCAACTTTAAGTAAAATGCAAAAGCATTTATGCAATCTGGACAGAAGCAAGCACATATTTCAGAATTCTATCTTCCTATACAGTGACAAGAAAGCCATCAACTGAAATTTGGAACCTACTCAGTTTGCACCATGGGTGGGGGCAACAATTTGTCTTTGAAAGTTTGCATTCACGGATATCCTAATCTCTCTTGCAATAACTTGCTAGTAATATTATTTAGGTTTGTTGTTGTTAGCTAGAAGATCACTATCAAGTCTTAAAAAAAAAACACTTTTGGCCCTGGCTGGTGTAGCTCAGTGGACTGAGCACTGGTCTGTGAACCAAAGGGTCACTGGTTCAATTCCCAGTCAGGACACTTGCTTGGGTTGAGGACCAGGTCCCCAGTTGGGGGTGTAGAAGAGGCAACCACACATTGATGGTTCTTTCCCTTTTTCCTTCCCTTCTCCTCTCTCTAAAAATAAATAAAGAAAATATTTGTAAAAACACTTTCGTATAATTGTCTAACCACTATGCTGTATACCTGAAACTAATATAAAATAATACTGAAGGTCAACTGTAATTGAAAAATGAAATTTAAAGAGTGAATCGCCAAAAAAAACCTTTCAATATACTCTCTTCCTTCTAGTTCACACACACAAAAAAAAACATTCCAGCAGACAAGGAAAATACTATTATTTCAACTTACCCATGAACAAACTGGCTGAGATGTTTAAGATAAGCTGTGTCTACATTTAGCAGCAGAACCAGGATTCAAATTCAGGTCTTCTGACTCCTGATTCTCTTTCTTTTAGCATGTTTCCCAAACCCAACTTATTCATGTACAATCTTCAAAAATTTTGGCACATCTTCTGCACTTTCATATTATTTCATATTTTCTTGAAACCAAATCTTTTCTTCATTGAAATACATTTATCAAAACAGTAAGCTTATATCATCCCCATAAAAGAAAATACTTCAGTTTTCTAATCTCTATTAAAATAAACTTTAAAATATCATCTCTGTACCACAGTTTGGAATACAGTGCATTCTGCACTCTTCCAGGCTTGCTCAGGCCAAACCTAAGTGGGCTTCTTCCATGTGTAAACCCTAACACATGATTACACAAATTGAAGTAACTTTTTGATTTCTAACATAGAGTGAAAGGGCAGACACCAAAAAAGGAAACTTATCAGTACACATTCAGTTACAGTCTGTTCCTTGGTCCACAGGAGAGGAAACAAGGATCTTAACTAGGAATTGCTAACAGCATCCAGTACTTAGACTTAATAATTTTGTGGTGGGTCTTGTGCATCCTGAACAAGTATGAAACCAAGCTGGTAGCCTTAATATAAATAGGTAAGTATGTGCCATGTAGTTATTCATCCACCTATTTAAAAATACACGACTAGCAAGCCTATTTATGCGATCATCAAAAATTAACCATATATTTTCAATTTCATTGAAAAAGCAGTAATTGTGTGATATTTCTCTATCAAGAATGCAAAATAAGCCTGGGTTACTTCTGCTTAGATATTTCGCCAAAGGTCATTAGTTTATTGGTAGATCTTTTACTTTAGGAACATGTTCTCCTTAAGAACCCTAACAATGTATCTTCTCCAAGTCTAAAGTGAACACTGTCTTCACAGAACCCCCTCCTGCAGCATACGGGCAGGGAGACCAAGCACACAGAACGTGTAGCGGTGGGGCAAAAGCCAACTCAAAAATCTTTCTGCATCACCACCAGCATCACTGCCCAATTTACCAAATTAAATTCTAGTACAAGAAGGAACACAGCAACAGCTGGTTGAAGAAAGATGATTATTTAGCCCAAAAGTTAGGAGCTCATTTTCACAGTACTGCTGTCAGACGACAGTTTTAGGAGCACCTGAACCTATCATTGCTGAAAATAACAATCTTAAGAGAGAAGTAACATGCTCAAAACGAGGGGGTTACTCAGTGAGTCTCTTCTTCCCATCACTTTCCCGCCTCCCTTCCTTGGGGATTTCCCCAGACCCTCTGGGGATTCAGCTCCTGTTTTGTTTCAGTCGTGTGTAGCACAGTTTGGAGCGCTTCCTCCACCAGAGTTATCTTAAAATAACATTTCACACTCAAAATGGCCACCGGGGGCATGTAATTTCCGGTAAAGCACAAAAGAAAATAAGTTTCGGTGTAAGGCAAATTTATCAAGTTCCTACTAAGGTCCAAGCCCTGTGTTGGTGCCTGTTAATGCAGAGATGAAAAAGAATCAGACTCCACTCTTGAAAAGCTCACAGTCTAGTGAGGAGGAAACTAAACTCCAGACAGTCATGTTGCTCACCGAAGGTATGGTAACTTAAAGCCTCACTTTGCTTCCGTGATCTGTCATACTCTCTCACAGCCACATCTTGTTCCAAAAAAAGTGAATGCACAAGCGCTTTAGCATGCTAAAATGTTCAGGCCCATCTATGCACATCCCTATCAATCAGAAGAATTTCCTGGTATGAGTATCTGTGGTCCCTGATCATTTCACTGTCTTCTACCTTTATTGAAAAACTCCATGAGGTCAGAGACTAGATAACTGTGGAGAGTGGTGCAAGAGGATGAGGCGCAGCAGAAGTTGTGCTCTGACTAACAAAAATGAGAAACGTCACAACTGTAGACTAGACATTTCTTGAGAAGGACCTCACACACCTTGGCAACAAACCGTAACTATAAGGAACTTTTCTCCTAATGTTCAAACAAACAGTATTTGACTTTGTTATGACCCATTCTTTTCTAAATTATACAATTACCTTCACCAGTTCATTTCTTTCTCTCTTTCCCAGTAGGAACCCCAAGTACTGAAGAAGTCTTGAATTAGTACAACCTGATGATGATGCTAGTGGAGGAAAAGCCGTCTTTTTAACTAGAACAACACAACTTGGCAAAATAACATGAATAGGTTTTAATGAAGATTGTTTATCAGGGCAAATCTTGGCATGAAAACCCACATACAAATTTCATTCAAGATGATGACCTTTCTTAAAGCTAACTAAGGGGGAAAATCTTATTTCATGAGACCATTGGGTTATGCTTATTCCTACTCCAGTTTATATTCTTACTCTGGCAACCCACCCACCACCAATCTCTCTCCCCTACAGCCTTTTTATTGTCTTTACTGACTATTGTGGCACTTACTCATATATAGCACAGAACTGCTTTGTGGGTACTTTGCTCATTAGTCTCCTTAGGAGGACTGTAATCATTTGGAGGAAGAAATAGTGTGCCTTGTGCTTTCTCTACCCCTTATATTGACCATTACTATATACCAAGTTAAGCATTTTATTTTTTAAATAAATTTAACTACTTTTCTAATTTTATTTTTTATTTATGTATCAGATGGGAAGGGAGGGAGAGAGGGAGAGAAATATCAATGTATGGTTGCCTCGCATGCGTCCCCTGCCAGGAACTGGCCTGCAACCCAGGCATGTGCCCTGACTGGGAATTGAACCTCGGTTGTTTGGTTCGTAGGCCCGCGCTCAATCCACTGAGCTATTCCAGCCAGGGCAGCATTTTATATTTATTATCTCACTTAATTCTTTCAAAAATCCTGCAAAAGGGATTATTATGCCCATTTTGCAGATGAGGAAATTGAGGCTCAGGTAGGTCTAATGTCACATATTAGTGGAGGTGGGATTCAAAACTGTATCTGATGGACTCCAGAGTCAGTGCCCTTAACCATGATACACATAAACCTGTGTACACTGAACTTAAAAATAAAACATGTCCCCACCCTCGCTCCTACTGTGTTTCATTTCTTTGAATGGACTTTGCATTTTAGGATTTGCTAAAGATTCCTCAAACTAGCCTATCATTTTAGCCAAACTGAGATCTTGCTTTCTCATCGCCCTGAAGATGTGGACCTGGCTTATAGAGCTTCTAATGTAATTGGATAAGGAGTTTTGCATTTCTAAACTGTTACTTCCAGTTTAGCATTTGCTATCAATGACTAGGAATTAGCACTTTAGGTCTTTTCCTTTGGGGGACTGAGGTGGCATATTCAAGTTCAAGTGGGTAAGAATCAAATTACAAAAAAAAGTTAAAATATTGTCAGCAGACTATGTCTAATCCATCTCAGCACTCTCCACAGAACTTAGAAGAGAGCTGTGAGAACTAAAAAGCCAGAAGTTTTTGTGGCTCATGAGGGATAAGCAGCCAAGAAATACAAACAATGGCAGCACATAAGGAGAGAGGGAAAAGTCATTGTTAAGGCTTTCATAATTAATTTTCAGATTCCCAGGTTTAATTCAGGAACAACTTACTGTTGTAAGAATCACCAAAATAAGATTTAAATCTAACATGGGAACACTGAGAAAAAAATAAAACACTTTTTTCCTCTTCACAGTTTCTGCATAGGGAGCATATCTTTTTTAAAAAAGATTGTATTCATTTATCTTTAGAGGGGAAGGGAAGGAGAGACGGAGAGAAATATCAATGTATGGTTGTCTCTCGTGCGTCCCTGCTGGGAACTGGCCTGCAACCCAGGCATGTGCCCTAACTAGGAATCGAACTGCGGTTGCTGGGAGCAAATCCTTTTAAATGTCAAATTACTTACCTTTTCCTAGTCTACTTAGCTATTTTTATAAACTGAAGGAATATTTTTCAAAACCTACAACAGACTTAATTTTTAAAAGTTATCAAATAAACAAGTCTGTATACATACTATATTAGTTCCAACTCTGTTAACAAGTGCTTTTCACAGCCAACTCAAATACTATGCAAATAACCTAGATTATCTACTAAACAATAGATAAAACTTCAATTAACTCTATAACCCAAAACTTCATTTTAAGCAATATTTGTAACTTTACTCAAATGCTGGCTGACAGGTAGGAAAATTTATTTGAATTCAGTCATTCCGGACCTTTTGTGTTCACTCTGGGCTAATAAGCATTTAAATGGCTCAAAGATAACACAAAAAGAAAAAGAAAGTCTCGAACATATTTAGAAAATGACAAAGCACTTTTTTAAGAATAGAAAAACACTGCCCTGGGTTGGGTGGCTCAATGGATTGAATGCCAGCCTGTCAACTGACAGGTCACCAGTTCGATTCCCAGTCAGAGTGCATGCCTGGGTTGCAGGCCAGGTCCCCAGTTGGGGGCGTGTGAGGCAACCACACTGTTTCCCTCCCTCTCTTACCCTCTTTCTAAAAATAAATAAATAAAATATTTTTAAAAGCCAACGGGAGAAACAAAAGAACACTGTTTCTATGCTCTAGCAAACCATTTACTGACAAATAGAAAAAATGAACCTTCGCTATACATAATAATGGCTTTCTAACAAATTAAAGAATTTCAGAAGTTCACATACAAAATTATTCAAAATTACTGCAGATAATTCATTCTTGCAAGTAGAAATCAGATTGTATTCGTTGTGTGCCTGTCACAAATTTATAACCTGCCTTGGATCTTGGTGCCCACTACAAACTGAAACAACAACCAAAAAAATCTCATTGACATTTTCCTGAATTTTATAAACAGAACCAACAATAACATACTTTGCATTCTTAAGCAGAACAAAATGTAAAGTGCACTGATGCCCTACAGGTATGTGGATTTAGCTAGCTAGATTCCTTGCACCCAATGAAAACAAAAAAACTTAAAGTCCTGTTTGTGTCCATTTGAACACACACAACAATACACACCTCCCTCCACAGCAGCCACATATCATTTTCCACCTTGGATCCAACCACTGGTATACCCATTCCCTTAATTTCTTGTTGATAACAGAGTGAAAAAAACTGAGTGGCCCCATTTTGAAATCAACCTTGAAAGGGTCAAACATGTATCTTTCTATAAATATTCTCATTTTTCCATGATCGGACATATTGGATCTAGCCATTACTTGAAATGCTCTGCACCTTTTTTGAACCCAGTAGTACTTTCAGCCTATACTACTTCATGAGATAATATATTCTAAAAGCTATTGAAAGTAAAATCAAGGGAGAGCTCCTTTGATTTTCTGAAGGTTACCCCTTTAAAATGATGGGAGATGCCCCAGTTCTTGGTATCATATATGGTGACCTGACCCATGCTTATCCTATCTACCCACTCGTGATTAAGCAGACACACCATCTGCTAGGCTGTCTTTTGATGAGGTGAGACAGCAGATGGCTCTCAAAGCCCATTCTGACCACACTGAACATTTTACTGCCCTACTGGCCTGGCCCTAAGGTATCCTGGGCCCACTGCCCTCAGTGTCAGATCTACAGTCACTCTTCAGATGTTTTAGCAAAAAAAGAAGAAAAAAAGATGTTTTAGCCATATGTAATCAAGTTCAGAATCTACTCTCCTATTTAATAAGTTTCAATTATTTCCCCAGCTCCTGTTTATCCAGAAATCATCTCTCACTTTCCTATCCACATTATCCAGCTTTATAGGATTACACTGCATTATAGCTCCTGTAGCATGGCCTTTCCCAACTCGTAGGAAAGGGCGTTCAATCAGACTGACATCTCTTGAGTAACCATCCCTTGGCCATTCAGCTTTTTTTACACATCTTCTCCCTTTAACAAAAATGGCTTCCCTGTCTATAATCTTTGTTTCCTTTTTAAAGCCAATTCACTCCCGATTGACAATTGTCCTATCACCAGAGCTACCGTTTAAAAGAACAGCCTGTGACCTGGGTTGGTGTGCCTCAGTGGATTGAGAATCAAAAGGTCAGTGGTTTGATTTCCCCTCTCTCTAAAAACAAATAAATAAAATCTTTTTAAAAAGATGATGGTATAAGAGTTAGCACAGGAGACAGAGAGTGCTATTGGGATGCAGGTAAGGGAGAGATTAATTCCTCTGGTGAAGGAAGCTCAGAGAGGAAGCAGCAGGTACGCTGAACCTTGAAGAACTGAATAAAAATTGCTCATGGCAGGCAAAATGAATAAAGGCATTCCAGGCCAAGAAGAGAGCATAACAGCATGGAAGAGTAACAGCATGTGCCCGGGAACTCGGAAGATGAACAGAATAGGGAGAAATGACCAGGAGAAGTCAAAAAGGCACGTTTATGGAGAATCCCAGTATGCCAAGGCCATGAGTTTGGACTGTTTCCTAGTGTAAGCAATGGGGAGCCCACAGAGATTTTTGAGCACAGGAATGACATGAACAGATGTTTTACTCATGTTTATTATGCACAGAAAACCAGAAAGGCCAGCACTAATGGAAATTAATCCATAAAATGACAGCATAGGCTGAAAATTTGCCCCATTGTCTACATTTTCCAGGAGCAATACTCTGAATTGTGGAAAACTATACATTAGAGTTGCATACAAAACTATTGAGGAAAATAAAGAGAGGAGTGTGTATGAAGAACCTTTCTTTGAGAGAAATACTTGCATCTTCCTTGTGTGACAAAGATTAAATTAGCTTGAACATTTCATTGTGAGAAGATTAGCTGCCATTCTGCACTAAATGTATTCCCAACACCTTCTCAATGGCTAATTTGATCCAACGCGGTTAAACTTTTTTAAAACACTTTTCATTGTTCAATCACAGTTGTCCCCATTTCCCCCCCTTATTCTCCCTGCCCTATAGCCCCTCACCTCACACATCCAATGCTAGCCCCCCATCCTGTTGTCTTTGCCCATAGGTCCTTTATACATACTCCTTGACTTCACTCTTCCCCTTCTTTCCTGTTATCCCCTTCCCCCCCACACATACATTCTGCCCCACACCTCTGGTCACTGTCAGTTAGTTCTTTATTTCCATGTCTCTGGTTCTATTTGGCTCACTTGTTTGTTTTGTTGATTAGGTTCCACTTGTAGATGAGATCATATGGTATTTGTCTTTCGCCCCCTGGCTTATTTCACTTAGCACAATGCTTTCTAGTTCCTTCCATGATGTCACGAAGGGCAGGAGGTTCCTTCTTTCTTTCTGCTGTATAGTATTCCATTATAACACAGTTAATCTTTTGATGAAACACAAGTTGGATCACATTATTCCTTTGTTTAAACCCCTTTAATGGCTCCGATAGCCTGCTGGAAAAAAGCTCAAACTGTTCAAGGCTTCTAAGATCCGGCCTCCATCCCCAGCTCAACCACAGTGGGCAGATCTCCTAATGGGCCCTGTTATGTCATCTTTGCTGATCTTGATACTTCTGCCTAGTTCTCCCTGCAACCCCACTGTAAGACTCCATAAGCTGCCAATCTATCTAGGTAAAATGGCCACTCCTGCCTACCGATTGCTACTTGCCTCCTCAAACCCAGAGCTAGTACCTGTACTTCCTTCTCCATACCCAGCTCTATCACAAAATGCTGAGGTGTACTACCTGTCCATTTCCTTTTCTACCTTTCTCCACCCATACAGCTAGAATGAAAGTTCTATAATTGCAGTCTTTATCTTATTCACTGCTCCGTCTCCAACTGTCCCAACTCTATCTTGAATGACTGAATGAGCAAACTACAAATCCATTGTCAGTATCTTTCTAACCTTCAGCGTTAAGATTTTCTGCTTCTCTCAATTGTTCAAGATGACCACAATCTACAAAATACTCACAAAAATATAAACATCTGGGTAGCAGTCCAAAGGACCCCTGCTATTAAACACTCTCAAAAACATGTATCATCCCCCCATTAGTTTCTCTTTTGGTAAATTTACAATGTCATATATAAAACTTTCATAGAACCAAGAACACCTACAAGAAAAAATGTAAGGTCAAGAGGTAGAAAAGCATGTTGGTTGGGCACTGAAATTAAACAAGGAAAAAAGCTGGTAACTCAAGCAAAACTCCATCTGTGCGGGTAACCATTTCCTTCCCAATTGCCAAACTTGCTCCTAAACAGCCTCCTCCCTATCCTTCCCTCCCTCCAGCTCACATTTACTTTGTGTAACAGAATGTGCCCAAAAGTACATTTCCTTGCTTCTATCCCTAAAGGTAATCCAAAGTGTATTCCCATTACACATACCCAAAAACACTAGCAGGAAGCACTTCCCCCCACACTGTTGTCTAAGTATTTTTGCAATGCTGATCCTAATCCCTTGCAAATACTCTAGCAAGAAGTACTCCCTCAAACCCTGATCTAAGCAGTTTGCAATGGTAACAAACCCTCATCCATCACAAATGCCACCGTTGAGACACACTTAGAACCCAGCCTCTACAGGCCTCTACCTAGAACAAGTGGCTAAACAAAACTATTCTTTTCCTAGAAAACAATCTCTACATCTTCTCCCCAGCTAGACTAAAATAAAGCCATTCCCTCAATATGATAGTACATTTCTGTCATGCTTTCATTCCCAATCAACCTGGACCTCATGGCTACTAGCTCTCTCTCTCTTTCTAACCCCGTATCATTCTGAACCACATCTACAGCCACCCTGCCTGCCTCCCCCCCCATCAAATCCCACCCCAACCCTGCCAACCCTGCTTGTTTTTCTTTGCAGCTGCTGGAGAAAATCCTGTCACGGACTTCATTTACATAGACACTAATCCTAGGCTGAGCTGGGCTCTCAGTCCCACCCCCAAGGCTGTTACTTGTACCTGGTTAGCTCCCTGTGACCTGTAGAAGAAAGGGACACTAGCTAGCACTTTTACAAATGGAAAATCCAGTCTCTTACAAAGGCGCCCTGACTGACTGGCATAGACTGATGTGACGCCTGCGCTACTGAATCAGATGCCCCCACACTAATGTTAACAGCACACGCATAACTCTACTTCTGTCTGCATTTGGCAGCCAACCACTTTTTGGGTGCCACTGCCTCCATTCTGAAAGTGACTCCTAATCTGGGGTGTTAGCCGATCCTTGGATGAGGTACCTGGGATGAGAAATTCTGAAATTATATGTCAATTTCATTATTTTGCCATTGTAGGAAAAGGCGCCAGAGCATTCCAAAATTTCAAAGGAGTGTGTGACCCAGGAAGTTTAAGACCTACTGCCTTACTTACTTCATATAAACAAGTTACGTTATTTTTATGTAAGATATCATGGTTTTTGCATTACATTATAAAAGCATCACATGTTCACTTAAAAAAATTTTAATTTGGGGCTGGGAGTGGGGATAACAGTCATGGTGTTTAAGGGTATAAATTTGTAATGAGTAGTAAATAAGCTTTAGAGATCTAATGCATGCTATGATGAATACAGAAAATAACATTCTCATTATGTAATGTGATAAATATTACAACATTGGCTATCATATCACAATTTATAATTGCATCAAAGTAGCTCCTTATATACCTTAAACATACACAATGTTACAGGTCAAATTTACTCAATTTAAAAAAACTGGAAGAACTGGAAAAATGAAACTTCTACTCGGATGTGGGGAAAAAAGAATTTTTAATCTAGAAATTTAAAAAGGAAAATAAAAGTCACTTAGAATCCCACCATCCAAAGATGACTGTTACCATTTTAATGTTCCTCCACCTCTTTTCTATTTTTTTCTCCTTCCACATGGGATTCATACTGTTGATTTCTGATAGTAACAGTGTTCCAAGTAATATAAGATAAACTTCACAGTACAAAGAACTTGAGACAACTGTTCAAAAATCCAAGACACATCCACCAAGAAATATTTATTGAGCCCTGGCTGGTATAGCTCAGTGGATTGAGCACGGGCCTGCGAACCACATGACCGCGGTTCGATTCCCGGTCAGGGCACATGCCTGAGTTGCAGGCCAGTTCCCAGCATGGGACTCACGAGAGGCAACCACACATTGATATTTCTCTCCTTCTCTCCTTCCCTTCCCCTCTAAAGATAAATAAATAAAATCTTAAAAAAGAGAAATATTTATTGAGCACCTCCTGTGTTCATGAAATACTACTCCAAAATGAGAAATCCTTTTCCAAGTTTTTACACAAGATGTTTAAAAATTCCAGAAATTTCAATAAACTATGTGAAGCCCCAGCCTAAGAAAGACAGCCTTTTAGCTTAAAATGACTGGACCTCTCTATCAAGGGAACTGGGGGAAAGGTAGATAGCTACAAAGATGTCATTGTAGACTTAAGAGAAACGCAATTAAACCATTAGAAGTCAGGTTTTTAAAACAATGATAGTTTTCCTTTACTATCAGAATGCAGATACTCATCTAATGATAAAAATAAATACAGCCCTGGCTAGTGTGGCTGACTGGATTGAGTGCCAGCCTGAGACTCAAAGGGTCGCCAGTTCGATTCCTACTCAGGGCACATGCCTGGGTTGCCAGCCAGGTCCCCAGTTGGGGGTGCACAAGAGGCAACTACACATCAATGTTTCTTTCTCTCCCTCTCTTTCTCCCCACCTTCCCCTCTCTAAAAGTAAATGAAATTGAAAACAAATATATACATACATACATACACACATACATATGAGAGAACTATACAGTATAGTCCTTGGTAATCTACATGACCCATTACCACATTCTGTGGGAAAGTACCTGTGTTTTGATCAATGACATTAGGGAGGAATTGTGGCCTCCTATAGTGGTAACCATTCAAAGGACAGCATTTGTTTGCATGTGAAATTCCACTGTGTTTAAGGAGAAAGATCAGTGTAATTATTTCACTGCCACTGCTTATTTCACAATCAAGATAATTCTGGCAAAAGAGGATTACTGGTTCTGAGCTTTAAATATATATAGGTGAAGGATGGGCCAATTGAAGGATTTCGTGCCATCCGAAGCCACTCTCTGCAGTGCAATTTTCATGCCACATTTAAATAATATCCCATTTTCAAGCAGGAAAGCAAATAAATCTCTTTCCAGAATTCAAGGCAAAGGACAATGAAATGCTTATGAGCTTTCTCTATCAGGTTGCCCCATTCCTTGCCAAACCATTCAGTCTTTTCCTCTTCCCTCTGAACATTGAAGGTTTCTCTGAGGGAGCAATCCAGGCCTAGCCCAGTAAGTTTCCTGGAATTCAGGAATGTACTAGCATCTTCTGTAGAAGCTGCAGCCTGTGGCCACTTTTTGAAGTAAACACCACAATCTGAGGGCAACTGCCTTCAGGCTGTAAGCAAGGTGGGTCTCAGAGGCAGATCCTAGTGATGGTGTGGGAGCATCTTTGTCTCCCTCAGGGACCCGTAGCCAGAGCTCCTTTTGCAAGGCCCTGAGGCAGTCAGTGGACAGAATTGACTGAAAGTGGAGAGAAGAGATGAGTTACACCCAGTATAGAGATGGATTAAACACTGGCTAAATGGGATGGTACTCCAGGGCTCAGTGTGTAGCATGAGAATGACCAGACCTATAAGAATTTTTATATACTTTCTATCAAACTGTAGCTAAAAGCCAGGCCTGCTGACCTTGGTTCCCTGTGCTCTTGCCAGCAGCTGCTCCCACAAAGTGGTCATGGCCTGGGAAGTATTGTGCTGCTGAGGAAAAGCTTTGCAACAGAAGGCCTACCAGGTAGCTATGGTTTTCACTACTTGGTGAACTTTATTTCTTTTCTGTTCGTGAACACCAACATTTCACCAAGAAATGAGTGGGTGCTATTGTACCAGCTATTTAGGAAGTAGTAGAAACTGACCGTCATTTTTACTGACAAGGTGAGAGTAATTGAAAATAAATGTGGTCAAATGAAAACATGTATCCCAAGTGGTACATTTATGGGTGATTTTTTCTTCTTTTCTATTCTTCCCCAAGTTTTTCTAACAGAAGTATTGCTGTTACAATCCAAAAAACCATGATTGACTTTGTCTTTTTTTTAATTGCATTTGTTTTTAGAGAAAGGGGAAGGGAGAAGAGAAGGAGAGAAACATCAATGTGTGGTTGCCTCTCGAGTGCCTCCTACTGGGAACCTGGCCACCAACCCAGGCATGTGCCCTGACTGGGAATCAAACTGTGATCATCTGGTTCACAGGCTAGCACTCAATCCACTGAGCTACACCAGCTGGGGCTATTTTTTCCATTTTTATTAAAATGAAGACAACCTAATTGGTGTGAAGATGCATCTTACTGTGGTTTTGATTTGCATTTGCCTAATGATTAGCAATTCTGAGTGTCTTATTGGTAATTTGCATATCCTCTTTGGAGAAATGCCTCAAGTTCTTTGCCCACTTTTCAGTGAAATTGTTTGATTGAACTGTAGTTCACATATTCTGAATTATTAATCCTTTGTAAGGTATTTTACAAATATTTTCTCCCATTTTGCCTTTTCTTTCTCTTGATACTGACTACTTTCTTAAAAAGATTTTATTCATTTATTTTCAGAAAAGGGGGAGGGAGAGAAGAAGAGAGAAACATCAACCTAGGAACATCAATCAATAAACATCAATCGGTTGCCTCTTGCACATGCCCCAACCAAGGACTGAACCTGCAACTCGGGCATATATGTCCTGACTGGGAATCCAACCCGTGACCATTCACTAGGTGGGAAAACACCCAACCAACTGAAACACACCAACCAGGGTTTGATAGTGACTTCTGACACACAAAAGTTTTTAATCAATTCTATTTTCTAAAGATTTCATTTATTTATCTTTAGAAGGGAAGGGAAAGAGAGAGGGAGAGAAATATCAATGTATGGTTGCCCCTTGTGTGTCCCCTGCTGGGAACTGGCCTGCAACCCAGGCATGTGCCCTGACTGGGAATTGAACTGCGATCGTCTGGTTCGCAGGCCCGAGCTCAATCCACTGAGCTACACCAGCCAGGGCCAATTCTATTTTTTAAAAGAAGATACAGGTAAAATGTTTAGGGACAAAGCAGACAGCCCAAAGTACAGATGAGAAAGGAAAAAAGAGATATAAGGGTATCTCTTTTTAGACTTCTTCCCTTCAATGGGTAAAGAAGAACTGAGGTTTTCTCAATGAGGTAACAACTCATAACTCCTACCCCAACGTGGCTTCTCCCTAGGCATCCAATGCTGTAGGACACTCATGTGCTACTGAGAATCACAAAAAGGGAACTCATGCTGGGTGTGGTAGGTGAGCCCAGTGGGGGGCAGGGATCCTGTAGACTATTTTAAGGTTCCTCAGTTCCACCAGCAAAGATTTCTTTTTTTTTCCCTCAAACAAGCATTGGCCAGTTTTACTAAAGAAAAGTTTTGCATGATTTACTTTTCTCCAGTCTGTTCTGGCAGGCTTCGAATGATATCAGAGTCACCTGGATCAATGACTGCCAGTGCGCACACTCTGTAGTACTTTCCACACTCTGTGCCCACTTCAGTCATTGCCACTGTAGTGATGGGCACCAGTTTGGGCTAATATAGTGCAGCAGTCTATTTTCACAAGACTGGCAGTTGATACCCTGACCAGCATGGCTCAGATGATTGAGCGTCATCCCACAAAGCCAGTTCAATTCTGGTCAGGGCAGGTGCCTAGGCTGTGGTTCATGTCCCAATTGGGATGCATGAAAGAGGCAATCCATACGGATCAATGTCTTTCTCACACATCAGTGTTTCGCTCCTCTCTACCTCCCCCTTCCTTCCCCTTCTGTAAAAATAAACAAATAAAATCTTCTTTTTAAAAGAGACTAGACAGTTGTTGGAGAGGATAAGCAGTTTCACTTTGCCTTGCCTCATCATCTTCACAGTCTGCTTGTACCCAACATGCACCTTCCACCTTTCATAACCAGCTGGAGCCTTGAGCTGTTCGACTCCAGCAACTTTTTTGTCTTTTTGCGGCCATCATCTTCCTGCTTCAGATGTGGGATGGCCCGCAACCAGGAGCAGTCTCTGAGATGGCCAGGGAACCAGAGGCCAGGCAGAGATTTCATAAGCTACCCTTTCTCTGGCTTCTTGAGTACACACATTCAAACTTCCAAACTACTAACAGGGAAGATAAACATGCAGACTTCTTCTTACTGAATGGAACATTTATGTCATTCTTGTGAAAAGTGACACCCAAATTCAGTTCCATGTTGAAGAATTAAACTCTCCAAAAGTGATTCCCTGTGTTTGTAAATTGGAGGCATTGCCTTTTTTGTTTCTCTGCCCTTTGTTTCTTTGCTCTCCTCTTCCCCCGCCCCTCCTACTCTCACCACCAAGATGTGGCTTCTAAAGAACCATTTGTCACACGGGAATTTACTTTCCAAGTATTTTTGAAGTATAATCAATTTCTACAGGCAATGGGAACAAAATACATACTCATTTTCTTCTAGGGATGTCCCTGGAACTATCAGAGGATAGTCAAATTCCCTGAAATGACTGTGTACCAGAAGCTTATGTGAATAAAATTAAGTCTACATTTCAGGACTACTGTGAGGCTGAACTGTTGAATACCCTTAAACTGAAGATAAGAAACCCAAGGCAGGTTCTGTACATTGATATTTCCTGCTTACACAGTAAGCATTTGTTATCAAAGATACTCTCATTTATGTATCATTGATCTACCAAACTTTTTTGGTAAGTATACTAATACCTGAAACTTTTCCCTTAACTAGGAAACGTACCTCAAACCCCGGGGTTGGGGGGACCATGAACTGACTCCTGAACAGGCGTACATTTAGCAAAGAATCAAATTAGAAGGATATCTGTAGGAAGGCCTTAACCTAAACATTACAAAGCAAATGGCTTAGAAATATCAATGTTAAATAAGCTTTATTCTTACGAAATCTTTTTTTGCACTTGAATTGGGGGAAGACATCAACTCCTTTACCATACACTCACATGCTCCACTTTCAAAGTAATTTCATTATTGGGATGGGGGCCAGTAAAAGAAAAGGAGAGAGGACAGAGAGAAAAAAAAGAGAAAGTAGCTATTCTCTGCCACGAGTAGAACATTAACTGAAAGCTAACATTTATTGAAAACATTTATTGCTAAGCACCAGGTGCTGTGTTAAATGCATTACATGTTATCTCATTTAATTTTCACAATAATCTTACAAGGCAGAAAATACTATCATTACTCAGATTTTATCAAAGAGGTTGACAGCTTGCCCAAGTAAGAGATATACTTTGTGGTATGCAGTGTTCTAAGACTGCTGCCCCTCCCGCACCTCTATTAGCCCTGTAAAATCCCTTCTCCTTCAAGTGTAAATAGAACCTGTGAACAAACTGCCTCTGAGAGCATCAAAACAGAGACTATCCTAAGTGGGCCTAGACTCATCAGGTATGCCTAGGAGGGGAACTGGGTACTTCCTGGAGAGATTCTCCTGCTGGCTTTGAAGAAGCAGACTGGCATTTTATGAGGCCCACACAGCTAGTACCTAAGGGTGTCCTCTAGGAGCTGACAGCCATCTACAGTTGTGAGGCAGCAGGAAAATGGACTACTCAGTACTACAACTACAAGGAATTGAATTGTGCCAACCTGAAGGACCTTGGAAAGGCCCCTGAGCTTCCACATGCGAACACAATACTGCCAACACCAAAGAAACCCTGAGTAGGACTACAGCTGAGCGCGGCCTGTACTTTTGACCCAGAGAAACTGTCAAATGAGAAGTTATTTTAAGCTGCCAAGTTTGTGGTAATCTGCTACACAGCAACAGGAAACTAATACAGTCAGGATTCAGACTAGGCCTGTTTAACTCTGGTGTGCATGGTCTCAACCACTTCAGTAGTTTCTGTATCAGTTTCACAAATTCCTAACCATTTTTTAACTCTTCAAAAAGAAAAGAGACATAAATTTTCTATTGAACAGTAATGGTTATGATCTTTTCCTTTTCTGATGTAGTTTTAAGTTTTAGAAATGTTTTCATCACATCTAGTATAGAAACATTTATTGAGTCAATAGAAAACCGCAACTTCACGTTACAATGTGATAAGAAGTTGGGGGGAAAATCAGTATAGCAGAAAACATAAGATTTTATTTACCAAAAACACCTTGTTAAAGACGATGTGGCTTTGATAAGGACTCCAGGCTCAAGGTATGCTAGTTTCCAATATTTGACTATTTCGTCATCTGCAAGATCTGTCATCTGATGCCTCCGAGGAGATGACAACACCTTACCTCTTTAACAGAGCCCAGTTCAGTGAATGGGAGAAGCCAGTGAATTCTCAGTTAGAGTGAAATCAATTTAAAGAGAACTCACCCACAAAATCAAACCCCGCAGTTGCTTCTTGGCGGGCATCTGCCAACAAACTCCTGTTTCATGGCCTTCTTTCACACACAAACACAACCACACACACAAACTACACATGGTGGCAAATTCAATGAATAACAACAGCTAATGCTGAAGTTGATGCCATGTGTTTACTACAGATTATGTCGTCCAGGCCTCGAACTTACTTATTATTAAGCAGGTATTACTATCACCATCACACCCATTTTATAGGCAAAGACGCTGGGACTTAAAAAGGTTAAGTAACTTTCCCAATATTCCACATCCAGAAAGTGGCCTTCAACTCAGACGCTGACATTCTCACTCACTTTGCTGTATTACCCTACTTCTGCTGCTTTTCGACAACATAGCTCTGCCGTCCTCCACAGTACCTAGCAATGGGCCTTTACACAGGCATGCTCAAGAAATGTTGGCTGATAATGATAAAGAATGAGACCTGGGCCCAAGCAGAGTAGGTCAAGTTTTCAGACCATGCACGACTGTGAGAAGACTGGAGGCATGGAGAAGAAAGAAGTTGATGTGAGATAAGGAGGAGGCAGGTTGAAGGCAGCCCCCAAACGTATGTGGCTCCTAGTCCAGAAGTAAGTGAACAAGGGGATCACAACACTGAGAACTGCAAATATATGTTGAGTAACAACATACAGGAAGATTTGATTCTGGCCCTAAGATCACAAAAACAAAAAACGAACTCAGTTTTCCAGAGTTTATTTCTTCCTTTTGGAAAAGTTACTGCTACACATCTGGAAGTGATTTTCTAACACACTAGTTCCAATGAGTCATCTACAATATTAAGCAATGATTCCATAGGGTGAACCCTGACCATATTTTTCCATTAAGTGGCATCCACTGAGGTCAATGAAAGGCAAAAGCTGCCCCAGACTTGGACAAACTCACCTTCCACAGTCCCATTTCGTACTGTCAAGAACATGAGTTTTGAGAGGTGCAGGAGTGCAGTCTATCTCCCAGCACTGATGCAAGATGTTCTAATACACTTAGTTTCCTTTCACTGGTCAGAAGTAGAAAAGATGGGTCTAAAACCTGTTTGAGGGGGTCAGCAACCCTAAGTAGAGCTGACAGAAGAAACACTGTGAGGCCATGTGTAAACATGGGGCAGTAAGAAATGCAGGGTGGAAAAGAAATATATGCAGGGGGAGGGCTCCTGAACAAAAGAATAAGACAACCTGTGGAATAGAGGAGAGCCAGAGGTCAAGACCCTTAAATCTTCCAGCAAGAATTTCCCCAAGGAATACTGTAGAAAGGATTGCCAATCCATCCTGTTGCCCTTTCAGCCACATACTAATATAGTGAGACTCCACCCATCAACTTCACCCCATATCATATTGGTTTCCTAATATTTCCAACCTGTAGTATTTGTGTTTAGATGTATAACTAAAGGCCATTTTCCAGTGTCTTTTGACATTGTATTTCTTTCCAATTACAAAGAAGGAGTGAGTCATGTTCTTTCAAGGACTGAGGAGCCAGTTATCAATGCAAAGGCTATTTTAAATCTTTCAGGTGAAAAGGGTATTGTTTAGTTCCCAGAAACAATAATTGACTAAATGGCTTCCTGGGGGTTAAAGGACTTAATGCTACTTCTTCTCTTCCTATCCCCACAATTATATTTTAAATGACACAGGAGTTGAAAAAACCTAAAGCATTAAATCTACCTTACAAAAGATACCAATTAAAGGGTGGTCATGTGCATTACAGAGTATTCTTTGCTTTGCTAAAGCTCCAATCAAGTTTACGAAAAAATCAGATTCTTTTATTGTATGGCAAATTTGCATATGGGCGTCATTGAGCAAGCACAGCTGTACCAAAGCCTGAATTTGATTAGCAGGTACCTCTTCACTGTGCTTTCAATGGTTCTCACCCATTTTATCAGTGAGGAGCCCACCTTAAAATTTCTGACTCACTCCCCAAGTCTAACAATAAAATTGCTTTGCTTTCACCTAGTACTTTTCGTTAAAGCCTTCCAAGTATTCAATACACATTTGCTAATCTTCACAACTATGCCAAACAGGTTGGCAAGAGAACTGGGAATACGACCTTCCAAACTATCCAGGATGTACGGGAAAATTAGGACCATGGACAGGAAAAAAAAATTACAGGTCCTCATAAGTACAAAAGAACTACATTTAAGGTGTTTTGTGTTTTTTCCCCCAAAAAAGGAAAACAAAAGATTTCATGCATCTTACTTTTTAAAAATAGGCTTTATTTTTGTCAAAGCACTTCACAGCAAAACTGAGCAGAAAATAGAGTTCAGTTCCCATGTACCCCCAGCCCACACAGAAGCACTGCCTGTCACATTATCAGCATCTCCCATCAGACTGGTCCATTTGTTACAATCGATGAACCTACACTGACACATTATAATCACCTAAATCCGTACTTCAAATTAGGGTTCATTCTTGGTGTTGTACATTCAATGGATTTAGAAATATGTATAAGGACCTGTATCTACCATGAGAGTCTCATACAGAGTAGTTTCATTGCCTTAAAAATCCCCTTGTGCTCTGCCTATTCATGCCTCCCTCCCCTACTTTTTAAGTTATCCAAAGGAAAAAAGTCAAACCTTAAATACAACAAATCCATCTTTATGTATCAGTTTTATGATCAGAGTGGGTTAGAAAGAAAAAGAGTGAGAAATGTGGCAGAGGAAAGACATAGAGAAAAACAAAAAATAAAAACACAAACTCAGGGATTTGAAATGCTGACGGGGGTGCAGGGAGGTAAATGGTAGACAGGGGAAGAGACTGGGCTTACCAAGAAGTGCACCAGAATCTAATTATCTTAAATATCAGAGGCAAGACTTTCCGTTTCCAAACTCCTAATTCATCAGTAATTCTCCCATTGTTACTAAACAGAGGTCCAAGGAGGGGCAATACTTGGCCCACCCAGGGATGCCAAAAACTGCTACAGAACAACAGGAGCCCCTCCCAAGGACAGTATACCAATACCTAGTGGGCTCATCTGTCCACCGCCAGAGGAAAGACATCTCTCAATGCCAGAGATTTGTGAAAAGGAAAGGTTTATTCAAAGCTATACAGACTTAAAGTAGTGACCTGATGTCCCCATAAAAATATCAAAGTCCTTCAGAACAACCACAGATGCCCACAGCACTTCCTTCTCCCCTGCCCTAATTCAGGGTGCTGTATCTCAGGAAAAGAAGCACACATCCATGTTTTCAGGCCACTGGCACCGTCAGCTGTGTCACCGTCCAGGCAGGATCTCCAATTAATTCAAAGTTATGTGGCACCTTCTCACGGTCCACTGGCAAGAGTTCTTTGTACCCATTTTTCCAGTCAGAGTCTCTCCTCCTTCCCAGGCCACACGGCCAAAAGGAGCACCCCAAAGCCGCATGGTTCTCTTCTACCAGAGCTGCAGGGGTCTGTGCTCTGGCCAAAACCACATGACTCTCTCTCCACCAGAGCTGGGAAGAGGGGGTCCTAACTCTGCTAAAACCGCGTGGCTCTCTTTCACCTGGGCAAGATGGGGGTCCTACCTCTGCCCCAAACCGCATGGCTCTCTCCTCAGATGGCTGCCGCATCTGCGTTTAAATTCCCCTGCCAGTCCTCCTTTGCAGCCCCATTTCTGACTCTTGCCACAATCAGTTACACCTGCCAGGACTCCCTTACCCTCCCAGCTTTAGTGGGCTGCCATGGTGAGTCTGGGCAGGTGTGGCCCCATGGCGTGGAGCCAATCAACTCCAAGCTCTAACGCGGGCGCTGTAACTCGGGGGACCAGCCCCAGTTGTGTCTTGGGTGGAAGTCACTTCCACCCCCCTGGTTCAGATCATGGCCACAGCCATTTAACATGTCTATGAAACCAGTTAGAGGCTATAGATACATTAAATGACCATTCCAGAGATTAGCTGCAAAACTGTTGCTATGCAAAAGAGCTCTCAATAGCCCTGCTTCATTTGTCCCTTCCCCCAACTGACACCTGAGGGTGGTGAGGACATCTTAATATTTCCCAGACACCCTGAGCTCTGGACCCCATTCCAAATCCCTTTTGGGGGGCCTCCTCTTGGCTGCACCCTGTTACACCACACATTTGTTTTTACCGTATTTTGCCGTGTATAATGCTCACCCACGTTTTAGTAGGTGAGCAAATACATGGATAATGCAAATTATCCATGGAAATTAGTACCGCTCATGTATAATGCGCATCTTCTTCCCTCAAAAATTTGAGGAAAAGTGCACACTATATACAGCAAGATACAGTGAATCTACAAGGAGTGTTAAGATGATTTTTAAATAAAAGAAAGACACTGCATGTTCAAAACCAGGAAAATTGCAACCAGAAAACCTTACAAGATCAATGCATATCATCTATTAGCTTTATACTTAAAGTTTAATGTCCTCTAGTGATCAATATTATTCATGGCAGCAGAGCATGACTACAGTAAGAACAAAGTGAAACACATTTCACATACAAGAAAGACAAGAGCAATTTTAATTTACATTTCAGAAAATTCAGGGTAGGCATTTCTGCTTCTCAAAACACATACAGGCAAACAGTGTGAGTACATATACATACACATGTACTCCTTGTGGACCAAAAAAGTGGCCCCATACTAAACCTGAAAATCAAGGGAGGCCTATGGCTTTTTAAACTCAAGAGGCCTAAAGTAACCACACAGGATGGGCTGAAATAAAATCTTCCTAACTAAAAGCAGTTCATGGCAGGTAGTCACATCCTACAGCAGTATTTTTCCCTAACAAAGGTCAATCTTTACCTTAATTGAGCCTGTTGTCCTTTTTTGCATCTACAATAATATATCTTTGGAATATCAGAGTAATTTCCTCTCCCCCAAAGCACAACAACCCACCAGAACAGAGACCACAAATCCTGCCATCATTTTCATTATCAGGTGCAGAACTGTTATTCTCTGGAGCATTTTCTCAATCCGTTGAGATCTGGCGTCCCAGAAATTGTCATCAGTTTGGCTCAAATGAATTAATAAAAATTCTTACAGGTTTGGACATTTCTTATGTTGACATCTCTGAAACTTCAGTTTATAAAGAACACACTGTGATCAAAATTTGAGGATTACTTAACGAGATAGGAATGAAAAGCAAGTGGGAACTGAAGTCTCTAATTTCTAGACAATTCTAATTTTATTGGTTCAGCAGACAGATGTGAGGTGTGCAAAGCAATGGGCAATGAGCCACAGGATTATAGAAAAAATTATCTTAATAATAATAGCACCATGCTAGTTACCCTATAGATACTGTATGCCACATATGCCACAAATATAGCAAACTAAATAGTATGAAACTCAAATGCTACCTTTTCTGATTATAAAAATGCATGCTCTATGTAAAATAAATGAATAATCATTTAAAAACAAAATATAAAGAATTTACTCATAATCCCACCATCCAGAGATACACAGTTAATATTATATGCATACATATACAATGTAGACACACATGCACACACTTTTTGAGAATGTTCTTTGACTGTAACAATAAAAATAGACAACATTTATTCAGCGCTTCCTATGTTCCAGGAATTATTCTATGTGCCTTATTGTACTATTTTACTCACTCTTTAAAAACAACCACGTGAGGTCAGTCGTATCATTTTCTTCATTTTAGAGATGAGGAAACTGAGGCAGAGTGATTAACAAAATTCACATATCACATATGCATTATTTTTAACAAAATGTAATCATACTTTGCATGCTGCTTCATAACCTAAACTTTTTCCCATGTCAATAATAAATGACTTCATGGTGTTTGTTTTGCTATTATAAACAACTCTGCAAGGCTCATTGAGGTTGATACTATGGATGTTTCCATTTTACAAAGGAGCAACAAGGAGGTTCCACAAAGTTAAATAGCTTGCCCAAGGTAACGAAGATTGTCAGGGGACCTGCTGGACCCTTCTGGCACTGTGACTAAGCATTAGCAACTTCCACTCTCCTGCCAGCCCCTTAAGGCATTCACAAGTTAATGGCTTAGAGAAGTTGTCAACAACTATAGTTATGAGGCAGAATGAAATCAATCCTATCAGAAACTTGAAGAACTAGCATTTTAGGCTAGAAAATGCCCACCCAAAAGACATGCAAGCTGAAAAATATCCTCACCCCACCGAAGACATGCCCCATCCTAATATCTCTGAAACCAGAAAACTTGTTCTATGGAAAAAGACTTTTTACACAGGTGCCTGGGTCTTCAGATAAGATCTCCTAAAGGATCAGGGTGAATCCTAAATGTAATCACACATGTCTCTGTAAGAAAGAGGCACAGAGAGATTTCGTACAACTGAGAAGACAACGGAAGCACAGAGGCAGACTGAAGTGATACAGCCACAGGCAAGGAATGCTGGCAGCTAGAGGAGCTGCGCGAGGCACGGTAGGGATCCTTTCCTCAATTCTCCAGAGAAGTGTGACCCAGTGATACCGATTTCAGATTTCCGGCCTCCAGAACTCTAGAGAATAAATTTGTTGTTTTAAGCCACCCAGTTTGTGGTCATTTGTTAGAGGACACAGGAAACCAATAGGACCCTGGAAGGAAGCTATAGTCCTGTAGAAGAAGCAATGTGCTCCAAATTGGTAGGGGGTGGGCATGGAGGTGTGACCTGAGCCCCATGGGACAGACTGGTTTTTCCCTTTAGCAGGGAAAGGTTTGGAAGGGCATTCCAAGAAGAGGGGTCACCATGTGCAAAAGCATGAAGATGAGAAAGTGTACAGTGTTTGGGAGCAGCAATGGGTTGGCATGGGTAGAGTACAAGCCACAGGAAGGAATGTGGCACGCTTTGAAGAGAATTCAAAGGTGGGATGGGAGCCTTCCTGGTGGACAGAAAGGGCCACTATAAAATCTGGGTACTCATTCAAGGTAATGTAGAACCAATGCTGATAGAATTGCTATCTTTATGGGTTGGGGGATTTGGGTATTTTCTCTTATCCTCTCCTGAGAGGCAACAGAATGATGGTCAGTTCCTAGCTATAAAGACAATAAAATTTTTGCTATGGTCAAAATGGTCCTCTCTGATTTCTTTTTTTAAAAAAAGCAAAAACAAAAGCCCAGGGATATGTGAACAAAACCCTGCCTAGCCCTGACTTGTGTGACTCAGTTGGTTGGGAGTCATCCCGCAGGGTCAAAGGTCACCAGTTTGATTCCTGGTCAGGGTACATGCCTGGGATGTGTAGGTTCTGTCTCCAGTCAGGGCATATACAAAAGGCAACTGATGGATGTTTCTCACATCAATACTTTTCTCCCTCCCTTCCCCTCTCTCTAAAAATAAGTAAATAAAATCTTTTTAAAAATCCTTCCAAATTATCTCTCCAGGGAAGGGGCACAAAATATGGTAGTGGAATATACCTGCTCAATTCCACCTGGTGTCAACTGGAAGGATGCTCCTGCCCTAGTCCAGAAGACCAAGTTTGAAATATACCTTATTGCTCTGACAACTAATTACCCCAGCAAAGCAAAATTCTCCATTAGATTGGGCCATGGGAACGTCATTTGTCTCTCATGCATAAGATTTTACTTTTGAAAGGTCTAGTAAGCCAAAAGCCACTCTTTCCCAATTAAACCAAGCAGAAAAGAACAAAGTGACATAAACTGGGCTCTGTAGTTGTAATTATATCATTTCTCAAACTCTTCATTCCTATGCCACAGTTCCACAGAATAGAACCTTCACTTCTTTTAGTTGGAACTAAATCCAAAGCCAGGACATTTGAGGGAACAACCTTGCCAGACGTGTAGCTCCATGACATTCCCTTAGCATCCAGGCCATTGGTTTTCCAGAAAAGGCAACCAGCCACCATTAGCTCAGGCCTTTGGAATGTTCCATTCTTGGCTAAAGAAAAGGTTAAAAGAAATAAACACAGTAATGGCCCTGTCCCATGGAGAACACTTCTTGAGCAAACACTGAGGAGAGAGGAAAGGAAAAGGTGAGAAAAGGGGGAGAATGGGAACGTGCCCACAGTGGAATGAGTATGGTGGAAGGGAAACAGGCTGGCTATGGGAGTGCTACAGCTGTGGGGTTGGACTAGAGAGCCAGTTACACAGATTATCCTGGAAGAAGACAGTGTAGAGAAGTGAACACCAGGAGCAACAATTGAGGAAAATCAGAATGATGGGATAACTATAGGGGATAGCAGACGGTAGAAAGGGAAGAAAGCAACTTGGTAGGGAGAGGACATAGTAAGAGGAAACCAGCACCAATGGGGGCCACTGTCAGAGGAAGTCTCAAGGGCCCAGAGGGGCAGCCTACCTTGTTCCCATTCCTGTCCAGCAGTGTCTGCTACCTTGAGAAATATGGATCTGAATTGGGTGTGGGCTGTTGCCCACTTCTATCTGAGGGGAGAGGAAGTGAGGGTAGGTCAACCTGGCACATCAGTCCGTCCACCTAGACTCTTCAAAAGAAATCGACTTTTGTTGTTTTCTGGTGCTCACAAGTCTCTGGCCTCCAACTAAATTGCAGAATTGGGTTCCAACTATCATATACAGTGGAAAACTGCATACAAGTACTCTCCATGTTCCTTAACTAATTGATCTGGAGTCTTAAATTGTGCAAGTTGACAGCGTGCCCTGCCTCCTTCCCATGAATAAGTGTGTAGTCACCCTTTTGGTCCCAAACAGAACTGTTCTGTGACCGAGTTCAAGGGGTTCACTGCTAGGCGCAGCAAGAAGCCCAGGTTCATACCTAAAAGTCCTGCCTCCCTAAAGGGAGGTTTAGCCATTGTTTATATACACTACTTGGTCGATTCTATGCTGATTTCTGTTTGCACGTGGCTGCTTTCATTCCTTTGAGTTCCTGTCATCTCATCCTGTTTCCAGCTGCATCTACAAAATACTATACTTCATTTTAACATTTAGCAAGAGATAACATTTAGAACCGCCCAGACCTTGAGACCATTGTCCTATCCAACAGTTCCATTTACCTAGTACAATTTCCAAAGGGTTTGATTTCTTCTTGTCTGAAACTAAATACACTGCTACTCTCATTAAATATTGTTAATATTTTAATCTCTGGTCTCTTGGTCTATTATAATGAAAAAAAACAGCCTTCCTTCTGTCCCCCTTTTTTAATAAACTTGTTTTTAAATCCTCACCTGAAGATATGTTTATTGATTTTAAAGAGAAGAAGGGGAGAGAAATGTATCCATGTGAGCGAGAAACATCAATCGGTTGCCTGGCAGTTGCCTCCCTTCCATGCCAGGGACTGAATCCACAACCTTTTAGTGTCAAAAATGACACTCCAACCACCTGAACAACCCAGCCAGGGCCCTCTTAACTTTGTTTTTATCTTTTTGTTTCCTCAGATTATTAAGTCTTTGTCTTGCTTTCCCTTCCCCAACCCCCTCTGCAACCTTGCCCTAAATGGATTTAATCCATTAAAGAAATCAGTGGAGCCCTGGCTGGTGTAGCTCAGTGGATTGAGCACAGGCCTGCGAACCAGAGGATCGCGGTTCGGTTCCCAGTCAGGGCACATGCCTGGGTTGCAGGCCGGTTCCCTGCAGGCCAACTCCCAGCAGGGGACACACCAAAGGCAACCATACATCGATGTTTCTCTCCCCCTCTCCTTTCCCCTCTAAAGATAAATAAATAAAATCTAAAAAAAAAGAGATTATAAATTTAAAAAAAAAAAAAAGAAATCAGTGGAAATAGACTGTTTCTTTTCAATTCAAGCAACACTTCTAAAAGCATTTCCCTTGGGATTTGAGCATGAACCGAGGAAAGTATCTATCTTTCCCTTCAGCTTGGCAGCTCTCTTCCATAGCTCAACATGCCTTTCTCTCCTTTGCTCACTCTCTAACACACTTGCTTCTATAGTTCCTTCTGGTATATACCACAGCCCCAGATGTTCACGTTCTAGGGGATCAACTCTGTCACAAAAACTCATTGGTTGAATGCATATATAGCCCTCCATAAGCCATGAAGTTCAGATGATGGCCAGTAAAAAATTAAAAATGCCCTGGCCTTGGCCGGGTAACTCAGTTGGTTAGAGCATCATCCCCATACGCCAAGGTTATGGATTCAATTCCCAGTCAGGGCTCATATAAGAATCAACCAATGAATATATCCGTAAGCAGAGCAACAAATCTATGTCTCAAATCAATAAATAAAAATTAAAAAGCAAAAATCCCCCACAGAAAAGTAGTAAACCAGTAAAATAAGCCAGGTGGAAGGGAAAGAACCTATAATTTGAAGAAAATGAACACCAGCTTCTAAAGATTTAAACAGAACTCCAGTTAATAAATACCCTTTCATGTTTTAAAGATTAGTTGTATATAAATACATTAGAAAAAAATTAAGATAATTTCACTGAAAACATCTAGATTTTTAAATTTTGGATGGCTTATAAGGAGAATTGAAATTGTTTTCTTAGTCAGGGGGAAAAAGGGAAAAATGGAACAGGAGATAGTGAAGGCAGTTAATGTATATTTTGAAACCAAATCTGGGGGTTTCCTTACTTTTTACATAATGATTTTCAGTGCATCACAGCCAAGTCAGTTATCTAAAAAAAAAAAAAAAAAGATAGGCTAGGCCTTGGAGAAATATAGCCATGGCCAATTAGAACTGATGCGAAAATGGAAAATGCAGTCCACATCAATGATAGAGTACTTCTTCCAGGCAGTAAAACTCTCTGCCATCAGCCTATCAGCTCATCATAGATATTTTTCTGGCCAGTGTAAGGAGGGCTGGCGCAAATGTGATCAGCCAGGAAGCTTTTGTGGTGCATGTCTCTAAAACGGCAGTGACTGGATTTCGTGCAGAGAGGAAGTTTCAATTTATCTCTCATTTGAAATCATTGTGAAGCCAGGAGGAATCTGATAGATTTTCCAGTCCTTCTGTCTGCTTCTCCAATCATGTGTTTTAGAAACCCATTTCTGGGAAAGGGGTCCTGAAATTGCCTTGGAAATACAGAAAAGCCATGCCAGGTCTAACTTGACCTTCAGGATGGGTGAAGTGCCTCTCACACAGGACACATCAGTGGTGTCTTGGGGCTTGTCAGCCAAACAGTTATTCTCTGTGATGTGAAACCATCCCCTTCTCTTTTAAGCACATATACATAGCTACCTCTTTACTCTTTTCTTTAACTAAGGCTGGAAAATTCCATAGGCCTGAGCTGGCTAAGTGCCTGCTAAGTGTCTGGCCAGCCTGTATCCTGAAACACCTCAAGTCTGAAAACAGTGCCCACTTACAAGAACTCCAGACTGAGGGGGTTTTGTGTGGGATAAAAATTTTTAATTATGAAGAATTTAAGAAAGCATCCAAATTGAAACTGCAGATTGGAAGCCTCTATTGCTTTCTTTCAGCCAAAATTCTCAAAGGGGATTGTGTGTTCTTGTTATTCAGTGAAAACTTCTGTACCTGGCTAAGTTTGCCAGTCTATCAGATTCCTGTCCTTCCTCCACCATGTCAATATCCATGTTGGATATTGACCCCAGGATTCCTCCATTCCTCCACCTGCAACAACACCTGATAAGAAAAATGGCTTACCAAAGATGTCCACAGCTTAATCCCTGGACTCTGTGACTATGTTACATAACATGGCAAGGGGGACTTTGCAGATGTGACTGAGGTAAAAAAATTGAGATGGGGAGATTATCCAGGTGGGACCAATGTAATTATAAAGGTCAATCTATGAAGTAAGGGAGAGAGGCAGAAGAATCAATATGAGAGAAGGAGATGTGATGGCGGCAGCAGTGTCGGTATGGTGCAATGTGAGAAAGCCTAGACCAGCCTTTGGTGACTTAAAGATGGAATGGACCATGAGCCAAGGAATGTAGGCAGCCTTTGGAAACTGGAAAAAGCAAGGGAACAGATTCTCCCCTAGAGCTTCTGGAGGGACTGAATCTTTGTGGACACCTTGGCATTAGCCCAGTGAAATCCATTTCAGACGCCTGACCTCCAGAGCTGTGAGATCTTAATTTTTTTGGACCATAAGACACACCTAGGTTTTAGGGGGGAAATTTGCAGCAAAAAAACATGGTAAAATATTTAATAACATAAATAATACAATATTTCACTAATGTAAATGTAAACAGAACTCAACAGCAGCATTAACAACCATTATTCCTCCTAAATGGGGGGGGGGGGGTGCGTCTTATAGTCCGAAAACTACAGTAAGGCGTTTGTGTTGTTTTGAACCACTAAGGCTGTGGCAATTTGTTACAAAAGCCACAGGATACTAAGAGGCCATGCATCTAGTCCAACTCTCAGCAGGGTTACTGGCTAAACCTCCTCATCCTGGCCATTCTGCTTCCTCTCAGTTGTCTAAGCAGATACCTCCTTCAGTCCACAATCCTACCACGCTGAGCTCAAGGTATTATATAAAGGCATGGTTAGAACAGAATAGCTCTCCTCAAGACCAGACCTCACTCCTAGAAGAACTGGGCTGCTGGCCAAAAAACGAAGGCATAAGGTTAGATACAAGGTAGGGGATCAAGACAAGGACAGAGGGACTGGGATGCTGACACAAGGGGACAAGGAAACAGATAAAACCCAGTGACTGGCAATGGATTTGAAAGACAGAGCAGAACCAATGTCCTATAGGACTTGAGGCCCAGAACCTGAGCTCTGAATGAATGAATCTTTTGATGTCCCCTGTATAGACCTGGGCTCATCTCTGGACCTGATGTGATGCTGAGCTAGCTCTGGACAGACATTAGAGTAGCTCCAACTACATTCAGAAACAGGAGGGAAGGAGGCAGGGACAGGGAGCCGGGCTTCAGTTACAGAACTGGACAATTCTGCCAGACCATTTCGCCTGGAAGGGACAAACAGAGGCCAAGTTCCTCTGCAAGCAGTCATGTTGGTCATCAGTAGTGGGGGAGCAGTTCTCCCCCGATACCTGGGGGGCAGGTTAGCAGAGAGCCTTCTATGCCCCATAAGCAATAGAGCGTGATGTAAACACTCGAGCGGACAGAAGGAGCGTGATTGGCCCCTGTGCTCTTTTAAATACAATTTAGTTCATTTTTTGCAAGAGTTGATTCAGAGCGGTGGTGAACTTATTCCTCAGTGGTAAATTAGGCACCTTAGAAGGTGGTATTCCCTCCTTTGGGTCTCTGGGAAACCATTTAATGCAGTGAAGCATTAGGAACTTGTTAACCTATGAGAATAACCTGGTTATGCCAACAGCACTCATCCCCTCACACTCTGAACACTGACTGCAGGTCCTGCAATGCATAAAG
This sequence comes from Sturnira hondurensis, assembly GCF_014824575.4. Classification (NCBI taxonomy): domain Eukaryota; kingdom Metazoa; phylum Chordata; class Mammalia; order Chiroptera; family Phyllostomidae; genus Sturnira; species Sturnira hondurensis. The sequence goes on along the minus strand of NW_028079197.1, from coordinate 2,512,471 downwards.
CTGGCAGTTTCTCAAGTGGGAAAACTCAACTAACATAAAAGGCATGGAGAGAAATGTATATGTTGTTATTTTTGGAAAGCACTAACCCATGAAAAAAAGTCATAAAAACAATTCCATGAACATGATCCCAGGGACCTCTGCAGGCTTTTTTTTCCCCCCGTACAGTTATTCAAACAGCAAAGAAAGGAAGAACAGCCATTTGCAAACAGTTCTCAAAATCCTTAGGCTTACTTTGGCAAGGAAAAACCTATACTGATCATGCCCACATTTCTCAGTTAACAACCCCACCCCTCCTTTAAAATTTTTTTTTGCCCCTACCTCCTACTTTCCCACTAAAAGACCTAAGTTTGTTTGAAATAAACACTATTTCCCAACAGAAAGAGATCATCACCGAAACCATACAAAAAGAGCTTCCTCCACCTGCTTTGCTGTGGAATCTGGTCCAGGAGCTATTACTTCCTTACCCAATTACCCCAAAGGAACCGAGACACCTGCAGTTCAGTACCCGTTCTGTCATTTAGTAAATATGGATGACCGACAGTCTGCCTCACTTGAAACCATGGCTGTTTCCCCACTTAAGAGAACGGAGGTGACAACAATGTGGTCTATGTTTAATCGTGACCTGTAAGAACATGCAGGGCCACAGGTGTAACAGCATTTTTAACTTTTCCTAAGTGTGGGGCTATAAAAATACAAGCTCCTGTCATCATCTAAAAAACATTTCCTACAAAGGCATTCCCCGGCCTCCTGACACATTTCACTGAAACACTTCAAATAAAGATGTTCTGTCCCAGAGGCTGGGAAGAACACTTGACTTCTTAGTTAAATCTCACCCAGTAAAATGTTTCAGTCATTAGGGAAAAGCAACATGATAGGAAAGCTAAAGTACAAGAGTATCTTCAAGCATTTCATGGCAGCTTGAAACATACACAACCCAACACAAGCTGTCAGGAAAGGCAAAAATACAGCTTCCTGTGAACAATAAACTCAATGGGCAATAAAAATAAGGTGCAGAAGAACTGCAGGAAATCATTAATAGCAAATTTAGGCCTGATTGTGTAAGGTTGTACACAGACAACAATAGGTAAACCACATGTCACTGGAATAGTTGGCATAATTTCTGCAGTACTGACTATGCTGGAAACCCATACACACTATTCCTAATAGGACTTATCCTGCTGCCACAAAACCAGAAGAGCCAAATATAAAAGTACATTAATTTCTTAGGAGGCCTTTAAGCTTTAAAATTTTTCCAGTTGGTAGGCTCAGCTGGTTTTTCAGTTGCTTGGCTCACTTGGTTGAAGGGTCACCCTGTACACTGAAAAGTTTTGGGTTCGATCCTGGTTGGAGCACATACCTGGGTTTGGGGTTCAATCTCCAGTCTGGGCACATATGGGAGGCAACCCATCAGCGTTTCTCTCTCACACTGATGTTTTTCTGATGCTCTTCTCTCTACCCCCTGCCTTCCTGTCTCTAAACAGCAATGAAGAAATGTTCTCAGATGAGAATTTTAAAAAGTATGTGTTTCCTTTAAAAAGGCCTTTGGCCCTGGCTGGGGTTCGATTTCCAGTCAGAGCACATGCCTGAGTTGCGGGCCAGGTCCCCAGTGGCGGGGCGGGGGGGGGGCACACGAGAAGAAACCACACAGATGCTTCTCTCCCTCTCTTTCTCCTTCCCTTCCCCTCCCTAAAAATATATAAATAAAATCTTTAAAAAGAAAAACAAAAAGGGCATTTGAATTTTAATATTCATGTGACTTTTGAAAATGAGGATTAATGAGTGAAAGAGATGACAAAGCTCTGAGAGGGAAAGGAAAGAGCATTAAACTTCTGCTTTTCCATACAGACCTCAACTCTGCTCTATCCACCCTTCGCACAAACCACACTGTCTAGACTGCCAGAAAGGTGACTGCTTCTGCCAGAGGCCACACACACAAGCTCCCCAGATTGGAGAACCTTCACCCTGGGCTTGGGACTGGGTAGTTCTCTCCACTAAAGGACTAGCTTACCCTCATCAGACTAGTTTAAATGTGAGAATGACATTTAGACACAGAGCCCTAGCTCAACTCACATCCCCATGGGTTCTTCATTATGACCAAGTACAAATGGAAATGCATATTACCAAGAATGTGATGGAGGTGGAAAGGGGTCTGCCAGCTTCCTTTTTCCAAGAAGGGTATGATTATTCCTGGCTCAGCCATGTAGCTCACCCTTTGGGGCATGATTTGGAGCAAGGAAATAAAATTTAAAAGCAAGAGTACCTGCTTCCCTTCTGCCAATTTACTTTTTCCTGTTGACTTGTAACAACTAAAAGGATTTCTTGTCCACCATGAAGCCTGGGAATAATAACAAGAGCCATTGGCCATCCAGTGCTTTCAATGTGCCAAGCCCTCCTCTAAGTGTTTCACATGCAACAACTCCTTTAAGCCTTTCAACAAGCTCACAAGAAGGTGGTCAAGGCACAGGAATATAACTGGCCCAAGGTCACCCATCTACTTACTAGCTGTAAGTAGATAAGCTGAACTTTGAACCCGAGGTGTGCGATCCCAGAGCCCACTCCAAAGCACTACACACTCCACTCTAAGAAAGACAAACTTCCAGGCAAATTCCAGCAAAATGAGACTGTCCCTTTGCCCTGCATGGCTGCTCTGGGAGTCTCCAGGGTGGGGCCCTGCAAGAAACAACAAGGCATCTGGCTCTAGGTTGACATAAGCTGAAGACCAATGTTACCCATGAACCCCTCTGCACTCCTGACAAAGGAAGGCTAAAGGAAAACAAGATCTAAATCCCAAAAAGATATGTATCATAAAATTACCGTTAGCATTTACAGAAAAAGGGAAACAGCTCTAGCTCCTTTTCCCTCCTGTGGTTTCTGGCCTTCCTTTGTTTTTTTTTTTAACTAATAGTTTTTCAACATGCCTTACTGACAATTCTATAACTCAGAAAAAAGCAAAACCAGGTAGATGAACCAGGTAGGTGGATTCTTCTGAATTCAAACAAGCAAGAGGAGGTCCTGGGGTGGAGCCCTGGGGATGTGGGAAGGGAGTAAGCACTTTGTACAGTTCACATAGGTCAAGTAAAGATAACTTACACATGTACACTACAGGCAAATGTCTCTGAGTGTTAGACCTACAATTTACTTCCCCCATTCCTATTTTTTTAAAGGCCACTGTAATCAAGTAAGTGTGAGAAATGCACTGGCTTAACACAGTTCATTTGCAATTGCCTATTGAACATTGTTGAACACAGAAAAATTCACACAAAAAGGGCTGGGGCAGAGATGTGGTAACTAACTGAAAGTACAAGGCAGAACCACCAGCTCCCTGCTGTGCTTCTTATCTTCTGTTCTCTGCTTACATCTAATGTCCCTTCTTAGCTTGTGAGTCCCTTAAACACAGGAAACATCCTATTCAGCTTCTTCAGGTACCTGGTGGAGGAGGCTAGTCAGTCCCCTTTCTCCCACTGCTCAAACCCTGGCAGTAGAGCTGCTTAGGGGCAACCTAATTTATCATCACCACTCTAACCAGAAGTTTGGTGTAGGCCTCCAGACCATTCCTCCACACCCTGCCTCCCACTTCCCTAATCACCCTCAATGTTGCAAACTTATTCAACCAGCTAATCTTGTCATCTCTCCGTCCTCTCAGCCCCAGCTCTTCCTCCCCCTCCTGATCCCACTTGGAACTTCTCTGCCCTCAAGAACATTGTGTCTTTTGCAAAAAAAAAAAAAAAAAGCGACATTGCTCAGCCGTTTCCTAGAATGTTCTCTCCACCACCTTGCTTAAATGAAACCTGGCTTTGCCCTGACAACCCTCTCAAGTTGAGTTGGCTCTCTTTCTTTTCCCTTCCCCTAGCACCAAACATGCTTTTCCTCCAGTTCACCAAGGCTAAGAAACCTCAAAGTCATCTTGACTCCACCTCCTCTGTTCTTCTCGCTCTTCCTCCCACTTCTTCCTTCCCCCCCTTTCCTCCCCCTTCAAGAGTTACCAAATCCTGTTGATTTTATCACTGAAACATCTCTCACACTTTCCCCCTTATCTCCATTCTCAGTGCCTCGGTTAAAGCTTCAGTTATCACTCTCTCTGGAACTATATACTTTTAACTAGTTACCCAGGCTCCAGTCCCCCAACATCGGATCCATCCTACATATTGTTGCCACTGCATTTCCCACTGAGTACCTACCTATTCCATTCCAGGCACTTGGTGAAACAATGGGAATAGATATGGATGATAAACAGCTTGACTTTTTTCACTCACATCTAGAATGAGTAAAAAATATTGCCCCCCCTGTCCATTATATTCTGATAGACCCTCCTAGAATACTTTTTCCCCACCAGACCGCCTCTTTTTTTAAACCTTCATGCTTCACTTACACATCAGGCACTTTCCATACAATACCTTCTTTAATTCTCATAAGAACTCCACAGGTAGGTACAACTACTTATCCCCATTTCACAATGCAAACAGGTAACAGAGGTCAGATTCAACCCCATGTCTGACTCTGGAGCCTGTGCTCTGTATCCCACAGTTTAAGTAGGACAAAACTTAAACTACTTAAGTAGTTTAAGTTTTGAGACTTTGGAAAGAGTCAAAATAGGATGGCCATGATGATGGCGAAGAATTTCGAAACCAAGTAATATGAAAAATAAAGGAAAGGGCTCTTTTAGCTTTGTAAAGAGTAAATTTGCAAATGACATGGTGGCTGACTCCAAATATTTGAAGGGTTGTCATGTAAAAGAGGAAGCAAACATATTCTGTGTAGCTGCAAGCAGCAGAGCTAGGAGCCTGGCCCATGGTGGAACCTGAGAGTAAATTTCAGCTGAAGAACCTTTTCTAACATAGCCCTCTAAAGAGCAGGGGATATTTCCCTGGCCAAATAGCTTAACTGGTTAGAGCATTGTCCTGCTAACCCAAGGTTGTGGGTTCAATTCCCCAGTCAGGGCACTAGAAGAATCAACTAATGGATGTGTCAATAAATGAAACACAAAAATCAATGTTTCTCTCTATAAAATCAATAAATAAAAATTAAAAAAGTAAAAGGCAGGGAGTGTTTAAAGACAATCATTTTTTTCTCAAGGGTACATATAAGGGGCATTCCTGCCCTGAATGGGCAAGTGGTCTAGATTCTGTGGGCATCCAGCTCACCGGGTTTTAGAAATAACGATGCCTGGCCCCACCCCAGACTTATTGAAACAGAATCTTGGGGGTGGAGACCGTTGTTTCGAGAATTACAAACAAGGAAATAGTCTGTAAGAAGGTTCACTCAAATCCTCGAAAATAAGAAGTACAAATAGCAGTCTTGGCTCCTGTGGCTCTGGATTGAGCACTGGCCTGCGAACTGAAAGGTTGCAGGTTCGATTCCTGGTCAGGGCACAATCCTGGGTTACTTCCCCATCAAGACAAATGCCTGGGATGTGGGCCAGGCCCCCAGATAGGGGTGTGGGAGAGGCAACTGATAGGTGTGCCTCTCGCACATCCATGCTCCTCTCCCTGTTTCTCCCTCCCTTCCCCTCTCTAAAAATAAAATATTTTTAAAAAAGAAATATAAATGGCTAATCAACATACAAAAAAACTAACTTCAAGAGGTCTCAAAAATGCAAATTAGAACCTTGATGTTCCATTTATCTCCTATCAGACTGCACAAATTAAAAAATTTTAGCCCTGGCTGGTGTAGCTCAGTGGATTGAGCACGGGCCTGTGAAGCAAAGGACTGAGGTTCGATTCCCAGTCAGGGCACATGCCTGGGTTGCAGGCCAGTTCCCAGCAGGGGACGCACGAGGGGCAACCATACATTGACATTTCTCTCCCTCTCTCCTCCCCTTTCCCTCTAAATATAAATAAATAAATAAATTCTAAAGAAAAAAATGAAAAATTTTAATAACCAGGCCCTGTATTGTCCCGATACCAAGGCTTCAGGTTCCATCCCCAGTCAGGGCACAAACAAGAAACAACCAATGAATGCATCAAGAACTGGACCAACAAATCTATGTCTCTCTCTCTCCCTCCCTCTCTTTCTAAAATCAAAAAAGTAAAAATACCAAACAATAAAGGATGATTACCTATGGTACACCTATAGTGAAATTTTGGCAGTCATTAAACATGATTATGTAGATTTATTATTGATTGCTGTGAAGAAATATCTAGAAGATATTGCTAACTGAAAATTTTTTTAAAAGTTATATATTTATTCAATCCATGTTTTCATATATATACACACATACACAAAGGAGACAGAGAGAAGAGTTTTGACATATATACATTAGAATACTGAATTCCCTCTGAGTGATGAGATGCTGGTGATTCTTTTGTTTTTCAACTCTTCTGCAGCACACATGTATTTATCATCTACTGAAACAATACCCTGCCCAGGTAGTTCAGTTGGTTAACAGCTTCACCCAGATTCACCAAGGTTGCGGGTTCACCAGGTGCTCAGAGGGCACATTACAAGAAGCAACCAATGAATGCATAAATAAGTGCAACAAGCTGATGTTTCTTTCTTTCTCTCTCCCTCTCTCTCCCCCCTCCTTTTCAAATCAATCCATAAAAATAATAAATAATAAACATCCCAAAAAGAAGGTTTACTGATGATTTAGGTAAAGAATCAATCCAGAGAATTTAACATGCTCATCTTAGAAAACAAATTCTACTATTTGGTGCTTCAAAGAAGGTTCAGTGGGGAGGCCTCTCCAGTTTCACAGCAAACTCTACACTGGGCTTTTTGGACAGATCCTCCAAGAGGGGCTTGCCCAGGCCCTCATAGGCTGGAAAAGTTCGCAGGGTAGTGAGACAATTTCATGTTTAGGGGCCAACACTCCGGGTAACCCTCCTGACTCTCAGAGGTTCATTCAGATGCAAGCTAAGTCTCTGAATTGGAAATGCTTGGTCAACAAGCCCACTGAAACTGGCTTTATTCCAGTGTCAGTTGTTTTGTCCTATATTAAGTACTTTCCACAAATTCCCCAGGGGAAGAGGGAGCAGGGGAGCTCCCTGATTCCTTTTCAGGCCTTCCCTAAATTCCAACCTAACAAACATTCCGTGCAGAGACAGTGTGTGTGCCAGGTGGGGGGAGTCAGCAACTGCAGAATCTTTGCAGCCCCTCTCAGTTTCCAGGGAGTTTCTCTCTACCGGAGTCATATGAAATCTGGCTGGTGCCAGCCAGGAGACACTGCACACATTACACTGCCTCACGGGGCTACAACCCGTAATATCTAGCAACTCTTTCCTGATCCTCTGGAGCACAAGGAATTGAGGGTAAATTCAGCAGCAGCAAGCAAACAGTATTTAAACGCCCAGTAGGTGACTTTCCCAGGCACAATGACTCCTCTTAAGGAGAGCCAGAATACAATAGGTTTACCAACTGCCTTTGTTCCCCCAGACACAAATAGCTATATCCTGAAGTGTAACAAAAACAGCGTTAAAACTCTGCATTTAAAACATGTATATATGTAAACACTTCTCAGTTAATCACATACACTCTCAGGTTATAATATTCCTCCCCAAGCCTCTCTTTAGAAACCTCTGCCAAAGTTCAACTCTATAATTACCCATTTCCCTGGATTAATACTGACCTTCATAAAAATGCCAAACTTATAGGAAAATCCAACAATCAAACAGTCTCTGTGTGCTTCATTATATAGTTAACAGATTCAGATTTGTGAAGGTACTAATAACTGAATGAAGGTCTTGAATACACAACTACATGCTATGTATAGCCTGCACCTTCTGAATTTTTCAAACGGAGCAAAACAGAATGATGTTAGCGACATACCAACAAGGATATAATTGTAAAAAGAAAACACCCAAACAGGAAGTACTGTATATTTGTTCAGCTTGGTGGGTTTTCAAAGGTGTAATGAGAGGTACCACCAGTGGAAAGTTTGAACTGCTGTGGGAATGACTCCATACTTAAATCCAATGAATATGTGACTCTTATTGAAGCCCTAATAACGTGAGTGCCATGGGTTTGCAGCAGCAAGTGTGTGTAAGTCCAACTCAGAGAGCCCTAACAAACACTTTAGGGCTTAAATCAAAAAAAAAAAATCAGAAGTTATGGCAGCAGCTGCAATGAGGTCCACTGGTTCTCCAGCCACTGTGGCTTTGCTAACTTTGGTTATACCAGCTCGTTGGGTCAGAAAAGCAGGAGCCAAGAAACACAGCCATTTAGGAAAGTACACTCCATTTAAGACTGTTTGCTTACTTCTTAACCGACTGAACTGCTTTAAAATAGAATTCACTAGGTGCTATGAATAACCTAAAATTGAGTTGTGTATATATTCTGGGTGTTCTACTGACAAACACATGCACACAGACAGACCCAACTCAGGATGGAACTCATAAAAACAAATGGGAGAAAAAGTCATCCCCATCCACCTATAACTATAGGGCATCTAGCATTGTGTCTTGCACAGTAGAGGTTCAACAGATATTGGTTGATTGAGATGCCTACAATCTGTTCTCCCCCCCCAATCTCAAAATCTGTGCCCTTGGTTTCAAGTAAGCTAGGCTGGCACCATCTCCTAAAAGATTCTCCTCCCACTAACAGTTTTTCCAGCTTTGCCACAGAGTCAATGGTTAGGAAGGGGCAGCTGCACCTGTGCTACACAAAATTCTTTTCAAAATCTGGGCAAGAATGCTAAGGTTAACTTTTTGCTACTGAGGGTGGAAGGTCAAATCCCACTGACGGTCTGCAGAGTCCCATTTATTCTCTTGAGACCATCTGTCCACTTCACAGGCTCCCTTTACACGATGTGGTAAGCCAGCCACCCATCCTCAAGGAAGGTTTTCTTTCTTCCTGAATTTAGGAAAGCATTTTCTGGGCTAGGCAGATTGAATCACTTGTTAACAATTACAGAAGAGAGAGCCCTGATATAAATGCCCCGCACACAGCTTGCCTTCCTCTCTTAACTGACTGATGACAATGAAGGTTCTAATCTGATCCAACAGGACCTCATTCCAAAATTGGTGAGACACACAATAAGCCAAGTCCATTTAAAACATTAAAGGTCTGGGTTTTGCTCTGCTAAACAGCAGGATTAAGCTCCCAAGGGTTCAGCCACGATAGACTTCTTTAAAGTCACTCGGGTTTGCACAGTTGTAGCTGTTAGGGATCTGATCTTCATCTCGAAGGTATATACTTTACCTTTGATCCTCCTCCAGACCTCCCACTAATGTCAACTTTCTCCACTGTTGGGATCAGGCCCCCGGCCTCCTTTTAATGTTAGTTTTATCGCAGATTCCACAAGATCAACAGAAAAATGAAAAGGAAAATCTGTTAAGTTCCCTTCTGATAAGTTGTTTTAACAAAAAGAGCCCACTCTTTAAGTAATTCAAACACAGCAGACGATAACGCTGTAAGATTGAGTGGAGAAACAAAAAAACCAACAACCAAAACCAAAAAAACCAAAGTAACAAAACAAACAACTAGTTAACCAGACTGACTGCTTATTTAGGGTTTGCTTGCAGAAAATTAGTAAAGAGTTTCTAGCAAACAGGAAAAGGGGCGAATGCCCGTTAGCACCCATCCCCTTTCTCCAGAGTCAGACAATCCGGTTGAGGCGGAGGGTGTGATGGGAGGGTTCCCAAGGGGTCGGCAGTCTTTCAAATCCCCATCCCCCATCCCTAAGCGGTGGGGCTCTCGCTCCAGGTTCTCCATCCTTGGACTGGCACATCCCATCTTCTCCCAAATCCCCACAGCCACCGCCCCCCCCTCCACCCCATCTTCTTGCCTCTGGAGCGCTCCTGGGTCCCAGCAGATACCCTCGCCCCGAGTCGGTCAAACCCGCTCCCACTCGGCCGGGAACCCCGTTGTTTCCCATCCCCTCACTCCGCGGCAGCAACACCAGCAACACCCCTTCAACACCCATCACCACCCTCTTTCTACCCAGTAGCAGGAGGAAGTCGCTCTGCTTCCTCTGTTCTCACCGCCCGCCGAAGCTTGGGCGCCCAGTGCTTTTTGGGTGGGGTTCTTTCTTGTATACACTGTGTGTGTGCGCGCGCGAGTGTGTAAGTGCAAAACGCTCAACGCATCCTTCCGCCTAGGCTGCCTCAGGTGCAAGCAGGAGGGAATCGAGATCTATTCGCGCCTGGTCCCTAGTTCTTTGTGGCGAGTCCAGGACCACGCGGGGTCCGCTCCGCAGCCCACACCGCGAGCCCGGGCCCGGGGTTCGAGCCCCCAATGGCCCGCCAACGTCCAGCCAGGCTCATGCCCTCGCCGCGCCCGGCAGGCGCAGCGCTGTCAGCGGGCGCCCAGGACTCGGACCAGGGCCAGCGGTGGCTGGTGCGCAAACTTACTGAACCAGAGACGGAGAGTGCGGGCGCACCAGGGAGCCACCAGAGCGCGGTCTCCCTCTCGGTCTCGGCCCCGACACGGACACGCGGGAAGCTACCCCATTGCTCTCTCCCGGAGCGCGTCCCCCGAGACGCCCCGTACCCCGGCCACTCACCAACACTACAGAGCCCCGGACGGCCTCCGACACGCTCTGCCGGAGCTCAGCCGCTGTGCCGGGCTTGCTGAGCCGCTTGGTGAATTTGCGCACTTCGGCCATGGCCGCGGGTGCAGGTTTCGGCGGACGTGCTCAGTGCCCAGGGCCCGGCCGGCCGCTGCGGCTGCTGCTCCCTCTGTTTACCCGCCCGCCGGCCGGCCACATCGCAGCGCGGCGCCCGCCGCCCCTCCCTCCCTTCCGCGGCTCCTCCCTCGTCTCCTCCTTCCCTCCCGCGCCTGCCCGCTCGCCGTCTTGCCCCACGGCGAGTGCAGCCGCTCCCTCCCCTAGAAAAATCAAGCCTTGCGCGCTACCAGCCAAGGAGGAGGGCGTGTCTGGGAGAAAGGGTGTGTGGAGGCGAGCGGCGGGGGGAGTAGATGGGGGGGCGAGGTCACGAGGTAAGAGGGGGAAGCGGCAACAGCTCCGGCTCCGCCCGCTCCTGATGTTGCTGGTGCTGAGCACCCGGGAGGGGACGTCTGCTGCTTTTTTTGCCCGTGTGGTGTTGGTAGTGGTGGGGGGAGACGGAGGTGGTTGAGGGGTGTAACCAAGTGTCTCCAAGTGTGGGGCGTGCGCTACCACAGTGTTTCTTTGACGCCTCAGAGGCTGCAATGCCCGCCGAAGGGCTGGGGACCTTTGTGTCCCCCCCCACACCCCGAAAGCTCCTGGGTCGCAGGCTGTTAGGGGATGGGAAACAGCGTGGAGCGGCCGCCTATTGTCTGCTCCGCCGGGGAGGGGTCGCGCCCCTGTGAAAGGGGGGAGAGCGGTTTTCTGGCCCGAGCGAGCGGCTACCTGGGTCCTCTCCCCACCCACAGCTATTTTCTTACCCAGTCGATCCTCTTTCACGGAGGCCACCCCTGGAGGGAGCAGGCTGTGAGAATTGGAAACTTGCTATGGCAGTACCCCACCAACATCACCACCGGCCCGGGAGACCTGGTGATGGAGCCTGAGCCTGTGGCAGATTGTCTAGCTCAGCAGTGACTGTGCACCAGGGGTGTGGTGGGGGTGGCATTGGGAAGGCCTGATCTCCAGAGGACTTATCAGCCTTCTAGAAGCTTTTCCATGTGCCCTGCCATCACCTCTCCATTTCCTACCACTTTCATTATCCTCTTCACCTTCCAAACATTGTTTTCCAAGAATCAAAGAACATTTTCTAACTAGATGTAAAACAAACATACTTAAGGCAGAAATAAGAATCTTGAAGTACTAGTGCCCCTGCAAAACCTCCCCAAGTGCAAAGTGGGAAAGGCTCCCCTGGTCGCAGCAATTTCTGTCTGGTTACTTCATTGGTCCAGAGTTTGAAAATGGCCCATAATTTCTGGGGAGCCATGTAGCTCTTCTAAGAGAATTCTTACCACTGCCAGAGGGCACTTATCCCAAATTCAAAGACCAAGCCGTCACACCTACATAAGGAACTTTGTTGTGGAAAAAAGGGCATGGTTGATGGTTTCTGGGAACACAGCAAAGGACAAGTCTCTTAGCAGCAAGTCTATCTGAGCAGCCATCGTATTAGTCCGGATGAAGCACAGATGGAGGGCCTAGAGGGCCTGGAGGGCCTGGGAACTGGAAGTCCTCTAAAAGCAGAGAGGCCTTGTGTCACCAGTCTTTGCTTTGCACACTGTGTGTGTGTGTGTGTGTGTGTGTGTGTGTGTGTGTGTGATCTGTTATTTGTTCTTTTTTTGTGTTAGAGGGAGAGACAAACATCAATTTGTTGTTCCACTTATTTAGTCATTCATTCGTTGATTCTTTATTGATTTTAGAGAGAGAGAAACATTGATTTGTTGTTTCACTTATCTACATGTTCACTGGTCGCCCCACTGGGGATCAAACGCACAACATTGGCACATTGGGATGATGCTCCAACCAATCCAGCACCCATCCAGGGCCATTGGTTGCTTCTTGTATGTGCCCTGCCAAGGGATCAAATCCCACAACCTTTGCGTTTCCAGGCGGTGCTCTAACCACCCAAGCTGCTTGGTGAGGGCTAATTTGTTCATTGTTGAGTGAAGGTGGATCAGCATGAATTCATGTTCTCTATACTTTGAATGTCTGTATGGCCTACACTGCTCGTTCCCTCCAAAATAGCTACACTTTTCCCTTGCTATCAGAGCCCACATATGCTTCAGGTATAGGACAGAGCCACAGGGCTTAAGGAAGGCAGGCCCAGGTCCAGGTGCTAAATTATGATTGGTTAAAAATAAATCATGATAATCTTACTCTGTTTACTAGTGAGATGGTCTTGACTCCCATTCAGTTTGGGCCAATGGAATGGAAAAATGAAGTGTGGGAGGAGGGCTCTTGAGAAAGTTTTTCCACCTTTATAAAAATGGATGAGGAGGGAAACATCTGCTCCCCCTTTCATCCTGAGAGGGGTATTTTCTTGTGATGCATCTACTCTTGGCAGCCATTTGCAAACACAAGGGAAGGCCAAAATTATTGCTGAGAAGATAATCCAGAATCTTTACAGCACTGAACTGTTGAACCTACCCTAGTACTGCCTGCAGCTGAGTTCCTTTTTATTTTTATTTTTTTAAGGTTTTATGTATTTTTTTAGAGTGAGAGGAAGGGAGGAAAAAAGGGAGAGAAACTTCTATCCAACCAGGCTTACAACCTAGACATGCGCCCTGACCAGGAATTGAACCAGAGTCCCTTTGGTTTGCAGGCCAGTGCTCAACCTCCTGAGCCACACCAGCTGGGACCTCACTTCCTTTTTATGGGGTACAAGTAAACCCTTTCAGTTCATGCAACTTTTGGTTGTATATTGTCTTACTTTCAGCCAAAATCATACTTACTTGCACAGACTCTATTGTAGCCATTGAAAATATGCAGAGTTGAACAAAGCAGACAAGGTCCCTCTTCTGGTGGATCTTATATTCTAGTGCAACCAAATTAACATGTTTAAGACAGATAAATGCTATGTGGAGGATTAAGTTAAGGTGATATGGTAGAGCAAGTAACCGGAGTTGGGGAACTAATTTAAAATAGAGGGTCAAGAAAGGCATCTTTGAGGAGGTGAAAACTGAGCTGTCTTAAAGTAAAGGAGAAGCCAGCAGAAATCAGGAAGTGGAGCCCTCCAGGCGGAAGGAATGATAAATATAAAGGCCTGGGAATAGGAGCAGACTTCATGTATTCAAAGCCAGAAAAAAAGGCCAGTGTAGATGGAGTATTGAAGGAAGAGGAGTGATATGATGTACTCCTAGAGTTGGAGAAGTCAGCAGTTTCTGCAGAGCCTTGTGAACCATTGGAAGCATATGCACAGTGATAGTGTGCAAACACTGTCCTGTCAGGGTGCAGGCTCTGTACTCGTTCCTGATGCTGTAGGTTTCACTTTTTCACTTTAGGGCTTCTGTTTAATTATATAGACATTGAGCTATGCACTGAGGGAGGATGCAGGATCAATTAATGATACTGTCCATCCCCTTCAGGAAGAAAAATGAATGTCTACTAAAGGATGTGTTTCTGATTCAAGATAGTCTGTGATAAGTACTTAAGATAGAGAGGCAGGTGAGATCACATCCAATTAGGGTCTATGGAAAGCTTCCTGAAGGGAGGGAGTGTCTGAGCTGGACCTTGAGGATGAATAGGATTTGGACATGACTATATACGTATAGTAAAGGAAAATTATAGGAGCACACTATAGTATGGCTTCCAGTAGGACATTTTGTTGGATGATTTCTTATCCACATTTGTTAAATATCTGATCTGATCACAAATTTACCTGTCATGTTAACTCTATCCTAATTGAAGCAGAGATTCAAGTATTAGAAATGCTGTCAAGCTCTTTGACCTAGAAGGTCCACCTCTATGAATTAATGCCAAATAAAAACTCTCATATATGGCCCTGGCTGGTGTGGTTCAGTGGATTGAGCACTGGCCTGCAAACCAAAGGGTCACTAAGCTTGATTCCCAGTCAGGGCACATGCCTGGGTTGCAGACCAGGTCCCCAGTGGGGGGTGCATGAGACGCAACCACACATTGATGTTTCTCTCCCTCTCTTTCTCCCTCCCTTCCCCTTTCTCTAAAAATAAATAAAATCTTTTAAAAACCTCTCACATATGAACTGAGATGCTTACAAAATTATGCTCACCATATTGATGAAATAGCAGAGTATTAGAAACACCCTTACTGCCTATCCATAAGGGACTGCTTTATCCTCAATCCCTAGAACAATGCCTGGTACATAGTAGGTGCTCAGAAAATTTTTATGGAGTGAATGCATGAATAAATGAACACACATGATTAATCCATTCTAAGGAATTCTCTACAGCTGTTTAAAAGAATGAGGTATATATGTATGTACTTACATGAGAAAAGCTCCAATAGAAATATAATGTGAGCCACATATAATGTAATTTTATATTTATTAGTAGCCATGTAAAAATTCAGTAAAAAGAAATCAGTGAGCCTTGGCTGGCGTTTCTCAGTGGATTGAGCACTGGCCCTTAAACCAAAGGGTGGCTGGGATACCCAGTCCAGGGCACATGCCTGGGTTGTGGGCCAGGTCCCGGGTGGGGGGTGTGCGAGAGGCAACCACACATTGATGTTTCTCCCCTCTTCTTCTCCCTTCTCCTCTGTCTAGAAATAAATAAATAAAATCTTTATTTAAAAAAAATAAGTCAGTGAAATTAATTTTAATAGTATATTTTGTTTCACCCAATAGACCAAAAATACTATCATTTCAACATGAAATCATATAAAAGTTATTAATGGAGATTTTAAAACTTTTTTATAGTAAGTCTTCAAAATTATTCAGATGCCAAATTTTCATCAGAAATCCATGATCTGTATTTAGATTTCATTATATTGGTTGAAAGATTAGATTATTTACATATCCAACTTGTTTAAGTTTACTTGTATCACATACCAGTTTTTATATTTAAATATAAATTAATTAAAATTACAGTTTCAGTTGCTCAAGCCACATTTCACATGCTCAATAGCCATTTGTGGCTAGTGGCTATTGGACAGGGCAGGCCAAAAACATAAGACCCAGCACTAAAAGGCCACTCAATGATTAATTACAATATAATTTTATTGTATGAGGCTTTTCCAAATAGAACATATTCGTGGTTACTTGGATAAGATAAGTTCATAACAAACAAACTGTAACTGTGGATAGCTGTATATTCTCCAAGCACACTGGAGAATTCATAATCTCTTTCAATCCTCAAAACAATCTTGAGAAATAGGGAGCGTCAAGACTATTTCTTCCCATTTGACAGATGAAGAAACTGAGAAAGATAAGTCACACCATACTTGGCAGAGCCAGAAGCAGAAGCCAGGTTTTCTACTTCTCTTTCCAATACCCCACATAGTGTCAGATAACGCAAATGGCCCTGAGAGAAACTCCATCTCACTTTATCTCATTATGGACCCATCATCATCCATGAATTTATAGTAATGGGGTCAGACTGGATACAAAATATAAGTATTTCAAAAAGTTAAATGACCTATTGCAACTGTAGGAAATTTTAAATATAAACCTTACTGACCAT
Source organism: Sturnira hondurensis (assembly GCF_014824575.4). Lineage (NCBI taxonomy): Eukaryota > Metazoa > Chordata > Mammalia > Chiroptera > Phyllostomidae > Sturnira > Sturnira hondurensis. Next base: position 2,496,505 of record NW_028079197.1, on the reverse strand, counting down.
GTATTAACAGCCTATTACACCATTTGGAAGATAGAGAATTTTCTTATTTCCCAGAGAAAGCCACAAACTCTGCACTTTTTAAAAAATTCACCCTCTTTTTCTAAATTTATCTTCCAGGAGTGTAATAAAAATGCTGTACCCATAAAGTGTTTGTGGATTTAAGGATGACCCTTTCCTCTACAGGAGGCTAACGATGTGTCTCTGAAAATGCAAATGTGGAGGGTCTTCAGAATTTCAAATGTTGTAGGCGCTAGGTGTTACTTGTACTGTAACTGTATATTCCCGAATGGTTAACTCATAAAAACACTGAATGGTCTAGGCTGGGGAAAGAAAATGAGGACTTGGTGCTAAGCAAGTTGAGTGGAAGCTATCTCTGCAGCAGAGTTGAAAAGAGCAAAGGCAGACTTTCAGGAGCCTTGAAGGGCAGATAGGTTGTTTCCAGGAAATTTCAGAGATGAGGATCAAAGTAGGAACAAAGACAAGGAAGGCAGACACTTAGAGCTGGAGTAGACTTAACAAATCACCTAGTGACTAGGTTCTAGTTCATACTGCTTCATTGTACAATAGGGAACTTTAATTTAGACACATGAAAGCAAACGACTTAAGACATGTGGCATATCACAGGCCAGAGGAAGCACCTAGCCTGACACCTAGCAGGTATGCCATCAATCTTTACTGAATAAAGAGGACCTTACTTCTACTGATGCCCAAAATAGCAGCTAATGGTAATAAATGCAATGAAGATTGGAGGGTATACTAAGGGGAAAAGAGGGGAGCAAAAGTGTTTTTGAGCTACTGTGTGCCAGGCACTATGATAACTTGTTATCTGATCAGCCTGGTGAACTAACAACAGGAACGTAACAACCCACGTGGTCATGGCCTATGAGAAGGTTACAATTAACATGAGAAATTTGGAAACAATAAGAAATATTTGAGTATAGCCCTGGCTGGTGTGTCTCAGTGGATTGAGTGCTAGTTTGTGAACCAGATGGTCATGGTTCGATTCCCAGGCAGGGCACATGCGTGGGTTGTGGGCCAGATCCCCAGTAGGGGGCACAAGAGGCAACCACACATTGATGTTTCTGTTTGTCCCACCCTTCCTCTCTGCCTAAAAATAAATAAATAAAATCTTCCCTGGCTGGTTTTATTGTGGCTCAGCAGATTGAGTGACAGACTATGAACCGAAAGGTTGGTTCAATCCTCAGTCAGGGCACATGCCTGGGTTGCGGGCCAGGTCCCACACTGGGGGTACTCGAGAGGCAACTGATGGATGTATCTGCCACATATTCATGTTTCTCTCCCTTCCTTTCCCCCTCCCTTCCCCTCACTCCAAATGTAAATAAATAAAATCTTTTAAAAATTATAAAGCCTCGGCTGGTGTAGCTCGAGGCTTGAACGCTGACTTGTGAACCAAAGGGTTGCTGGTTCAATTTCCAGTTGGGACACATGCCTGGGTTGTGGGCTAGGTTTCCTGGTATGGGGTGTATGAGAGGCAATCACACATTGATGATTTTCTCCATCTTTCTCCCTCCATTCCCCTCTGTCTAAAACTAAATAAATAAAATATTTAAAAAATAAATGTTGATAATCTTGTATCTTTAAAATAAATAAATAAATAAATCTAAAAAAAGAAGTATTTGAATATAAACTGGGTATTAAATGATATTAAGGAATGAATAATTGTTAATTTTATTAGATCTGATCATAGCATGAAAGTTACGTTTAAAAAGTTTTTTACAGAGTTGACATGCAAACTGATTCATTTACAAATGAAATGACATGATGTCAAGTGTTTGCTTGAAAATACTACAGAAAGTTTCAAGACCATTCATTCAGTTGGGAAAAAATAGTCTCTTCACTAAATGGTACTGGAGGAACCAGATTTGCGCATTCAAAAAAATGAACTGGGACCCCCTACTTCACAGTCTGTATGAAAATTAACCCAAAATGGATCTATGATCTAATTATAAAAGCCAAAACTATATAATTATTGGAAGAAAACACAGGAGATACGTATATCACTGTGACCTCAGATTTGGCAGTTGATTCTTAAATTTGATGCCATGAGTCCCCCAAAGGAAAAAATAGACAAATAAGACTTAATCAAATTTTGAGCCCTGGCTGGTGTAGCTCAGTGGATTGAGCGCGGGCCTGTGAACCAGAGGATTGAGGTTGGATTCCCAGTGAGGGCACATGCCTGGGTTGTAGTCCAGTTCCCTGCAGGCCAGCTCCCAGCAGGGGACACACAAAAGGCAACCATACAATGATGTTTCTCTCCCTCTCTCCTTCCCCTCTAAAATAAATAAATAAATAAATAAAAAGACTTAATCAAATTTTAAAATCTTATGCACATCAAACTACATTATCAAGACATAAACCACAGAATGAGGAAAATATTTGCAAATTATATATCCAATAATAGTTTGTATCCAGAATATATAAAGAACTCTTATAACTCAATAAAACACAAACAGCCCAGTTAAGAAAATGGGTAAAGGACTTGGATAAACATTTCTCCAAAAACATACAAAAAGTCAACTAGCAAATAGACAACAAATAGTCAACATGAAAAGGTGCTCAACATTAATGATCTTTAAAGAAATGCAAATCAAAACCACAATGAGATACTACTGTTCACCCACTAGGATGGGTATAATTAAAAGAAGAGAGAGAGAGAATAACAAGTATTGGTCAGAATGTGAAGAAATTGGAATCTTCAGACATTGCTGATGGGAATGTAAAATGGCACAGCTGCTATGAAAAAACATTTTGGTGATTCCTCAAAAATGTGAGCATAGCATTATCATATGATCAAGTAATTCTAATCCTAGCTATATATACAAAAGAAGTAAAAGCATATGTCCACACAGACACTTGTATATGAATGTTTATAGCAGCATTATTCATTACAACCGAAAGGTGAAAACAGCCCAAATGTCCATCAGTAGATGAACAGATAAATAAATTGTGGTATACCATATAATTGAAATATTTTCAGCCATAAGAGGAGTGTACTGCTGATACATGTTACAACTTGGATGAATCTTGAAAACATTATGCTAAGTGAAAGAAGCCAGACGCAAAAGGTCACATATTGTATGATTCTTTTTATATTACGTACCAGGAAAAGGCAAATCCATAGAGACAGAAAGCAGATTAGTGGTTGCCAGGGATGGCAGAGGGGGAAATAGGGAGTAATTATTTAATGGGTATAGGTTGTTCTTCTGGGATGATGAAAAAGTTGTGAAACTAGAGAGAGCATTTTTAAATGCTCAGCATTTGCACAGCATTTTTAAAAAGATTTTATTTCTTTATTTTCAGAGAGAGAGGGAGGGAGGGAGGAAGAGAGGGAAACAAACATGGATCTGTTTCTTCTCGCACACCCCTACTGGGAACTTGGCCTGAGACCCGGACATGTGCTCTGACTAGGAATCAATCTTTCACTTTGCCCAACCCACTGAGTCACATCAGTCAGGGCTGCACAGCATTTTGAAGGCACTAAAATTGTACATTTAAAAAACAATTAACTATAGAATATTATTCAACCTTTCAAAAGAAGGAAATTCTGACACATTCTACAACATCAATGAACCATGAGGACATTATGCTGAGTGAAATAAGCCAGTCACAAAAGGACAAATACTATGAGATACCTAGCTTGTCAAAATTATGGAAACAACAAGTAGAAAGGTGTTTGCCAAGGTCTGGGGGTGGGGAGGAGAAAATGGGCAGTTGTTTTATGGGTATAGAATTTCAGTTTTGCTAGATAAAAATATTCTAGAAATCTGTCTATACAACAATGTGAATACAGTCATACCTCAGTGTTTGTCAGCTTCAGAACTCGTCAAACCCTGTACTTGTTGCGTTTTGACTAAAAAAAAGTGTTTCAGCACTTGACACTTGCTCGGACTCATTGTGCTAGCTAGAACTTGTACAAGTCACAACGCCATCCTGCAAGAGAAAATGCTTCATTGTTTGGTACTCATCAGTTCGGGCACTCATCACAAGTTCCAGAACTAACTAACAATGAGTACCGAGGCACCACTGTATAGCTAACGCTACTGAACAGTACACACAGAATGGGTAAGAGGGTAAATTTTATTTTATTTTCTTTTTTAAAGATTTTATTTATTTATTTTTAGAGAGAGGGGAAGGGAGAGAGAAAGAGAGGGAAACACCAATGCGTGGTTGCCTCTCACAGCCCCCTCACTGGGGACCTGGCCTGCAATCCAGGCATGTGCCCTGACTGGGAATTGAACCAGTGACTCTGGTTCACAGGCTGGTGCTTAATCCACTGAGCCATACCAGCCAGGGCTAGAGGGTAAATTTTATATTATGTGTTTTTACACAATTAATCTTTAAAATTTTATTTATTTATTTATTTATTTATTTATTTATTTATTTATTCTTAGAGCAGAAGGGAAAGAGAGAGGGAGAGAAACATCAATGTGTGGTTGCCTCTCACACACCCCCTACTGGGGACTTGACCCGCAACCCAGGCGTGTGCCTGACTGGGAATCAAACCAGCGACCCTTTGGCTAGCACCCAATCCACTGAGCCACAGCAGCCAAGTCAGCAGAATTAATTTTTTAATTTAAAAATGGTAACTGACCCTGGCTGGAGTTGGAGCATTGTTCAACACACAGAAGGTAGGGGGTGCAATCCCTGGTTAGGGTGCATATGAGAGGCAAGCAATCAATATTTCTCTCTCACATCAATGTTTTTTCTCTCTCTCTCAAATTAATAAACATATTAAAAATGTTTTAAATAGTTAACTATATGTTATAGAACTTTTGCTCAATAAAAAAATGCTGTACTACACAAAAGAAAATAGGGGTGGGCTGGTAAATGAAGCAAGATTAGTAAAAAGCCCATAACTGTTGTAGCTGGGCGATGAGTACGAGGATTTCATTATATTATCCTTTCTGCTTTGCATATGATGTACCATATGTACAATTTTCCATCATGAAAAGTAAAGAGAGAAGTTGTACTGTAAAACTTATAAGTATAAAACATATTGTCTATTTTCAAAAATGTCTTTACTTTGAAAGTCTGAAGCTATGCATGCCCTAATAAGCTGCTTGTATGTGCTGGTTTGGTGGAAAAAAGACTTCCAAGGAAGCCGGAGAGTGCTGGGAACCATGACGTCTATGGGGACACATTCATGTAGTTATTATTATGTGAAACCTGCCTTTTCAAATGGTGTGCCATGCCCACCCATTACTGAACGTCCATAAAAGTTTGCCAGGAGAACAAAAACATGATAAGGACTGAATGAACAGGCAATATTTACCACTTATACATCACTGAAATATATTGTCTCCCCAGTGATTGCAGTTTCTGTGACACTCAGAATTATGCATTAAATGTATGCACCACCACCAGGGTTGCCACACTAAGCAGTTCTAGAGAATACCAATCATATCCTAGATGTTGCAAATGGCAGATCCTGGAGATATGTAGGGACAGGCTGTTCAGCCATCTGCAAGTGGCCTTTGCTATGTAAACTCATTCTCCTCCCTCCCTGGGGATATTTTGGTTAAAAGAAAAGTTATAAACAAATAAACAAAAACCAGAGTCTTCTGGGGCTCAAACTGAGTCTGAATCTAACAAAGACAGAATAATTAGAAGTGAACATAAACAGTTAGAGCCTTTCATTTCTAAAAACTCAATAGCTGAGCGGTCTAGAGTGATATAATGATTTCTGAAACAGCTCAATTAAAGAGCACCTAAATACGATAAAACAATATTTATGTTCTTCCCTTTGCTCCAATAATATCTATTCCAAATGGCTTCTTCATATTAAGTTGCAATTAAAACAAAATATAGTGTGGTGGTTACATAAATAAGCATATACAAGGTCTGGCCAGAAGGTATCCGCCATGTAATATGAAAAAATAGAGACATTTATTAAAGAAGATACAAGATACAAGAAACATTGTACATAGGACAATGAGCCCTCAATCCCCTTCAAATTAGGCACCTTGGGACCTCACACAGTTCTCCCAGTCACCATCAGCTGCCCCATCGTATTTTCCTGAATCTTATCGATGGTCTGAAATCTCTCCCCTTTCAAAGGTGATTTTAGTTTTGGGAAAAGCCAGAAATCACAGGGTGCCAAATCTGGGCTGTAGGGAGGCTGAGTCACCTGGGTCCTTTAATGTTTCTCGAAAAACTCTGCATGAGATGTGATGCATGAGCAGGCACGTTATTGTGATGAAGCTACCAGTCACCAGTTGCCCATAGCTGAAGCCTTCTGAATCATCCAGAAAGTTTAAGGAGGAATGTTCAAGTTTAACACACATTTTGAAGCACATTGTTACTGTATTTGCTCATTTTGAATGCGATGGCCACACAGTACACATGGTCACTCAATGATGTCTACCACCCCCACCGACTAGTACAGTAAAGTGGTCATTGTTGACACACATGGATTCCAGCCCACTTTCCTCGGCTTCCAGGTCACATTAAAAAACAGGGAAAACTAATTTTATTTTTTTATTATTATTATTTTTAAATATAATTTTTATTTAATTCTTGTTCAAGTATAGGTTTCTGTCTTATATTCCCAACCCTGCCCTCCCCCCACCCCATGCTCCCCGCCTCCCTCCCCTTTCCACCCCCCACCCTTAGTTATTGTCCATGTGTCTTTTATACTTGTTCATGTGAGTCCATTCCCTTTTCCCCTATGATTCTCTCCCCTCTCCCCTCTGGGCCCTGACAGCCTGTTCCATATTTGAGTGTCATTGGTCGTATTTTGCTTGCTTGTTTGGTTTGTTTAGATTCCTGTTAATGGTGAGATCATATGATATTTGTCTTTCACCGCCTGGCTTATTTCGCTCAGCATAATGCTTTCCAGTTCCATCCATGATGTTGCAAAGGGTAGTAGTTCCTTCTTCCTTTCTGCAGCATAGAATTCCATTGTGTAAATGTACCATAGTTTTTTGATCCAGTCATTTATCGATGGGCATCTAGGTTGCTTCCAACTCTTGGCTATTGTAAATAGTGCTGCTATGAACATCGGGGTGCATAGGTTCTTTTGGATTGGTGGTTCAGGGTTCTTAGGATATACTCCCAAGAGTGGAATTGCTGGGTCAAAAGGCATGTTCATTTTTAGTTTTCTTAGAAAATTCCATACTGAGGGAAAACTAATTTTAATATATTTTCTTTACGCTAATATATCCAAATATTATAATTTCAACATGTGACCAATATGAAATAATTATTGATGTGATATTCTTTTTTTCTGTATTAAGTCTTTGAAATCTGGTGTGTATTTCACCCTTACATCACCTCTCAATTCAGACTACCCCATTTCAAGTGTTCCTTAGCTACATGTGGTTAGTGGTTACTGTGTTAGTCAGCACAGATCTACATGCTGACAACTCCCAAATTTATTTTTCCAGCTCAGATCTCTCCCCTGAACTGCAGACTTGTACATCTAAGTGTCTGTTCAACTGCCCTACCTGGAGTTAGTACCAGCATCTCAAACTTAATACTATGCCCAAAACAAAGCTTCTCCTCTTCTCCAAAAATCACTTCAAAAGGCTTACACATTTCAGTTAATGGCATATCCATTTTTCCAGTTGTTCAGTCCCAAAATCTTTGAGCCATCCTAGGATCCTCTCTTTCTCTCACACCCTCTATCCAGCCCATTAACAAATCCTGGTGGCTTGACTTTCAAAACATAAGACCATCTCTCACCACCTCCACTGCCAATATTCTGATCCAAAGCACAGTCATCTCTTACTTAGGTAATGCATCGGCCTCCTACATAGTCTCCTTGCATGCAGCTTTGGCCCCTTTCAGTTTGTTCACATCACAGCTATCAAAGTAATCCTGTTAAAATGAAAATCAGCTCATACCCTGGCTGGTGTGGCTCAGTGGATTGAGTGCCAGCCTGCTTCAAAGGGCTGCCAGTTTGATCCCCTGTCAGGGCATATGTCTGAGTTACGGGTTCAGTCCCTGGTCCAGGCGTGAATGAAAGGCAACCGATATATGTCTCTCTCACACGTCGATGCTCTCTCCCGCTCCTGTCCTCCCTCCCACCTCTCTAAAAATAAATAAATAGAATCTTTATAGGGCACTTACTTATCCCCATCCTGAGACATCCACTTGGCTCCCTCTCTGGCACCTTCTCAGTGAGGTCTTGCTGAACACCCAATTTACTAAAATTGTAACCCCCATCCCCTGGCCAGTGTGGCTCAGTTTGTTGGAGCGTCGTCCCATACACCAAAAGGCTGGTGGTTCGATTCCCAGTCAGGGCACCTGCTTAGGTGGTAGGTTTGATCCCTGGTAGGGGCACATATAGGAGGCAACCACGTGATGCTTCTCTCTTACATCTGTTTCTCTCTCTCTAAAATCAATAAACACATTTTAAAAAATAAAACTGCAACACATACTCAGCCCAGGTTCCCTATTTGTTTTCTCTTTCCTTGTTTTATTTTCTCCCCAAAGCACTTATTACCTAAATATTTTGTTTAGCATTTGTCTCTCCCCAGTAGAATATAAACTCTGTGTGAGCCAAGTTTTTTGTCTGTTTTATTCATAACTATATCCACTGCACATAAACAGTGCTTGGCACATGGCAGGTACTCAATAAATATTACTTGAATGATTGAATGATATAAAATTGCTATTCAGCACCATTGAACATAATATGAAGAAAGTATGTAATAAAAAGACACAAAAGCACTGTTCTCATTTTCAAACACTGCTTTTTGTATGTTATATTTTATAATGAAACTTGAAAATATAAGATATCTGAGTTTAATATGTTTTATTCTTTTTAAAAAGATTTTATTTATCTCTGGCCGGTGTGGCTCAGTGGATTGAGTGCTGGCCTGTGAACCAAAGGGTCACTGATTCGATTCCCAGTCAGGGCACATACCTGGGTTGTGGGCCAGGTCCCTGGTGGGGAGCGTGTGAGAGGCAACCACACATTGATGTTTCTCTCCCTCTCTCTCTCCCTTCCCCTCTCTCTAGAAATGAATAAATGAATCTTTTTTAAAAAGATTTTATTTATTTACTTTTAGAGAGGGGGTAAGGGAGGGAGAAAGAGAGTTAGAAAACCATCAATGGTGATAGAGATACATTGATCATTTGCATCTCACAAGTCCCCAACTGGGGACCAGGCCCACAACCCAGGCATGTGCCCTGACTGGGAATCAAACCAGTGACCCTTTGGTTTGGCACTCTATCTACTCAGCCACACCAGTCAGAGCTATTTTTTTAATAAAATACAAATAACTTAATCTTCTAAATGTGTTATTATAGGTATTTTGGTATCTTATAAAGTTTCTAAAACATGTGAATCAAATTGTAATCATTTCGTATAGCAAGTAATTTGTCAGTGAAATGTTTTTGTTCTTTGGTTGTCTACTTTAATTCAAATAAGCATTATACCTTGAGTTCCGAGTCGAGTTCCAGCTGCATGTGATAATTTTCAGAATGTCCTTTGGTCGAATACATGTGGGAAATGCCATTCAGTCTATTATCCTGTGGAAACTACTCCATCTCCTTGGTCCTTAATTTTCTGGACTTCCTCCTGTTCTGTGACTTCAGATGGTTAGTCTTGTCTCCTGACATGTAAATGTAGGAGCACCTAAATCTATCCACATCCAGGGCTTTGCCATTGTACTGCTTTGCTGCAAATAGTTAGAGAGCAATTTTCCCCTTTTAGAGAATTTTTTTCATCTAATCCTGAGGGACTGTTGATTTCAGTTTAATTTTTCTATTGAAATGTCTGAAAATGTCTACAGAATGAATGTATTTTTGACTTCCTGTCCTCCTTACAGTACTCCTGAGATTCTTTTTTTTCTGTTACCATGACTGGTAGTCCATTGGAAACTTTGGGTTGGGGATTATCTTAAATGTTAAATTCTTTCTTCACATCCTCTTCTCACAAGCTAAAAAACTAAATACACACACACACACACACACACACACACACACACACACACACAGAGGGTCTGTCTGGAAAAAGCCAAACTATCGTCAATATAATGATATAACCTTTCAGCCAAGGAAAGTGGACTGGAATACACATGCGTGAACAATGATGCCTGCACTGTACTAGTCAGTGGGGGCAGTAGATGTCTTTCAGTGAGCATATGTACTGAGTGGCCATCACATTCAAAATGACTGAGCAAATACAGCAACAAATCTGCATCAAAATTTATGTTAAGCTTGCCCTGGCTGGTGTGGCCTAGTGGATTGGGCACTGGACTGTGAAGCAGAGGGTTGCTGGCTTGATTCCCCATCAGGGCACATGTTTGTGTTGTGGGTCATATTCCTTGGTGCAGGGCACATCACAGGCAACCACACAATGATGCTTCTCTCCATCTCTTTCTTCATTCCTTCCCTTCTGTCTAAAAATAAATAAATAAAAGCTTTCAAAAGTTTTAGTTAAGCTTGGACATTCCTCTGCAGAAACTACTTGGATGATTCAGAAGGCTGCAGCTATGGGCAACTGGTGATTGGCAGCTTCATCACAACAATGTGCCCACTCATGCATCATGTCTCATGCAGTTTGGGGGGAAAACATCAAAGCACCCAGGTGATTCAGGCCCCCTACAGCCATATTTGGTGTCCTGTGACTTCTGGCTTTTCCCAAAACTAAAATCATTTTTGAAAGGAAAGGGATTTCAGACAGTTGTTGAGATTGGGGAAAATATGATGGGGCAGCTGATGGTGATTCCAACAAAGGATTTTGCAGAGTGTTTTGAGCAGTGGAAGAGATGTGGGGAGAACTGTGTGAGGTCCCAAGGCACCTACTTTGAAGGGGACTGAGGCGTCATTGTCCTATGTACAATATTTCTTGTATCCTGTACCTTCTTCCAGAAATGTCTTTATTTTTCATATTATGTGGCTGGATACCTTCTGGACAGTCCTTGTATAATTACAAAGATTATATTTGTGCATATATTTAACATTTTATTCACTGTGACAAATTTCAAATAGTCTGCTTATTAGTATTATGAATGATCAAAATATATACCATTATATATACATATTGCTGTGGTCTGAATGTTTGTTTCCCCACAAATTCGTATGTTGAGATTTAACCCCCAATGCGATGGTATTTGAAGGTGGGGTTTGGGGGGAGGAGGCATAAGGAGACTAAAAGGTAACTGGAAAAATACAATAAAGTTTAAATTTAAAAAAAGGAAGGTAGGGCTTTGAAAGGTGACTTGGTAATGAGGGTAGAACCCTCATGAATGGGTTTAGTGCTCTTATGAAAGAGACGCCACAGACCTCCCGAGCCCCTCCTGCCATGTGAGGATGCACTGAGAGGTCTGTGCCCCAAAGCAGTTCCTTACCTGACCACACTGGCAGTCTGATTTCAGACTTCCGGCATCCAGAAGTGTAAGACATACATTTCTTTTTTTTTTTTTTTTTGACAGTGAATTTTTTTTAAAGATTTTATTTATTTATCTTTAGAGGGGAAGGGGAGGAGAGAAGGAGAGAAATATCAATGTATGGTTGCCTATTGTGAGTCCCCTGCCGGGAACTGGCCTGCAACCCAGGCATGTGCCCTGACTGGGAATCGAACCGCGATCGTGTGGTTCACAGGCCCGCGCTCAATCCACTGAGCTACACCAGCCAGGGCTAAGACATAAAGTTCTGTTGTTTACAAGCAACCCAATCTGTGGTATTTTGTTACAGCAGTCTGAATGGACTAAGACACATATATACATACAGTCATATACGCATAGTATGTGTATGTATGTATATATGCACACACACGGCCACGTATATACAGAAAGTCTGTGATATATTTCTTCATCCAAGTTTTTTTCTACTTTCGCTACATATATATTTATCATTAAACAATATATAGTACTTTCCCCTCCTTTTCATGGCTCATCTTCTAAAATGAATGAACTACCACTGCTTCCCTTCCTTTGACACTTGTTCCTTAGCTGCCTGCCACTGGTCCTCTCATCACTGTGGGACACAATCTTCTCACCTAAAAGGCATCACCGTATTCAATGACCTCTGCTCAGTCTTTATCACCTGACTCAGTGTTATGCCTCATACCCTCCCTCTGGAACCTCTCCTCCCTTAAACGTTCTTATGGCCTGATCACTGTGACGTGACGAGAGACAGGGACTCGTGGCAAATATCCTGCTTTGCCACTCCCTTTTGACAGGCTCGTTTTCTCTCTGGAATTGCGGCTTCACATGTCCTCATGTACATTTCTAGCTGGATGCTCTGCTGTTTCCCTAAGCTGGGCATGTCAGAAATAAAACTCATCTTCCACAAAGACAGCTTCCCTAGCTTCTCTTTTCCTATCAATGACATCATCACCAGATAACAGAGTCATCTTTGACTCCTTTCTTGACTTGACACCCGTAGTCTATCAATCACCTAGTGTTTTTTTAAAAGTCCCATCAATTTCATAAAAATAACCTCTCCCCCCCGATGGAAAACAGGGGGCAGGGACAAGGTCCCTAAGCCAGGGGCATGGGGAGCCCTGCTCATGGCACCAGGCCTGGCTCCAGGACCCTTTGGTGTTGCTGCTGTTACAAGGTCAGGGGGCAGCAACTGTCCTGTGGTAGCCACCATTCGCCTGGGTTGAGGATCCTTACTTTTTCCAAGGTATGTTCAGCTTCTGCGTGCCTGGGTCTTGTACCAGTCAACCAGCAGCTCCTTGACCTTGGCAGCCCTTTGTCATCACTGTTCATGCCCAGGAGTTTGTCCACATCAATCTTCAGCTCCAAGATCTCCTCTTCCTGGCAGTCATAGAGGTGAGTGAGCTGGCCTCTATACAAACCCGTATCTGGCTACGCCCTGCGCCACTGCCTCCAGGGCGCCCACTGGCTGTGGCTGGGGTTCATTTGCTGGCTCAGGTTAGCTGGTGGGCTCTGCTCAGTGTGTCTCAGTGACAAGAGCAGTGGCAGGGGCCCAGGGGGCACAGCAGGATTTGGAGGCTCACCTAGTGTTGTTGATTCTTTTTTTTTTAGTGTTTTGAATTTTTGAAATATTTCAAACACATAGGAAGGAGCAGAGAATAAAATACCCGTTTACTGCCCAAACATAACAAATCTTAATATAATGTCACATGGGCTTGAGGTTTTTTTTTAAGAAAAGATTCCCAGTTTTATTGAGATATGATTGACATACATCTCTGTATAAATTTAAGATATGCTGCATATTAACTACACATACACATATTGCAAAATTATTATTACAATAAGTTCAGTTAACATTCCATCTGTTCATATAGTTACAAAACATTTTTCAGGGTTTTTCAAGAAATACAATATTAGTACAGCAACCAATGTATGCATAAATAAGTAGAACAAAAAATAGGTGTTTCTCTCTCCACTTTCCTCATTCTAAAAAAAAAAAATCAATGAAAAATTTAAAAAATTTTAATACAGTTGAAATCTCTACCTCTCCTCAATGCTATTCCCCACTCCCTTATCAGTATCTAAATTCTCTGTATAACTTCCCATGCAAGATATTATACTTTCATCACTTATCCATTTATCCATAAACAATATATAGTATTCTTTTGTGTATTTTAAATTTTTACATAATGGTATAAAAATCATTGTACATATCATTCCACAACTTACTTTTGCAATTCAACATAATGTTTTTTTTTTAAATTTTATTTATTTATCTTTAGAGGGGAAGGGAAGGAGAGAGGGAGAGAAATATCAATGTATGGTTGCCTCTTGTGCATCCCCTGCCGGGAACTGGCCTGCAACCCAGGCATGTGCCCTGACTAGGAATCGAACCGTGACCCTCTGGATTGCAGGCCCGCGCTCAATCCACTGAGCTACACCAGCCAGGGCTCAACATAATGTTTTTGAATGCTATCCATATTAATACTTTCTGGTTCATTCTGTTGAACTGCTATATAGTATTCCATTGTATGAATACACTATAATTTATTTCCCCACTCTCTTATGGACTCATAAGTTATTTCTAGCTTCTCACAATCACCTATGATACTGAGATTAATATTCTTTTCTTAAAAAGATTTAATTAATTAATTTATTTTTAGAGAGAGGGGAAGGGAGGGAGACAGGGAGAGAAACATTAATGTGTGGGAGATACATTGATTAGCTGCCTCCCATACACTCCCAGCTGGGGACCTGGCCCACAACCCAGGCATGTGCCCTGAGTGGGAACTGAACCGATGAGCTTTTGGTCCGTGAGCCAATCCACAGAGCCACACCAACCAGGGCTGGAATTAATATTCTTGTGCATGCCTCCTTTTGCACCTATGTAAGAGTTTGCCTGGAGTTTGTATAGGCAGGCCCATTCTCATCTTTCCCATAAAGTACCAAGTTGGTCTTCAAAGTGATGGGACGGTCCTGCACAAGCAATATATGGCAATGCCCCTTTCTCCTCATCCTTATAATAACTTGGTGTTATCAAACTTTCTTCTAAAAGCTTTGACATTAGCCCTGGCCAGGTGGCTTGGTTAGTTGGAGCGTAGTCCTGTACACCAAAAGCTTGCAGGTTTGAGCCCTGGTAGGTCAGGCATGTACCTCAGTTTTGGGCTCAATCCCAGATCCCCAGTCAGGTGCACACAGGAGGCATCCAATCTACGTTTCTTACTCACAACGATGTTCCCTCTCTCTCTTTCTCCCCTCCTCTAACAATCGATAAACATATTAAAAAATAAGAGCATCAAGAAGGGAAAGGGTCATCAAGGAACTTGTATAAAGGACTCATAGACAAAGCCAAAGGGGGGAAAGATGGATGGTGGGAGGTGGGGGTGGGTGGGGTGGGGTGGGGAGTGGTGGCAAGAAAATGTATTCAAACAACAATAAAAAAAGACTTCATGTTGTCCGAGCTCTACCAATAAACTCACCTATGGATGGGGGGAAAAGCATTAACATCGTTTTCATATTTATGTATTTAATTAGCTTCAGATTAATTTTTTGAATGATGTGATAGTGACCTTTTTTTATTTGAACAACCATTTTTCTAGCACCAGTTAATAGTTCGTCCCTCTCTCCTCATATTTGTAAAGTCATCTCTGTCATATACCATATTTCCATATGTGGTTGAGTCTATTCTGGCTTCTCTACTCCATTTCATTGAATCTCTTATTTATCCCTGTGCTACAGTGTCTTCATTGCTATATCTTTATAATAAGTTATCATATCGGGTAAGGAAAATCCTCATATTGTTCTTCTTCAAAATGTGTTGGTTGTTGGCACTTTTCTCCTCTGTATGAATTAAAGAATCAATTTATTAAAATTCACCAAAACCAAAAAATCATAGGGATTTTAACTGGAATTATATTGCATTTACAGATCAATTGGGGGAGAATTGATCTCTTTATATTGTTTTCCCATTACTGAACATGGTGTACTTCTCTCTTCAGAAATGTCATATTATAATTAAGCTAATTATTTAATAGCTTCAGTCCTATTTTGAGTGTGCTCTTTTTTCCTGTTATTTTCTGATTACTCATTCTTAGTATATAGAACCTATTTTTTAAAAGATTTTGTTAATTTATTTTTAGAGAGAAGGAAAGGGAAGGAGAAGGAACAGGAGAGAGACATCGACATATGAGAGAGACATCAGTTGTCTCTCACACGCGCCCAACTGGGGACCTGGCCCACAAGTCAGACATGTGCCCTGACTGGAAATTGTACTGGTGACCTTTCGGTTTACAGACTGGTGCTCAGTTCAATGAATCATATAGAACCTATGTTTTTCTTTTTTTTTAAGATTTTTAAAATTTATTTATCTTTAGAGGGGAAGGGAAGGAGAGGAGGAGAGAAATATTAATGTATGGTTGCCTCTTGTGAGTCCCCTGCTGAGAACTGATCGAAGGGCGATCGTGTGGTTTGCAGGCCTGCGCTCAGTTGCTACACCAGCCAGGGCTAGAACCTATGTTTTTCTTAACGATTTTATTTAGCCCTGGCTGGTGTAGCTCAGTGGATTTAGTGCAGGCCTGCGAACTAAAGGAGCGCAGTTCAATTCCCAGTCAGGCACATGCCTGGGATGCAGGTCAGTTCCCAGCGGGGGGGAACGCTTGGGAAGCAACCATACATTGATGTTTCTCTCCCTCTCTCCTTCCCTTCCCCTCTAAAGATAAATAAATAAAATTAAAGAAAATATTTTATTTATCTACTTTTGGAGAGAGGGGAAGGGAAGAAGAAAGAGAGGTAGAGAAACATCAATGTGTGGTTGCTTCTTGTGGGCCCCTACTGGGGACCCAGCGCACAACCCAGGCACGTGCCCTGACGGAATCAAACTGGCAAGTCTTTGGTTCGCAGGCCTGAGCTCAATCCACTGAGCCACACCAGCCAGGGCATTAGAACCTATTTTTAATGTTGATCTTATGTCAGTGATCTTGCTGAATTTTCTTATGGGTTCTCATAGTTTATAGATTACCTTGGATTTTCTTTTTAAAAAATATTTATTTATGCCCTGGCTGGTGTAGCTCAGTGGATTGAGCGCGGGCCTGCGAACCAGACGATCGCGGTTCGATTCCCAGACAGAGCACATGCCTGGGTTGCAGGCCAGTTCCCAGTAGGGGACGGACGAGAGGCAACCATACATTGATATTTCTCTCCCTCTCTCCTTCCCTTCCCCTCTAAAGATAAATAAATAAATAAAATCTTTTTTAAAATATTTATTTATTTATTTTTAAAGAGAGGGGATGGGAAGGAGAAAGAGTGGGAGAGAAACACCAATGTGTGGCTGCCTCTCACACTCCCCCAACTACACCCCCCATTTGGGACCTGCCCTGCAACCCAGGCATGTGCCCTGACTAGGAATTGAACCAGTGACCCTTTGCTTCACAGGCCCGTGCTCAATCCACTGAGCTACACCAGCCAGGGCTTGGATTTTCTAAATAGACAATCATATCACCTACAAGTAAGAACAGCTTTGTTTTTTCTTTTCCAAGTCTTTCATTTCTTTTATTTCTCTCTCATTGCATTGGTGAGACCCTTGAGTGCAATTTTTAATAGTAGGCACAATTTGTATATTAATGAGAATATTTCTAAAGTATTTGTTTTAGCCCTGGCTGGTGTAGCTCAGTGGATTGAGTGTGGGCCTGCAAACCAAAAGGTTGCAGGTTTGATTCCCAGTTAGGGCACATACCTGGGTTGTGGGCCATGTTCCCAGTGGGGGGCTCTTGAGAGGAAGCCACACACTGATGTTTCTCTCCATCTCTTTCTCCTTCCCTTCTCCTCTCTCTAAAAAATAAATAAATAAAATCTTTTAAAAAAGGATCTAGGGAATTATTGTTGGAGAAGTCAAACTTTAAAAAATGAAGTATTTGTTTTAAAGATTTTATTTATTTAATTTTAGAGAGGGGAAGGGAGGGTGAAAGAGAGGGAGATCAGTGTGTGGTTGAGCATCCCTACTGGGGACCAGACCCTCAATCCAGGCATGTGCCCTGACTGGGAATCAAACTGGCAACCCTATGATTCGCAGATCAGTGCTCAATCCACTGAGATACACCAGCCAGGACTTCTAAAATATTTTTAACATTAAGGATGATTTTGCTGTAAGCTTTTTGGTAGATATTCTTCATGAACTTAAAGATGGTCCATTCTAATCCAAACTTACTCCAGTTTTATCACGAATGAGTAGTGAATTAAAAAAATTATTGTATTTTTTCCATTACCATTTATTCCCCTTATACCCCACACCCATGAATTTTATCAGATACTTTTCCCCCTGGATATATTGATATGATTGCATATTTTTTTCACCTTAATTCATTAGGTAGTGATTTATATTAAATAACTTCTGGTGTTGAACTACTCTTTCACCCCTGGAATATTGTGGTTCGTCTTACACAATACACAGTATCGATTCCTTTTTTTCCATCTCCACTGTTCCCCCTCTATTTTTTTGGCCTTGCTAACAACAGGCTGCATATTGCCCTCAGTTTAAGTCTTCCAAAGACTGTTTTTTTAAAATCATGTTCTGCTTTAAAACCCTTATAGGTTCTCCATTATCTAGAGAATAAAGTCAAATGCCTTTACCCGATCCCCAAATAGCTTTCAAATAATTTACATCATTTTTTTAATCCTCAACTGAGGATGTGCTTATTGATCTTAGAGGGGGAGGGAAGGAGAAAGAAAGGGAGAGAAACAGAGATGTGAGAGAGAAACATGGATCAGTTCCCTCTCATAAACAGCCCAACTAGAGGACCAAACCTGCAACCCTGGCTTGTACCCTGACTGGGCCCAGGACCTTATGGTTTGTTTACAGGTTGATGCTCCAAGCCAAGTGAGCCACACTGGCCAGGGCCTCATTTACAGTGTTTTAAAACTCCTTTCTAGCTTGGCTAATTTTACTCATTATCCCCCAGATATGCCTTTCCTATTTCCACATCCATACCTTGCCTTACAGGGAGCACAACATTTCTGATCCAGAGGAAACACTGTATATTTTTAAGTTCAAGTCCTTCATTGTTCTAAAAGCAATGAGAAGACCACTGACGCGTTTTAAGCCAAAGAATAGTGCCATCCAACTTAAATCCAGATACGTAAAACAACTAGAAGAGTCCAAATGACACTGCTGTCACTACTGGTACGTGCTGGTTTAAAGTCCCACTAGGATAATTGGTTAACGATTTAGAAAAATGTCTATTTATCATCACTGCACAATAAAAAGTAAAATAAATCAAACCCTAAAAAATTGAAGACATTTTAAGTGAATATTTATCTGATCTCTAGATGTGGAAAATTGTTCCATGTATGGTGAGGAGTAAGAGACTTCATCATATAAAAGCTTTGTAAATAAAAGGGTCACGAATTAAAAGATGGATAGTAAACTAGGCACAGAGATGATGTCCTTATTGCATGAGAAGCCGATGCTCTCTCTGATAATGAGCACAGAAAGACCCCAACAGATAAATGACCAGCACATATTGATCTGTTCACAAAGGGTGAGATAAAAATAATGAAGGATTGAAAACTTGTTCGGTCTCACTAAAAACCCAAGAAAGGTAAATTAAAGCAATAATCAAATATAATTTCTTGCCTATGAAATTAGCCAACCCTTTTTTAAAGTGAGAATACTTCAAAAAAGGTGAGTTAGAAACTCCTGTTCATTGTTGGTGCTTCTTCTTGCTAAAATGATGTGATAGTGTTGTGGGTGTGTGAAATAGTCACTCACGACTGCCTATCACCTTTTGAATGGCATTTTTTATTAGGGTTGCCAGATTTAACAAATAAAATACAGGACACCTGGTTGACTCTTTTTTTCAATATTTTATTTATTTATTTTTAGAGAGGGGAAAGGAGGGAGAAAGAGGGAGAGAAATATCATGTGTGGTTGCTTCTCTCACACACCCCCCCCACTGGGGGCCTGACCTGGCCCTGCAACCCAGGCATGTGCCCTGACTAGGAATCAAACCAGAAACCTTTTGGTTCACAGACTGGCGCTCAATCCACTGAGCCATACCAGGGCTCTGGGTAACTTTAAATTTCAGATAAACAATAAGGAGTTTTCAAATATAAGTATATCCCACCAATGTTTGGGGTTATATTAACAATTTTTTATTGCTTATCTGAAATTCAAATTTAAGCAGGCACCCTGTATTTTATATGGCAATCTTACTTTCTATATTTGTGGAAATTCCAAGTTTATAAGTTTCATCTCAGATTATCAGTGTCCCCTGCAGCTAGGCTGCATGCATGTGACCTCGGCTTTGCTTTCTGGAGGCTTAGATTTGGCATGATAAGTAGGATGATAAGTGAGAATGATAAGTAGGCTCTGCATGCAGCATCCATTTTTGCTGACATGGGTGAAGAAATGGGAGGGTCCTACTTTTTTTGGTGTTGGCAAAGTGCAGGGTAGTGTGTTCTTTCAGAGTGAGATTCAAGGCCACCGTATATGTACAACTCTAGGATATGCCATTTACATAGACTATTATATCTTTTTCATCAAGCTTGTTCTGTGACCTGGTTTGGGGCATCATTTCTGTCAGTTTGGCCTTGATTATCCAGTCTTTTCAATGCTTCTGTAGAAGACTCAATATCCGTTAATAAACTCCTTTGCTCCTTAATCTTCCAGTCAGTTTCTGTTGCTTGCAACTATGAACCCTGATTGATAGACAGTATGTGTCAAGACCCTTAAAGGTGTGCATATACTTTAAGTCTCCATCCTCAGACACTTCCTTAATAATACAGACAAAAATTTGTGCACAAAGGTTTCTTCTAAGTGTTATTTATAAAACTGAAAAATAGGAAACAACCTAAACTTCTAACATTAAGAGAATGATTGAGTAAGTTATGGCACATCTTGATACCAGGAAAATGTACTATCATTAAACAAAATTATTAGAGGAATATTTAAGACTATGGTATATTAAAATGATGAAATCAGGATAAAAATGTGGTGTGATCTCCATTATGTTTTTTTTTAAGGCAGGAAGAGGCCCTGACCCCATAGCTCAGTTGTTTAGAGTGTCATCCCCATATGCCAAGGTTGCAGGTTCAATCCCTGGTGAGGGCACATACAAGCATCAACCAATGAATGCATAAATGAGTGGAACAACTAATCAATGTTTCTCTCTCTCTCAAAAAAATCAATACATAAAAATATTAGAAAGGCAGGAAAAAGCTGAAAGAAGATATGCCAAGATGGGGTTGCTCTGTGTCATCAGCTTATTTTTTCTGGCATGTTTACCCTTTCCAATTTGCTACACAATGAATACAAATTACTCTTGTGATCACAAAAAGATACCTCGTTTCTAATCTTATTGGACAATCTATACCCCATCAGGCAGACAATTTCCATTGTGCAAACAGACTGGGTGATTTCTCTGGGGGTGGGGATTCCAGGCATGGGATTTTAGAATAATATCCTAAATAAGGCCAGGGGCAGAACAGTCAAAGAGCTCACTGCTTCTTTCCATCATATCACTTAAAAGAGAGCCCCTTGAAGTAACAGCTCCCTTTGGCTGATTCTGATTGTTTGATTTTCACTTGCTTAGGAGACACTCAACTCCTCTCTTGCATCCCTTTGAAGAATTCCTTCCTGCATGAGGTGGCAAAGTCTAGCCACGCAGATCTAAACATTATAATCTGGTTAATAGCTTCAGCACAAGGATCAAAAGGCCTGTTTTTCAAACAAAGATAAGCGAGCCCAGGGAAGACTGGGGTAGGATGGATGCAGAAGGGGTCATATGTAAAGCAACAAGCAGCCTCTTCCTGGAGTGTTCATTTTACTAGATGGTGAGTAATTTTAAACAGTATTTTTACATTACATCCAATTTGGACCCATTATGGAATAAAAAGCAAAATTTACATGCATTTTTCAAGTCCAAAGCTTCAGTGAAACCATATGCCTACAGCATCCATTCACCTCTGCTTTGGGTTATTTCCGTGAAAACATGTGCTGAATATTGAAGGACAGACATACCCTTCCTTCTCTGTGAGGCAGGCATTTGATTTTTTCCCCCTGTATTTCAACAATTAGGTTCTTCACAGAACATCTAAGTCTGACTGCACAGAGACCCCTCAGGGGGTTAACTGAGAATAAGGCTCATTTTATTTAATAACTCAAGATTTATTGAACATGACTAAGTAAATGGGCAGTAATGATTTCTTTTTTTCTCCTTGAAACTTGCAAAAGGAGTTTTTCTTGTTTGCCTACTTGGTTTATGTCCTGGAGATTTTATGCAATACTGGATAATGTTATCTCCATTCAGCTTTGCTAGATAAATGCCAGAAATCATGACATCAGAGAGGCCTTTTTTTTTATCAAAGTTTTCCAGATGCATTCCGTGATTGCAGAGTCAGACCTGAATTTCAGCTTGTAGATTTCTCCTCTAGAAGCTCTTGAACAAACTTTGTCCTTTAGTAGTATTTTTTCTCTCTCTCTTTAAAAATATTTTACTTATTTACCTTTAGAGGGGAAGGGAAGGAGAGAGGGAGAGAAACATCAATGTGTGGTTGCCTCTCGTGTGTCCTCTTCCGGGAACTGGCCTGCAACCCAGGCATGTGCCCTGACTGGGAATCGAACCTCCATCCTTTGGTTTGCAGGCCTGTGCTCAATCCACTGAGCTACACCAGCCTTGGCTCTTTTAGTAGTATTTTTAGGATTTATTTTTATAAATCCTAACAGTGACCTTTGTTCTCTGAAGTGATTACAGGAGGCATCTCTGACTGAACTCTGAAATACTCTGAGATTCTAGAAAGAAAGGTGGGTCATATAAAAACTCTAATGGTACACACAGAGATCCACGAGTTAAAAAAGACTGGAAACTACACTGTGAAAAAGTTTCCAGTAATTTAGTACCTTTAAGGTGTTTCATAGGTGTAAGCAGAGTATGCCTTATGGCCTGGATGACTTCTGGTCATGAGCATACAAGGTAGAGGCCTTTCCCGCTTTGTTGCCTGAGGAGGAGAGATCTGCGACTCCCAAACCTTTTAGAGAATTGATACGGACTCTGCTCAAAAGTTACAAACTGATTCAGATTCTGGACTTCCGGCCAAGATGGAGGTGTATGTAGACACACCGTGCCTCCTCATACAACCAAAACAAGGACAACAACAAATTTTAAAAACAAAAAACCACAAGAACTGACAGAAAATCAAACTGTATGGAAGTCCGACAACCAAGGAGTTAAAGAAGAAACATTCATCCAGACCAGTAGGAGAGGCAGAGATGGGCAGCTGGGTGGAGAAGACTTGCAGCAAGGCCGTGGCTGGCAGACTGGGCAGTCCCACATTCATGTGCAGATAAACTGGGAGGAGCAACTGGGCGGTGGGACAGACTGTACAACCCAGAGTTCCAGTACCGGGAAATAAAGCCTCAAAATCTCTGACTGAAAACACCTGTGGCAGTTGAGGCAGCAGCAGGAGAAACTCCCAGCCTCACAGGTGAGTTTTGGGAGAGACCCACAGGGTCCTAGAACATATACAAACCCACTCACATGGGAATCAGAACCAGAAGGGCCACCATTTGATTGTGGGTAGTGGGGGAAGTGACTGAAAACTGGCAGAGAGCCAAGCAAGTGGCATTGTTCCTTCTCGGGTCCCTGCCCCACATATAGCATCACAATGTAGCTACGTGGGTTGCCCCACCCTGGTAAACACTTAAGACTCTGCCCCTCACTACCTAACAGGAAGGCTGAGACAAAAAAACAAAATGGCCCCAATGAAGGAACAGTTCAAAGCTCCAGGAAAAAAAATACAACTAAACAACAAAGAGATATCCAACCTATCAGATACACAGTTCAAAACACTAGTTATCAGGATGCTCCAGGAACTCACTGGGAACTGCAACAGCATAAAGACGACCCAGGCAGCAATGAAGGTCACATTATATGAAATAAAGAAAAAGCTACAGGGAACCAACAGTGACAGGAAGGAAACCAGGACTCAAATCAACAGTTTGGAGCAGAAGGAAGAAAGAAACATTCAATCAGAACTGAATGAGGAGAGGCTTAGGAACCCCTAAGACATCTTTAAATGTTCCAACATCCAAATTATAGGGGTACCAGAAGGAGAAGAGGAAGACCAAGAAATTGAAAACTTATTTGAACAAATAATAAAGGAGAACTTCCCCAATCTGGCAAAGGAAATAGACTTCCAGGAAGTCCAAGAAACTCAGAGAGTCCCAAAGAAGTTGGACCCAAGAAGGAACACACTAAGGCACATCATAATTACATTAGCCAAGACTAAAATGAAGGCGAGAATCCTGGCAGCAAGAGATAAGGGGACAGTCACCCAGTAAAGGAGTTCCCATCAGACTGTCAGCTGATTTCTTAAAAGACACCTTACAGGCAAGAAGGGGCCGGAAAGAAGTATTCCAAGTCATGGAAGGCAAGGACCTACATCCAAGATGGCTCTGTCCAGCAAAGCTTTCATTTAGAATGGAAGGGCAAAGTGCTTCTCAGATAAGGTCAAGTTCAAGGAGTTCATCATCACCAAGCCCTTATTATATGAAGTGTTAAAGGGACTTATCTAAGAAAAAGAAGATGAAAAATATGAACAGTGAAAGGACAGCAAACTCACAGTTACTAACAACCACACCTAAAACAAAAGCAAACCAAGAGGACAGCTAGATCAGGAGCGGAACCGTAGAAATGAAGATCACATGGAGGGTTAGCAACAGGGGAGTGGGAGGAGGAGAAGGGGGGAGAAGGTACAGAGAATAAGTAGCATAGACGGTAGGTAGAAAATAGATAGGGGGGAGGGCAAGAATAGTAGGGGAAATATAGAATCTAAAGAACTTGAGACACATGGTCATAAACTAAGGGGGGAAGGGTAGGGGAGGGGTGTGCAGGGGGGAGGGGAATGAAGGGGGGGGAATAGAACAACTGTAATGGTATAATCAATAAAATATATTTTAAAAAAAGAAAAAGAAAAACAGCCCTGCCTGGTGTGGCTCAGTGGATTGAGCACTGCCTTGCAAACAAAAGGGTTGCCGGTTCAATTCCCAGTCAAAGCACATGCCTGGGTTGCAGGCCAGGTTCCCAGTAGGGGGCACATAAGAGGCAACAACACATTGATGTTTCTCTACTTTTCTTTCTTCCTCCCTCCCCCTCACTCTAAAAATGAATAAATAAATAAATAAAATCTTTAGAAAAGGAAAACAAAATATGACTAAGTACTATTATTTTCTTTTGAAATTGGGTATTAGTATCAGACCACGGTTCAAATGTCAACACTGCTATTTAATAACTAGATTATCTTGGGCACATTACTGAACTTCTCTGAGCCTCAGTTTTCTCAGCTCTACAACCATGATAAAACCTCTCTTCAAGTATTGTTCAAGGACTGTGATAATGCAGGTGAAATGCTTACCATAGTGTAAGGGCTCAACGATTGGTAACTGCCTCTGCTATGAAGTCATTTATCGTACCAGTGGTCATAGAGATTTTAGGGGCCCAGTCAGGATTTGCAACTGCAAATATGTTTTTAAGCTTTTACATTTCAAAATAATTTCAAAATTAAAAAAAGTTGGAAGTACATGTACTTGTGATGCTGGGCTCTGCTGAGGGCCTCACATCTGCTGACTTACTTCGTCTATCTGTACCTCATTGGTTATATGAATTTGATCACTTAGTGAAGGTGTTGTTCAATTTCTTCACTATACAGCTTTTTAAAAAAACTACGCAATTAACAAGCAATATTTTAAGACCATGCAAATATCCTACTTCTAATCAAAAGTCAATGATGAACCCTAACTGGTGTGGCTCAGTTGATTGGGGGTCATCCCACAAAAGTGGAAGGTCGTCAGTTCAATTCCCAGTCAGGGCACATACCTGGGTTGTGGTTTGGTCCCTGATCAGGGCGTGTATGAGAGGCAACCAATAGATGTTTCTCTCTCACATTGATGTTTCTCTCCCTCTGTTTCTCCCTCCCTTCTCCTCTCTCTAGGAAATAGATAGATAGATAGATAGATAGATAAAAATAAATAAAAGTAACTAATTCTTGTCTGACCAATATCTAACATGAGGGCTGCAAAATGCTGATATTCCAACTCAAGCACTGCCTTCATCTTCACCAGTTGCACTCTACTGAAACAAGATCTTCTCCATTTTATTTACTTACTTACCTGTTTATTATTGGCTTGGACTCACGGCTTTCTATTTTTTCAATGTTTCATAATTCATTGCTGTACTTTGGTTCTTAGTTTGTCACAGGTTTGGCCCACTGCCCTTTCAAGCTGGTCCCTGTCCTTGTGACATACCCCTGTCATTTATTTTGAGTACTTCCTTCATTTCTGGCATAATATGTTCTAGTCTCATCTTGTGCCTAGCTTACCTAGTCCTGAAATCAGCCATTTCTCCAAGGAGCTTTTTGAAATAAGATCTTTTGACTCCAGGTTGCCACTCTGTCACACCACAGCTGGGTCAGCCCTGCAAACACCAAGGCTACATGTGTGGGATTTTTATAGAAAAGTGCATCTGTGGTGTCTAGGATCATATCTGGGGAGTAATGGGAAATAGAGTTGATTAGAAAGTTGTCCAGAGATCCCTGGCCACTGTGGCTCAGGTGGTTGGGCATCGTCCTACAAGGTGAAGGGTCACTGGTTTGATTACTCATCAGGGCACATGCCTGGGTTACAGGCCAGGTCCCCAGTGGGGGGCACGTGAGAGGCAATGACACATTGATGTTTCTCCCTCTCTTTCTCTGTCCCTTCCACTCTCTGAAAATAAAGAAATAAAATTTGGAAAAGAAAGTTGTCCAGTGAGCAGGGATTTTTTGTGGTAAGTAAATGGACATCAATGAAGTTTCCTGATCAAAATTCTTGATTAGAAATGCCAATAAAAAGAATGGAAAAGGGGTACACTTGAAGATTGATTTTAGTACAGATTAAATTTTTTAGCTGGGGCTAGACAGTCTGGACAAGGCAAGTATATACCTAATATTCTTATATTGAATAAAAAGAAAATTCTGTAAAACACCTCTCTCATAATTTCTTTGTGTAATATAGGAATACAACTGCTAAGACACACGAAGCTAACAAAAATCCAAATTTTGTTTTTTCCAGGTAACATCAGTTTCTCCTGATAACTTTTTATTTCTATTGGTTGCTGAGGACTGGCCGCAAAGAATAAAAGTATACAAGTAACTAGTTTGAGCTCATCTTCTCTCTCTGGCTACCCTCTAGTGGAAGTAACTGAAATTATACAATGGGCCAAAAAACACTGCTGAAGGGAAAATAAAAATCAGCTGGGTGAATCAGGTAGTGAAACCACCCGTGAGAGATGGAAGGACTTGAAATATTCTTGTGTCTAACCCCTTATTTTGCATGTAGGGAAAATGAGGCTTAGGGAGGCATAAGCTACCTGTGCAAAGTCAGGAAGCTAATGGCAGAGCCAGAACACGTGCTGCTCCCTGGTATGCCCTGTCACTTGAAAGTTATCCTTGAAAATTTTCTCTTAAAAAAAGCTAGACTATTTGTGTGTAGAATTTATTTACATTTTGTAATACTTTGTTATATAGTATTTTTTCTTCAGAACTTTGCTTTTAGGAATGGGAGCATAGTTATTCCAAAAACCATACAACCCACCCCATTTTCTTTTTTTAATAATAGTTTTATTAAGATATTTCATATACCACAAAATTCATACCATAATTAAATTTTTTTCTTTATTGATTTTAGAGAGAGACACAGGAAGGAAGGGAGGGAGGGAGGGAGGGAGGGAGGGAGGGAAACACTAACTTGTTGTTCCATTTATTGATGCATTCACTGGTTGATTCTTGTATGTGCCCTGACTGGAGATTGAACCTGCAACCCTGGTGTACTGGGACATTGCTCTAACCAACTGAACTACCTGCCAAGGCCATACCATAATTTGACAGCTACCATCATTCTTTTCCAAGACAAATGGATAAGCTACTCTTTAACAGTTAAAAACTATGTATCATCCCCTCTTCTCCTTGAACATATAGTTCCCTTCCTCTTCTCCCAGATTTTTCCCTAATGTAATATATTTTTATTCTCAAGAGTGTTTATACTGATCATCCTGTCATATTTGCTTGCAGCAAATATACAGATACATTAAACTTGTGATTTTCATTTTATCTACCACAATAGTCTAAATGTTAATAGTTTTCTTCTCAATTTACTTAGCTTTACTTATCTCACACTAAATCAACATAAATGTAATAATTAATTTTTAATTTATTTATGAGAGAGAAACACTAATTTGTTGTTCCATTTATTGATGCATTCATTGGTTGATTCCTATATGTGCCCTGCCTGGGGATTGAACCTGCAACCTTGGTGTACTGGGATGATGCTCTAACCAACTGAGCTACCTGGCCAGGGCTAAATTAATAAATACTTATTAATCATGAAGAGTAAAATTTCATTGCAGATTCAGCTTCAAATGAAGTATATGAGCAGTTTTCAATTAGTTTGTATTTCTGTTGAACGACTGTTTCTTACTGCTAAAAGGAAATGGTTCAATTTCAATTTTAATCCTGTTTTTCTTTCCTCTTATGGATATAAGTATTGAGGAACCTTATTTGCAAATTTAAGTACATGAATAAGCAATACCACTCAATTCCTTGAACCCTTGCCAAGTATAAAAATGGGAGTGATTGGCACTACTGGTAGGGTAGCTCATTTGGTTAGAGTGTCATCCTGACATGCCAAGGTTGTGGGTTCAATCCCTAGTCAAAGTAGGTAGTAAGTAGAATCAATCAATGAATCCATCAATAAGAGGAATAACAAAATGGTGTTTCTCCCTCTCTCTCTCTAAAATCAATAAATAAAAAAGTAGCAGCCCTGGCTGGTGTGGCTCGGTGGATTGAGCGCGGGCCTGCGAGCCACACGATTGAGGTTCGATTCCCCGTCAGGGCACATGCCTGGGTTGCGGGCCAGTTCTGGCGGGGGACTCTTGAGAGGCAATCATACATTGATGTTTCTTTCCTTCCCTCCTTCCCTTCCTCTCTAAAGATAAATAAAAAAAAAGGAGCAGTGATGAATTATCAAAGTTATTTTTTAATGGTTAGCTGACAGTCAGATACGCCTTCAATTTTGTTGAAAGCAAAGAATTGGAAACCATTTGACTGGCAAGAATATATGCTACCTCATTATTGTAGTTACTCATTTTCTGAGCCCCAACTTCTGTATTATACATTTTCTTTGTTTGTCACTGTGGAAGATTTTACACTCTGAGGCTACGCCCCACACTAAGTTTTGGGATGAATGAAAGGTTTTTTTTTTCTGATCTGTCAAGGCAGATACAGACGATAATGAAAGGGGAGGCAGGGAAGGGGATTCTGCAGGTCGCCTCTTCCTCAGACAGATGCATTTTAGGAAATGGGAGCGTGTATAAAGTGGAGGATCTGGAAAGGAATTCCTTCAAAATTATATGTGCCTATACATGCCTTGGAGAGTTTTCATGCACCCGCAGAGGTATGTGTACTTATCTTTAACTATAGTTGCTCCACACCAGGGGTTCTCAAATTTTAGTGCTTATCAGAATTGCTTGGTGAGTTTGTAAATATGCAAATTCCAGGGCCTGACTTCCTGTGATTCTGATTCAGGTCTGAGGAGAGGCCCAGGACTCGGCATTCTAAGCACATCTTGTCCCCTCACCACAACTGTGTTGTCTGTGCTTGACACTGAAGAAATCCTGGGCTAGAGTATAAGATGCAGGAGACAGTTTGCCTTTGGGCTGCAGGCATACACACATGCCCAACCACCTGTGGCTTTTTACATTTTTACCTCAGGCTCTAGGGCAGGCCTCTGAATGAGGCTACAGTAGGATAGCTGCCTGATAGGTTCTGGGCAGCCACACAGATGGCTCATGTGTGATGATTATTTCATAGGCTGAAGGAGGGTTGTATGTCTTTCAAGAATCAGGCTGGGTGTGCTGGTACCAGCTTGTAATACCTGTGAGGATAGACCATTAAATTAGCAAGCTAAATGATAATAAAGACAAAGGTACTACTCAACACTTACTCATTTTATAATTATTTCGCTACATTTAACTATTATTTATGATCTTGAGGTTATTTACATCTGTTATGGTGGGAATATTATATAAAACTGTACTACTGGACGTCTCTTCTCAAGTCCACATTTGGTGACATCAGACTTGTAGCTCGAAATTGGCTATGGAGAGAGTATTTATGGTATGAAAATGGCACATGCTAGAAGCTGCAGCTTTTTTAAGAAGAGCGGACTGTTTAAGCACTTACCAGCACACCCACCTCTGGTTGTTGGCCTTGTGCAAACCTATAGCTCTCCTTGTCTGCCTTTGCTGAAATAAGTTAGCTGCTTGAACTTCCATTTTTAACTCAGAGATTTAGAAACTTTAGGATGCAAGACTGCCTACTAAAAAGTTGTTAAAAATCGATTCTTACTTCCTTCCCCACAGAGTTTCTGATTCAGTGTGACCCAGGAGTCTGCACGTTTAACAAGCTCCCTGGTGCTTCCGAGGAAGGCAGACCAGTCAGACAGACCACAATTTGGGAAGTGCTGCCCCATCACACTGAAGGGAGAGTATCTTGAAAAAGGAGAAACAAAATGTCCTGTTCTTGACATTAATGCATGAGAGCAGACTGCTTTCGTGTAACTATTTACATTTATAAGCTTAAAATAAATTATTTTCCCTAATGGAGATTGCATGAAAGTTGGGCTGTGTGAACCCAGCCGGTAAAGGTTTATTTCTTTGATTTAGTGAATTCCCATGTCAAGGCAAAAGTTGAGCCAAAGAAGTCACACAATTTCCAACCTCTCCCCCATTACTCTGAACTTTTTTCCATTGTACTGTGCACGGCAGCAGACTCAATTCAGACTGAACATTTCTTGAGCACCTCATACTTGCGAGGCCCTGTGATCAACTTTCATACACTTTCTATGGGAAGTTCATAATAATCAACAATGACATGAAATGAATCTCTTCTGCCTTCTGTATCTATCATATTTCAACTTGATTCCCAGGGAGTTTGAAAGCTGTCTACCATCTTCCACTATTGCCACCTGTGTCTGTTCTAGCTGTTGCTACCTCTGTAGTCTGTCTGTGCTTCCCTTGCTCATGCTTCAGGGTTTGCTCTTGCCATCTGCATCTTCATGGAGAGAAAGTGTGCCTTTCTTGTTCACTTCACCCTGAACTCACCATTTAGAAGAAGATTCTCCCAATTATAGACTCTTGACTTACCAAAGTGAGATTCAATTTAAGTTCTCATTGGTCATTATTTTAATAGGAAAGTTTTATTCATATTCAGTATTTTTAGAAAATAGTTCTGACTTGCACTACTTTACCAAATGCTTGCTTTGTAAATATTTTAGGTTAGTTTCACGGTTCACTAAAATATATGCAAAGGTTGTTCAGGGTTTCAGCAGATTAATACAGTTAATTCTTGCTTTGGGGTTGCCTCTCTGTTTGGTCTGGTCCCAGGTGAAGCAAAGCACTGCCATCTGCTGCAATATTCCTCCCCACTCCCCCCAACTAGGGGTAGTAAAAATCTAAGGTCTTCGTTCTATTAGCAATTTTCTGTTATGCATTTAGACTTATCTAGATAATGAATAATATTCACTGTAATGTTTTCAATGTTGAGTACCACCTAGAGGAGACAGTATTTATTGATCTAGCTGATTATGTTTGGGTAAAAAAATATTAGGGAAAAATCCTTCTTTATATTGTAATTAGACATTTTAGGGGTGAAACTCAGTCACTGAGTGTTCCATCCTGGTACCACAGGTCAGAAAATATGTCAGCATGAACATAAAGACATTAATAGGCCTTAGCAGTTGGGTGAGACAGGTGATGGGCCTACCTTTACTAGGGTTCCATAGTTGCCATGGGCCCAATACAGCCAGCCCAGGAGCAGTTGAAGTTTCTGCAATGTAGCTTAGTGATGCTCTGATTTGGGACCACTAGTGCCTGCCCCTGCTAGTTTTGCTTACTGTTGGGGTTGGGCTGTGAGCTACCCATTTACTATCATCAACCTGGTTTAACATTCCGCATTATCAGTGGAAAGTAATCCTGGAATGGCCTCTAACAGTGACACAGTTAGGAAAACCTGAGGCAAAAAAGTGTGGTCTATGGAGTTTATTTTGTGGTCTTCCCATCTTTCACATCTGCTTCCCTTTCTTCCTTCCTGGTACTTTCCAACATTTTTCCAGTGCAACAAGTATACGTGGTTTCTAACACCAGTTTCTAATAAAGGAACCGGGGCTCCTTGGATAAATGGCAGATTCTAGGGCTGGGGCAGGAAATGTGTAAGATGAACCTGGAATATGCTGGGCTGATAGAAATAGTATAGAAGTGCTAAAAAAATACAATCAAAAGATGCGAGCATGTCAAAGGGACATAAAAGAACTCTGGTGAAGGGACTGATTGTGGAAGTTGGGGGGCGAAGGGGAAAAAAGTAGAACAACTGTAATAGCATAAACAATTTTAAAAAGCCTCCCAATGGTTCAGGCTGAACAAGTTGAAAAACAAAATCATGCAGTTTTGGATTTGTAACTCAAAGTATAAAATAAATAACCATAAGTCCATGCTGACATAAATGGTTGAATCTATAAATAAACGAGGGAGAAGAGATTGTCTCCTATACAAAAACAAAAAATCCCAAATAAGTTATATAGATACTTGCTCCTCAAGGAGGTAGGTTTTAAATCCTTCCCACCCCTTGCGTTCGAATTAGTGATTCATTTCCAAAGAGATTTATGGAAAAGGAGAAAAAAGTAATTTTATAGTGGAGAAACCTGACAAACACTACCTCAGCCAGGTGATGTCACGTTGATAGTATGTTTCTTTGAATGTGATGTAATGAAAAGAGCAATTCAGCTCTGTAGTCTTCTTCTCAAAAGTCCATAACCCTAGCTGAATCATGAGAAAAACATCAGACAGACTCAAATCGAGGGACATTCAACGAAATACTTGACCAGTACTCCTCAAAACTGTTATGGTCATCAAAAGTGTGGACAGTCTTCCCTGGCTGGATGGCTTGGTTGGAATGTCATCATGTACACCAAAAGGTTGTGGGTTTGACCCCACTCTGGGCACATGTCTAGCTTGTGGGTTTGACCCTGGTCAGGGGGTGTACAGGAGGCAAGTGATTGATGTCTCTCTCTCACATCGATTTTCTTACTTCTTTTTCTCCTTCCCTCTCTAAAAACCAACAAAACCATATCCTTAGCTGAGAATTAAAAAATAAATAAGACCATGGAAAGTCTGAGAAACTGTCATAGCTAACAGCCAGAGGAGATCTGATGAGCCCATGCAATGTCATATCCTGGATGGGATCCCGGGACAGAAAAGATATTACGTACAAACTAGTGAAATCCAAGTAAAGTGCAGCGTTTAGTTAATAGTAATGTACCAGTGTTGGGTCCTTGATGTGAAAAATGTACCACAGTAATGTGTTTACAATATAGGGTGTTGGTGGTAAGTGAACTCTTTCCAAACTTTTGTAAAAATCTAACATTACTTTAAAATAAAGAGTTTATTTAAACAAAAAAAAGCATTATGTGCTTAAGTGGAATATGGTATGCTGGATGGAATCTTAGAACTGAAAAAAAAAAACTAATGGAAAAATTGGTGCACTCTGAATAAAGTCTGGAGTTTATGAAATAGTAATGTACCAGGATTGGTTTCTTAGTTTTGATGAATGTACCATGGTAATGTAAGATGTTAACATTGGGGGAAAGTAGGTAAGGAGTGTGTGGTAACTCTGTATCGCCTTTTCAACTTTTCTGTAAATCTAGTTATTCCAAAATAGAATTTTAGAAAAAACCTTATTGATTATGCCATTACAATTGTCCCATTCCCCCCTCTTCATTCTCCTCCACTCTGCACACCCCTTCCCCCCATTCCCCGCTTTAGTTCATGTCCATGTGCCACAAGTTCTTTAGCTTCTACAGTTCCCATACTATTCTTGCCCTCCCCGTCTATTTTCTCCCCACTGTCTATGCTACTTATTCTCTGTACCTTCTCCCCCCCACTCCCCTGTTGCTAACCCTCCATGTGATCTCAATTTCTATGATTTTGCTCCTTATCTAGCTGTCCTTTTACTTTGCTTTTGTTTTAGGTGTGGTTGTGAATAACTGTGAGTTTGCTGTCCTTTCACTGTACATATTTTTTATCTTCTTTTTCTTAGATAAGTCCCTTTAACATTTCATATAATAAGGGCTTGGTGATGATGAACTCCTTGAACTTGACCTTATCTGAGAAGCACTTCATCTGCCCTTCCATTCTAAATGAAAGCTTTGCTGGATAGAGCAATCTTGGATGGAGATCTTTGCCTTTCATGACTTGGAATACTTCTTTCCAGCCCCTTCTTGCCTGTGAGGTCTCTTTTGAGAAATCCACTGACAGTCTGATGGGCACTCCTTTGTAGGTGACTGTCCCCTTATCTTGCTGCTTCTAGGATTCTCTCCTTCTTTTTAATTTTGGCTAATGTAATTATGATGTGCCTTGGTGTGTTCCTCCTTGGGTCCAACTTCTTTGGGACTCTCTGAGCTTCCTGGATTTCCTGGAAGTCCATTTCCTTTGCCAGATTGGGGAAGTTCTCCTTTGTTCTTTGTTCAAATAAGTTTTCCACTTGTTGCTCTTCCCCTTCTGATACCTCTATAATTTGGATGTTGGAACGTTTAAAGATGTCCTGGAGCTTTCTAAGCCTCTACTCATTTCTTTGAATTCTTGTTTCTTCCTTCTTTTCTGTTTGGTCATTTTTTTCTTCCTCTGGTCCACTCCATTGATTTGAGTCCCAGTTTTCTTTCCGTCACTATTGGTTTCCTGTGCATTTCCCTTCATTTCACTTAGTGTAGCCTTCGTTTGTTCCTCTAATTTGCGACTAAAACCAACCAGTTCTGTGAGCATCCTGATCACCAGTATTTTGAACTGTGCATCTGATAGGTTGGTTATCTTAAGGTCCCTTAGAAGTATTGGCTCTGGGGCTTTGAGCTGTTCTTCTGCTTGAGCCATAAGGTTTTGGTCTGTTTGCACCTGTTATGTATGAGTGGTGAAAGCTTAGGTGTTCACCAGGGCAGGTCAGCCCAATCCCTGGGTTGTGACTGGGGATAAGAGAGGGAGCAGTGGCATTTGTTCTGCCCTCTCTCGGATTTTGGTCCCCTCTGCAGCTTCCCACAAGCAAATTGGGCCCTTCTGGTGCTGGTTCCTGTGTGGGTGGGCTTGTGTTCATTCTAGGACCCTGTGGGTCTCTCCACCAAACTCTCCTGTGAGGCTGGGAGCCTCTCCTGGCACCTCAGCCCCTGAAACCTTTTCCAATTGGTGCTTTTAGGATTTATTTCCCATCGCTGGGTCCCTGGGTTGCACAGTATTTCTCACTGACTGTTTTTAAACCTGCTTGATTTCTCTGTGCACAAATGTCTGCGGTCAGCCAGATGCCTTGCAAGCCTTACTGGGTTTTTGTCTGCACCCGCCCAGGTTGCCAGCCACCACCTCCTCCTGCTGGGACCTCTCTCTGCCACCACCACAGACTCTGCCCCTCTTACCAATCTGGATGAATGGTTCATTGTTGTCGGACTTTGGTGCAGTTTACTTTTCTGTTTGGTTGCATTTTTGTTTCTAAATCTTTGTTGTCTTTAAATTTGGTTGTGTGAGGAGGCACAGTGTTTCCACCTATGACTCCATCTTCCAAAATAGAAATTTCAGTTAAAAAAATGTAATGGAGGGTAGCCAGATGTACAGGCAAAGTTTATCTGTTAGACCACCCTAGCTAACCTACACAATGCATTTGATTTGTTTGGGACTCTGCAGTGGATTTCTACCCTCATCTTAGCCCCACCTACCAAACCTGCCGTATGGATCTGAACGTATTTCATGTGCATGGATCTATACCAGAACAATGGCTATGGTTAAGAGGGGTTGTCTGGGGTTCCCAGGAGAATAGATAGCTCAGTGTTTTGGCTGTCATCCCCTATGCTGAGATTGCCAGTTTACTCCGTCAGGGCACATGCCTGGGTTATAGGCTTTGTCCCTGGATGAGGACATGTGAGAAGCAACTGATTGATATTTCTCTCCCTAGGAGTAACTGGGGAGCAAGACAGAACACGCAACCCAGGGTTTCAGACTGGGGAAATAAAGCCTCAAAACCTCTGGCTGTAAAATCCTGTGGGGTTTTTGGAGGTGGGAGAAACTGCCAGTCGCACAGGAGAGTTCAATGGAGAGACCCACGGGTCCTAGAATGTACACAAAACCACGCACCCAGAAACCAGCACCAGAAAAGCCCAATTTGCTTGTAGGTAGCAGGGGAAGTGACTGAAAGATGGCTGAGAGCCAAACAAGTGACACTGTTCCCTCTTGGAATTCTCCCCGACATATAGTGCCACAAGTCAGTGACCTGGGGTGGCCCACCCTGGCGAATACCTAGGGCTCTGCCCCCTAGAATGTAAAAGGTCTGACATGACAAAAAATATGGCCCAAATGAAAGAACAGATCAAAGCTCCAAAAATAGAACTAAATAATGAAGGGATACACAACCTATCAGATGCAGAGTTCAAAACACTGGTAATCAGGATGCTCACAGAAATGGCTGAGTACGGTCGCAAAATAGAGGAAAGAGTAAAGGCTATGAAAAGTGAAATAAAGAAAATGTGCAGGGAACCAACAGTGACAAGAAGGAAACTGGGAGTCAAATCAATGATTTGGAGCAGAAGGAAGAAATAATCATTCAACAAGAACAGAATGAACAAATAAGAATTCAAAAAAAAAAAAAAGAGGAGAGGCTTAGGAATCTTTGGGACAACTTTAAACATTCCAACATCTGAGTCATAAGGGTGCCAGAAAGAGAAGAGGAAGAGCAAAAAATTGAAATCTTATTTGAACAAATAATGAATTTCCCCAATCTGGCAAAGGAAACAGACTTCCAGGAAGTCCAAGAAGCTCAGAGAGTTCCAAAGAAGGTGGACCCAAGGAGGAACACACCAAGGCACATCATAATTACATTACCCAAGATTAAAAATAAGGAGAGAATCTCAAAAGCAGCAAGAGAAAAGAAGACAGTTACCTACACAGGAGTTCCCATAGGACTATCAGCTGATTTCTCAAAAGAAACATTGCAGAAAAGAAAAGAAAAGGCTAAAAAGAAGTAATTCATAGCCATGAAAGGCATCCAAGATTACTCTATCTAGCAAAGCTATCATTTAGAATGGAAGGGCAGATGAAGTCCTTCTCAGATAAGCTCAAGTTCAAGGAGTTCATCATCACCAAGCCCACATTATATAAAATGTTAAAGGGACTTATCTAAGAAAAAGATGATCAAAAACATGAACAGTAAAATGACAACAAACTCACAACTATCAACAACTGAACCTAAAAAAAGCCAAAATAAAAACAAAACCAAAAACAAACTAAGCAAACAAGAACAAGAACAGAATCATAGAAATGGAGATCACATGGAGGGTTATTAGCAGAAAGGGGGAGGGGGGAGTGGGGGAAAAGTACAGGGGATAAGAAGCATAAAGGGTAGGTACAAAATAGACAGGGGAGGTTAAGAATAACATAGGAAATGGAGAAGCCAGAGAACTTATATATATGACCCATGGACATGAACTAAGAGGGGGAATACTGGTGGGCGGGGGGTACAGGTTGGAAGGGAACAAAGAAAAAAACCAGGAAAACTAATAGCATAATCAATAAAATACATAGAATTATATTTTCTTGGTTATGGTACTAAAGTTGTTCCAATCCCCCCTTATTTTATTTTTAAAAAAGATTTTATTTATTTTTTTGTACAGCAGAAGGGAGAGAGGGAGAGAAACATCAATGTGTTTGCCCCTCACTTCCTCCCACCCACCAGGGACCTAGCCCGCATGCCAGGCACGTACCTAGACTGGGAATCAAACTGGCAACCCTTTGCTTCAAAGGCCCGTGCTCAGTCCACTTAGACACACCAGCCAGGGCCCTATTTGTACTTCTTAATCCCCTCAGCTTTCCACCAAATTCCCACAAACCCTCCTCCCGTCTAGCACCCATCAAAACACTTTTCTTATTGATGGTTCTGTCTCTGTTCTTGTTTGGTTAGTTTGTTTTTAGAGTCAGTTGTTGATAGATATGTAAACTCCTTAATTTTTTTCTTGTCTGGGAAGCTCTTTATCTGCCCTTCCATTCTAAATGATAGCTTGGCTGGGTAGAGCAATCTTGGCTGTAGGTTCCTGGTTTTCACGACTTTGAATATTTATTATTGCCAATCCCTTGTAACCTGCAGTTTCTTTTGAGAAATCAGCTGACAGTCTTATGAAAACTCCCTTGTAGGTAAGTCTTGCTGATTTTGAAATTCTCTCTTTATTTTTAACCTTTGGCATTTTAATTCTGAGGTGTCTTGGTGTGGCCCTCTTTGGGTCCATCTTGTTTGGGACTCTCTGTGCTTCCTGGACTTACATGTCTGGTCCCTTCTCCAAATTAAGGAAGTTTTATTCTTTTTTCAAGTAAGTTTCCATTTCTTATTCTCTTCTCCTTCTGGCATGCCAGTGATGTGAATGCTGGAATGCTTGAAGTTTCCCCAGAGGCTGCTTACACTATCCTTGTATTTTGGATTTTTTCTTCTTGTTTTTCTCTCTTTTTTTTTGCTTCTTTATGATCTAAATTGTTTATTTGATTCTTGGCTTTGTTCACTCTGCTGTTGTTTACCTGTAAATTGTTTCCCTCCGTGGAGAATCAGCTGTGCAAGGGCAGGGTAGTGGTGCTCTGATGTGGTCTGTAGGCTCTGGGGTTTCCTGGGTGGTGCAGGCCAAGTTCTACCCACACCTGTTTTTTCCCCGGGACCCTCCCTGCAAACAATCTGAGGTGGCTACTTGTGCTGGGCTTGGAGATTCCCAGGTGAAACCAAGCTGTGAATGTAGGCTGGTGCTGCTGGTGCTACTGGTTCTGCTAGTGCTGGGCCTGGGGCCACTTAGCAGGAAGTTTGGGGGCTGGGGGCTCACCGAGGCTGGCTGTAGCTTGGGAGGATTTAGGAAGTTAAGCATGAGCCAAGACCAGGTGTTCATATAGAAAAGCAGTTTGGCTGGGCCCTAAGTTTGGTGGGCTGGAGTCTCAGGGGATCTCCATAGCTGGAAAAAGTGTGTTAGCCAGGTTGATGGAATCTCAGATATGACACCAGCCTGCTGGCTTGGTGGCTCTGTGGGTGGAGGGCTCACAAAAGGGACAATGGCCTTTGCCTGCCATTTTGTCTAGGAGAAAGCTGTCTCCCACAGTTCTTGCCTTGATGGCAGACACTTCACTTCCTCCCTGTATGTCACTGGTGCCTTTCAAGCAGAGGGAGGGAGTCTGTGTAAGTCCATGTGTGGGTTCTTTAAGAGGGACTGCTCGGGACTCCAGAAGTTTTGTCCACAGACTCAATCCCAGCTGGTTTTTGCAGCCAGAAGTTATGGGGGCATATTTCCCTGGCACTGGAATCCTGGGCTTGTGGGGCCTGGTGCAGAGCTGGGAGTCCTCATTCCAGAGATATCCCTGCTGAATTTTTAAAAAAGATTTTATTTATTTATCTTTAGAGGGGAAAGGAAGGAGAGGAGAGAAGTGTCAATGTATGGTTGCTTCTCATGAGTCCCCTGCTGGGAACTGGCCTGCAACCCAGGCATGTGCCCTGACTGGGAATCGAACCATGATGGTCTGGTTCGCAGGCCTATGCTCAATCCACTGAGCCACACCAGCCAGGTCCCTGCTGAATTTTTATCCACCACACATGGATGTGGAACCAGCCCATTCTGTATCTTCACTCCTCCTACCAGTCTGAATGGATGTGGTTTCTTTAACTATGTAGTTGTCAGACTCCCATTCACTTCAATTTCTGACTGTTCTGAGTGATGGTTGTTATATGATTTAGCTGTAATTCTTTTAATATTGTTTATTTATTTATCTTTAGAGGGGAAGGGAAGGAGACAGGGAAAGAAGTATCAATGTATGGTTGCCTCTGGTGTGTCCCCTGCCAGGAACTGGCCTGCAACCCAGGCATGTGCCCTGACTGGGAATCGAACCACGATCCTCTGGTTTGCAGGCCCGTGCTCAATCCACTGAGCTACACCAGCCAGGGCTAGCTGTAATTTTGATGTAGTTGTGTGAGGAGGTGAGCTGTGTTTACCTGTGCCATCATCTTAACTAGAAGTTTATCGCCTTATTCTTCTCTAGCCTTAGCAGTGTTCTACACATAATAGGTGTTCAATAATACGTAAGGCAGGAACCTAGAAACCACTGAAGTTTGGAAGGTTTTTCTTTTGAAAACATGTGGAAACATTAAATCTCCAAAATGTCTTTATCTTGAATCCTCATAATAAGTAAGGTACTTAAAATATTCTCATAATTTGATTTTTTTCACACCAGTGGGAGAGATCTGGTCTCTAACTCTCAAAATTATACAACCGAAATTAGAATTTTTGGAGATGGATATATTAATGTTTAACATATATTTCAAAGAAAAAAAAGCCACTGCTCAACCATATAATTTGAGGACCAGAGAAAATGGCATGCTAAATGCGAAATTATTTTGAGTTGTTCATATTTCAATTCCAATTGAGGTTAAACAAGGGAAAAAAGTTTCACCATAATTCTTCAAAGAAATGAAGAATTAAATTAAAATGAAATTCTTCAATTTAATTTCATTAAATTCTTTTAATGAAATGTGGTTTTAAACTTTTTCTTTCTTCTTGTCTTAAAGATTTTATTTATTTTTAGAGAGAGGGGAAGGGAGAAAGAAAGATGGAGAGAAACATCAACGTGTGGTTGCCTCTTGCGTACCCCCCACTGGGGACCTTACCCACAACCTAGGCATGTGCCCTGACTGGGAACTGAACCAGCAACCCTTTGCTTTGCAGTCCCGTGCTCAATCCATCGAGTCATACCAGCCAGGCAGGGCTGGTTTTAAACATTTCCATCTAACACAGTGGTTCTCAGCCTTCCACACCAAGTCCTTAGTGAAATTTCCACCAAAAGAGAAATTAAGGTAATACCGTTATTTTTTCAAAAGCTAGGTTTCTTCACTTTAATAGTGTTTGTTCCTCTAAGGTGATAAGTTTGTGCTTGACTTTCTTTTTACTACTAAAATGTTCTCTCTTTTTTGAAGAGGTGAAAGTAGATGTTGGCAGTTTAAAAGTGTCAAGTTGGCAAAAGTCAGGGCCCTACGTAAATCTCTAAAATGCTATTTGTTCATGAAATCCCAATGTCTAGAAATTGCTTCCATACTTTTTTTTCTGTCTAGGAGAGTACTCAAGAGATTCTGGAGAGGCAGTTAGAAATGTAGATTTGTTGAATATAGCTATTGCCTAGGCATCAAGCTTCACACATACACAATTTCTCAGTAAATCTTTATAATTTCAGGTAGGCATTCTCATATTACAGTTAAGGACATGGAAATTAACATAGGATAAGTTGGCCAAAGAATGTGCTAATAGACGGAACCAAATCCAAGTTCATCTAATTCTAGAATCTGTGCTCTTTCCTAGAATACCACACTACTTACTACAGTGAGTTTCTAATCCTTATTTTTGCGAAGAATGCTGTTAAGTGTTTCTTTGGAAACATCAGGTTGCTACATTTTCAAGTTCATTTTCTCACACTTGTTACTTTGCAATGTATTTATAGAGTGATAGCAAGCATCTAAAAACTAAACTTAGAAGTGTCAGTATTATTCTCTTAAGCTGGCATCCCAACGATTTTTTTGCCTTTTTGTTCAACAAACAACATAAAACCTATCAGGATGTAGTCACAAGGCAATACCCCAATTATCTGTAGTTGAAAGGACCAGCACCAAAACTGACTACAAGTCCTCCTCAGGCAGAAGTCAGTGAAAGCTGAGCTGCCTGCAAGGTCTATGGGCATCGTGTTCTTTGAAACACTATACAAATCCAGACTTTGAGACTAAGAAACTGACTGGTTAGAAAGCCAATGGTGTAACAACTCCATCTGTCCGGCGGAGTACAGCCGAGTACAGAAGAGTGAGAAGACAGAGATGGGGACAGGGGAGTGAGCAGAGGGATGAGGAGTATTGCACTGGCAGGAGCAAGAAAGCAGCATAAGCTTAACCAAGGCAAATAATATGCAATTAAGTAGAAAATCCAAAGCACTCTGAGACCATACTGATTAACAAGGACATGATCATGGCTTCCCAGCTTCTTTCTTACATACTGAAAGCAAATGTACAATAGTAAAGGACATATAAGCAGATAGATAAACTGTCAGTAATGTTCATTTCAGAACCAGAATTAAAATCTCTTTTTTCGTAAAGGTTATCTAGCTAATGCATTATGGAATTTAAAGTCTGGTCTTCTGCTTGATGAATGAAGATCAAATTATAAAACAAGGCGTTGTTTTTCTTGCATTTCTCAAATTACCAAAGTCATCTGAAAATGAAGTCACATGTTTAACAAGTGTTGGCAACCAACTTTTAATAAACTATTTAATTTTCAGAAACATATGCTAACCATCAACAACATTATCAGGGTGCCATTGCCCCAGATGTTATTTCATTGGTACATTATATCAATATTTGCAAAGGCTTTCAAGTTCAACAACACAAAACAAAACGGCTTAGTTTTTAAAACTACAATGCTTTAAAAAAATGTAAACAGTTCATTTTTACATTATTGTAAAAAAGAAGACTCACTCCTTAATGTGGCTTAATTTTTTTTTAAGTGAGCAAAGCCTGGTGCTCATGGATAAAGAATGAAAAAAATTCTTTACATAGAAACATTGTGCTCCAGTGTGGCAAAAAAAATTATATATACACGTACAAAGAAAAGAATCTTAAGTCCACAAGTTAGACCACAAGAAAAATCTTGTCCCCAAATTGAGAAATTCATAAAAACCATTTACACATGGTTGTTGACCTATTGAAAATGTATATAACATTTTTAAAACAATAACTCAGTCGAAAGATACCACTTTTTTAAAAAAATGAAATTTTGTGCAAAAGAAATTGTTTAAGCTAGAAACAAGACTCCTTCCCCATTAAGAGGCCAAATGAGCCATTGAAATAATTTAACTTTGTTAAGATTTAGTGCATGTAACCAAAAGGCACACACATGGGATTAATATATTAATATACTTTCATGCAGAAACCTGTGCAAGTTCACAATTATATAACAAAACACAAATATAACACAATGTAAAGCCGTATGTCTGGCAATGTTATTCTAGCCACATCCCCTTCTAGTCTATCAGTCCAGGGTTTACTAGATCATTAACACTGCCTCTTAAAAAATATATTATATTTGAACATCTTCCAACAAAAATTAAAAAAAAAAAGATGTTAGCCTGAAACACTATAATATTTTCTTCAGTTCTGATACATATGGAAACTTACTGATACGTTTATTTTAAATGGCATTTCAAATTAAGATACATTTTTCCTTTTGTTAATAAACACTTTGATTGCTCCAGTGAAGTCAGCAGAGAGAAGAACTTCTGTGTTATCTGTCTTCATAATACCTTAAAATATAGAAAAAAATATTTTAGTTGATTTAAAAGGATTATGAAGCCTGCTGTCACGGTTGTCACATGCCCATGACCTTTGGGGTGGAAGATCCTCTCTATGCCTCGTGGGTCTCTCTTTCCTGGCCCGATCCTGTAATCTTTCATCCGCCTGTACCTCTCCTCCTCTCTGGGGCTCATTTCCACTTACCTTGTCTGAGCTGGTCTTTCCCTGGCTTGGGCAGATGACAGTCCCTTGAGGCCTGGAGGCCTGGATTTACTCCCAGGCAGCCTAGGCCTCTGAGGCATCTAATACTTCATTTTATGGCAAGAGGCTAGTGTGTTACTCAGCCCCAGGACTGAAAGTGCTGGCAGGACTGGAGCAGCTGGGCAAGTCTATTGCTAACGGGGTTCTCTAATGAGCTTGACGGCAACACTTATCATACGGTGACATACAGAAACTGCGGTGAAATGAAGCACACATGATTGATTGGTGAGCGCTGACAGCACCTTTTCTCTCAACAGTCCACATCGAAGAGCTGTGTAACTAGCCACGATGAATGGAAAAAATTCTTACCTCTTATATTTACCAGTCAAAGCATTTAACAAAATCCAATGTAAACTCACTCTGTTATGCATAGGCAAAATCTGTGGATTTGAGGACTGAATAGTAAGGAAGGAAATAATGTAAACTTTAACAGGGAAGTGTGTAAAGGATGAGTTAGACAAAACTGTTTCACTTAGATTTGCTAAGAACATATCCTAAGCTTTAGAACATCCCTTCCTACCCTTTAGGCATATCTCAAAGAAGTGCTATGCAGGAGAAGCAGCAGCAAAGTGCTTAGGGTTCTGAGAGAAAGGCTAGAGAAAAAAATTAATTCACCTTAGAATAATAATGAAGATGATATGATAATGTTAATGTCGACCACACGGCAAGTTTTTTGCGAGGTGCTTGCCATATGTTATCTTCCATTCTTATTACAACTTTGTAAACTGAGTATTATCACCATTTAACACATGAGGAAAATTGAAGCTTATAGTATCAAAGCAGGAATAAA
This sequence comes from Sturnira hondurensis, assembly GCF_014824575.4. Classification (NCBI taxonomy): domain Eukaryota; kingdom Metazoa; phylum Chordata; class Mammalia; order Chiroptera; family Phyllostomidae; genus Sturnira; species Sturnira hondurensis. The sequence continues at coordinate 2,452,654 of NW_028079197.1, read as the reverse complement.
GAGAGAGTGATCAGATTTACTTTATGATATCATACCCTGGGTTTCAAATTTTGTTCTTAGATTCTTCCTGGATAGGTACAAAACAGCAAACACAAATTTGAGTATGACCCATTAAAAATTGTGGCTCTTTTAAATGAAGTTTAAAGAATAAAACTTTTCTTTTTTCCTCAAATTGTTTTTAAAAACTACAATTTTCTGTGAAATGTGTAGACTGTTAAGATATCACTGGGAAAAAAAGGAAAGGAAAAAAACCCAAATGACTTAAGTTAGAAGAGAGAAGCTGGATTTGATTCTGAGGAGAAAAAAAAAAGAAAATGAAAAGAAAGATTTCCAAACAGGTATCTAGTAAAGGTTTAATAATTCTGAGTGGGTTTGTTTTTAGATCCTGTAATTTATGCTACACTGAAGTTCTTCTTTGCTATCAAAATTTTCTTGACAGAAGAAATATATTTAGAATAGTGTATAACATGGATAATACCACAGGGAAATTGCTGCAGATTAAATGAAATAAAAATACTTGAGAACTTTTAAGCATTCAAATACCTTGAGAAGTATTTTTTTATATACTGTATCTATTTTTGTGGCTTTACAACTCTTTAAAAGGCCAGGTTGTAGTCTCTAAAGTGAGAAAACACATGTAATGAACTATTCTGCAAGTGATTTCAATAATACAAATTTGTTTTTATTAATAAGCGGTCCAGATTTACATAATTTTACCATACGTTCAAGGACCACCTCTTACATAACTGACACTCAATATTGTATGATGGTTTCTTTTCACTTCCTAATCTGAACATCTTACAGAGGTGGAATTAGTATTCATTTTCAAAGCATATGCTGCAGATGACAAGGAAGTAGAGCTTATAAATAGCTACCTAAGAGAAGCTATAAATATGCAGCAAGTAGAGAAAAACCTGCTTTCATTTTGGTTTAACTCATTTTTTTCACCAAATGTTTATTACTCACCAAATGTTTATTAAGCAGCTACTATATACAGGCAAGTACTGTGCTAGGCAATGGCACTACAACCAATAAGACATATAAAGTCTCTGTCTTCACAGAAATCACAGTCCAGTAGAAGGAACATATAATAAATTTTGTAATATTTGTATGTCTTTGTTTACCTTTCTCCAAGGAGAACAGCTGCCCATTAAAGAAATTAGGAATTTTCAAATTTTTCGGTTTTAATTCCTGGGTGAATTTTATAGAAGTAAAACTTAAGACTATACTTTCAGAGATCATTTCTATAGTTTGTTATAAAAGTAAAACTTGCAAGAACTATGTTACTGAAGTGTTCAGAAATCAGTATCTGACAATCATTATGTTGTAAACAAATATATTCTTCATACTTATGAAAACCTTGTAATACTCAATGCTAGGTCAAATAGGCTACTAAGTGCCGACTAGAAAAAAACTGTAGGACAAATAAAATATGGGTACCTACCAGAGGACATGGTATCTAAAACTTCAGCATCTTCACTTTCTGGTTTTTCAGATTGCACATCTAAAGACAACATCAAGCTTGGGTTTGGAGCAAAGATGGCTGAAGTAACAACTGCATTATGTGCTGGGGAAAAAAATGACTTCAGGATAACAAATAAATTTGATTCTAAACATCAAGACAGTAAAATATACAAAAAACACAATAGTGTATTGTTAACTGAAAAGTATCTTTTAAAGCTAACATATGCCCTGGCTGGTGTAGCTCAGTGGATTGAGCATGGGCCTGTGAACCAGATGATCGTGGTTCGATTCCCCATCAGGGCACATGCCTGGGTTGCAGGCCAGTTCCCAGCAGGGGACGCATGAGAGGCAACCATATATTGAGATTTCTCTCCCTCTGTCCTTCCCTTCCCCTCTAGAGATAAATAAATAAAATCTTAAAAAAATAAAGGTAACATATAAGTGACTAGAACTATTTAAAACCCAAAAATATTTTCTAAAAACAAACAAACAAACAAACAAAACAAAAACCACCAAATACAAGTCCTGAGATCCCATGACTTCTCAAATTTTACACAAGTATAAGCTCTTCCTTGGTACAGAAAAATCCAACAAAGTCAAATAAAGAGCAAAAGCAATTATAACTGCCTCTCTGAAATAATGTCCATACAAATTTGCTTCTAGTACATCTGCACTTGAAATTTATTCACTTTTACTTTATTCGCTTATAAAAAAACACACAAAAGTAGGCATTTGCTTACCTTTAATACCTTCCCAAAAGTCATTACGATCTCTTCTGACTGAAGTAAACTTGCTTAGGTCATGGTAAGTACTCCAAATATAAACATACTTATCTTCTGAGCCACTAACGAGGTAACTAAAATCATGGCTAAATTTGGATAAGAAAAGGAAAAAAAACAGTTTTTAAAGGCTTCCCTTTATTAGAGCTTCCTATTCTATTTTTACATTTTTTTATTGTTGTCCAAGTACAGTTGTCTCCATTGCCCACCTCCACAGCCATTCCCAAAAGTTTCTTACTTTAAAACATCTAAGGAAACACCCAGGAGAACTTGCTGAAATATAGACTCCTAGTCAGAGGTTCTGACTGTGTGGGTTTGACATGGGAGCCAGAGGCATTAGTATTTTCATCAAAGCTCTAGGTTCCTGTGCTACTGGTAACCCACACTGGGAGGAAAGCCTCCTTAATGGATGAAAGAGAGAAGCAGAATATTTTACCAATTAAATTACTGGGTAATTACAGTGACCCGCCCCCCGTTTCCACAGGAGAAATGTTTGAAGACCCCCAGAATCACAGATACTACCAAATGCATATACCATGGGAGTCTTACATGACTACAATGGAGTGGAACATTTCCTACTGCCCAGTGACACTGTAGCTATTATAATGTCTTAGGGCAATACATTACTGGTGTGTGTGATATTGGCATAAACAAACCTACGGCACTGTCAATCTATAAAAATATGGCACACACAATTATGTACAGAACCTAAAACTTGACATTGATGATAAACAACTTTGCCACTGAGCTATTGTTTACTATATTTTAGAGTGTAGTCTTTCTACTTATGAAAGGCTCAACTACAAGGAATGTGTACTCAGCCTATACAGAGACAGTGGCCCAACTAACAGAACATAACAACTCTAGGAGAAGAGATAAATGAAATAGAGACAAGCAATCTATCAGATACGGAGTTCAAAACTCTGGTTATAAGGATGCTCAGGAAACTCAGTGAGCACATCAACTGCATAAAAAAGATCCAGTCAGACCTGGCTGGTGTAGCTCAGTGGATTGAGCACGGGCCTGCGAACCACACGATCGCGGTTCGATTCCCAGTCAGGGCACATATCTGGGTTGCAGGCCAGTTCCCTGCAGGCCAACTCCCAGCAGGGGATGCACAAAAGGCAACCATACATTGATATTTCTCTCCTTCTCTCCTTCCCTTCCCCTCTAAAGATAAATAAATAAAATATTTTAAAAAAAAAAGATCCAGTCAGAAACTAAGGACACACTAATTAACATAAAGAACAATTTATAGGGAAACAACAGTAGAATGGATGAAGCTGAGAATCAAATCAGTGATTAGGAACATAAGGAAGCAAAAAACAACCAATTAGAACAACAAGGAAAAAAAGAATCCAAAAACACAAGGATGTTGTAAGTAGCTTCTGAGACAACTCCAAGCTTTCCAACATTTGCATCGCATGGGTGCCAGAAGGAGAAGAGAAAAAAGCAAGAAATTGGAAATCGATTTGAAAAAATAATGAAAGAAAACTTCCTTAATTTGGTGAAGGAATTAGACATGCAAGTCCAGGAAGCATGGAGAGTCCCAAACAAGATGGACCCAAAAAGGCCCACTCTGAGACACATCGGGATTAAAATGCCAAAGGTTAAAGATAGAGAATCTTAAAGTCAGCAGGAGAAAAGCAGAGAGTTACATGCAGGCTGTTCCCATAAGACTGTCAGCTGATTTCTCAAAAGAAACTTTGCAGGCCAGAGGGACTGGCAAGAAGTAGACAAAGTCATGAAAAGCAGGGACCTACAGCCAAGATTGCTCCACCCAGCGAAGCTGTCATTTAGAATTGAAGGATGGATAAAGAGCTTTCCAGACAAGAAAACACTAAAGGAGTTCATTATCACCAAGCCATTATTACTTGAAATGTTAAAAGGGACTTATTTAAAAAAAAAAAGACCAAAACTATGAACAATAAAATGCCAATACACATTTATCAACAATTGAACCTAAAACACAAACTAAGCAAACAAGAACACAAGAACAGATGGTTGCCCAATGGGAGAGGGGTGGTGAATGGGTAAAGAGCTGAGGGGATTCAGGAGTACAAATAGAAAGTTACAGAGTAGCCATGGGGATGTCAGGTACAACATAGAAAATGCAGTAGCCAAGGGATTTATATGCGTGACCCATTGACATGAAAAATGGTGGGGGGATTGCCTGGGGGAGTGGGGGGTGCTGGATGGAGGGGGACAAAGGGGGAATAATCAGGACAACTGTAGTAGCATAATCAGTAAAATGTAGTTTAAAAATCTTTTTATAGTATACATAAAGTACAGATATGCTGAAGATATGATTCATGTCTCAGGTGGGGCAGCACAAGATCTTATCATGCTATCCTTCATGGAACGCAATTTAAAATGTATGAACTGTTTATTTCTAAAATTTTCCATTTAATATCTGGACTATGGTTCACCATGTGTAACTGAAACTGAGGAAAGCAAAACTATGGCTAAAGGAGGGCTACTGCAGTAGGTAATTACAAAAAATAGGAGAACGGATAAGAAAAAGACTGAAAGAAAGAGGGTTATAAAGGAGAAGAGGCAGGTAATTGATAGTTCAGGAGAGCCTCTAGACCCCTAGCGTTCAAGTGTAAATGTAAAGGTGTAAATGTAGGACACTCTACTTCATGGTGTTAAAATACTTCATTCGCTTTTTCTTCTAAAAGGATCAAGAGTGTTGAGCGGGGTGAATGGCAAACTGCCTCTAAAAAACCCTACATAAAAGTACAAAAGCACAAATTCTGAAGCTGTGTGTCTTCTAATCCTGGCCCTGCACTGACCAATGTGACTTTGGGCAAATTACTTAATTTTCTGGGTCTTGCTTTCTCCACCTGCAGAACAGGGGCAATTGTATCTGTCATAAAGGCGGATAAGGTAAGTACTGCATGATGATACCCTGAGATAACAGTTGTAAAAGTGCAAAGAAACTAAAAACATCATATAGACAGAAGGCCTAGTAGATCAACGGAAAATGGGAGCAGGGGAGAAATGTGATCTCTTTCGGGAATTTCTCATTGCCAATTACCTGAAACTTGCTTTGATCTGGCTGCTGCTGTTGACATAACCCTTATACTTCATGGAAAGTGACAAATCTCTAAGATCGTATAGTCTGATTCTGGAGTCATTCGAGGTTACCAGTATCTAAAAATAAAAACAGAGAAAAGTTAAATATATAATCTTTTAAAAAATATTTTATTTATTTATTTTTAATTTTTAGAGAGAGGGGAAGGGAAAGAGAAAGAGAGGGAGAGAAACATCAATGTGTGTCTGCCTCTCACATGGCCCCCACTGGGGACAGGGCCCGCAACCCAGGCCTGTGCCCTGACTTGGAATTCAACCAGCGACCCTTTGGTTCACAGTCTGCGATCAATCCACTGAGGTACACCAGCTAGGGCTAAATACATAATCTTTTAATCCAGGTTTAGCTATAATCAAAAAAGGGTGTATACGCATACAGAATGCACTTCAAAACTAGAAAAAGGAGTATTGCATAGGAAAGGGACTATATTCTTAGCTAAGATATTGAGAACTAACTTTCAGAAGTCTATACACAGTACTGAGAGAGATGGTTTTGAATACTTAGTACCTTATTTTCTCCTGGTAAAGGTTCAATGCCAGTAATTTTTCTTCCAACCTTGTTGCGTCCTCTGGTAGAGCGGACATGTATTTGCGTGTGGTATTTCAAATGCTAAAATGAAATCACAAATTTAACAGATCAGCATTAGAAGGAGTATCAATGAGCACCTTATCCAGCTCACAGACACAATATTATTTGCTCCAATTTACAGATAAGGCAGTTAAAGCACAGAGAAGATACATCAGCTTAATTCAAGACCTCAAAAACGTTTTACTTAGTATTCAATTTTGTAATTTACGCAAGATATTCATTTACCTCTGTATCATAGAAAATGCACCTGCCATCATATGTCCCAATCACTGCATATTTGCCATTTTGACAGAAATTTGCAGCTGTGATCAACTTTGTTTGACCATCTACTTCATTCCACAAAGCCACTTTTTTGTCAGGTATGTTCCAAAGGCGGAGCTTTCCATCCAACGACCCACTTAGAAAATACCTGTCATCCTAAAGGTGTGATGAAAGTTTAGAAAGCTTTCGGTTTACTACATCAAGAACAACTCATTATAGCAAGTCAATACATTAACTCTATCAGAAAAGTTTAAAATATGTAGATCTCATTTAAAAATTACTATTCTTCAAGTGAGCATTACTTTATTCACTAAAAATAACAAGAATTAGAAAACATAATATTACTTTTGTAGAAATGACATCATAATCATTTTATCATATCCCTAAAATTTTCGCCCCAAAGTATGGATGTGAATAGATAATATGCTGAAATATTAATTATGTAGGAGAAGGGTTCTATGATCAAATACAGTAAGTTTGAAAAATTCTGAGTTACAGAAAATGAATTAAGGTTCTCAGTCTCAAAAGGCGGGTAAAGTAGGTGGCATTTTCCAGCTTATTTAACTATGGGCTTTTTTTGTGGAGAGTTGGTAAGAGGTCAGGGTAGGAACATCTAACAGGGCTAGTACCTTTGAGGAAAATGCTTTGGGAAAGACCATCCTATAAGGATACATTTGCCCATTGCCTTTCCTGGGAACATGTTAACAGCTAGGGCAAAAAAGTAATGCCAGTTAGCCCACGGAACCAGTCAATTTTTGGCGCTCTGACACCATGTCAGCAGAGAATCGCTTCACTGATCAAAGTTTCAACCAAATTCTCAATTTCATACCAGGGGTTTGCATCCAGGGGCAACCTGGCCCCACAGGGAACATGTAGCAATGTCTAAAGATATTTTTAATGGTCACAACTGGGGGTGGGGTGGTACTGACATCTAAGTGGGTGGAGGCCAGGAATGCTGCTAAACATCCTACAGTGCACGAGACAGCCTTCCCTCCCGGTAAAACAAAGAATTATCCAGCCCAAAATGTCAGCAGTGCCAAGGTTGAAAAACCTTGCTCTAAAATAAAACCAGGCATACCAGTAAGCTGGCCTAATTTTTGGTAACATAAGAATTAAAGATAAAATAATTGGAATGCCAAAACTAGAAACAGATTCTCTTCTCTGCTCAATTATTCTTCTTACCCATCTTGAAGCCTGTCAAAAATAATTCATACAGCATGGATATTTTTATGGCTATAGTACAGTAGGCTTGACTCAATGTCTACCAGCAGAAAAGCTGAACAAGTAAAAATAATTCACTTGGCTTTACAAATCATAGTTTTATTTACATACATGTATACCTAAATACATCTGTGTATATGTGTGTATCTCCATTTTGCTACTTCTTTTACAACTCTATCTTCCTTTGAGATAATTTAATAGAGTCATATTTCATAAGAAAATGTCAACATCACTCCATTCTTCCCTAGGGCCTCTTAAAAAATCACTAGGTCAGTAGAATTTTTAGAAATAGGGCTTTTCGGTTTCCAAAATAAAACCAAAAAATATAGAAAAATTACTGACTAAACAGAAATGTTAATAATAATGTACTACATAGATACACCTAATACTTCTCTCTTTCCACTGACACATCATAGTTAAAACAGAGGTACAGAAAGGATTTTGTTCACAGCTGCAGTGAGGGGTAAATCCATCCTTTTACTGCAATCTTGGTTGACAGGTGGGGTGTTATTCAGAAAGTCTTGATGGTTAAAAATGGTAGGTATTCACATACATTAAACATTTTAAATTTTGAGATGTTCTTAACCAAATTTTTTAAGAGTTCAGAATTATTACTGCCTATGTTATAAGCTTGCCCAGGGAAGGAAACTACATTGAGGAAAACAAACGTTACTCTTCTCTCTTCATCTGGAGAAAAAGAGGAAGAAATGTGAATCTAAGTGAAGCACTGCATGAAAAGGGTAATGGGCACTAGTCATATAGAGATGAGGATGTGATTGGAAATGTAATCATACATCAATGCAGGAGAGGGAAAGTAATCATACATCAACCTGAGTCAGCCTAAGCGCCCCACTTACTTGAACCTAGCTCATGAAGTAGAAACAACATGTGACTCCCTTTGCTTATATAGTCGTAAACAATGAAAATTAATTTAGCCTTATGCGTTTGATGGCTCTATCCTATATGGGCAGAAGACAGGTCTGCAATTCCACGACAGTAGAATTTTCCTTTTACTTGAAATCATATGAAATACTTTCTTCCCAGAGGAAAGATACTAAAAGATTTTCTACATTGAAAATAATGCCAATTAAACTACAACTACAACCCCCACAAGACTGGCTCACACACTACTTGACTGATCAGTCAAGCAGGTTGACTAAGACACTATTTATGGAAGTACACATCAGTGCATCTGTTTTGGAAAACTATGCTGTATCTGATGAGCTAAAATATACAATTCTCTTTCTCTCTCAAAAACCCCCCAGAAAATAAAAAAGAAGTGATCTGAAGAATAACAATGCTTCTAGACATTAAACAGGAACTCAGCATTATCTTATAACAAATTTTGGACTTTGCTTCTTTCAACCTTTTGCTTTTTGTCTTTTCCCTTCCCAGCCTTCCCACAACTATTCTTGCCTATATGCTTCCCTTTCTCATTTATCCACTTGCTCGCTTCTCTTCTTCCACCATTTCCAATCTCTCATCTTCAACGGGATCCTTAATTTACACCCTGCATTTCTTACTAAAGATTTAGAATGACTTTTCATTGTTATATTCAGAACATAACATTTCCAGTTTTAATAGAGATTAGCAAAATATGTATTTCCTTTCTAACTTTTAAAGCAAAATGAAAGACTAAATTAAGTTGTTCTAAACTATGTGCCTGTTAATTTTTTTCCTGTAATCCAACTACCCTCCAGAGAAACCTGGTTCCCTCACCTTTCTTATAGTATAACAAAAAATATATAAACGATTACTTACTCTTGGATGAAAAGCTATGGCAGTGACAAAATCTATATGCTGAAAACAGCAAAGGCATTCTCTTCTGGAAATATGCCATAATCTGACTGTTTTATCCATCGAAGAAGAAAGCAGAAAGTAGTTCTATGGGAAAAATTGCCATTGATTATTTTACTACCACGTGGGGGGGAAAAGCTACACAGCGTAAGAAAGTACAAAAGATTATATCCAATTCACTTGGAAGATCCCAGGTTTTTCAAAACTATTAAATACCATTATTTCTTACATGATAAGATTTTTTTCTCATTACGTATTCTGGAATTATACTGGAATTCAGCTATGAATCTAAGGCAGGTATTCATTTGATTGTCATTTCAGTTATTTTTACATTGACAGCACAGGCAAATTTAAACTCACATGGATTCTCTGTCACGTAAAATACTTTAAAAAAGACTACTCTATAATACAGCATGGAAATGAAAAGTTATTGTGCACCTGTCACACTGTAGGCAAGAAAATTAGAGAATAGAAATTGTCAAATCCACAAGCAAAATAGAACCATAGGTACAGAAACAAGGAAGAGATTGACAGTGACCAGAGGGGAGGAGGATAATGGTGGAAAGAAGGGGAAGGGACTAATCAAGGGACATGTATGAGTGACACAAGGACATGGACAACAGGGTGGGGACTGACTGTGGAAGCAGAGTGTGGGTGAGGCAGCAGAGAGCAATGAGGGAAAAATCAAAACAACTGTAACAGGACAATAAAATATTCAATTAAGAAAAAGTAAAAAGAAAATTAAGAAAATATTCAGTTAAGAAAAAAAAAGAAAAAAAGAAACTGTCAAATCTCTCAGAATAGACCACAGAATTTTCAAAGCTAGAAAAGGGTAGTATTACTCATTTAGGCATTGTGATGGAGCATCACTCAGGAACCAAACATCTATCTGTCAAATGCTTCCAGCTGCCCTGGAGGTTGGTTGGAGCACTGTCCCATGCGTGGAAAGGTTGTGGGTGTGATCCCTTGTCAGGGAATTTATGAGAGGCAACAGATTGATCTCCCCCACCACAAAAAAAAAAAGGCAATGAAAAAATGTCCTCAGCTGAGGATAAAAAAAAAAAAGCTTCCAGCTGGCAGAAGCTCTTTATTTCTAAACACAATGTATTTAAGGGGAGAACTATGAGTTATATCGAATGTGGAAACCCAAATGAGACCCTAGCATTCTTTGGTATGCATAAAAGTGTTCAAGAAACTGAAGTACTGACAAGCTTTAATGAGTACTTACAATATGCTAAACATTGTTCTTAGCACACCTCGAGGTAGGTATATTAGCCCCTTTTTACAAAAGAGAACACTGAAGCAGAGGTTAAATAATTCGTCTAAGACTACACAGCCTGTCAGTGGCGGAGTGGGCAGCGTGGCTCTAGGTACGGGCTCTAATCACTACACTGTTTTGCAGACTACTTGAGTAGAAGACACTGTGGAAAACAACCAGATGCTTTGTCTTTTCCTTAAAGCAATGAAAGACACCATTATACTTGATCTCAGCCAAAAGGCTGAGAAGCGATAAAATCTTATATCTACAAATGTAGAAAGACTAAGCATAAATATTGATTTGGGTATGTAACTGTACTGATATACACATGCTCTTTGGGCTAGTATCTAAGGTATACATTTTACATGGTTTACCTGGTTTTAAATAGATGGTGTATTTGTGATTAAAAAACAGAATTTTAAAGAATAAACTTGTTACAAAATATAAAAAATAAAAAAACAAATATAGAAAAAAAATCCCAGAATTTTGAAAGATCTAAAATAACTTTAAAACATTTAATAACAATCATTTTTATTTTTAAGATCTACTTAGTTCCAGACAAGTTTTGAAGAGTATGTGCAGTTTACCTTATATTTCCTCTTAAAAACAACTATATAAAAACTAAATCTATGGTCTCTTGTTCATTAAAACTAACTTTATTCAATTCATGCAATAGTCCATTGCTTGAAGTATATGAAAAAAAAATAGGAAGACATGCCTAGAAGTAAAGATGCTGAAGACATGTTAAGATTTTATTCTAATATGCCAAGAGATTTCTGTTCAATGAATACTTATTGAATTGGTCAAATTAAATTATCTTATTAAAGTAAGCATAATCTTGGGAGTCAAAGTAATTAGATTCAAATCTAAGTTCTGACCATAACTAGTTTTGGGATCTTGGATGGGCCACAGGCCCTGTCTTCTAATCTACAAGATGAAATATTACCTACCTCATATGGTTATTATTGTAAGAATTAATGAGGTAATTCTTGTTACCTGGCACAAAATAAGTGTTCAATAAAAAAAAAAACCCACTGTAAACCCCTATTGTGCTAGGTACTGAAAAGAAAAAAATAGTAAAATAAGATCTGGTCCCTACTGTCAAGGGGCTTGGAATCTTGCTGCAAACAAGACTTAGAGTCCCAGCTGGTGTGGCTCAGTGGATTAAGCGCAGGCCTGGGTTGCGGGTCAGGTTCCCCGGTGTGGGGCATATGAGAGGCAACCACACATGGATGTTTCTCTCCCCCTCTCTCCCTACCCCTCTGTCTAAAAATAAACAAATAAAAAATTTTAGTAGTTAAGTAAAAAATGAAAGTTAAATCCTTATGTATGTATAGCCTCTTGGTTCTGTTACTCTGGAGAACTGTGACTGATACAGTGGTCAGTGGAAAACTAATGTCTTCCACTTAGTGTGACATTTCAGAAAAAAATACTAGTTTGCTTTAACAAAATAAGATTAGTACAACAAGAAAAATAAAATACATAGGAATAAACCTAACCAAGGAGGTAAAAGACCTGTATGCAGAAAACTACACAACACTGTAGAAAGAAATCAAGGAAGTCATAAACAAATGGAAACATATACCATGTTCACGGATTGGAAGAATTAACATCATCAAAATGTCCACACTACCCAAAGCCATTTACAGATTCAATGCAATACTTATTAAAGTACCAATGGCATATTTCACAGACATAGAACAAACACTTCAAAAATTTATATGGAACCCTAAATGACCCCAAATAGCAGCTGCAAATCTGAGAAAGAAGAGCAAGGTAGGAGGAATCACTATACCTGATACCAAACTGTATTCCAAGACCACAGTAATCAAAACAGCCTGGTACTGGCATAAAAACAGGCACGTAGACCAATGGAACAGAATAGACAGCCCAGAAATAAACCCAAGTCTCTATAGTCAATTAATATTTGACAGAGGGGGCAGTATCATAAAATGTAGTAAAAATAGCCTCTTCAACAAATGATGTTGGGAGAGCTGGACAGCTACATGCAAAAAAGTGAAACTCGAGCACCAACTTATACTATACAAAAAAGTTAATTCAAGGTGGATAAAAGATTTAAATATAAGTCGTGACACCATTAAAGTCCTACAGGAGAACATAGGCAGGAAAATCTCAGATATTCCACGCAACAATATTTTCACTGATGTGTCCCCTAGAGCAAGGGGCATAAAAGGAAATAATAAACAAATAAGACCTCATCAAAATAAAAAGCTACTGCTCGGCTAAAGAAAACAGGATTAAAATGAAATAAGAACCAACTGCATGGGAAGACATATTTGCCAATGACACCTCAGACAAGCGCTTGATCTCCAAAATACATAAAGAACTCACATGACTCCACTCTAAGAAGACAAGCAACCCAATTAAAAAATGGGCAAAGGACTTGAATGGACACTTCCCCAAGGAGGACACACAGAGGGTCCAGAGACATATCAAAAGATGCTCAGTATTGCTAGCCATCAGGGAGATACAAATTAAAACCACAATGAGATACCACGTCACATCAGTGAGAATGGCCATCATAAACAAAGCAACAAACAAGTGTTGGTGAGGATGTGGAGAAAAGAACCCTAGTGCACTGTTGGTGGGATTGCAGACTGGTACAACCACCATGGAAAACAGTATGGAACTTTCTAAGAAAACGAAAAATGGAACTGCCTTTTGACCTGGCAATTCCACTGTTGATTTTATACCTTAACAATTCTGAGACACCAATCCAAAAGAGCCTATGCACCCCAATGTTCATAGCAGCACAATTTACAACAGCCAAGTGCTGGAAGAAACCCAAGTGCCCATCAGTAAATGAATGGATCAAGAAACTATGGTACATCTACACAATGGAATTCTATGCTGCAGAAAGGAAGAAGGAGCTCCTACACTTTGCAACAGCATGGATGGAGCTGGAAAGCATTACGCTGAGTGAAATAAGCCAGGCGGTGAAAGACAAATACCATATGATTTCACCATTAAAAGTAACCTAATCAACAAAATGAATAGGCAAGCAAAATATAGCCAAAGACATTGAAATTGAGAACAGGATGACAGTGATCAGAAGGGAGAGGGGAAGGGATAATAGGGGGAAACGGTGAAGGGTTTACAGGAACAATTGTAAAGGACATGTGGGCCCTGGCTGGTATAGTGCAGTTGATTGAGTGCGGGCTGCGAACCAAAGCGTCACTAGTTCAATTCCCAATCAGGGCACATGCCTGGGTGCAGGACAGGTCCCCAGTGGGGGCCACATGAGAGGCAGCCACACATAGATGTTTCTTTCCCTCTCTTTCGCCCTCCCCTCCGTTCTGTATACAAACAAATAAATAAAATAAAATCTTAAAACATAAATAAAGGACATATGGACAACAACAAGGGGTGGAAATGGGGGAGGCAGGTGGGGAGGGCTGGGGTGGTGGGGAGGGATGAGAAGAAAATGCAGAAAACTGTACTTGAACAACAATAACAAATAAAGTAAAATAAAACTAGTGCAAGGCCCCCAAATGTGTGCTTTGCACTAACTGCTCCAGATGAATAAAATGATCAGATTAAGGATTGCATTTCCATCTTCTGACAACTCAGTCAGATTTCACACAGGGTGGAGAAGGAGTACAAAGACACAATTAGGGCTCAGTTTAAAACCAGACTACAAAGTAAGATCCAAGTTTCTTTCAGGTTAGAGAAAGTCATGACTGATGCGCTATGAAAAGCATCTAGACATCTAAATAAGCATGATGGGAACAGCAATTCATAAATGGAGTGGTTCAAAGCTGAAGCTCAGAGAAATTTGGACTTGCCAATTTATACAAGTGGTACCTTTCTGGCACATGAGGTTCTCCTGACATGGTTATCATATAATGGGCATTGCCAGTATTCTTCATAGTATTTTGTTAACTCAGTTGACTTTTCTCAATTTAAGGTTTTTAAATACTACTCCCCCCATCAAATTCTTAATATATTTTAGATTCTGATTATTGACAAATTTCAATATAAAGAAAGTGTAAGATGTCATGCAAAAATTCTTCCTGCTTTGAAGACCTTCAGTCAAATTCAAAATCTATTTATATTTTCACAAAATTGTGAAAATATCTGATCAGTGGTCAAACAGACCCCCTACTTCTGAAATAATTTTGTTCTAAGGGAAAAAAATCACAAAATTAAGGTTTATCATTAATTCACAGAATACAAACGTTAAACCTAAATTTATAATTTCACTAATGTAGCAGGTTAGCCCCAAAACAGTCTTGATTAGGTAAGATCAGACTTCACCTTTGTAGATGAAGTCAGATCCATTTTGCTTAGGATCCTTTGCAAAATTATAAAAGAGGCAAAAGGTCTAGTACTTAAACAGATACAGATAGAGGCTGTTAATATAAACATTTTCTTATGAGCCTAATGTGATATCTCTTTTAAATTTTGATTAATTTGTACAAATTGCACAGTATATATATGACCATTCAAACACTTGACAGCATGACAATTACACAAATGAAAATGTTTTTCTCCTAAAGTATAGTTACACAGAATTAATACACAATCCAAGTAAAAATTTCCTACTTTAGACCATGAAAGATCAAGGAGATCAGCAGTATGTCCTTTATATTTGCAAAATGGCCGTTGTCGAAATGGTGCATTTTTATCATCGGGGTCTTCATCAGCTCCACTGCATACCTATGTAGACAAAGACAAACGTGAAAACTAGTGAAACGAAGGCTTTATGCACTTCCCACCGTATCTGTTCTCCCATCATTTTGCACGGTGCTTGATTGAAACCTTGATCCACCAAAAGCAAACTCCCCCTTTATGCCGAATTTACTATTATCACCTCTTCACCTCCTTGACCTAATAAATAACAAACCAAGGTAATCAACTGAAGACATTGTGCTAACACAATCTTTTCCCTCCCTAACAGAGCCAGCACCACAGGGTGATAGGCTAATCAAAATAAGCTCATTCCCTTTTTCAGTGATGACTGGTTTAGAAATGGGCAAATGGTACAATTTTGATCTATTAGACATGAGGGAATGTTTATTGTAGGAGGCAGTAAGGGGAGGCTCTAAAACGATTTCCTTGTTCTTAACAGGGCATACTAAGAGTCCTTCCGCTTTCCTGCTTCCAAACGTTGCTATCTGCATGTGACACCTATGAGTGTAGCGAACATCGGAGGGACCATGAGGGAAACCATCCCAAGAGAATAACAGATCAAGAATAGCAAAGCAGGAAGATGGTAGGACCCCGTGTCCCTGCTGATACTACAGGGCTGCTCAAGTAGCCACCCCTGGAACAGCCTTACATTCGGAACTTGTTTCTTCATTGTTTAAGGCATTTTCAGTTGGATTTCTGTTCATGGAAGTCAAAAGCATCCTGACAGAGGTAGGTGAAAAATAATGCCATTGTTTTGTGCCGTGCATTTAGTTTACAACATGCCTCTGTAGTCATTACCTCAATGAATCCTAACAAGTCTGAGAGGTAGGTATCAGCACTAGGAAGATAGAGAGATGAAGAAAAAAAAAAAAACAAGTCTCGAAGAAGTTAAAATAACACATTCAAGGTCACATAGCCACCTACAAACAGCAGAAACAAAGCAGAAATACAAACCATTCAACTTCAAGTTCAGAGATTGTTCCTGAAATGTTATAGAGGATATTAGCATAAGCAAAAATATGGAGTGTTAGCTAAGTCTTAAGGGTAGACAGGATGATGAGGATGGAGAAAACAGTATATGGGGATTAAGGTAAAAAGGTACTTTGAGACCAGATCATAAAGAGTCTCGAATTTGTGGCTTAAAAGTTTAAACATTCTAATACAATGGAGCAGCAACACGAGTTTCTGAAAATAAAAAATAACATGATCTGATGGGTACTTTAGAAAGAGAATGCTGGGTAATAGTGTAAAAGGCCATCTGGAGAGAGAGAATGGAAGCAGAAAGAGCTGTCAATAAGTTTAAGAAAGAATAATGAGGGTTTAAAGTAGAACAGTGGGCATGGGGCTAGATTAAAAGCTACCAATTTTACTGGTCTAGAATTTTACAGCTAATAAAAATATCTTCACAGCTTCTGTGGAGATAGACCAGCCACACAAATGCCCTGACCTTTTGCCAAGTACTACTAATCCTAGATGACTATAGCTACTTCCCCTAATTTTGCTGCCAGCCCCAGGGGCACTGCTTGGATGCATAAACTAGGCAGGCTTTTCCCATTACATCAAATTCCACCTTGTCTTAAATAATCGTTTACATTTAATTAACTCCTTAACATATTTCCTCTAACAGTGACTCCAGATCTCTTCTTCCTTAAATATCCATTTTCTTCTCCCCATATTCCACCCTTAAAAATACTTAATGTGTTTTCTTTTAAGATTTTTATTTATCTTCAGAGGGGAAGGGAAGGAGAGGGAGAGAAATATCGATGTTTGGTTGCCTCTTGTGCATCCCCTGATGGGAACTGGCCTGCAACCCAGGCATGTGCCCTGACTGGGAATCGAACCGCAATCCTTTGGTTTGCAGGCCTGCGCTCAATCCACTGAGCTACACCAGCCAGGGCTTTAATGTTTTTCTGATTATAAAGTAATATACGTTCAGTGTAGACAATTCAAACTCCCCCAGAAAGTAGAATGATTAAAATCAATACTACCCATAATCTGCTAACATTTTGATCTTCAATCTTCCTTTTTTTTTAAAAAGATTTTATTAATTTCCTTTCTGAGGGGAAGGGAAGGAGAGAAGGAGAGAAATATCAATGTATGGTTGCCTCTTGTGAGTCCCCTGCTGGGAACTAGCCTGCAACCTAGGCATGCACCCTGACTGGGAACTGAACCGCGATCATGTGGTTCGCAGGCCTGTGCTCAATCCGCTGAGCTACACCAGCCAGGGCTTCCAATCTTCCTTTTTAAAAAACATAATTGAAATCATATTATATACATAACTCAGTACCTTACTTTTTATCATGTCATGAGTGTTATCTGTATTCCACTCTTTGAAAACATTTATGAGCTGCATATGACTGCTGCATAATTTAGTCATTCTCCAATATCTTGCTCATTCAGGCATTTCCATTTTTTCTAATATAATGGCAATTCAACAAACAATCTGGAACCTGAATCTCATCCCTATCTTTTTTAAAAAAAATTCTCACCCTGGCTGGTGCGGCTCAATGGATTGAGCACGGGCCTGTGAAGCAAAGGGTCGTCGGTTCGATTCCCAGTCAGGGCACATGGCTGGGTTGCAGGCCAGTTCCCAGCAGAGGATGCACAAGAGGCAACCATACATTGATACTTCCCTCCCTCTCTCCTTCCCTTCCCCTCTAAAGATAAATAAATAAATAAAATCTTTTAAAAAAATCAAATATAAGGGCTATTATCTGGTCAAAAGATTTAAACCTGAGACTTTTATAGTATCTTGTTATTTGTTTTAATAAAAGCAGGTAAGTTTATTTAAAAATTTTCAAGAAATATGTAAGTATAGTCAAACAATGACAAAATTCTACCTCTTACAGATAACTACTAGTAATAATTTAGAGTGTATCCTTTATGTTTTTTATCTATATTTATAGACATTTCAGTCAAAATTGGGATAATGTTGTATCCAATTTTCATATTACATTTTATTTTGAATATTTTAATGTCATTAAGTAGTCTTTGAAAACAATTTAAGAATGGAATAATATTCTACTGTATGGACTATTACATAGTTTTTATTTCCCAACTGTTAAAAATTTAGCTTGTTCAAGTTTTTGCTCTTATGAGAACACTGATATGAAAATCCTACTACCTACATTTTGGGGCATATCTGATTACTTCTTTATAATTGATTTTTAAAGGTAGAATTATTAAAAATAGAATTACTAAATAAAATATACTTTAATTGATATATCTCTCTAAATAGATATCTGCATCTAGAGATACTTATCTACATAAATGTGTTTTCATACATAAATATAATATGTAAAATTTTATTATGAACATTTCAAACATATATGGAAATAGAATATAGTAAATAGTACAATGAACCCCATGCATCCATTGCCTGCTTTAACAATCATGATTTTTACTCATCTTGTTTTATCAATCCTCCCACTTTTATGTATTTGCTTACTTTTGCTGGAGCATATCAGTAAATACTCTATATGCATCTCTAACTAATAAGCCCTCCTTTAAACACAACTACAAAGCCATCACCACACCTAAAAAATACAATTTGTATCATATAATAACAGGGTTGTCAAACTCATTTTCACTGGGGGACACATCAGCCTCGTGGTTGCCTCCAAAGGTCCGAAATAATTTTAGGATGTATAAATGTAACTTTTCCTTAACTGTTCAGGAGTTGAAATACATTCGGCCCTTTGAAGGCAACTGCGAGGATGATGTGGCCCCTGGTGAAAATGAGTTTGACAGCCCTGATCTAATATCTAATCCATATCCAAATACCCTGACCCAAATACCTATCTAAAAATATAATTTTAACCTTACACTGCTATGAAAACTTGTAAGCCTTTTTGATATTTAGTAGCACTTACCAGATACTGTATTAGTTACTTGATATACCAAATAAACAACATTTCTTGTCTTATAACCTATTCCCAATATTCAAAAGCCAGAATAAACTTTTTAACATGTCAGATTTATGTCACTCTCTGTTCAAAAACCCTCCATTAGCTTCTCTCTTTCTCAAAACGATAGCCAAAGTCCTTGCAATGGCCCATACACTATGATGGTTCCATCCACATCTTTGTGACTTTATTTTCTATTATTCTCCCCATCACTCACTGGCTCCAGCTAACCCAAGCCTGGATGCTGTTTCTTTTCTTTTTTTTTCTAAATTGGAAGATTCTATTTCACTATCACCTGAATTTTTATTTTTTCCCCAATTTTTTTATTTAATTATTTTTCAAGTACAGTTTTCTATTACTCCCATCCCATCCTCGTGCTCCCCCCTCCCGCCCATTTCCACCCTTCTCAGTTGTTGTCCATGTATCCTTTATATTTGTTCCTCTAAATCCCTCCCCTATTTCCCCTGAAATTCTCTCCCCTCTCCCCTCTGGTCGCTGTCAGCCTGTTCTCTATTTCAGTGTCTTTGGTTATATTTTGCTGGCTTGTTTGTTTTGTTGTTTAGCTTCCTGTTAAAGGTGAGATCATATGGTATTTGTCCTTCACCACCTGGCTTATTTCACTCAGCATAATGCTTTCCACTTCCATCCATGATGTTGCAAAAGGTAGGAGCTCCTTCTTTCTTTCTGCTGCATAAAATTCCATTGTGTATATGTACCATAGTTTTTTGATCCATTCATTTACTGACAGGCACCTGGTGATGCTGTTTCTTTAACACAACAGAACTCCTGTGTTATAGCAGTTTTGGTTGCTGCTCACTCTACCCAGAATTTTCTTCTACAAATACAGCCATATGATCCCTTCCGCACCTCCTTCAGATTTTGCTCAAACGACAAACTCTTGGTGAAGCTTTGCTTGTCCACCTTATTTATTCCTAGTCACTCCATTTTATCTGCTTTCTTTTACTCAAAATTTATCACCTCCTAATATATTACAAAATTTACTTATTTGTCTCCCACTACTAGAATTTGAATTTCCTCACAATAGATATTTGTGTCTCTTTTGTTTACTATATCCCCAATTCCTAGAGGAGTGATTAACACATAATAAGCACTCAATAAATACTTGGGGACTAAATGAAGACAGTGCCAGGCCTTAAGATGCCAACTAGTGGAGCATAATGGGTAAGAGCATAAGCTCTAGAGACGGATCAGAGCTGGGTTCTAATTCTGACACTGTATCTATCAACTGCATGAATTGGTGAGTTACTTGTTCTCTTCTAAGCCTTCTTCTTCATCTATAGAACAGAGTTCTTGAGAGTATTTCACAACAGCATCAGGACTGTTGTGAGGTTCTATGAGATAAGATATCAATTGTACAATTTATTAGCAAAGTACCTGGAACATAGTAAGGACACACACAAAATGTTAGCTGTTGTTATATACATTGATACAGTAGAATAAGTGCGTTTAACAGAACTATGGGCAAAGTACCCATATGAATAATTATGCATTAAGTAAAGCAAGGAATGCTTCCGGGAGGAGACCTGACTCTGAAATAAATTTATGAGGTAAAGGAGAATAGCACATGTAAATACATAGAATCCACAAAAGGGCAACAATGAATAATTGAGTGGCTCAGAAAATAAGGTCTGTGAGAAGGAAGGTTGGGAAATAAAATGAACTGAGGTCAGAGTGATCTCTAAAAAGCCTGAGTCAAGCTAAGGAATTTGGCCTTGATTCTAGAGGAAAATAGAGTGCCAAAAGGAGTGATTAAATAGGAGTAACATGATCAGATTTGTTTTACAGGAAAGTAATTCTGCTGGCATTGTGGATGAAAGACTGGAATCTGGGAAAGAGCTCTAATAGTCCAGGTAAGAGATAAAGCCAGGATTATAGCAGTGGAAATGAAAGGAATGGCCAGATTCCAAAGACATTTGGGCAAGATGTGGTAAATGAGCAAACACTGTAAGGAGGGAAGAGAGTAAAAAGTGATCACAGCTTCTAACTCAGGAGATGGTATTATTAAACGGTGAACTGACATCAAGTACACTCTCAAAGGAGTGGCTTTTTTGGGAAAATTATATGTATTGTGCTGAATTCTGTTTTGGAGATATATTAACATTGTTGATGCCTGTCTTCCTCCATGCATATAGGTCCTTGGCATGGATTGTCCACTGCATCTTTATATTTTCAGTGCCTAACACACTGTTGACTAAACCAATTCTAAACCAATGCATATTTTAAATAAAATGTCGCATATGTAGAATTTCACAAAAATTACTTCTCATTCCTTTACAGTTAACTCCCTTCTCCGAGCTTTTGATTCTACTGATCTTGTTTTTCAAGATTTCATTTATTTATTTTTAGAGAGAGGGGAAGGGAAGGAGAAAGAGTAGGAGAGAAACATCCATGTGCGGTTGCCTCTTATGTGGCCCCCACTGGGGACCTGGCCTGCGACCCAGGCATGTGCTCTGACTGGGAATCGAATCAGCAACTCTTTGCTTCACAGGTCGGTGCTCAATCCACTGGGCTACACCAGCCAGGGTTGATTCTACTGATCTTGAAGGGGATCAGACTATGTCACATCCAAATATGTTTCCCTTTGCATAAGAATTATTTTGAGCTGAAGGCAACTTAGAAGAAATAGACATAAGAAAGTCTCTACCCTCCCCCTTTCTACCTGAAAGCAGAACATAAAATTCCCTTTGTGAAGGCATCTTCCCCTCACCTCTCCTTTACCAGGAAGGGGAGAATGAATCTTATCTCTGGAGATAACTCACAGTACTTTACTAAATAATCTTTATCTTACATTAATTTCATCTAATACATTTACCTTCCTACAACTTACTGCCGCTAAAAGCCTAAACCCTCTTCTTCTTTGTCTTTTCCACCAACACAGACTTATTGCTCTTTGTTAGAATGATATTAACCCCCCCCCCAAAATTAACCCTCTGGGCTTAGCCATTTCTTTGGAACTGCCCCTATGTTTCTTTATTAAAAAGATTTTACTTATTTATTTTTAGAGGGGGGAAGGGAGGGAGAAAGAGAAAGAGTGAAACATCAGTGTGTGGTTGCCCCTTGTGTGTCCCCTACTGGGGCCCTGGCCTGTAACCCAGGCATGTGCCCTGACTGGGAATCGAACTGGAGACCCTTTGGTTTGCAGGCTGGCGCCCAATCTACTGAGCCACACCAGCCAGGGTGCCGTACTTTTCTACGAAGACGTCCACATACATATCATTTTGCCTCTTTAAAAATTTTAATTTTTATTTACTGATTTTAGAGACAGAGAGATAGAGATTGATTTGTTGTTTCGCTTATTTACGTATTTGTTGGTTGATTCCTCTATGTGCCTTGACCGAGGATCGAAAAGGCAACCTTGGCACATTCAGACAGTGCTCTAACTACCTGGGCAACGCAGCCAGGGTCCATTTCTCCTCATAATCTGTCCTTCGTCAGGTTATTTTGTAGATCCCAGCTGCAGAAACTAAGAGGGTAGAGGGATTTTTTTCCTCCTCTACAATCTATTCTCGAAAGTTCTAAGCACCAGTTAAATGCTACAATACCTATATTGATATTCCGCGAATCAAGCCCACCAAGCATACATTTACTCAATAAAAGCATTTATTTGAGGTCAATTGCATACTTACAACCTCTAGTGTCAAGAAGAAATTTTACAAGTCTCTAGCATAATGGAGCAAACTATGCTCTTCACTCTTCTTTTGTACCTTATGTTTACTGAGCTACTTTTGAAAACCAACAAAAACAGAGAATGTAACAGCCAGAGCCCTAGGCTCAGTGTGACCAATGAGTAGGTGGTGGATCTGGTGTGCATCACGCTGTAGGCCTTACTGTGTAACAGTGTTACATGGATGCTAAGAAGATGAGAGTGAGAATGCAGTTCAAAAGAGATACAACATATCACTATCATGTGAAAAAAGAAAAAAGAACACATCTATCAGGAAAATAACTTCACTGTGCTTACTGTGCTTCACTACAGCTAGCACTAGGTTCAAAGATAACAACTGATACCGAACTCCAAGGGCATATGAAATAGAATAGAGGCCTCTTTTAACTGTCCCAATAGAATTACATAAGTAAAAGAAACCCCAGACAATCTTTTCCTGAAAACAACAGATAGAAAATGGTACTCAACTTCTCCACAAAAAACAAAAGAAAACAAAACAAAAACAATAGTACTCCAGGGGGTCACTACATTTTGTGTCAAAAAACTACTTTGCTCCTCATTTAAAAGGCTTTGTACTCAAACAAATGGGAGTTACGTAGGGTTTGGGGGTGCATGGGTCAAAGTAATTAAAAATCTGTAAGTAGGATTGTTGAAATAAGTATAAAACAAGATAGTACAAATAGTCCCTGTTTTTAATAGTAACCAATGCCTAGAAACTATGGTGAATTAAACTAATAAGAGCAAACGCTTTCCCCTATAGCAAAGCAGTTAAAAATGTCTCCATCTACTCCATTAGTCAGCGAAGATTTTCTGGAGGGAGCAGGCCTTGAAAACTGGGCAAGCTTGGAATAGAAAGAAGGGAGACTATAGGCACCCAGATAAGGGGAATAGGAGCAAGGGGAGAGAAGCAAGAAGTCAAAACTGACTCAAGACTATCACATTTAGACATAGGGTTAGGTTCCAAGGATACTAAGATCTGTGAAGTACAGTTCTCTGCCTTAAATTAGCCAGAGCCCAGCCAATGAGACATGCTGCCAAGAAAGACACGGTGATAGCAACGTCAAAGTACATATGATGTACTGTTAGAACACAAATGAGGAACAATTCTGCCTGCTTGATTCAGGGAAAATAAAGAGAGAGATAACATATTTGGGCTGAATCTTGAGGGATGACTAGGGCTTTGCCCTATGAGGAAAGGGGACAGGAAGGGCATTCCCCGCAAATCAAACATAGACACAGACATGAATGTGAGTGTTTAGGATACATACCTATATCCAGCAAAGCAAACAGGATGCACAGGCACTAGGAAATTAGAACTGAGTTAAAAGGGTAAGATGAAGCAATATCAGGAAGGATATTATTCTGTAGGTTACAAGGAGTCATCCGAAGATTTTAAATCACAAAATAGCAGTCAGTACTGTATTAAAAAAAAATTCTGGTGGCAGTGTAGAAAATGAATTGGGTAGAGACCTGAGAAGGAAAAACTGATTAGGAGGCTACAGCAAACATTCAAATGAGTATCAGGAGTGTCAAGGGCTGAGATGATGTGAATGACAATGGGAGGTGAGGGGACAGATTCCGTGGGCATTTGGAGGTTGACATAGAGTGGATGGGAATTTGTAACTAATGTGATATGTGGGTAAGAAAGGAAAATTAATAGTGTTTTTGACTGAGTTAAAAAGCTACCTTATGGATGCTGATGGCATTAAAGATGGTTCAAGAGAAACAGGGTTGTGTACAGATAAAAATGTATCGGTGAAGATCATTAACATCTCTCCAGTTACACAAGCCTGGGAATCTTTCTAGCCTACTCATTTACTAGCTAGTCAGTCTCCAAGTCCTAGAAATCCATTTTTTTCACTTCTCTTGAATCCAGCTCATCTTTATGGATTCTAGACCTACCGCTATCATAATGTATCATAATCGAAGTACTCATTCCTCTCCTGAATTAATAACCTCTTACGTGGTCTCCCTGTCTCTACACTGCAGCCCCCAACCAATCTATTCTTTATAAAAAAAATTAAGTCCTCACCTGAAAACATTTTTTCTTGTTCCTAGAGAGAAAGGGAGAGAAACATTGATTGGCTACCTCCCACACACCCAGACTGTGGACTGTACATGCCTTGAGCTTGAGCGGAGACTGAACCCTCAACCTAAGTATATGCCCTGACTGGGAATTGAACCCGCAACCTTTTGGTCATGAAACAATGCTCCAACTTAACCAAGCCACTCCTTCCAAGGTCATCCAATCTGTTCTTTATAGTGCTACAAGAATGCTCTTTCTAAAACAAAAGTCTGCACATTTTAATTAAGATCCTGATCAAAACCCCTCAAAGTGCCTTCTCCCCCAGTAGCTTGCAGGAGAAAGCTCAAATGTCATGGCTTAACACAAAAGACCATTTAAAGCCCCAATCCTGCCTACCTCTCCTACAACTCTCACGTGGAACTGCCTGTAGTGCTTTTCACAAGCCACACTCTTCCAGTCTCCACACCTTTGCACTTGCTTTCATCTCTGAAATGCCCCTTCCTTCCTTCTGCCATATATTACAGTTAACACCTAGCTCAAACAGTAAAGCCTCTGGGAAGCTTGTACTGACACCCTGATTCACAAGGCTCCTTGTGAAGTACCCTCTGTGGCATATTACCATCTGTTACTATAACTGAGGATATGTCTATTTCAGTGGTCAGCATGTTCCTGAGGCCATAGAATACGTCTCTTTTGACTTTGCAGAATCTAGCAGTGCCTGGCACATGGACCAGGCACTCAGAAAACATGAGTTGCTTGAGACCTATTAATTGATGTGCTTGAAGAACATATAGGTGGAGAGATCACACACACACACAGTTTTATGTGAAAGGGTAACACGCCCAAAAAGATCTCATTCTTGTTTAAAAAACATAATGCTATTGAAAGAAGATGAGAATTATGGAGCTAAAGCCAGGTCAGGGCTAAAGATAAGAAGTGAGTAAGTCAACTGAGAATAGCCAAGGACAGGACCCTGAAAAACAGCAACATTTAAGGCGGTGGAAGAGATAGCAGGGATCTAGGAAGAGAACAAGAAAAAACAGAACCCAGAACCATGGGAAGCTGAGAGGAGTATGTTTAGAGTATGGAAAAATTCATGTCAAATACACTAGAGCCAATGAAATCCTAGGAAAATACTGCTGAGCTGGTGGACATAGGTTCTCTTTGTTTATCTCACACTTGCCTAGGTCAATACCTAAGCAGAGGGGAGAACTTAGAATATTATATATTCTACTTTTTAGGGTTAAAATTGGTTATATCTAATCCTCCAGCTCTGAGACTATATGAAAATCATTTAGATCTTTTCAACTACCTAAAACTGTGATAAAGCATTTGTCAAGCTACGATGAAAAAATTAAAATATTTCAGTACCCTTAATTACCTCTTATTCAGGTATCCATTACTATTTCTTAAAAGTATTCAACATGGATTTGAGAAGGGATTTTGTTTCATTTAAGTTTACACGAGCAGTTTGGTAGTTTGAGTAATATTCACTGTCTGACCTTTAAGCGTCACACTGTTCTTTTATTTATCAATTCTAAAAGAAGAAACTCTCCTAACACATCTTCATTTTAATTAAGTGTTTTCATGCAACTGTAATGTCTTATAAACAATAAGGTACTTAAAAAACTCCAAAAGAAAGCAAAGAATAAGGTACTTTTAGTAAGCAAATCATAGCATTTAACAATAGTGACTGTAAAATAACAAACATACCCCAGTGTCTGTATCAGATTTTGATGAATTTAGGCTTTCCTGAGAAGGTGATGGGGACACGCGTCCTGCAAAACAACATAACTGTAAAAAGGCATGTACACGTACATATACACACACCCAATCAGAAATAATGACACAGAACACCTAATTAATAGTCACAGGATGTAACCTTCTAGAAAAATACATGCAACGCATTAACTCTTTAGACAGTAAAATATTTGTTTTAATCACTGTTATACAAAATCTTTATAAAATGACTTAACCATCTTTCCACTTTTAATAAAGTACTGGGTTGGACAAAAAGTCCATTTTGTTTCTTCCATAAAATAAGATACATTTTTCATTTTCACCAATAACTTATTGATTTGGATATTTTGAGTATATCGGCTATCTCCTGCATGTTATAACGCTGCTTGTTCTCAATTAATGTCTTGATTGGATCACCATCAACTTCACCTGATCTACCTGACCGTGGAGCATCGTTCAGCAAGAAATCTCACAAACCATTGGGAAACTTCACAAACCATTTTTGACATGTTTGATCAGTCACAGTTCCTTGTCCATATACCACACAAATCTCTTTTGTCTTTCAGTTGTGTTTTTATCTTTCTTGAAATAATAAAGCAAAATATGCTGAAAATGTTGCTTATTTTCTTCCACCTTCAATATTAAAATGGCTAAACAAAAATTCACCAATTTTGATAAGTTGTTTTTAGATGCACACTGATATGACAGCTGTCACACAATGCAATCTAACAAAATCGTTGTCAAATGAAGTTAAAGACAACTAAGTGCTACTAGAGCTGTCTTATGGGAAAAAACCAAATGAACTTTTTGGCCAACCCAATACTGTTGCATTCTCATTATTCATAGTGAATACAGTCTTGTCAATCATAACAGGTAGCAAGATGAACAATTAAGGATCAGGAAGAGTCTAGGCTGTGGTAAGTCTCAAGGGCCACTGAAAATAGTCTTTTTGCTCCATTTAGGGCATAAAAGAAAAGTAAACTTTGTTTACTGTATTGTCAACTCATTATCACCTTCGATTATGTATCACAACAAAATGGCACAACATAATGCTAGCAATACACACAGGGCTTTTAAAGTATATAGAGCCTTGCTTGCTAGTTTAGTGGACCTTCCTCGGTTTCTATGTTCCTCAAATTGCTGCTTTGACTATACTCTATACTCCTGCCCATGGCCAGCACTATTCTCCTTTCTTCTGTCCCTTATATTCTTGTCTTACAGCTTTGGATGATTGTAGATGGGGCTGAGACAGGGAGGGAGGGAGGGATTTGTTACGAAAATTTATTGCAGTTAAATAATTGTGAGAAAAGAATCCCCAAAGCTTGAAGCTCCTATTTACATAAATTCTGACATACTTTTCCTGATAATTTACCATAACACATAATTATTTTTCACAGTTGTAGTAACTGTATACATAGGCCATGTTCTCAGGTTTCTTTTCCATTTAACCTTTTCCCACATATCCTTTGATGAACTGACAAATCACATTTGCTTTCCATGCTATGTTTCCTTAATCATTCTTCATTTATTGGATGTATACATTATCCTAATTCTTTCTCTACATCACAGGTAGCAAACAAAAGGCCAGTGGGCCAAATCCAGCCCTCCACCTTGTTTTATTGGGCCAGGCACCTTGTTTCTACCCAGCAGCTGCATCGAGCCATGGCTTAACTGTTAAGGAATAGGTACTTTTATTCAGTCCTAAAATTATATTCGGCTGCTTGAAGGCAACCATGAGGCCAGTGTGGCCCCCAGTGAAAATGAGTTTGACACCCCTGCCCTAGATTAATCAGAATTTCACTTTAACCCAGAATGAAACTGAAGATTGCCAAAGGAAACCAAATAACTTAGTTCTCAATAGTGGATGAAATTAACTCTGTACTACATCTGAAAGTTAAAAGCTTTGTGGTAGCTTTTATCACTGAGTTTAGATGCTTTTTGCTGTTGACTCCTGTTTTACTTTTAGGTCTGTGGCTATAGAAAGTAGTGGTTGCTGCAAGTGATTGCCAGTTAAGAGGCATTACTGTGCCTCAAATGTCAAAATGCCAGGTGTCTTTGGCTTTTTAAAGCCCACAAATAAATGAGAAATACCTTCAGTATTGTATTTCATTCGCATATTGTTGAAGTAGTCAAAAGCATTTTTTAAAGCCCATATTCTCACTACATTGTCTTGTCCAGCTGAGGCAAGTAATCTGCCACAATGAGAAAATTTCATGGTCCAAACAGCTCCCTATGAAAATAAAGGAAGGTTCAAAGTTATTATTTTAAACATTAAGACATTAAGTCAAAATTTAAAAAAAAAACATGTCAAATTATACATACTAAGATAATGCTTACATTACTAACACCACTTAAAACCAACAGTTTAATGGAGGAACAACACCATAAAAAGGGTCTCTTCAAAAAAAAGTGAGACAACATACTTGCAGTTTGCCATAATCTAAACTAAGAGTCCCAAGATCCCAAATCTTGTCCATATATTAATGGAAACGGTTCTGAGGTGGCTGGAAAACTTCAAAGTAAAGCACAAATCCTAGTTGGGGATCTCAGTTTACCAGCTGAATTGGGAGTAGGATAGGAGGAGGCAGAGCCTTTAGCACCAACAACTCCTGACCAGGGCTGAGAAAAGAATATGACCCACCCTAGCTGTAACCCTCTTAGTATTGGGCATTTGAAGAAGCGCTGGAACACTGTGGTCTCCTGTTTTTCTCCCAAGAAACAAGGTTTTCTAGTATATGGCTAGAATTCCCAGATAGACACTGAAAACAGTGGGGAAGTTTGTCTATGTGTATGTGTGCATGTTGGGGAAGGGTTAAAGAATGTGCACCCTCGCCCTGAGTGGTGTAGCTCAGTTGGTTAGGCATTGTCCTGCAAAGTGAAAGGTCACTGGTTTGATTCCTGGTCAGGGCACATGCCTGCCCTGGGGATCCCAGTTGGGGCATGTATGAGAGGCAAATGTTCAATGTTTCTCTCTCATTCTGATGTTTTCTTCCCTTTTTCCTGTTCTCTAAATAACATCTTTAAAAAAAAAATGTGGGAATTCTGGCCAAGATGGAGGCATAGGTGGAAACACTGTGCCTCCACACACAACCAGAATTAAGGACAACAAAGATTTAAAAACAAAAACACAACCAGAGCAGACAGAAAACTGAACTGTACGGAAGTCTGACAACCATTCAACTGGACAGTAAGAGGGGTGGAGTCAGTGGCCCGTGGAGAGGGGTCTCAGCAAGAAAAGGTGGTGGCTGACAGAACAGGGTGTGCAGGCGGCATGGGGCTAGCAGACCCTGCGTGTGGGGGGGAAAGGAGCAGAGCGTGCAAAGCAGTTGGCTGACTGTGGTCACACATTCGTGCACAGATAAACTAGGCAAAAATGGGCAGTGAGACAGACTGCACAACCCAGGGCCCCAGCGACAGAAAATAAAGCCTAAAAGCACCGACTGAAAAGGTGCCAGGAGAGACTCCCAGCCTCACAGGAGAGTTCGTTGGAGAGACCCACAGGGTTCTAGAACGTACACAAGCCCACCCACCTAGGAACCAGCACCAGAAGGGCCCAATTTGCTTGTGGAAAGGGGCAGAGGGGAATGAAATCTGAGAGAGAGAGAGCAGAGCAAGCATCATTGGTCCCTCTCTGACCCTGCCCCCACATACAGCATCACAACCCAGCAACTGGGCTGCCCCGCCCTGGTGAACACCTAAGGCTCCACCCCTCATACATAAGAGGTGCAACCAGACCAAAGAAAAATGGCTCAAACAGAAGAACAGATCAAAGCCCCGGAGCGAATACATCTAAACAACCAAGAGATAGCCAACCAATCAGATGCACAGTTCAAAACACCAGTGATCAGGACGCTCACAAAATTGGCTGGGTATGGTTGCAAATTAGATGAAAAAATGAAGGCTACACTAAGTGAAATGAAGGAAAATGCATAGGGAACCAACAGTGGTGGGAAGGAAACTGGGACTCAAATCAAGGGAGTGGGCCAGAAGGAAGAAAGAAACAACCAAACAGAAAAGAAGGAAGAAACAAGAATTCAAAAAAATGAGGAGAGGCTTAGGAACCTCCAGGACATCTTTAAACATTCCAACATCCAAATTATAGGGCTACCAGAAGGGGAAGAGAAAGAGCAATAAGTAGAAAACTTATTTGAACAAATAATAAAGGAGAACTTCCCCAATCTGGCAAAGGAAATAGACTTCCAGGAAGTCCAGGAAGTTCAGAGAGTGCCAAAGAAGGTGGACCCAAGGAGCAACACACCAAGGCACATCATCATTACATTAGCCAAGATGAAAATGAAGGAGGGAATCCTAGAAGCAGCAAGAGATAAGGGGACAGTCACCTACAAAGAAGTTCCCATCAGATTGTCAGCTGATTTTTCAAAAGAAACCTTCCAGGCAAGAAGGGTCTGGAAAGAAGTATTCCAAGTCATGAAAGGCAAGGACCTACATCCAAGATTGCTCTATCCAGCAAAACTTTCATTTAGAATGGAAGGGCAGACAAAGTGCTTCTCAGATAAGGTCAAGTTCAAGGAGTTCATCATCACCAAGCCCTTATTCTATGAAATGCTAAAGGGACTTATATAAGAAAAAGAAGATAAAAAATATGAACAGTGAAAGGACAGCAAACTCACAGTTATTAACAACCATACCTAAAACAAAAGCAAACTAAGTAAATAGCTAGATCAGGAGCAGAAGCATAGAAATGGAGATCACATGGAGGGTTAGCAACAGGGGAGTGGGAGGAGGAGAAGCGGGGAGAAGGTGCAGAGAATAAGTAGCATAGACTGTGGGGAGAAAATAGACAGGGGGAGGGCAAGAGTAGTGTGGGAAATGTAGAAGCTAAAGAACTTACGGCACATGGGCATGAACTCAAGTGGGGGAATGTGGGTGGGAGTGGTTTGCAGGGTGGAGGGCAATGAATGGGGGGAAATGGGAGAACTGTAATGGCATAATCAATAAAATATATTTTAAAAATATGAACCCTTAAACTCGAAAGGCCAAATCCTACCATAACAAATACTGTTATAACTACTATTAATCCACATATCTATGCAGACGATAAAGATTATCCAAGTTAGAGGCAACAGCTCATTTAATGGAATAACATTCATTCTGACAAAATTCAAGTATATTAAGAAATTTGTCATTTAGAGAGTACTACAATGAGATTTTACTTAAAAATGCAAATAATGAAAGAGAGTCAATACAGTACAAAGAAATTCATCAGGTGCCTTAAGGGAGTTACTATAATCAAATCAAACATTTTATATCTACATTATAAACACCAAAGTTTAAATTCCAACCTGGCTGCCATCTATGTTTGTGGTTGCTTCCTTCCAGTCAGGCCAACTTTTAGATTTAAAATCTAAATAGATAAATACATTCCCAGTATCATTTATCCAGTCTTGAGTTTATTACTTCCTCCTCTATATTACTAGCATTTTCAGGGGTCATGTAATTTGTGATATCATATCTACTTGGGTACATTTTAACTCTGATAGAGAACTTGTACCAATACCTCTATTCTTGTTTTAGCTGTCATTTTACAAAATATATATTGAGCTTTTGAAACAGTCATGTGAATTATTTAAAATATAATGGGAAACATTTTGAACATTCTTATGGTGTCCAGAAGTATTTAATTTTTTCATACAGATCTTGCACTTTTCTTATTAAATATGTTGCTAGATATTTTATCTTCTACACTGTCTTCTAAAAGAGATTTTATTTGACTTCCGGCCAAGATGGAGGTGGAAACACTGGGCCTCCTCGTACAACTAAGTTTAAAGTCAATGGAATCCCACCAACAGTGAACTAGAGTCCCCTTTTCCCCACAACCTCTCCAGCACTTGTTGTTTGTTTCTTTGTTTATGATAGCCAATCTGACTGGTGTCTAGTTCACTGTTGGTGGGATTGCAGACTGGTACAACCACTATGGAAAACAGTATGGAATTTTCTAAGAAAACTAAAAATGAACGTGCCTTTTGACCCAGCAATTCCACTCTTGGGAGTATATCCTAAGAACCCTGAAACACCAATCCAAAAGAACCTATGCACCCCGATGTTCATAGCAGCACAATTTACGATAGCCAAGAGTTGGAAGCAACCTAGATGCCCATCGGTCAATGACTGGATCAAAAAACTATGGTACATTTACACAATGGAATTCTATGCTGAAGAAAGGAAGAAGGAACTACTACCCTTTGCAACATCATGGATGGAACTGGAAAGCATTATGCTGAGCGAAATAAGCCAGGCAGTGAAAGACAAATATCATATGATCTCACCGTTAACAGGAATCTAAACAAACCAAACAAGCAAGCAAAATATGACCAATGACACTCAAATATGGAACAGGCTGTCAGGGCCCAGAGGGGAGAGGGGAGAGAATCATAGGGGAAAAGGGAATGGACTCACATGAACAAGTATAAAAGACACATGGACAATAACTAAGGGTAGGGGGTGGAAAGGGGAGGGAGGTGGGGAGCATGGGGTGGGGGGCGGGCAGGGTTGGGAATATAAGACAGAAACCTGTACTTGAACAAGAATTAAATAAAAATTATATTAAAAATATAAAATAAAGTCAGTGGAGTTTTAGTAACAAAAACGCAGCCAAAACACAGAAAATTGAACTGTAGGGAAGTCCAAAAATAACGAACCACTCAGCCAGAACAGTAAGAGGGGCGGAGCCAGTGGCTGAGCGTGTCCAGGAAAGATCGTTCGGTCCCGCCGACCCAGGAGGATAGACAGAAGATAAAAGATATGAACAGTAAAAGGACAGCAAACTCACAGTTATCAACAACCACACCTAAAACAAAAGCAAACCAAGAGGACAGCTAGATCAGGAGTGGAACCATAGAAATGAAGAACACATGGAGGGTTAGCAACAGGGGAGTGGGAGGAGGAGAAGGGAGGAGAAGGTACAGAGAATAGCATAGACTGTAGGTAGAAAATAGATGGGGGGAGGACAGTAATACTATGGGAAATACAGAATCTAAAGAACTTGTGACACATGGACATGAACGAAATCAGGGGGGAATGGTGGGAGAGGGGTGTGCAGGGTGGAGGGGAGTGAAGGGGGGAATGGGACAACTGGAATGGCATAATCAATAAAATATATTTTTAAAAAAAATTTTATTTATTTATTTCTAGAGGGAGGGGAAGGAGGAAGAGAGGAAGGGAAACATCAATGTGTGATTGCCTCTCCCATGCCCCCAAACCGGGGACCTGGCCCACAACCCAGGCATGTGCCTGATTGGGAATTGAACTGGTGACCTTTTGTTCTGTGGGATGATGCCCAACCCACTGAGCCACAGTAGTCACGGCACTTGAAACATTTTCCAAAGTGATAGATCACTCTCTAATTAATTGGTTTTTTAAAAATATATATTTTAAGATTTTTATTTATTTATCTTTAGAGGGGAAGGGAAGGAGAGAGGGAGAGAAACATCAATGTACGGTTGCCTCTAGTGCACTCCCTGCTGGGAACTGGCCTGCGACCCAGGCATGTGCCCTGACTGGGAATCAAACCTCAATCCTTTGGTTTGCAGGCCTGTGCTCAATCCACTGAGCTATGCCAGCCAGGACTCTAATGAACTGTTTTAAAGTTTAGTACTTTGACATTGCTTTCTTAATGAGATAGGACTAGTGTTTACTTAATTCAATAATTCACTTCCTGAGCAATTCAGAGAGAGACTCTGTATTATCTAGTCATTAAATTGTATTAAGATCAATTTATTCTTCTTTAGTAAGGCTAGCAAAATTAACTACATACAGATCTGCTTTATAGAAGCCAAAGTATTTCTCTCAATAAAAACAGAAATAATAATGGCCTGACCAGTGTGGCTCATTGGTTGGGTATTATCCCACAAAGCGAAAGGTCACTCGTTCAATTCCTGGTCAGGGCACATGCCTGGTGTAGGTTGCGGATTTGGTCAGGTTGGGATGTGAATGAGAAACAATGGATTGATGTTTCTCACACTGATGTTTCTCTCCCTCTCTTTCACCTTCCTTTCCCCTCGCTCTAAAAATAAATAAATAAAATCTTTACAAAATACCAGAATCAATACTAGAAAATGAAAAGGTTGCTTACCATATGTTCGCCACTAAGATCCTGCACCACTTTTATCTGATCAAAATCATAAGGTCCTTTGAAACCATGTGCTGCTTTGAATTTAACTGGTCTTGTGTATGGCATTCCTTCATCGTCACTTGATGAAGGATCATCTTGATCAGTATGAAACACTAAATAGAAATGCAAGAGATCATTACCAGCTAATGTACATATAGTTACTATGATATTTTTATGTCCACTGCTTACCAAGAAAATTCATTACATGGAGAAGCAAAATCGATTACTAAGTAGCATATTGACTAAGAGCATGGAGCCAAGGGTCAGGTCTGAGTCCAAATCCAGCTTTGTCTCACTTATTATCCGTGTGACCATAGGCAAGGTACCTGACCTTTCTGTGCTTCAGTAATTCTCATCTATAAAATGGGGATAATAGGGTACTTACCTCAAAGGATTTTTGAGGATTAAATGAGTTAACACAGGTGAAAGTGCTCAGAACAGTGCCTGGCACAGAATATTATGTAAGTGTCTATTAAATAAAACCAATGAGTACAATTATGACAAGAAGATAGGAAGTCAAGATCTGTGCAAAATTGGAAAATTTACCTAATTTTGAAAATATTTATAAGAAGCAAATAGCCTTCTATAACTAATTTACAACTGATTTGTATTGAACACTTAAGTTTTCTAGGTTGCCATAGTCACAAAGTATGTACAAATCCATGTTTAAGATATATAAATTCATTTTCTTCCCACTTATAAAATTATGTGATAGTGAGAGTAACATAATTTACTGAAATGCTAAGATCTCTATAAAGGTTTCTTACTTTTGATAAAATAGAATGCTTCTTATAAACTACAGGCTAAATTTCGATGATGACCAACCAAATACTCTATTGAAATGTTCTTTTTCACTTACCTTCATCTCTAACACTTTTAACTTTATTTACAGCACGTTCACCATATTCCTCAGCAAGGTGCTTTGCTCTCTTCACTGATTTTCCTAGGAACTTCTTTAGTTGAGTCCTTACAAAATACACACACACAAAAAAACCAAACAAAATTATTTCTTATTAATTCAACTAACTATGTAAGTTCAACAATTCACTGATAATCTCTTTATGACTGGTAAAGCATATTATTTTTTAAAGATTTTATTGATTCATTTTTAGAGACAGGGGAAGGGAAGGAAAAAGAGAGGGAGAGAACTATCACTGTGTGGTTACCTCTCATGCACCCCACACTGGAGACCTGGCCTGCAACCCAGGCATGTGCCCTGACTGGAAATCGAACCAGTGATCCTTTGGTTTGCAGCCTGTGCTTAATCTACTGAGCTATACCAGCCAGGGAAAGCATATTATTTTGAATTAACCCTTTTTAATGTAAATAGTAGGTTCTGAGTTCCTAAATCCCTTATTGTATAGAATACAGGGTAGGGGAAAAGTAGGTTTATAGTTGTTCATATGGAAAGTAATACAATAAATAATACAAGAATAAACTGTGAGGCCCTGGCTTGTGTAGCTCAGTGGATTGAGCACAGGCCTGCGAACCAGAGGATGGCGGTTCGATTCCCAGTCAGGGCACATGCCTGGGTTGCAGGCCAGTTCCCAGCAAGGGACCCATGAAAGGCAACCATACATTGATATTTCTCTCCCTCTCTCCTTCCCTTTCCCTCTAAAGAATAAAAAAAACTTTAAAAAAAGAATAAACTGTTCTGTGTACTCACAAGTGTAAACTTATTTCCTGCACATAGTGTATATTCAAATCAGTATGGCTACAAAGGTAATATAGGCACTTCCCCCAATATATAATATTGTATACTCTAGAGCATTGGTTTTCAACAGTGAATGATGATCAGTTGGCAAGGAGCAGGTGGGGGGGCAGTGTTTAAAGTACAGATATCTAGTCCCCATCCCCAGATCATCTGACTTAGGGGGTTTGGGGTAAGGCTATGAATCTGCAGTGAGAATCACTTTGAGAAGATTCCTTTAGAGCAGCAGTGTCAAATTCATTTTCACTGGAGGCTACATCAGCCAAAATAATTTTAGGGCTGTATAAAAGTAACTACTCCTTAACTGTTATGAAGTTGAAATTACATTCGGCCCTTTGAAGGCAACTGCAAGGTGGTTGTAGCCCCTGATGAAAATGAGTTTGACACCCCTGCTAGAGAGTCATCCTTAAAAACACACTTTAACAACAACAAAAACCTAAAGATGTATTTATTTACAAAGTAGAACACTTTGAATAAGAACAACAACAAAAAAGAAATAAAAACCCAAAATAGAATACGGTGGTAGCCTAAGATGGACTCTTGTCCTTTCTCTTTCAGTTTGGGTATTTGCATGCAATACAGTTAGGCAGAACTTTGCAGGAGGCATTCCCAAACAGTGTAATGTGAGTAAGTGTATGCATTTCAAGTTTCCATATATAGGACTTACTGCTTTTTCAATTATCTACATCTCAAATCATTTCAGATATAAAATGATTAAGAAACAATACAAAGCACATGATATTTACAGCCAAAACAAAATGTACAAAGCAGGGGTAAATTTTTACCAACGAATGGGAGCTCATGATATTAAGGACAGAATTTGAAAAAGTTGCTAGGTTATATGTACAAAGAGATTCACTGCAGTATTGTTTAGAATAGGTAAAAAGTAGAGATAAACTGAATTTTCATTAACAGAGGAATGAACAAATAAGTGATTATATATCTTTGCAATGGAATACAATAAAATAAACGAGGCAAACCTCAGTTCTTTAAAGGTAGCAAGCTCTTAGTCACCTCAGGGCCTTTGCATATGTGGTTCCACTCCCTGTAATACTACTCCTCTAGCTAATTTCTACTTCTCTTTATGTCTTAGAACAAACAGTTCTCTCAAAAAAGCCCTTGACTCTTCAAAACAGGTTTTCATGTTATATAGTCCCACAGTACCCCACAGAGTTCTTTTATAGAAAATTACTACAAATGTAGTTAAGATTTATCTGTGTAATTACATGTTTAATGCCTGTTTCTTCTATTGAAATGGAAGCTCTAGAAAGGATGAGACTATGGCTCTCTTCTTTTCATTTCCCCGCCTCTGTTTCCATCCCCCTCCTTGTTGTTGTCCATATGTCCTTTGTAATTGTTCCTGTAAACCCTTCATCCTTTCCCCCATTAATCCCCTCCTGAGGGGGATATGTCACTGTCAGCCTGTGCTCAATTTCAATGTCTTTGGCTATACTTTGCTTGCTTATTTTGTTGACTAGGTTCCTGTTAATGGTGAGATCATATGGTATCTATCTTTCACCACCTGGCTTATTTCACTTAGCATAATGCTCTCCAGCCCCATCCATGCTGTTACAAAGGGTAGGAGCTCCTTCTTTCTTTCTGCCTGCTGTATAGTACTCCATTGTGTAAATGTACCACAGTTTTTTGATCCATTCATTTACTGATGGGCACTTAGGTTACATCTAATAATTAAAACTGAGAATATCTGGGGTTGGGCATATGACATACTTATTTTACAGATTCTTGCACTACTTTTAAATTTTAAAAAAGATTTTATTTATTTATTTTTAGAGAGGAGGAGGGAAGGAGACAGAAAGGGAGAGAAACATCAATGTGTGGTTGCCTCTCTTGTGCCCCACACTGGGAAACCTAGCCTGCAACCCAGGCATGTGCCCTGACTGGGAATTGAAGCAGCAGCCCTTTGGTTTGCAGGCCTGTGCTCAATCCACTGAGCCACACGAGGCAGGAAAGATTTTTGTACAACTTTTGATAATCAGAAAGCACAGATGATAAACCATTAAAAAAATCAGTATAGCCCTAGACTGGTGTGGCTTAGTGGGAGGAGTGTCATTCCACAAAGCAAACGGTTACCAGTTTGATTCCTGGTTAGGACTCACGCCTGGGTTGTGGGTTCAGTCCCCAGTGGGGGTGTGTGTGACAGGCAACCAATTGATGTTTCTCTCCCTCTCTCCCTCCATTACCCTCCCTCAATAAATAAATAAATATAATCTTTAAAAAATAAATAAAAATCATTACAAGGTCTTTGCTCCTTTAATTCTGAAGTTATATTTTTCTGGATAACTATAGGTTTACCACTACTTTAAGCAAGAAAACAGGCATTTTAATAATTTTGGATGAGAACATCTGTAAAATATATACTTTTGTGCCGTCTTCAAGGGCCTTTAATGTTCAATACATTTCTTTCTTTAATAAATGGGGTCAATTACCATCATTACTCTTGTTTAATATGTTCAGGACCTTTCAAATGGTTTGCAAGTGGGCCACAATATTGGCTCTAAGCCTTAAGACAACAGGGCAGGGCACAGGGAAGCCACCTGACTCTGGACCAATCCCTCCCGACCATTAGTTCACTCTAGCATTCAGTGCAGTACACTGCCCTGTTCTATGTGTGTCATTACTTGAGGAAAAGTTGAAACCACTGCAATACAAAATGGATGTGCTATGTAATAGCCCTTTTATTATTTTTC
This sequence comes from Sturnira hondurensis, assembly GCF_014824575.4. Lineage (NCBI taxonomy): Eukaryota > Metazoa > Chordata > Mammalia > Chiroptera > Phyllostomidae > Sturnira > Sturnira hondurensis. Next base: position 2,413,633 of record NW_028079197.1, on the reverse strand, counting down.
TGAGTCTCTTCTTGTAATTGGAATATTACCTGACATTCTTATATGTCAACTTAGAGGTTTCATAGTCTGGTGCTTCTATTTTGTTGTGAATTCAGACACCAGATAACCAGATTTTAAAAAAATGTAGTGAATAAGTATAATGGCTTTGAGTAATCCTGAGGAGCTTTTTTTTCTTTTAGAAAAATGATTAGCTTTAATGTATAGAATATAAAACATCTGTCCTGGATATTTATATGTGTCTTTTTTTTTTTTATTTAAGAGAAGGAGAGAAATATCAATGTATGGTTGCTTCTCATGAGTCCCCTGCTGGGAACTGGCCTGCAACCCAGGCATGTGCCCCGACTGGGAATCGAACCACAATCATGTGGTTCGCAGGCCCGCGCTCAATCCACTGAGCTACACCAGCCAGGGCTTTATGTGTCTTTTGAGTAATTCCTAATTCTCTGGTTCCTGAGAGTTGTCACTGCTAGACAGCCAAGGCCCAGGTATCTGAAGGTGCCATCATAGACTTGCATTGCAAATACACACCTTTTCTAAAAATTACCCAAGCTTTTTTTGCTACCCTTTCCACATTAGGAAAAGATCAGATTTGAGTGGAGAATTCACTTTGGGTCTGGACTATTTTACTTTGTATTTATATTTATTTACATTTTACACGAAATTATTGCCAATTATGTGACTTGCACATAATCAAGCAAAATCTCTATGCCCACCATTGTGCTAGGTTTTTGTAGAAGAAACAGAAGAATGGCATGATCACAATCCTTTTGTAACACATGGTTTAATTGTTTAATATCTATTTACCTTGTTGTTGTGTTTTTTTTTAGAACAGAAAACAGTTTAAGGTAACATAAAATAAAGGGCCAATGTAAGTTATATAGAGAATACAGGTGTCACTGAAATTGAGAAGAGGAAGAAATGTACTGTGAACTGAAGGAAGTGAGGAAGAATCTCACGTAGTTGGGTTTAGAAAGCCAAAGAGCATTTGCACAGATGAAGAGAAAGACAAAAGACAACGTCAAGGACCATCCAGTTCTTCTACTAACACTTCTGGTACCTACTGCGAGAATAAAATACAGGCATGCTGCAAAATTTATTGATCATTTACTATATATCAGATGCTATACGACCAACATCGCCTCAAAGACCTCATAATCCATGGGCTGATGGCAGGGCATAATGGTGGTGGGTGGACTTATAAACTGGAAGGAGTACAGATTTAAAACAGTATAGTAGTTCTCCTATTTTTTTTAAAATAAAGGCCTGAAATGAAGAAAATGAATGTACTATAACTCACGTTTTCTGTTTTAACCTTCCACCATCAGTATCTGTTGGGTGAGACTGTAACTTCTCTTCATCATCTGACTGTGCCGCGTCATTACTGCAAGGAGAAGAAGTAATTTTAAAAGAAGCCACTTCCTTAACACTTCTCAAAAATCTCTCTCTATATACTTACTATAGAATTAGCTAATTGGAGTAAAAAATTCTGTTAAAATGCTTTATATATGTTTAAGTTAAACGATGACTGAAAATTTATAAAGACTTGAAAAATCAAAGAACACATTTTTTTAATCAAGGTGCAATGTACAAAATGCAAGTGGATGCAATTTAGGAACTTAAGAAAAACCTACGATAAACAAGGCTTTCTGATGGGCAAAACATGCTTACACAGAAATGACAAATTAACTTGTAAATACCTTCCTCCTCACTCACTAGGCACATCATGTATTATACATTAAAAAGCTTTGCTTTCACAGAAATTATTCCTTAGATCTACATACTACTCACAGTAAATTTCTAATTTCTAAATTTAAGTCAATTGCCTTCCTTTAAAGCCATTTTCTTCTTTTTTTTATTTTATTCATTTAGAGGGGAAGGGAAGGAGAGAGGGAGAAAAATATTAATGTATGGTTGTCTCTGGTGTGTCCCCCTGCTGGGAACTGGCCTGCAACCCAGGCATGTGCCCTGACTGGGAATCGAACCGTGATCCTTTTGTTCACAGGCCTGTGCTCAATCCACTGAGCTACACCAGCCAGGGCTAAAGCCATTTTCTGACCCTCCAAATTACATGTAAAATTTCTGATGCTTAAGCAAGGTTTTAGAAGACTAGATGTTCATCCTGAACATGGCCTTTTAGCCTTAATACATTTTAATACTCTCTAGTATAATGTAAATCATATGAAAAGAAAAGAAACCAAATACTATGGGATTGAAGATATATACTATTTTCCCCCTAGTAATTATACAGTCTTAAGAGAGAACAAAATTTAAGAATATATATTCTAAGTATTTTAATGGCAAATTTTTTTAAAAGGTTGAATAAAACCAATTAGGGACTGTCATAGTTCATTAACGGAGACACCTTCACCCTTCTGAACGAAATACTTTAAATGATAAATAGTAACGTTAGGTCATACCTTACATATTCTTTAGTCCTTCTCATGATGTGTAGAGTGAGAGGATTGATACCTGTTGGTAGTTTCTCTTCCGCAAGACTCAAAGGTATTTCTTCTCCAGTGTCCAGGTTCTTAATCATTACACTGGCTAAAATTTCCTGAAGTAAAAACATAACACCAAGAGAACATATAATTTAAGTATATTTTTCAGTCTACAAAATCCTCAAAAATTTGTTAAGGACTTTCTTGACACATTCAGTGCTGTGTACAATAATTTTTAGCATTTTTAGTGAAATGCAATTCACGCACTGCAAAATACACTCATTTAAAGCATAAATAGTTCAATGATTGAGTATATTCACAGAGTTGTGCAACCATCACCATTATCTAAGTTCAGAACATTTCTATTATCCCCAAAAGAAATCCCCAACCCACTGGCTGTCATACTTTATTCCCTTTCCTTCCAGTTCTCAGCAACCACTGATCTACTTTTTTTGTCTCTATGGATTGGCTTATTCTGGACATTTCAAATAAATTAAATCATACAGTGTGTGGTCTTTTTGATTGGCTTTTTTACTTAGCACAATGTTTTCAAGGTTCATTCATTCTGTACATGTATCAGAACTTAATTCCTTTTATTGCCAAAAAATAGTCCATGTGCATGGATACACTACATTTTATTTACCCATTCATCAGTGACGGACACTGGTGTTATTTCCATACTTTGGCTATTATGAACAAGTGTGTATATTTTTTATGGAGACATGTTTTCATGTCTTTTCTTTTTTAAAAAAAGATTTTATTTATTTATTTTTACAGAGAGGAGAAGGGAAGGAGAAAGAGAGGGAGAGAAACATCAATGTGTGGTTGCACTCCATTCTGGGGACCTGGCCTGCAACCTAGGCATGTGCCCTGACTAGGAATTGAACCAGCAACGCTTTGGTTGGCAGGCCCGCACTCAATCCACTGAGCCATACCAGACAGGGCATGTTTTCATTTCTTTTTGGTATATACTCAGGATTTCTGTGTCATGGTAACTCAATGCTTAATATTTTGAAAAACTGCCAGATTATTTTCCAGAGTACAGTAATTTTAAAAATGTGTTGCTTACAAGAAACAAAAACTACGGTTTTGCTTTAAAATTTCATTCTGAATAAATTGATCAATAGATATATACTAAATTTTAGTGGTAAGAAGTATTAATTCTGTATGTACTACATCATCTAACAAGTATAGAAACATATACATATCTATAATGTGAAGTTCTTTTTAAGCCCACTTTCTATAAAACATAGGCCTTGCTTTCAATACATTTATTCCACCATATAATTATGTAACAAAGGGCAAGTTTAAGTCGAAATTGCAAACTCCAAAATAATAAAAAAAAAAAAGAAAACCTAAGACAATCTTCACTTTCATTTTTTATTCTATATTATGAATTTTTGCCTAACAACATTAAAAATATTTTAAATTATACACAATATAAAATTTACCATTTTAATAATTTTGAATTGTATAATTCAGTGGCATTATTAAGTATATTCACATTGCTGTGCAACCATCACCACCACCTACCTTCAGAGTTTTTTCACCTTCCCATTATAGTTTTTTATATTTTGTTTTTAAGAACAAAAAAATATAATTATACCTCATCAGTAAGCTCTCTCCCAGAGTTGGATCTAGGTCTCTGAGGGCCCACCACTTCACCTGCTACTGTCTGTCCATCAGGTGCTTTTCCATTTTCCTGAAATTATAATTTAAAAAACAGAAAGTAGACAGAATCAATTTCTATAAATATTCAATTATTCATTACCACACATGGTTCTAAAAATTCCATTATTCAGATAACAGAACCTATGAAAATTTAAATGGAACACTCCACTTCAGCCTTTTATCACTCCCAGCATTCTGAAAACCATTAGGTACCAAAACTATTGCAGCCCATGCAATAATGTGTTTGTAGTCTTGAAAGCAAATAAATGTGCTATTTGAACCTGACCCAAAAGCAGTTCTCTACTAGTAGAATGTTAGCAAAAAATGCCATTAATCGGGGCTATACGTGTGGATATTTCAAAGGTAGCTGTCTGCAAACTTTTTCTGCAAAGAGCCAGGTAGTAAACATTTTAGGCTTTCTGTTTCATAACTAGTGTTTGTCAAGTATTCTTTTAAAAAATACCCTTGAAAATGCAAAGACCATTCTTAACTTGGGGACCCTACCCAAAAAGGCCACTGCCAACCTCTACTCCAAGGCTATGATAAGACTATTATAGTGTCTTATCGCCTAGTTTGCTAACTGGCACCGATCAGTTACCATATAAGTAACCCTTGAGTCTAAGAATTTGGCTGTGGAAAAAGTTCCCGTTATCAAGTCCTTCCCACGGCCGTGTGTGTGTGTGTGTGTGTGTGTGTGTAACAGTGTATGAAGTTTTTTTCCTTGATTAAGAAAAGGAAATTATAAAAAATAAAAGCCCCCAATTTTGTCCACTAGAGTTCCGGTTAACAAAGATCATAGGTGGTATTTACTAATATCAATATTACAAACAGCAGCATTTGTCATGTTCTGAATGCATACTACATGGCCATGGACTTGGTAGACTTTTATCCTTGCAAGAGAACTTCAAAGGAAGAAGATTTTCCTTCCATTTTATCAATGGGGCATCTGAGATTCAGATGTTAAATAGCTTCCCAGAGTCACCCAGCTACTCATTAATAGAGCTGACAAGGGATGTAAGGAGGTCAGGTTTGGGGGATAATGGAATATTTGGCCTAGAGAAGAAAGAAACTTTAATAATCAACAAACTAGCCAGTTGCAGAAAACTGATAAAGCCTACATCAAATGTAACATGAATTCACCAACATACCTGGGCAGTAACTATTTTATCTCCACTGGTAGCACTTGCCAAATCAAGAGAAGGCTGAGAATCCTTGACAGTACCCTCTGAAGCCATGTTCGCAGTTAGAGTATCAGATGTAATATTCTCTTTGGGAACTACAATGAATAATAATGATAATAACAAATGTTTATAGAGGACATGATACATAGCTTGAAATGTGTTTTAACCTTTATTTGTCTGATTCTTAAAACACCTTGTGATAAAAGTGGTTTTATTACCCTTGTTTTATATATGGGAAATCAGGATTCAAACAAGGTATTTAAATTCTTCAAGGCTGTAAAACTGAAACATTAACAGGTCTAGTGCCCAATTTAGAAATTAGAAAGCGAAAAAAAAAATAGATCTAGGACTTGAGTTCAAATCTTAACTCTCAAACCCCATATTTTGTACACCATGCCACACTGCCTCTCCAATGGTAACAGATTTGAAAGTTTGAAGTCTAACTGAAACGTTCAATTATAGTAATGCAACTAATCATCACTGTATATGTTTTCACTTTTATTACTAAAATAATTTTATAAGCCAGCCATCAATGTAGTTTACATAATATCAATGGAAACAAAATCACAAATGTAATTAAACAAGCTCAATTCAAAAATCTCCCCACAAAAATACTTATTTCTCAAGCCCTGGCTGGTGTAGCTCAGTGGATTGAGCACCAGCCTGCGAACCAGATGATCGCTGTTCGATTCCCATTCAGGGCACATGCCTGGGTTGCAGGCCAGTTCCTAGCAGGGGCCAGTTCCCAGCAGGGGAGGCAGGAAAAGCAACCATACATTGATGTTTCTCTTCCTCTCTCCTTCCCTCCCCCTCTAACGATAAATAAATAAAATATTAAAAAAATACTTATTTCTCAGTTAATACTTGCCATCCAGATCGGGTGTTTTAAGAGCCTCCAACTCCAAATCACTTTTCTTTTTCCTTGGTGGTGGAGCAGGTCGAGATGGAGGTGGTGGTCTAGGAGGTGGGAAATGAGTTGGAGGGGGTGGACGTGCTGGAACAGGCTTCTTTGTACTGGCCACTATATCAGGTTCTGGAGTAAGTTGTCTTGGGGGCTTGGCAGGAGCCAAATCTTCCACAGTAGCACAATCTTGAGCAGACGAGGAGTTTGAGGATGCAGATTCTAGAATGTCACTTCCTTTGATTTCCACTGCTTCCTTGTTCAACACTTCCGTTTCGGTTTCAGGAACATTAAGCTGCTCAGCTGAACTTACTTCATTTAACTTAGTGGTTTCATCTACTGGCTTCTCACAGGTGTCCTCAGAAGGAAAATCTTTTTTTGATTCGAATTCAGTTTCTTCAGATGCATTCTGACTCTCTGCCCTTTTGGAATCTTCCTGTAGTTCTTGATCTATGGCTAACAGTCCAGGTACATTGCTAAGATCTGTTGCAGCCACGAGAGGACTGGCAGTAGCCTGATCAGAGTGTCCTTTTCCTTTAGAGTCCAAAGAGTCATCTTCAAGCTGTAGTACTTTCTGACTCTCCTCAATAATACTTTCAATAATCTGATGGAAGGTTAAAAAGCAGTTTTTTAAAAAAGGAAACCATTTATAAGAACATAATAATAGCTAATCATTTATGTAGTACTTACTATCTGCCAGGCAATGTTCTTAACACTTTACATATTTTAATCTATACAGCAACCTTAAGAGATAGCACTCCTACTATCACCATTATACAAAGGAAGGAGCTAAGGCATAGGGGGACCTGATGATTTTTCTGAGGTTGCAAAGTTTGTAAGTGATGAAGCTGGCATAAACCTAGGGAGACTGGTTCTGTACTCTTAACTTTTATAATAGGGAATCTATGTCAGTATACATAATCACAAAAGCTCAGCTAACCTTGTATAATAAAGTTCAAACCTGCCCTGGTCAGTGTGGCCCAGTGGACTGAGAGCCAGCCTATGAACTAAAAGTTCACCAGTTCGATTCCCAGACAAGGTGCATACTTGGAGTGCAGGCCAGGTCCCCAACTCGGGGTGTGTGAGAGGCAACCAACTAATGTTTCTCTCTTTCCCTTCCCATCTGTCTAAAAATAAACAAAATCTTAAGAAAATAAAGTTCAAAGCTAAATTTACATTTAGACTCTTCATGTCATAGTTCATATACATATTTATGCCAAGTCAGTTGTAGTAGCAGCCTGCTGATCTGAGCCTAGTTAACAAAATCACGAGAATCAAAACCACCAAGACTTCAAGTTGTTTATCTCCAGCCAATGACACAAAAAGCCAGCAGAAACAAGGAGGTTAAAGTTATTTTAAAATTTTAATTATTATTATTTTTATTGTTGTCCAAGTACAGTTGCCTAGGAGGTTAACGTTCTTAAACAGAATACACCTAATACCCCATTACTCAGAGGAATGAATGGCAGGACCATGAAGCATTCCAACACCCAACTCACCCTGCCTCCCGCCCCCTTTACTTCTTACCTATAAAAGCTAAAAAACACAAATAAGCTTTCTATGTATTCTACCAACATTTTGAAGAGAATATATTTTCTATCCAGTCCTGTCCTTGTTAACACAATAAATCTTGCAATCCACTTATCTCTCCACCACGTCCGACCGTGGATGACTTCTGCTTTCTCAATACTCTGGCTCCGGAAAGATAACAGAATGCGTCCCATGCTACCTCAAACTGGATGTTATTGCTGTTGAATAATATTCATTCCTGATTGTCCAGCACATCCTATATATTACTTTTTCTCAACCTTCAAATATTTAATCCTAGAAGCACATCACTTTTACCAGAGGAATGTTAACTAGAGTCCACCTAATTTGATAATTAGGTGCAGCATCGAGTGCCTTAGTGATAACAGAAGCCGGATTACAGTGGGTTTAAGAATGAATGAGAAGTGAAAAAAACAGACAGCTAACATGGTCCATGGTTTTCAAAGCCTTGGCAATAAATGGAAGAGGATGCAAGAAAGTGACCCAGCATTTTTATAAATTGAGGGGAATGGGCCAAAGGAAAGGAAGGTAACAAAGTTCTGGAGAAGAAAGGAGACGGTCTATTACGCAGTAGATTCAGGACACACATTCTCTAATTAATCATCATACAAACCCTGTGAGGTGGTTGAATTACCTCCTTTCTACAAAAGCACATATCTGAGGTAAAGGCATTAAGAATTTCGCCCAAGGTTCCAGAGCTAGCAAATTACAAACTCGAAACTGAAATTCAGGTTTTTCTTTAAAAAATATCTACAGTTCTTTATTTTTAAAAGATTTTATTTATTTATTTTTAGAAAGATGAGAAAGGAGGGAGAAAGGGAGGGAAAGAAACACTGACGTGTGAGAAAAACAATCGGTTGCCTCTTGCACTCCTCCTACAGGGGACATGGCCTGCAACCCAGGCATGTGCCCTGACTGGGAATCAAATCAGAGACTCTTTGGTTTGCAAGCTGGCACCCAATCCACTGAGCCATATCAGCCAGGCAAATCCACAATTCTTTATATTATACCACAGTACTTCGGGCAGGAAAATAAAACTAAATTCTCAACAATTACATGAAAAAGAGATTCAAGATGGAAGCAAGTTGGAAGGTAAAGGAAATATGAGGTGATGAAAATAAGTGAATTCAGGTTTCTTAGTCTCTGAAGTCTAAATGCAGTAGGAAACAAGGTCATCTGCTGAAAATGAGTGGGACACAAGTGGGCACAGTGAGCATGAGGTGAATGTAAAGGTTTGAAAAAAATCACTATGTATAATGGAAAGGCCCATGACATTGGGGGGGGTCAAAATGAGGTAAAAAATCTTAAGTCATGCCCTGACTCGTGTGGCTCAGTGGGATGGGTGTCATACCACAAACCGAAAGGCTACCAATTTGATTCTCAGTCAGGTTACACGCCTGGGTTGCGGTCTCTGATCGGGAGTGCGCGAAAGGCACATTGATGTTTCTCTCTCTCTCCCCCTCCCCCCTCTTTAAAAATAAATAAATAAAATCATAAGAAAAAAGAAAATCATAAGTCATCCCTAATCCCTTATCTGAGAATGATCTCTCCCTTCTCTGAACTCCTACCATTCTTACTGTTCACTACAGTGTGAACTACAATACAAATACATAGTAGTGTATCGGCTAGCTCTATATTTTCTCCACACAGGATGATTAGTTCCTGGGAAGCAAGGCCCATACTTTCTAACTCTTGATATACCCCCCCATAACACTTATTTACCATGTGCACCCCTCTATTTTTCCTCTGGGTTTTAGGAGGTAGCAAAGAACGAAAGAGCAAGAGAACAGTGCGAATCAAAACCAACATGGAGATGATCATGCTAAAGCAGCTGTTTCCTTCACATCCCCTCTCTGCTTCAAAAAATTCACTGCTTTTCCAGTAATTATAAAATAAAAACCAGATGTCTTAGTATGACATAAGGCATTCCCATAATCTGGCCTTAACTTTGGCCAGAGACATTAACTGGTCTCTAGACTCACCCTTAAATATTTTGCACGCTCGTCATCTCTGTGCCTTTCTTTGGCTATGCCCTTTCTCTCCCATCTCTGCCTGCCCAAATCTTATCCATTCACCAAAACCAGCTCAGATGCTATCTTCTCCATGAAGTCTTCCTTATTCCTAACCCCCAAAAGAACACAGAGTCTCCTTTTGTGTTCTTATAATAGTCACTAAGCTTTCTACATTACATTCCGCTTTGTATCTATCTACTGGATTGGCCAAAAAGTCCATTTAGTTTTTTCCATAAAATAGAAGACATGTTTTTCATTTTCACCAATAACTTGACTGATTTCAATATTTTAAGTATGTCAGCTATCTCCTGCCTGGTATAACGTTGACTGTTCTCAATTAAAGTCTCGATTGGATCGCTGTCAATTTCAACTGGTCTACTTGACCGTGGAGCATCGTCCAGCGAGAAATCTCTAGCCCAAAACTTGGTAAATCGTTTTTGACACATTTGATCAGTCACGGTTCCTTTTCCATATACCACACAAATCTTTTTTTTTTTTTTTTTGCATTTTAGGTGTGTTTTTACCTTTCTTGAAATAATAAAGCACAGTACGCTGAAAATGTTATTTTGTTCTGTCTTCAATATTAAAATGGCTAAACAAAAATTCACCAATTTTGATAAGTTTTAAATACACCTTGATGAGACAGCTGTCACAATACAATCTAACAAAACTATTTCAAATGAAGTTAAAGACAACTAAGTGGCTACTAGAGCCATCTTATGGGAAAAAAAACTAACAAACTTTTTGGCCAATGCAACAGTTTTCCTCCTCTATTAAAATGTAAGCTACCGGGGCAGGGATTTGTCCTGGTGCAGGGTACATCTCCGCAGCCTTTATCATTGACATGATACTTAATTCAACTGAAAAGGCTAGCACTTAAAAAGCGATACCTGGAGTCTTAAGCCACACTCTCAGTCCCATGGTGTTTACTCACTATTTTTGCAGCTTCTAAACTCCCCTTAAAAACTGTTTTTCTTCTACTAACTATAGATAGTTACCCATTTATCCTAAGGAAAAAATTCTTAAGAAGGTAAAGAAAAGTTCTAGTGGAAAAAGTAGAAACATTTCAAGTTTTTGCCAATAAAAATGGCTAGACACATGTGGAAATACATGTGGAATCTGTATGATATATCAAATATAATGCTTGATGGAATCTGATAATATGTCAAATGAACACTGAGTATTGAAATGATGTAGAAATATGATGAAAATCTAAAAATGGTAAGAGAAAAAGGTAGAATACAAAATCCTATTTACGCTATTAGAGAAAAAGAAGAAAGGAATGCTGAAAAATCAAGATAGCTGTTTGTTGCAGTGTATACTGTAGGCAATTTATGATTTTTTAAAAAGGTACCCCTCGTATTATTTATGCTAATACACAATGCCACCATTTCTCCCCAAAAGAAAAAAACATGATCAATATTAAAATATGTAGTCCATTAAAATTTTAAATTCCATAAAGTAGGATCTGCACTGGGGGTGATTTTGCATGGGACCCTTCCCTAGACACTTGGTGATGTATGGAGATATTTTTGGTTGTCATGATGGGGTGGAGGGAACCTACTGGCATCCAGTGGGTAGAAGTCAGGGATGCTGTTAAACATCCTACAATGCACAGAAGAGTCTCCCCTTCCTTCTACAACAAAGAATAAGCCAGCCCTTGCCCTGGCCGGGTGGCTCAGTTGGTTGGAGCATTGTCCCATGCACCGAAAGGCTGGGGGTTCCATTCCCAGTCAGGGCACATACCTAGGTTTCTGGTTTGATCCCCGGTCAGTGTGTGTACGGGAGGCCACCGATTGATGTTTCTCTTTCACACTGATGTTTCTCTCTCCCCCTCTCTCTCAAATCAGTAAACATATTCTCAGGTGAGGATTTAAAAAAAGGAAAAGAAAAGAAAAGAATTAGCCAGCCCCAAATGTCAACAGTGTCCCTGCTGAAAAACTCCAGAGTAGAAAATGTATCATCTCTTTGGTTTCTGGAAACCTGCTAGCTAGAACACTGCCTGAGGCGTAGAAAACACTCAACATAAATGAATGAAAACACACCATCCTTTCTGTTCCGGTTTTACCCGGAAGCTATGAACTACCCTATTGTTAAAATGTTTATCTTGCGCTCAGTCTCTTCTAGTAAGCCAAACTCTGAAGCTTCATAGCATCAATTCTTTAAAAGATATCAAAGGTGCTATGAGAGTAATGAATTCTTATAATGTCCAACATCTATAGAATTTGATGCATGGAGCTTTTTGATACCATTAACTTTTTAACTTTTGATAGTAACCTTGGGTAGTTACAACTTATTTTAATAAAACTGCAGGCATAAAAAATAAACACCCATTACAAAATATTTTTCTAAGTAGTGTGTCAAACCAGAAAGGAAAGGGGCTGGGAGGTTGAAGAGGGTAAAGGGAGTCAAATACATGGAGATAGAAGGAGACTAAACTTTGTGTGAGGAGCACACAATGCAATTTACAGATGAAGTATTACAGAGTTGTACACTTGAAACTTATAATCTTATTAACCAGTGTTACCCTAATAAATGTAATAAACATACTGTTTCAAGGATAAACTACCAATTACTAAATAACTTCTAAAAAGCCTGATGCCACCTTCAATCACAAATTCAACAGATTCAAGGACATATACCAAACATCCAGCACACGGAGAGCATCATACTAAAAGAATATAGAAATTTCCCACTTTAAATATGCCATGTAAAAATAAATAAAATGAAAAAATACATCCCATGTAAACAACAGCTGCTAAACTAACATCAACATTCTACCTTACCAACCTTTTTAGACACATCTTGTTTCAATTCTTGTACAGGTGACTCATTTCCAACTTTGTGTGGAGTGTTCTCTGTTTCCTATTTTAAAACAAAAGAAACAGAGACCAAATGATATGTTTTTTAAATCTGTTTAAAATGAGTACAAATTAGAAAATGTAGCATTGATAAATCAAAAGCCCATAAAGAGCTTAAATGTTTTTATGCTGATAGATGCCCAGAGATTTTATGCCAATTGGGACAATATGACTGGCAATAAGGTTATTAATTATCAAATTTTAAATTTTCCCCTGCAACTGAATATTTCCCTTTAAAAGTGCCCAACTTTTTAATCTTAAAAACTGTACAGGAAGGTAAGAACTACTAAGTACTTCCGAAGCATAAAAGGATTAAGGATTTAAGTGACAGTAACAGAATTGTTATTGCTCCATAAATATGCATAAATACAAAAGTACACAACGCAGAAAACCACATTCAGACACTTGTTTTCTTAAAAACTTTATATGCTTTAGATAAAAGGAATAGAGACTTAACCAGAAATTGAATGAAGTTCCCAAAACAGTAACAGATGAGTGAAATTAAACCCACCAAAAATACATATATATCTACGTATACATTCATATACACATACGTACATATATATATATATTTGGGAGGTTAGAGAAGGTAGAAATGGATACTGCATTTTTGCTGGAAAAATTTTGGGTAAAATAAGGTAATCATATATTTGCAAGACTTAACACATTTCTTCTCTACCTTAAGTTGTCTTTACATTTATAGAAGTGCAGCAGTTTGAATATGACTCCTGATACTGAGAAAAAAAAACTACTCATAATTCTTGGAGCACACCACAGAGCTTGTTAAAGAAGGCTAGTATACCCAGTTTTTTGTCAGATAAGTGACCTAAGGCACATAAGGATGTATGTAAGTATTAAGGTGGCACTTCTACCAAGTATCAAGATACAATTACTCCAGAGATTATTATAATGCTGAAGATACAATGTGCTAGAGAATTTTCTGTAGGACTTCCAATATCTTCAGGCTGACAAGTTGTTTCACTGAATTCCTCCCTGCATTTGGGGAATACTACCAACCTTATATAGTTTGTACTAGAAAAAACTGTTTCATGGAATTTTTAATGTGAGATAAAATTGAAACTCTATCACGTTAGCTCATGAGGGCCTACCATGATGTTGTGCCTGCCTACATCTCTGACCTCACCTACAGTTCTCACCTCCCTATCCCACTAAAACCCCACCATTACACTTCAGCCAACTGGATGGTTCTTTACCAGCCTTAGGGTCATAGCCCAAGGGTTATCATATCAGAACAGGTTCCCAGATCACCCTAAAATAGCCTCACCCCCTTAAATTTCTATCACATTATCTGATTTTCTTTTTCTTCTTTGCACTAAGCACCATCTGAAATGACCTCGTTTACTTATTTTTTGTCTCCTCCCTAGCCCACTACAGTGTTAGCACCATGAGAGCAGGGGACCTTGTCTGTTCTATCTACCACTTCTTACCCAGTACCTAAAACTGTGCCTGGCAAAAGCAATCATTTGCTTGAATGAATGTTGAATAATGCATGTTCTGACTTTTCTTCAATTAGTACACATATCTTAAGGTGGTCAAAGGGGACAAACTTCCACTTAGAAGATAAATAGGTACTAGGGATGTAACAAACAACACAATGACTATAGCTAACACTGTCACTTGACATATAGGACAGTTGTTAAGAGAGTAAAAAGTTCTCTTCACAAGGAAATTTTTTTCCTAATTTTCTTTTTATTGTATCTACATGAGAAGATAGATGTTAGCGGAATCTATGCGGTGGTCATTTCACAATATATATAAATCAAACCATCATGCTATGTGCCTTAAACTTATACAGTGATGTATGCCAATGTCAATTACATCTCAGTAGAAGTGAAAAAAGGGAAAAATAATTAATGCATATTAGAGAAATACCTTCAACTGTCCTACAAATTGAGTATAAGTATTTTATTATTCTTCAATAACTGTTCATTAGTAGGAAAATCAGAAACACTGAACAAATGAATTCTGTGAATATTTTCCCTAAATTAACCTAAGCAAAATTACACACAGATAATTTCTGTACCTCAATTTAATTTGTTTGAATTAACTGCAAAGATCACAGATGAACATTCTTTTTATTTACATTTTTTCTTTTCTTTAATTTATTGTCGTTTGGTTACAGTTTTCTCACCCCCCCCCAGTCCCCTGCCCTGTGCCCTACTCCCACCATAGTCAATATCCCTCCATTGCCCATGTCCATGAGTCCTCTATTCCTGTTCCTCTGCTAGCTCCTTCCTTTTCTTTCCCCATTATCCTCCTCCACCCCCCCCCTCTGGTCACTGTCAGTTTCTTCTTTATTGCAAACTCTCGATTCTGTTTTGCTTATTTGTTTGTTTTATTGATTAGGTTCCACTTACAGGTGAGATCATATGGTGTTGTCTTTCACCACCTGGCTTATTCACTTAGCATTCTTCTTTTTTTAAAAGATTTTATGTATTTATTTTTAGATAGGAAGGGAGGGAGAAAGAGAGGTAGAAAAACATCAATGTGTGGTTGCCTCTTGCGCACCCCCCACTGGGGACCTGGCCTGCAACCCTTTGATTCGCAGGCTGGCACTCAATCCACTGAGCCACACCAGCCAGGGCTCACTTAGCATTCTTTTTTTTTTTTTAAAGATTTTATTTATTTATCTTTAGAGGGGAAGGGAAGGAGAGAGAGAAATATCAATGTATGGTTGCCTCTCGTGCATCTCCCTGCTGGGAACTGGCCTGCAACCCAGGCATGTGCCCTGACTGGGAATCAAACCACGGCTGTTTGGTTCGCAGCCCCATGCTCAATCCACTGAGCTACACCAGCCAGGAACATTCTTATACTGACCAAAACTGCAAGCAGTGATTAGACTTCCATTTTATTTGGCTTTAACAAAACTGTCTTGGACTTTGAACCTTTGAAAGCTATCAACTCTTATAAATTAAACTGTCATTATGTCATAAGTTTAGAGGAGTGATACGGCACCTACCAGAGGATCTGATCTCTAGAGAAGTTAAATTGAAACATTTCATAGTAAAATCACATTTAGTATATATATCTATATTTAGTATAGACATATCTATATAGATATGCATAGAGACATACATCTGTATCTATCTCTCTATATATGTGTATCTATATGTACATCATACATGATTCTCTCCCAGTACTGTCTGAGGTCCAGATCTTCCCTTAGCACCTCAATTAGGCTTTGGGGAGAAAGTAATGGAAGGCAAGCATGTGCCTGCAGAAAACTAACTCCAACTTAGCTAGACTTGAGATAGTCTCCATTTATTACACCTTCTGGATCTGGGATGTCCCATTACTAAAGCACAGTGCCTACTAAATCCCAGCTTCCCACCATCAGGCCATTTTTCTAACTCCTATCAATCACAGCCTCAGAAACACACTTTTTAAAAAAAAGTATGGTAGATCATTCAATTGCTAGCAATTCATACCACCTCCATTTGTGTTGGATTTCAGAGAGCTGCTTGGACCCTTCTTTACAGTATTGTTATAAGATTTGAGCTTTTAACTTTTAGCAAGCACATATAACAAAAGGCTAACTCGGTTTCACAAATCATTTGTACAAAAATGATCTACACTCAAAGAAGAAAAAAAACAAGAAACAACTCAATTAGTTAACATATTCATCCATCCATTTCTATCAACACTATCCTTTTGTCAGAGTCTTATATATGTTTTGACACTCTAATCACCTCCTAACAACTCTCTCTCTCTGCACTTAGTCTCTTTCTTCCAGACATTCTTCCGCCCTTCTACCACTTATCTTTTGTTAATTCCCCAGCAAAAAAACCTTGGAGAACACAACTGTAAGACATATAAAAACTGACATTTTAAATGTCTTTCTTCAAAATGCTAAAGCCCAGAGTTTTTAACCTGACATTCAAAGCTCATTAAGTATGGCCCCAATTTACTTTTCCCACATTCTATAACTGCAATGTTTGCAGAGGTCGCAGCCGTCTTTCAATGCTCCCAGCAAATTCTGTCTTTGCATATTAATTAGTTCATACTATTGCCTAGTATGCAATGCTTTCCCAATTTTTCTCTATCTACCTACACAAATCTCTCCAAGTTTTCAAAGCCCAGCACAAGTTCTACCTCCTCCCTGAAACTTTTCTCTCCTATTCCAGGTAACGGCACTCTCATGGTCACCTAGTCTCTCCCTTCCTCCTCCAAACTCCTGATAGCACTTAAAGTCTATTCTACCTTTGAACATCAGTACCTCATCCTTTTGTATACATGTCTGTTCTGTGAGATTATAAAATCATCAAATATTGAGACTACATGAAATTTTTCTTTGGATTGCCTAAGATATCAATCAATATGCTGTTATACACGGTATGTATTCAATAGTCTTAGTAAATCCATGACATTGAATATACTTTAGAGTGAGAAGGAACAAACCACTGACACATGCAACATCTTGGATGGATCTCATTTCTTTCGGCTAATCTCAAAAGGTCACACACTATATGATTCCATTTATAGGACATTCTCAAATGACATAATTACAGTGTCGGGAAACAGATTATTGGCTCCTTAGGGTAATGAATGATGGGGGAAGTGGCAGGTGTGACTTTATAAACAGGTAGCAAGCACCAGGGAGATCTTTGCGGTGATGAAACAGATCTGCACCTTAAGTATGGTGGTGGTTATACAAATATACACACGTACTAAGATGACACAGAACTATACATTCACACTGCACCAATGTCAAATTCATGGCTTTGATATTGTACTATAAATAAAACACAACCCCTGGGGAAATAAGTGGGTGAAGGATACCAGGATTTGTCTGTACTGTCTTAGTACCTCCCTCCGACTCTATAATAATTTCAAAGTAAAAAAAGAACAATATTCAACTTCATATTTATTTACTAAATATGTACATTGTTTATCTCATTTTATTGAAGTTAAGGACAATCTATAATTACCAGCATAGAGTGAAGTCCCCAAACCAATTTTTACAACCTAAAAATATCTTAGAGCTAAGTGGCTTTTAAAACCTATAAACATAATAAATAGCAATAGTCTTTGGAAATGGGGATCAGGAAGATGAAGGACAGCAGGGTAGTCGCGTACTCAATCATCTACCTTTGCACTAAGCAAATTCGATCCACATCTGTATCTTACTTTAAAAACTGTTTTTATTAAATAGAATATAAAAGGATTTTTACAAAATATAAAAAAGAATTATGATATAACCTTTCTTAAGCATTCAATTTAAGAAAAAGAGCATTGTTACCACTGGCTTGCAAGTCTCTTATATATCCTTGTCCATGTCCATTACATTCTTTCCCTCTTAGAGATGACTGACATGCTAAAGTTTGTGTTTATCATTCCTCCGCTACTCTTTTTAGTTTCAATATACTTATAACTCTAAACAATATATTCTTTAATTCGGCATGCTTTTGAACTGAATATAAATGAATATTATTGCATATATTTTTCTGTGAATTTTTCCCCTATTAAACATTATGGTGCTATCCATGTTATTGTATATAGTTAACATATTCATATCCACTACTGTAGAATATTCCATATAAATATACCACAATTTATAAAACAGATCACTATCCAATGCGTATAAGAAAGTAGGGACACTGGAAGTGGAAAAAATAAAGCATGTTTGAGATTATAGATACATATGTAGAGACATGCACAACACAAAGACACACATACAAACACACACGTAGTATATATCTTATTTGATATAAAATATCAAACATCAAAGAATATCTATTTGGTGATATTCCTCTACTTAAAATGGCTCTCAGTGACATAGTATCTTCATACCAAATTCCTTTGTTTAGATATAATGCTGGAATTGGTTTTTATATGTGGTGATGATATCAATGCATGTGCCCATAAAAGTATACAAGTGGCCCTGGCTGGTGCGGCTTTGTGGATTGCACACCCGCCTGTGAACCAAAAAGACACAGGTTCTATTCCCAGTCAGAGCACATGCCTGGGTTGCAGGCCAGGTTCCCAATAGGGGGCATGTGAGAATCAACCACACATTATATGTTTCTCTTCCTCTCAAAAAGAAATAAAATCTTCAATAAATTTTTAAAAAGTATACAAGTTTTTGGTTACTCCACATTTTGTCATGTAAATATTACTTTTTCAATTAACACACACACACACACACACACACAAACACAAGTATTTTACAGTGTCCTCCTATTCTAAAAATTATAATCCAAATAGACATTAGGTGAAATCTAAAAAATACTTATAGTTCCTTCCTTACAGTATGATATATGATTAGATAATTCAAGAGGACTTAATCACACCTAGTAAAATACAAAGACAATATTTTTTAGCAAAAAACAAGGAACGGAAAGCATATCCAAAAGCTGAAGAATTACATAAAAGAGAAAAATGAACGAAAAGTGTATAGTTTGGAGAACTATAATTTTCAAAAAGCACAACTTACCTCTAATGTTGAAATTCCAACCTTTTCTGAAGACCTGTTTAGAAATAAAAGCAAGATGGTGTTGAATAGTGCAGGTGAGAAGGGAAATACCTCTATATACCTATTAAAGACAAGTTCACATTAAAAAAAGAACATATGAATTTTGTGATTAAAAAGTCTGTGTGCATATAGAAAATGTAGAAAACATAAAAAATGTAGAGAAGAAAATCGAAGTGACCCATAATCTTACCATGTAGAAATTTGAATATTTTTTGTCTTCCCAGATATATACAGGGTTGGTCAAAAGTAGGTTTACAGTTGTTCACAGGGAAACTAGTATAATGATTAATAAACATAAGAATAAACTGTGTTTCATGAACTTATAACTATAAATCTACCTTTATCCCTACCTGTATATGACATAATATAATAAGCATATTCCTAAAGAAAATTTTGTGTTCTTCTATGATAAATTTCTTTAAATGTCTCTGGAAGTAGAACTGCAGTCCAAAAGTTGAGCATTTTGAAAAACTTTCAACTTGCCCTCCAGAACATTTGTGCAAATTCATCCTTACTCTTCTGAGGGCATATTTATTTAACTGAGTGCATATTAACATGCCAAATAAATATCTGGCATATTTATCTGCCAAAAATGAGTGTTATTTTTATAATTTTACATCTTGATAGGAAGTATATCTCATTGTTTTCTTAATTTGACATAGTGTATTAAAAGTTTTATATGCATTAGACATTTTCAGTAATTTTGAAGACAGTAACCCAGTTTTGTTTGTGGCTCATTTTTCTACTGGAGCAAAACTCTATTGTTAAACACAGACTATTTCGATTTATTTATTTATTTATTTATTTATTTATTTATTTATTTATAGAGGGGAAGGAGAGAGGGAGAGAAACATCAATGTATGGTTGCCTTTTGTGCATCCCCTGCTGGGAGTTGGCCTGCAAGGAACCGGTTTGCAACCCAGGCATGTGCCCTGACTGGGATTCGAACCGCGATTGTCTGGTTCGCAGGCCCGCGCTCAATCCACTGAGCTACACCAGCCAGGGCCAAACACAGACTATTTCGATGTAATTATTTTTAAAGTATGTTTCACCAATTACTACCACACAGCCTCATCACATTTTTCCTCAAGTAGGAACAGTTTGATATCCACTACAAAGCATAAAGAAGAGACACACCTTTAGAGCTGCTTAATGTATTTTACGGTTCTGTAGTACAAACCACTTTCAAATGATTAATATTAATATGCCATTCCTAATTTTGTTTTGTAAAATGCAATGATCACAGATGATACAACTGTGTGTTGAAAGGCACCTTCAAGATAATCTAATCACATAGCTTCTGTTGACAGAAAAAAACTGAGGTGCTGAGAGATAGGAAAGTCAATCGACTTTCCCCAAAGTCACAAATTTAGGAGCAGAACCAAGAAAAGCACCAAGTCCTAGTGAATAGTAATCCATATTTAGTAGAGGAATCCTTGACCTTTAATTAAAACATAAGTGTGATAAAAATCATTTTTGCCATTTAACAGAAAATGAATCCCTTTATTCAAAAACATTTATGGAATACCTACTATGTACCAGGGACTAGAGATAGGAAGGTGAATAAGACACAATTCTCATTCAGGGGGGTTTAAGGATTGTTTTAAAAAGGTAGCTGTAGAAAATGGTGCCTGCTCACTTAATTGCAATGCCTAAACAATACATTTTCATATTAACAAAGTGCAATTTCCAGAAATGAAAATTTTTATACTCCCAATTATTTGGTTTCTCTGGCAAACCTATACTGCTATGTCACAAAATCATGTTTATCCAGATGATTAGAACCAAGGGTATTCAAGTTTTTTACAAAAATTGATACAAAGTGTATCTGCAACAATACAAGTGCAATGAAAACAAAACAAAAACAAGAAAAACAAAAACCGTGAAGATCAAATTTCCACAGGGCACATACTCTAAGTGCCAATAAGGGGGGGGGGAAATCACCTGCCATAGAAATGTAGCAGTAAGAGAAAATAGGATTAGAAACAAAAAAACAAAAAAACTTAAGCTCCGTATGAAGTAGAGAGGGGAAGAAAAAATATTCTGCCTTCCCCACGTCCCTCATTTTGAGAAATCTGACCAGGTTTTAGATGTCTGTCCAAACAAACAAGACAAAACAAAAAACAGAACAGGGAGTCACATTTATCTTTTGTATGGTTTCATAATGAGCCCCTTCTGGCTGTTGACTCACAGGATCTAAGTTATGGACCAATTGTTGACACACACAGAAATATTCTGGATTGGTTCTGGTGGGGCTTTACATATAGCTGTGTACAAACTACATACAGTAATTTATTATGTCCTTCTGAGAGACAAGGGGACATAGTGAAAAGAGCATGGATTTTCAAGCACATGAACTTTGCTTGAATAGTGTTTCCACCACTTCCCCTACGTGTGATCTTGACCAAATTAACTTCTGCAGGCCTCAGTCTCCTCCTTTTTAAAAGGGAGTAAAACCACCTACTTCACAGGACTACAACAAGGATTAAGTGAGAGAGCACATGAGGCACACATAATAGGTGGTAGTTTCTTCAGCAGCTTTGAATTGCTCCACTGAAACTCAAATGATGAACTCCACTAAGTTTGTCCAAGGCACTCTGGCAGTCTGTCAGGAGTGGGAAGAGTGAGATCAATTTCTGGAACAGGAATTAGATACTAAAGCCTGACAAGCTCCAGCCTACTTAACAACAGGGAACATGAAAAAAAAGCCAGATTATATTGAGCTGGTGGTTAACATGGGCTCCTGCTTGCATTTGATGATGTCATTAAACAAAAAACTAATTACAAAAGACACTCAGTTGAAACACATTTTGAATGTTACACACATAAGACACTCTTAAGCACTTGGTAGGTAGTAAAACATTTCAGACTACTATAGCTTCTTCCAGTGTAAATAAGCCTAAAATTGTCTCTAACAGGGTAATCTGTAAAACCAGAATTCTTTTGTGATACATTTTTGATCAATTTACAGAACATCAGCATCTAGTAAAAAATAAAAGCATGTTTATACTAGGCAAAGTTGGCTAAAATGATCTGCATTATGTGCAAATATGAGAAGAGAATAATTCATTTCATAGAAAAAACAGTAAATTGTTACTTAGTATTTCCAGAGGAAGCACTCCTAATAGGGGTCTCGTAATAAAGCAATGGCCATCATTTATTAAGCAAGGCTCAAAAACTGTGTTAAAACTTGACTTGCTTTAGAGCTTTAGTCCTTGAAACTTTCCTATGAGATAGTTTTATTACCTTCCCTATTTTACAAAATGAAAAACTGAGGCATGGGTCAGATTAGGTAATTTAAATTGTATTGCTAGTAAACAGTAGGGCCAAAATTTGACTTTAGGCAGTCTGATTCCAGGGCTCTCTCTCTCAAGTACTTTGTAATATTGCCTCCTTTCTGGGTAAGCTCTTAAAAGATGATGGTTATACCTGGCTGGTGTAGCTCAGTGGATTGAGCACGGGCCTGTGAACCACATGATCGCGGTTCGATTCCCAGTCAGGGCACATGCCTGGGTTGCAGGCCAGTTCCCAGCAGGGGACTCATGAGAGGGAACCATATATTGATAATTCTCTCCTTCTCTCCTCTTCCTCTCTAAAGATAAATAAAATCTTTAAAAAAAAGATGATGGTTATAAAAATATTGTAAGTGCTGCTATGAACGAGCACCAAACTAAAGGCAATTAATGCTGCTCCTTGAGTTGGACTAAACTGATTAAAAGTCAAAGGCACTGACTCCTGATCTGTCTTTAACAACTACAATTTATGCCTAATTGATTTGGCATCACCAGGAAATAGAATAATAAAATGTCCCATAAATAAAATTTCCAGAGATGAAACTTCTCTTTAAGTGCCAAACTTCTGAGAGTATTTTTAAAAGATTTTATTTATTTGTTTTTAGAGAGGGGGGAAGGAAAGGAGAAAGACAGAGAAACATCAATGTGTGGTTGCCTCTCATGTGGCCCCCACTGGGGACCTGGCCCACAACCCAGGCATGTGCCCTGACTGGGAATCGAACTGGTGACCCTTTGGTTCACAGACCCTTGCTCAATCCACTGAGCCACACCAGCCAGTGCACTAAATGTATTTTAATACTTTAATGACCTTCAGGGACCCTAGAGTACAGGGAATTTATTTTCCTTCACACTAAAGGACTCTACACTACTATGGTTGGAATGTCTATGTTTTGCAGTTTTGCACCTCCTTCCTCTATTTATGGTCCTTCTTAAAACCGGCTTTGCTCCCCCATCCCTCCTGTGTCTAATGATTGCTTTTGATCTGTATTAAGTTGGGAAACCAGGCTTTTAAAAATAGAGTTGAGGCTCTGATCAGCATGGCTCAGTGGGATGGACATTGTCCCGCAAAGTAAAAGGCTGCTGGTTCAATTCCCAGTCAGGGCTCATGCCTGGGGTGTGGGCCAGGTCCTGGGTCAGGGACATGCTAGAGGCAATCGATTGATGTTTCTCTCACACATCAATGTTCCCCCCCTTCTCCTTCCCTTCTATTCTCTTTCAAATTGAATAAATAAAATCTTTAATTAAAATAAAAGGAGTTGCAAAGGAGACGACACTATGGGTGGTGAACATACAATACAATATACAGATGATGTATTATAGAATTGTAAACTTGAAACATTTAATTAAACAACATAATCCAATAGATTCAGTAATACTTTGCCTCCTTGCACAAAAGGACAACAAATTTAAACACAAAAAACCAGAACTGCCAGACAAATCAAACTGTATCAACATCTGACAACCAAGGAGTTAAACTTTCATCCAGACCAGTAGGAGGGGTGGAGACGGGCAGCTGGGGTATAGACGACATGTGGCAAGGCGGTGGCTTGGGGACCTAGGTAGGCAAGGTGGCAACTGGTGGAGCTGGCTGCCCCACATTTGCATTCTGATAATCTGAGAGGAACAACTGGGGAGCGAGACAGACCATGCAACCCAAGGTTCCAGTGCAGGAAAATAAAGCTCCAAAACCCATCTGTAAAAATCTGTGGGGGTTGAGGCAGCAGGAAAAACTCCCAACCTCACAGGAAAGTTTGTTGGGGAGACCCACAGGGTCCTAGAATGTACACAAAACCACCCACACAGAATCAACACCAGAAGGGCCTAATTTGCTTGTTTGTGGGTAGTAGGAGAAGCAACTGAAAGCCTGTCAAGAGCTGGCCAAGCAGCATTGTTCCCTCTCTGACCCCTCCCCTACATATAGCACCACGACATAGCAATGTGGGTTGTTGCCAAGCCCTGGCAAATACCTAAGGCTCCACCACTTACAATGTAACAGGTGCACTGAGACAAAGACATACAGCCCAAAAGAATGAACAGATCAAAGGTCAAAGACAAAGACATACAGCCCAAAAGAACGAACAGATCAAAGGTCAAAATAAAAACAACAACTAAATGATGAAGACATAGCCAAACTATCAGATGCAGAGTTCAAAACACTGGTAATCAGGATGCTCACAGAAATGGTTGAGTATGGTAGCAAAACAGAGGAAAAAGTGAAGGCTATGCAGAGTGAAAAGAAGGAAAATATACAGGGAACCAAGCATGAAGGAAAGGAAACCAAGACTCAAATCAGCAGTTTGGAGCAGAAGGAAGAATGAAACATTCAACTTGAACAGAATGAAGAAACAAGAATTCAAAAAATGAGGAGAGGCTTATGAATCTCCAGGACATCTTTAAACATTCCAACATCTGAATCATAGGGATGCCAGAAGGAGAAGAAAAAGAGCAAAAGATTGAAAACTTATTTGAAAACATAATGAAGCAGAACTTCCCTAATTTGGCAAAGGAAATAGAGTTCCAGAAAGTCCAGGAAGCTTGGAGAGTCCCAAAGAAGTTGGACCCAAGGAAACATACACCAAGGCACAACATAATTACATTATGCAAGATGAAAGATAAGGAGAGAATCCTAGAAGCAGCAAGAGGAGACAGTTACCTACAAGGAGTTCCCGTAAGACTATCAGCTGATTTCTCAAAAGAAACCTTGCAGGCAACAAGGGACTGGAAAGAAGTATTCAGTCATGAAAGGCAAGGACCTCCATCCAAGATGACTCTATTCAACAAAGCTATCATTTAGAATGGAAGGGCTGATAAAAAGCACTTCTCAGATAAGGTCAAGTTAAAGGAGTTCATCATCACTAAGCCCTTATTATATGACACGTTAAAGGGACTTATCTAAGAAAAAGAAGATAAAAAGATATGAACAGAAAAACAAGAAGAAACTCACAACTATCAACAAGTGAACCTAAAAATCAAAACCAAACCCAAAACCAAAAACTAAGGAAACTAGAAAAGGAACAGAATCACAGAAATGGAGATCACATGGAGGGTTATCAGTGGGGAGGGAGGGGGGAGAGAATATGGGAAAAGGTACAGGAATAAGAAGCATAAATGGTAGGTACAAAATAGACAGGGGGAGGTTAAGAACAGTATAGGAAATGGAGAAGCCAAAGAACTTACATGTGTGATCCATGGACATGAAGTGAAAGGGGGAATGCTGGTGGAAATGGGGGTACTGGCTGGAGGGGAAGAAAGGGAAGAAAAAAAGAATGGGACAACTGTAATAGCATAATCAATAAAGTATACTTAAAAAACCCAACAAAAACAAAAAATAAATAAAAATTGAGTTGTGTGTCAAAGAATCCAGAGATTCTGATTTTCCCATGAGAAATTTTGTACATGAATTTATGAGACTTTTTTTTTATTTTTGAGAGGATATTTTAAGTGATTATTTCTTATTTCCAGTTATATGAGAGAATTATTATTATCAAAGAAGTATCTGCCAAATAAGTGAGCTATCACTAATCTTTGGTATCCCCAGAAAAGCACTCAACTTCTCTCTGTAATTCAGTCTCTAACTTCAAAGTAGAGATAACAACAATATATTATTTCAGAGTGATTATCTTCCTAAAGAAAACAACTGTAGTCATGCATTGTATAACAGAATTCCCATTAATGAGGCCCTGAATATAGGATGGTGGTCTCTTAAAATTATAATGGAGCTGAAAATTTCCTATTGTGACTTCCTATCCAGCACAGTGCATTATTCACATGTTTGTGATGCTGGTGTAGACAAACCTGCTGTGCTGCTAGTTCTTTAAACTATAGCACAACCCTGCCTGGTGTGGCTCAGTGGACTGGTCACCAGGCTGGGAACTAAAAGGTCACCAGTTCAATTCCCAGTCATGGAAAATGCCTGGCTTGTGGACCAGGTCCCCAGTAGGGGGCACTGAAAGAGGTGACCAACAGATGTATCTCTTGCATGTCGATGTTTCTCTCCCTCTGTCTCTGTCCCTTCTCATTTCTCTAAAAATAAATATTTAAAAAATAAAGTATAGCACATAGAATTACGTACAGTACATAATCCCTGATAATGATAATAAACAACTACGTTACTGGCTTATGTTATTTAGTATACTATACTTTTTAATGTTGTTTTAGAGTGTATTCTTTCTATTTATAAAAAACATTTACGCCTTATTATGCTGGCATCAACATCTTACATGTCGTATTTACCACATCTCTTGATTGCATCATTTTCTGTTATGTTTGATTTAATCTCATGTTATTTGTACAATAACATGCTGTATAGGTTTTAGCCTAGCAGCAACAGGTTATACCATATAGGCTAGATAGGCTAGGTGTGTAGTAGGCTATTCAATTTAGGTTTGTGTAAGTACACTCTATGATGTTCCCACAATGATGATATTACTTGACCATACATTTCTCAAAACATACCCCTCTTGGTGTAGTGCATGACCATATTCATATTCAAGTTTGGGAACAGAAAAAAAATAGGAGACCAGAAGTGAAGAAAATTAAGTTCTACTCTTGGCTTTCCCAACCAAGTAGCTGCAAGACCTATAAGCAAGGGTTTTTAGAGTTCCTGTAATTTTAACCCAGGCTGGTAAGGCTCAGTGGGTTGAGCACACCAGCCTGCAAACCAAAAGGTCACAAGTTCGATTCCCAGCCAGGGTACTGCCTGGGTTGTTTCTCTCCCTCTCTTTCCCATTCTCTAAAAAATAAATAAGTTCTTTTAAGATATGTAGAGTTCTTTAATTTTAGAAAATTTAAGACCTTTTATTACTTTGGGAGTGAAGATGTAATTTATACCATGATTAATGATCTAAATTTTATACCCTACGATCCCCCCCCCAAATATGGGCATAATCCAACACACACACACATATTCAGAAATGTCTAGTAATGCTTTGATACTTGTAGTTAACTAGAAAAATATTCCTTCAGAATCTTCTGTTTATAGGAAATTGAGCAAATTAGCTTCTTCCTTCTTACAGGTTAAGGTGAGTAATTTTTCCATGAAAAAGTCTAAATGTCTACTTACAATAAGTTTTAGTACACCCTACACAGGTGAGAAATCTTTAAGTACTGGTGGTATTCCTTCCTTTAAATAAAACCTAACAAACCCAAATGAGAACTTCAAAAATTTATTTTCCATTTCAAAAGATTTTATCATAGAGTATTTTAAAAACATATTTTTGACACATTTAAATATCTGGTAACCAAAACATTTCATTTAAACAATACATGTACTTCTTGCAAGGTTTAATATTACCTTGATCACCTAATAGCATAAAAGCTTTTTCAACATATTAATACTTGTTAAAAACAGAGTAAATATTTGATTTTCTAGCATAGTACTGGAAATTGAAGACATGTCTATCAATGGTATTATTAAATTTAACCATAAAAACAAGCAATAACCGAAACAGCTTCAAAATAAAATCTGCTTTAAACAAGTATTGCTTTTTTTAAAAAACTCACATGGCGTGTAGATCAAATACTAAAATTATGTTTAGTGTGGCTTCCACATAGGTCTTAAATATAAAAGCAATTTTCAGACTTGTACTTCAGCAACTTGTAATACACAGAATATTTTAGTTCACTATATCTTCTTTTCTATAGAAATTATTTTCACATACTCACTGTGTTGAGTTTATACTAACAAAGCTCATGTTTGAATATAAAATAATGTGTGACAGATGCTTTCTCTAGTCCCTATCTATTTAGCATTTTAAATTATAGGAGTTTTCCTTTTGCAGCTAGGGTATTTGTGTTCAGTACCAAGGCATTCTCATATCTGCACAATATTCATTATTCAAAATTTTTTTACATTACTTCAGAGCACTGCTTTCATGATTTGACAGGACAGTATAGGAATTATTTTTCTTGTATAAACTCTGACCAGATCCAGTGATGACCTTCAGATACCCGAGGCAAAATTTCATCAGAGTGATAAGGTCATTAGTCCCAAAGGCAGGTGCTTAGTCACGGATATTTGGATGTGGTAACAATAACTGCAACTTACCCAAAAGTTGCCCACCAAGTTTCAGCAGGAGGGAAAATGTCAAAAACTTTATAAACTAAGATAATACTACAATCAATACCATTTTAGTGAAAAGTACAAATATGCAAACAACCCAACATTTTATTAACCCTCTTATGGAGCTTGACTTTGAAACTTTTTAAACCTGACTCTCTAATTTAGTAATGTTGTGAAAAGTATTCATTTACTTTATGGAAACAAAATCAATTCAACAGAAAATGCGTACTAGTAGGCTATTTTTAAGAGATTTGGATGCTACATAACTGTGGCTTTTCTGCCACAGGTGTTAGAAATGAGCATACTACCTATCGCAATGTTAAAGATATTCAGTAATTCTTTTCAAAATCCTAAAGGGTTTTCTAAAAATTAGGGAAGAATAACTTTTTTAGTGTTTGAAGGAAACCTGAATATCATTTAGATCAACCATCTCATTTCACATGAGAAGAAAATGAGGCCAAGAAAGGTTAAATTAACCCATTCACTTAACATTACCTACTGTGCTTACCATGTAACAGCACAGTGCCAGGCTGGCAGAGAACCAAGCAAACATGATCCCTGACCTCCTACAGCTTATGCTAAAATCAAAGGCCGAGTTAGGTCTAGGACCCACGTCTCTCTGCTGATTCTAACAACCTACACAGCCTGTCGATTTACTCTAATAATTCTATTATCCCCCTCATGGTTTCACATGGGTAGGTAGCCAGTCAAGTGAAACTGACCATTTACCAAAGCCTTCATTATCTAGAAGTACCACCACAAATTTCCCAGGGAAGGCCTGGGGAACCCAGAGACTGAAAGGGCAACTTGACATCCATCTGGAGGTAGAAGGTCTGTAAATTTAGCTACATAGTAAAAGAACATGAGCTGGACTCAGGAGATTTGAGTTTTAGTCTTGAATCTGCCAATAACAATGAATATGCCCATAAAAAATATCTTGGGCCCAACTTTTAATTCTGGCTATTTCAAACATACACAAAATGAGGAGAATATTATGAACCCACATGTACAACATATTGATCATGTTCAATAATGGCCAATATCAATATCCCTCCCTTAACTCCCCCGCCAGATTATTTTGAAGCAAATCTCAGAATCATTTGATTTTTACCCATAACATTTGATTAAGTACCTAAAAATTATTTCTCTTTAAGACATAACCACAGTATTATTATCAAATTTAATAATTCCTTATTATATACAGTCAATATTTCCTGGATTATCTCAATTTTTTTTATAGTTGGTTCATTTCAATCAATATCCAAATTAGGTCCATATCAATTAATATGCCTCCTTCAGTCAGTAGTTTCCCCTTCATCTCTTATTTCTTGCAGCTCATGTGTTGAGAAACAAGGTTGTTTATCCTGAAGAAGATTTTTAGGGTAGTGAAGCTATTCTATATGATACTATAATGATGGATACATGTCGTTATATATTTGTTCAAACCCATCAAATGTACAAATACCGAGGGTGAGCCCTAAGGTAAACTATGGGCTTTGGGCCACTCTGATGGGTCAGTGTAGGTTCATCCAGTGTAACAAGTGTACCACTCTGGTGGGGGATGTTCATAAAAACAAAATATAAGAATGAGAAAACCGAATCCCAAAGCATTCAAGGAGATAAAAGTAGGGAGGCTGTGAATGTGTGGGGGCAGAGGGTATGTGGGAAATTTTTGTATCTTCCTTTCAGTTTTGCTGTGAACCTAAAACTTCTCCTAAAATAGTATTTTAAAAAAGATTTCATCTAGTTTTAGAGAGAGGGGAAGGGAGGCAGAAAGAGAGGGAGAGAAACGTCAATGTATGATTGCCTCTTGAGCACCCCCTATTGGGGACCTGGCCTGTAACACAGGCATGTGCCCTGACTGGGAATTGAACCAGAGACCCTTTAGTTGGCAGACTGCTGCTCAATCCACTGAGCCACACTGGCCAGGGCCAAAAAGTAGTCTTAAACAAACAAAGTTGTTCATCCTGTAGAATTTCTTATGGTCTGAATTTTGTTCACTGCATCTCCATGGTGACATGCCGTAAGAAAAAAATTATTTTAAAAGATTTTATTTCTTTTTAGAGAGAGGGGGAAGGAGAGAGAAAGGGAGGGAGAGAGATATCAATGCCTGGCCGCATCTCATACACCCTGCACTGGGGACCTGTCTGCAACCCAGGCATGTGCCCTGACAGGGAATTGAACCAGTGAGTGACCCTTTGCTTCAGAGTCCAGCACTCAATCCATTGAGCCACATCATCCAGGGCAGAAAAAAATTAAATGAAAACACACAGAAAGGATTAGAGAGATGGAAAGTGTACATATCCAAAGAAAACTGCAAAAACCTATCAGAACACTAATCAGAAAAACAGCTCTCAGAATGTGCTAAGATTTAAAAAAAATTACTAGAGACAAAGCTTTTCTTTATTTTAATTTATAACTAAACAGAACAAAAACAAGAAAAAGAAAGTGTAGGACTGCTTATATGTGGATAGATAGTATAATTTAAAAGTCTGCTTAAATTCTTTCTTTTCCAATTAAAATTACTGATAGTCAAACCAGGCAGGGAAAAACAAAATACAAGAATGAGAAAACCGAATCCCAAAGCATTCAAGGAGATAAAAGTACCTTTCTAAGTGAGTTCAGTTCTTTGGTCCCAGGCAAATTATATCCCAGCATACTCTAAGGATTTACAGAGCTCAATCACTATGTAACACCTTTGAGGAACCATGGAGGATGAAGAAGATGATAAGTAGACACTCTAAAAATCAATGCTGTAAAGCAGGCAGATGGTACAAACTATAAACAGATTCGCTTGATGTCAAGCCCAAGCAAAATTCTTCAGTACACTCAAATAGTTTCAGGACCCTAGTCCTGGGAGGAAGATACTCATTAAGAGTCAGTAAGCATGCATAGGATGCCAATCATGCAAGATTAACCTAATCTCCTTTCTTGATAGGGTTACTGGCCTAGAATATACAGGGTGGGGCAAAAGTATATTTAATTACTGTATTTTTCCATATGAACTGTAAACCTATTTTTGCCCCGCCCTGGATTATACACATGCAAAAAAAATCTAAATTTAAGTACTCAATTTTAGAATTCTCTCATGATATCCTCCTAGACAACAAAGAGACACAGACTACAATACACTTAGGTGTGTTTGTAACTGGTGTGAGAACATTATCCAAGTTGTGCCGATAAATGGCTCAAGAGAATAACATAAGGAAACATCAAATAATTTCTCTTGTGCTCTATCCTACTTGATGTTCTTACTAATGTCTTGGATGAGGACACCTATGGAATAAGCATCAAATTTGCAGATGACACAAAAGTTGAGATAGGGAGAGGGAGTATACTGGCTGACAGAATCCAAAAATATTTCATAAGGTTAGAAAAATGGGCCAAATCTTAACAGAATGAAATATAGTAGGATAAGTGTAAAATGCATGATTGGTGAGATAATGACTTAGCAACAAATCATGTGAAAACATTTAGGTATCTTTGTTGATTGCTCAGAGTAAAAGCCTGTGAAATGGCTGCCAAGAGGACTAGTGTGATCTTACACTGAATTAATAGAACTATTATGTCCAGGGCAAGGGGAGTGGTAAATTCTATTCTACTCCTTGCTGACAAGAGCACTTTGGTACACTTAAGAATACTGTGTACCAAAAAAGAAAAAAGAATACTGCGTACCATTGGTACACCACATTTAAAAAGAAACACTGACAAAATAGAACATATGCAAAAGAGAGAAACCAATTTTGTGAATGTTCTAGAAACAGAGAAGGTAATATAAAGAACTAAAGAAGCTGACTTGGAGAAGAAAAGGAAGAAATAAATGCCCTAACTTTTTAAACCTGGGTTTATTCTGGAAAGTACAGCCATGAAACTATTCTTACTGGCTAAGTTTCTTATTGAAGCCTATGTTTTCTTATAAAGATTTTATTTATTTATTTTTAGAGAGGAGAAGGTAGGGAGAAAGAGAGGAAAAGAAACAACGAATGGTTGCCTCTCACACACCCCCAACCATGGACCTGACCTGCAACCCAGGCATGTGTCCTGACTGGGAATCAAACCGGTGACCCTTTGGTTCACAGGCCAGCACTCAAAGCACTGAGTCACACCAGACAGGGCAAAGCCTATGTTTTAATCTAACTTTTAAACTGTTATTCTATATATGATATGCACAAAAGAGTACAAATGTAATTCTAAAACATAAACAAAATTAACTGTGACTCATCATGTCACCTGAGAATGAGAACAGAATCAAGAGTAGTGCAGCTACTGTGTGCTCTTATTCCATCTGCTGGTTCTTCTTTTAGAAGGAATCAGTGGCTCGGATTTAATTTATTGTTCCCTTACCTTTTCATTTTTAAAATGTTAATATATCCCTAAATAATATATTGTTAAGTTTTGCTATTTGTGAGCTTTGTTTTCACTAATGTCCTTCCAAAGAAAAAGGTGTTGGACTCTAAAATCAACATTGCACTTTTGGTATTTTTGTCTTAGTTAAAGGCTACCCTTGTCATTGCATTCTAGTTGTATGAAGTCTCATGGTTGTACCCATGGTTGTATTTTTGTCTTAGTTAAAGGCTACCCTTGTCATTGCATTCTAGTTGTATGAAGTCTCATGGTTGTACCCATATCCACTAGTCTTCTGCTTCTCCCAAACTTAGTGTTGTCAGATCTAGGAACTATAAATATAGGCTGCCCACTTAAATTCCAGTATCAGATAAACAACAAATACATTTTCAGTATGTTTATCTGCCATTGGAATTGAACTGGGAGTCCTGTATCTGGCAACTCTACCCTATCCCCAAGTTAACTAGGTGGACAATTCATCCTATGATTTGTTAGTGTGTGATAAAGGGATAAAGTGGGAGGAACTGCATGGCCAATATCATTGTATAAATATTCATCTAAGTATTCAACAGCATTCACTGACTGGGAAAAAATTGTAAAAGTGTGAATTTAGTCAAAGCTTTTCCAGACAGTACATTAAGTGCATATGCCTGAATGCAAATACTGTAGGTATGCTATTATATATAAAACACTCAGTGAAGAGTAGAAAGATGTACTAACAGCTTCATTATTTTAGCTTAGCTTGTCTTCCACCAACTCCCCGCCCCAGTAAGATGGCTACTGTAACAAACTGACAAAATTTCCAGGTACACAAACTGACTTATAATCCTGTCCTCAGTTAACATATTCAAAATGACGTTAACCTTATATATAGGATAAATGAACATCAAAAGCAAACTTTCTAGATAAGTATCAATTAAAATTATGTTATCATCATCCTGGCTGAGTAGCTCAGTTGGTTTAAGTGTCATCCCAATACTCCAAGGTTGCTGGTTCAAACCCCAGTCAAGGTACTTAGAAGAATCAACCAATGAATGCATAAGTGGAACAACCAAACTCTCTCTCTGTCATCAATAAACTGAAAAAAATTTAAAAACCAGCCCTGGCTGCTGTAGCTCAGTGGGTTGAGTGTGGGCTGCTAACAAAAAGGTAGCCAGTTTGATTCCCAGTCAGGGCACACGCCTGGGTTGCCGGCCAGGTCCCCAGTGGAGGCCACGTGAGAGGCAACCACACATTGATGTTTCTCTCCCTCTCTTACTCTCTAAAAATAAATAAATAAAATCTTTAAGAAAAATCATGTTGTCAGTAAAAAGGGATTCAGTTACTATATATACAAAGTCATTTTAGGACACTTTATAAAAAGGATATTAGAAACATTTCAGGTATATCATTTCTTTATCAATCAAAAAACTGATAAGCCTTCTGCAATACGAAATAGAATTCACTTCTCAATTCTTTCAAGACATAATTTCAACATCCTCCCACAATCAGAAGCACTAATAGCTCCTAGATTTGAATGTCAATCAATATGAGTGTGTACTAAGAACCCATATAGATTAGATTCCCCAAATAGAAGCTAATTGCATTGCCTGGCTCGCTTACTGCAAAACCAATGATTCAAAATCAGGCATTGACATGGCAGTAAGAGTCTAACTTGCTTTTTCAGAGCTCCAGTGAGTGGTTTCTCTCCAGGCAATCATTAGATCACCTGTTTTAATTTTAAACTCAAATCTTAATCACTCAGGTGCTATACCTTGAGGGTAATTAGGACCTAAAATTATGGCACAAGTGCTTAAGTCTAATTTCATAAAGAATACTGAGCCCCGGCTGGTGTGGCTCAGTGGATTGAGCACTGGCCTGCGAACCACGAGGTCACAGGTTGATTCCTAGTCAGAACACATGCCTGGGTTGCCGGCTATGTCCCCAGTCAGGGGTATGTGAGAGGCAACCACATTCCCTCTCTTTCTCCCTCCCTTCCCCTCAATCTAAAAATAATCTTTAAAAAAGAATACTGAATTTTTCTGGTTTCAAAGAGCCAGATCCTATGTCTAGTTTCTCACCCTTTAGCATTAGCCAGATCCTCTGTCCTTTGGGCTTGATGTTTCTTTACCTCTAACCTGAGGGTTATTTAAAATACAAACCAACCAACTCTGTAAGCCTTCTGAGAACAGGGAGGAAGGAGTGTACAGACTAAGCCTAACACTTAACACCTGTTTCATAGTAAACAACTAGAACTCAAAGTCCTACCTCCTAAAATACACTAATAAAACATGAGTGACCTCACACGCAACATTCCCATCTTCAGACCTCTCATTATACAGGGTGAAAAGAATATACCAAAACAAAATGGACACACAGAAAAATGAACTAAGAAGGTCTTCTTTCTTTTTCTGTTAGTTAGAAGACTCATTTTTTTAAGGCTCTGAGGGAAAAAGGTGGTTGGCTTTGAAGTAGCTCCTTGTCAGGTTGCAACATTGCTGATGGACTCCAAAAGAGGTAAAAATAAGGGAATATGGAAAGAGGGAATACAGAATGAGTCGGCTAGACTAAATCTGGTGGCTTGGGAAACATTTTTTCTTACAGGAAGGTGACTATAAAAGGGCTTAACAGAGAATTACCCTATGGCCTGATTTTGTTTTTAACCCCCTCTTCTTTTTGCCTTCACCATCAGGAAAATATAAAAGTAACATGAGCTTAAGCAGCACCTCAAGGAACTGAATCAAGCAGAGTAAAAAACACCGTGCCTGTACAATGAAGGTGCTGTGATTCTAAGGTCCTTGAGGTAAACAGGATATGAGCAGATAAGGCCATTCATTAAAGTAAGCAGGTAATTAAAGGGTTTTGCTTTCTAAAGCCCGGCTAGCTGAAATCGGAAGACCTGGTGGCAAACTAATACCAATTTAAAAGTGCTAAGTCTAAATTAGCAACTGGAAGGGTTCTGGTGCTCAAAAAACACTGTTATGAGGATGTTTCCCACCACTTAGGCCAGGACGGTAAACAGCAAAAACAAAACCAAGTCCAAGGTAGAACAAAAATTTTTAAAAGTTCAAATTTGGAGAGCAAGATACTGTTTTATTTTTTAAATCTTGCTCTAAGTGCATAGACTTACAATTTTGGTATCTTATAATATCTGATGGAACTGAAATGCATATACTGGTGCTCAATCTCCTGAGCCACATGAGCCAGGGCTGGAAGACGATTTTAAGTTTTAAATGCTATGAAGCCAAGAAGTAGAATATACCTAAAATACCTAATAACTATTTTATAAATGATATTAATAGAAATAGACAGTGAAGAAATTTTGCACAATGGTGCTGTTTTTTTAAGTAGGTTTTGTGGAAACATTTTAAAATAAATGATCTATATTGAAGTCCAAGGAAATTTTATAATGAAATATAAATATAGCCTCATATAAAGTAATTACAAACTCAAAGTGGACCTTTATACAACTATCTTGTCTAAAATGACAACCTGAGTTTTTAAAACTGATTTACATAATTCATCTAGTTTTATGCCATATTCCTGGGAGAAAAAAGAACAACCCAGCTTGATAATCTACTTATTATAAAAATAACAAAATATATCAGGTCCCTGGGCCTACAAAAATTCTAAACTAAAAACATTCTACCTTTTACGTCTACGACCATCAGAAAAATACCTGCATTAAAATAGGAACTCCAGGGTAGGATGCCTGTATCACAATGTTCCAATTTGTCAACATGGGGTAGAGAAGAGTCATATATATTAATGATTTAAAGTAATTTCTTTTTTTAACTTTCATTTATTTATTTTTAGACAGAGGGTAAGGGAGGGAGACCGGGAGAGAAATTTCGGCGTGAGAGAGAAACATCAATTGGTTGCCTCTCATACTCCCCCAACCAGGGACCTGGCCCACAACCCAGGCTTGTGCCTTGACTGGGAATTGAACCCTGACCTTGCAGTCTGTGGGATGACACCCAAACCACAGAGCCACACCAGTTAGGGCTGATTTAAAGTGATTTATAATAGAATCACAATGGCAACAGATAATTAAATTTATGACTGACTGTCTTTGGAAGTCAATGCTAATGCTATCACGCCAAATTATTTTGTAACTCTATGAAAAGTAAACAAACAAGATGTCAGACTAAAGCTGGTATTATAAATGTTAATGTGCTAATATGATTTTTTAAGTTATCTAAAACATCCAATGGTGTACTAATCTTAAAAGGTAAATGCCAAGCCCTGAGTGGTATGGCTCAGTTGGCTGGGCAGCATTTCACAAAGTGAAAGGTTGCAGGTAGATCCCTGGTCTGGGCACATGCCTGGGTTGTGAGTTTGGTCTCTGGTTGGGGTGTGGGCCAGATGCAGCCAATCAGTAGATGTCTCTCTCTCACATGAAGTTTCTCCCCCCGCCTCTCTCCCTCCATTCCTTTCTCTCTAAAAATGAATAAATAAAATCTTTTTTAAAAAGTAAATGCCAATAACTTTATGTAGGTCACCTTATATAAAAATTAGAGCTCTAAAGAACTTGTCAAAACCTGCCTTCTTAAAACATTTGAATAAATCAATTCTATTGATTATTTAGATTTTGAGATTCTTTAATTTTCTCCTTGTTTGTTCACTGCTCAGCCTAAAAAATGGGCAGAGAAAGAAAAAAATCAAACCAAACCATTTATTAATTTAAATTGTACATTTTTCTGTTATCCGATAAAAGATTTGATGGGAAAGGTAGTTGTGAACTAATGACTGAATTGAGGTCTTGGTATAGCTGGTTGCTTTTAATTAATCATGTTTTCTATCAATAATAGAAAACTGAACTTATTTTAGATAAATTTAATATTAAACACTTTTTAAATAAATTCTATCTATATGCTTTATGTACATATTTGAATTTCTAGTTTTGTATTCTTTAATAAAGTATCAAAGATTTGATAAATATTTTAGAAAAATCTCAAATTACCTAGAATGCTTACCTACATAAAACATTTGGTAGGACAAATTTTTTTATTTATCATAAAAAAGATTATTCAGTCCTGGCTGGTGTGGCTCAGTGGATTGAGTGCCAGCATGTGAACCAAAGGGTCGCAGGTTCAATTCCCAGCCTCAGGCACATGCCTGGGTTGGGGGCCAGGTCCCCAGTGGGAGGTGCACAAGAGGCAACGACATATTGATGTTTCTCTTTCTCCCTCCCTTCCCTTTTCTATAAATAAATAAAAAAAATATTTAATAAAAGATTATTCAATCTTATTTAAGTCTTGAATAGTAATTACTGATAATGTAATTTTTCTAATTACCTAGCTAGTAGAACTGCATTTTTCCTATTTGACAGTCTACAGAGGATTGATTAGGTGGAAAATATTAATAACTACTACATGCACTTATTATGACTACTAGGAGACACCTCTGGGTGGGGGGAGAAACACTGTGTTTCCAATTAGTGGCTTGTAGCCAAAATATGAATCAGAGTTATACCAACCCCCACCAAATTGAAAAACCAAACACTGTGGCCTACGTAAACAAGTGACAACTATCTACAAAATAGTAACAGAAAACAAAAATCTGGGATCAAGCCTTTTTGATGAAGCACAGAAGCCCAAATTGACAGTGGCTCACATCTTGAGGGGTTTCCCCTTAGGAACAAAGAACATATCTTTGAAATGCTCTGCAGTGTCTGGGATTCCAGCACTTTTAAGTAGCAAGGGTCATTTTCTTTTTTTTTCTTTTTAAAAATATTTTATTTATTTATCTTTAGAGGGGAAGGGAAGGAGAGAGGAAGAGAAACATCAATGTATGGTTGCTTCTCCTGCATCCCTTGCTGGGAACTGGCCCCTGCCGGGAACTGGCCTGCAACCCAGGGATGTGCCCTGACTGGGAATCGAACCGCGATCATCTGGTTCGCAGGCCGGTGCTCAATTCACTGAGCTACGCCAGCCAGGACGCAAGGTCATTTTCTGACCTAACTACCATAACATAATCAATTTCGTCAAAGCTTAAAAAGAGCATAAAAACATCACTTTTATTATTTTCAACAGTAAATTATACACTTCTAAATGGCAGAAGAGTTAGCCTTATCATTCTGATAATTCATACTTAAGATGTAGCATCAGAAATATTTATAGTTTACAAAAGGAAAGTAGGGAAGAACCTAAAATTTTACATCTCCTCCGTTCAAAACCATGATCTAATCACCACAAATTAGTGAAGTTCCACTTTCGCTCCCGTCCCTTATCCACCCTAACTTGTCTTATTTGTAAAATTAGGATAATAGTTGTCCTACCTATTTCACAAAAAAACTGTCCTTCTATCTCACAGAACTACAGAATAATCAGAAGAGGTCATGTGAATAAAAGTTCTTAGAAATCTAAAGGCTAACATTAGTTGACAGTATGGCATTACAATTCCTTACCATGTAACAACATGTAAGACTATAATAGTTTCTTACTGTGAACAGATTAGTCCCTGGGAAAAATGTTGGTAACAAGGAACTGGTATGACTTCAGGATAACTGGCAACACTTGCCAAGACTTCACTGTTAACATTTAATATTTACTGTGTACAGCATGTTCCCAAGTTACAAAGGTCCCATAAATATGAATCCAAACCACTGTCCTTGCCTCAGCCCCTTCCCGTTTCCTCCCTCTTCACTCTTATATGAAGGGGGTGGGGTGGAGATACGAAAGAACCAGAAGTTCAAAGTGGAAGTGGGAGGAGTAGGGAACACTAGCGTGCCTGCCTACTTGCCACTCAAACCTTCTTCGTCACTGTTACACAGGAACTGTATACGTCTTTAGGCTGGGAAATAAGGCAAAAGTTAAAGAAAGTCACCAGGCAAGAGCTATGATCTGGGACAAAACAGGGATAGTAAATTTCACTTAAAGGAAAAAAGGGCTGATCTCAGTCATTAGCCTTAATCTCTAAAGTCAATCCAATAAAGATAAAATAACAATTCCAAAATATTGACAAAACTACACACCTTCACTCAACAAAGGTACCAGTTTTATCACGCTATTTATTCATTTTGCTCACCTATCTTTCACTAACCCAATAACCTACCCGCCACCTGTGACACTTGTGACACTAACCAATCTCACTGACCAACGCATCCCCCATGTTCAATTTAATGGATCTTTCCCTTACTCTTTCCCAAAGACACACTCATTTTATTTCATCCATTATATTTCAATGGCCCTTCTCAGTTGTAAGGGACAAGTTATGCTGGAAAAATCTCTGTACTAATGATATTGTATAAACAAAGACGGAGAAAGCTGCAGGTGAATGGGGTGGAAATGGGGCTGGGGAAAATGTTCAAACCACCTGCTATTATCAATTTGATAGGAGTAGAGAAGCGTATTTTAAAACAGAGCTTTTAAAAAAACATACAAATTGTTAATACTACTGCTAATCATCAGAAAAATGATTCCCTCAGTCTTCAAATTTAAATAAAATTTTTCAAGAACAAATTTAAAAGAGGACTATGGATATTAAGTCATCCATGGCTAGTCTTTCCAGTTCACGAGCAATGCCAGAAAGAACACTCCCACATCTCTTTAGCCTACTTAATAACCAGGATGCCTGCTTCTGAGTAAGTGAGTTTGAATAAAGCTCAAGATTCTATTTATTGGTTCTCTAGAAAGCTTGAACTGTAGTTCATAAGAATGTCCCTGGTTCAATGAGTTGGTACTGGAATAGTCTATCACAATTACTAGTGATCAAGTAGATATCACACAGATATGGTTTGCTCTGTTACAAACTGCCTACTGGAAATACTGTTAAAGTTTTCTGTGAGAAATTTCCACAACTTTTATGCTTCACCCTTGGCCTTTCTTTTCTTTTTTTAAAAAAATATTTGATTTACTTATCTTTAGAGGGGAAGGGAAGGAGAGAGGGAGAGAAATATCAGTGTATGGTTGCCTCTCCTGCGTCCCCTGCGGGGAACTGGCCTGCATCTCAGGCATGTGCCCTGACTGGGAATCGAACAGCGATTGTGTGTCGCAGGCCCACGCTCAATCCACTGAGCTACACCAGCCAGGGCCCTTTCTTTTCTTTTTTAAAAACATTTTATCCTTCTTCCGCTCCCCCTTCCTTTGTAAAATTTTAAGGATTAGGGCCCTGTGAAAAAAGTAAATCTTTTTCTGCTTATACGTCTATTTGTGCAACTAAAATAAAGTTCTCCTTGGGGCATTATCGGAATTTAACCACAGTATGAATAGGATATACTAGTGTTACAATGAAATCAATCAAATCACAATTTCAATACAAATTCAAGCCAGGAAGATTTAATTTAATCATTTTACAAAGTTACAATTTACTATATAATCTTTCTAATTTGGAAAGATGAACATTTTTGAAAAAGCATATATGATGTCTTAAGACTAAAATGTACTGATTTTAAAAAATATATTACTTATTGTTATGTACAAAAATAGATGCCAATATCAGCTCAATCACTAACAGATTAACCAC
This sequence comes from Sturnira hondurensis, assembly GCF_014824575.4. Lineage (NCBI taxonomy): Eukaryota > Metazoa > Chordata > Mammalia > Chiroptera > Phyllostomidae > Sturnira > Sturnira hondurensis. The sequence goes on along the minus strand of NW_028079197.1, from coordinate 2,372,385 downwards.
CTCCAATTTAGTTAACTGAAAAGATTAAATGTGCCTATTTACAAGATATTACTACACCACAGAAAAATCAACAAGCATGGGCACTTAAAAGAAACACTAACACAAACACTTACATATAAACTAATATACTCTATTTCTTCAGCCTTTTTTAGCAAGACAACTAAACATTTATAATTTAAAACTATTTTAATTATATGAGTTCTCAAGTTTTTAAGAGATAAAAAGATGTATTTGTTAAGGAAACAGACACAATAAAGATCCATATAACTATCCAGTCTTTATTTTTCTTTTCCTGTTTATTCAAAGGCTGCAAAACTTTCTTATTAAATTTCTAAACAGTTTTCCTAAATTAGAATGAATTATTCTATCAGGACAAACACTCTTTCTACAACCTATAGAAATCATTTTTGTTAGAAGCCCGATTATTTATTTGGTGGTTGCTGGTGAATCAAGGTGCTTTTAAGTCACGTCAGGTGATGATCCAGAATCTAAGTCACATCTGCAAAGACATTTCTTAAATGGTTACTCTTGATCTTCAGATTTATTCTAGATATTACAAAGGGACAGACATTGAAAGCCACTGATGCAATGCATTCAATCTTCAAGACAATGAGTAACAGTGGAACTGAGAAAATTAGTATGAGAAAAGTGTTGCCTAAATGCGTCCTTGTTAAATTCTGTATGTTTTAAAATGCTTGGAGACAGGAAGGTTTCGTGGACCAGAAATGAATGGACCCTCATGGAATGCCAAACTGTAAACTGCCAAGCAGCTGCAGCTGGTAATAAAGTTCTAAAACCTGAAGAGCTTTAGCAGAACCTGATTATATGGTAATCGTAATATCTGAGAGAAGGCTAAAGAGCTAGAAGAATAACTGATAGGCTGGTTGCTATAGTAACCAAGATAAATTTGTATACTGACTGGGGAAAAACATTGGGGTTGCCATCAAGCCTGAGACCCACATTATGTCTTATGTGCTTTCTCCTCAATTTTGAATCATGAGATGACAAACTAACACAAAGACTGCTCAGTCTGCAATAAGAGAATAAATAGGGCTCTGCTCTGAAAAGTAAGGAAAGCACCCAATTAAAGGTTTAGCTGGTCAGCAGAATAACATCCAACAGTTAGAGAGAGGAACTGGACCTTAGGAAAGTTGGTAGTAAATAGCTTAGTTTTGAGTAGAAAACAGGAATGTTAATTATCAATTCAAGTTAAATATCAGAAGAACAGTATAAAGCACCAACAATTTTTTATTATTTTAAATTTTCTTCAGGCCATTATTAATCTTTTACAGAAAGGGCTATTGATTTATTTATTTCTGAAAAACCAGCCTTTATTGTTTAGAAAACAAGAAGGAAATTCTTCACATAGCAAAAGAAAATACTTTAAAAATACTTTCTGTAGCACAATGTTGAAGAATAAAAGTAAAATGTAAAACTAAAAGACTTAATTCACACTTATGTAGGTACATATTTAAAATAATACCAAGTGGTGCGATTTGTTCTATCTCAGTTATCCATGTCCCAGGGAGCAGCCTTATAACCCACTCTCAATACAGTCTGTAGAGCTACCTTCACCAACTCCACCTCCATCCATCACTACCACCCTCATCATCACCCCCTTCGTTCACCCATACTCACCCAGGAAGTAATTACTAGAATCGCAGGCAGAGTATGAGGAAACAAACAGCCTCATCAACGGGCTCCCTTGGCAAATCCACCCGACTTCGTCAAAGTTAAATAGTGCGTTGACGAGAACACCTGAATTGCTGTGTAATGTACACTTTACAAACTAAGTCTCAAATACCAACAACTGGAAATTATTTTTTCTTCTGCAGGACCCCCACTGAACTGTTAACATCCTATAGCTATCTAGGTTTTTAATGTTTAAATCAAAATTTATTACCCCAGTTTATGCAACAGGTTATCACAAGAATAGAATAATTTTTTCAGTTTACAGGACTTTGTCCAGATACAAAGTGAGCTCCTAAACTGCCATACTACTGCCACTGTCCTACCTCCGCAAGTCACCAACTGACAGTTGGAGGCCACTGAATTTATAACTTAAATTTACTAATTAATATGTAAGTTCCCCCCCACTTCAATAAATATGATGGTAACATGGGTGTGATAAAACAGCATTTACAAATACATTCCTATCAACCCACAAAGCCAACAGAAATCAAATATAATTTATGATTAAATGCCAAGCCATGAACAGCCATTTTTCAAGGAATCTTTCCACAAATAACCCTTATCACACAAATATTTTCAGTGAAACCTGCATCAATTTTCAATTCAGGGAGAAATGGTTCTGATGCCTAAGTGAAAAGTTAAGTTTTCAACAAAGGCAGCTTTTCTTTTTCTAGGATGAATTCTTAAGGACAGTTTGACTTCGGAACTCATGGCTTAAAAATCAAGATTTTGCCAGTATTCCAATCTACAAAGATAGACTGCAGTCGACACTAACTACACTGCTAAAAATAAAATAAGTAACCACGACTGTTCTTAGATCAACTCTTCTGCAATCTTTGCTCATCCTGACCTGGAGAAAATCTAGAATCTTTTAAACAGTCAGTGTCCTCTGACAGCAAGGCATGAAAAAACATAATCACTGTCCATGAGAGTAGACCACCTTAAGAGGCCTGCTAAGGGGTAAGTGCCAGAGACCTAGGGCAGGATACCCAGCAATACTTTCCCTCCTTCCACAGACAAAGCTGCATGGAATAAATGAGCGATCAGGAGACTGGGGTTCTAGTTCCCAGTCTGCCACTAATCAGCAATGTGTTACTTCCCTTCTCTGAGCCTAGATTGCTTTCAGTTAAATGGGAGGGGTGAGCTAAATGATCTCTGGCTCCTTCCTACTATAAAAATGTTAGCACTCTATTCTTCCTTCCAACACCTCAACAATATTTTGGTTGCCATGAAACTTTTTTTTAAAATAAAGAATGCTAAAAATGTCACATTTATTTTGTAACATGTTCTCAGTGCCAGCCTTTAATATGCATATGTATAATCCACAAACTAGCAGGAACATTCATCTCATATATAATTTACCCAGTAAATGTTTAATTTGAAATCTATGGGTCTTGAATCATGTACCAATACCATCAAGTCTGTTCAACTAAAAGCTAAAAAAAAAAATCATGGAAAGATTTCCCAAGAACAAAAGCTTATCAATAAAAGCACACTATTAAACCTCCATACAATGAGACTTTTAGAGTTGGAAGCGTTCTCAGAATCTCCTCAATTTAAAGATGAGGAAATGAAATGACTCATATAGTCCAGGGCTTTTTTCTACTATAGCACACTTCCTCCTCCCCTTCCTGCTTCATCAAAAGACAGCATGGTAGCAGAAAAAAATGCTAGACTGTGATACTGATCTGGGATTCTAGTCCTAACTCTGCTACTGATTTGCTGTGGTACCTTGGAGAAGTCACTTTCCCCCTCTGTAGGCTTCGGTTTTCACATTTTATGTGAAGTTTACTAGAAGTCCCTTCTAACTGTAGCATGCTATGATCTTATAAAATTTTTATCTGATTGAAACAAAACACACATTCCTGAAAGAGAAAGTGAGAACTTCTAGCCAAGAAAACTGAAAAGTTTGGGCTGCTAGTTTTAAATAGATGCATCAGTTCAATTCAGGAAGTTGGTCCTAAAGCATTTTACTCCAGGTCTCTTGGAAGAGGATACCTTCTACACACAGAGTATAGGTTTGCTATGATGTATTGCAAAAACTCTTAACGTAGGAGTCTAAAGAATTGGTTTGAAATCCCAGCTGTCACTTAACCCCTTTGATCCTAAGGGTCCTCATACATAAAGACAGATAAGAATAAGAAAACCTGATATAAAATATTATCAAAATAAAGCATTATAAATGTGGTACAGATTGCAAAGCTGGTCAAGTGGACATGATCTGCCACTGTGGAAAAGTGCCTGCATTGGAGTCAAAAGTCTTCCTACAAAATAATGGGATGAATTTTAACTTATTAAATTTGCTTTCAAAGAGTAGAATAAAGCTGAAGACACCATTGGAGGGGAAATAGAAGAAATCAATATTAGGAAATGGATTGTGCATTTGGATTCTGCTGATGAACAAAAATGAGGTAATTCTTAACTGCCTACTCAGTTTACTACAAATTTGGTGAAGTGATCTGTGTATTCTAGAATATACAAGAGCAAGATACATTTTTTAAAGTACCCAAACTCAGTCTGATAACCTCTTAGAGTTTGAATGGTTTGCTACTCTAGTTCTCATTAAAAGACAGAAGATATTTCTGATGGCCAGATATCTAGTGACACCATCTGTTTCCACAAATCAAGACTTCTCACTGCATTTCTAGGTTGTTAGTTACCCAGCCAAGTCTCCTCACAGTACCTTACGCAAATGACAAAACTTGTCACAAAAGATAGAGGATATGTTAATTATGCCAATCTTTTGCTGTCTTCCCAGTACAACTAGTTCTTTTCAGATTCAGTTCTCCAGGTGAGGCTAATTCCCTTCCAAATCCTGACTATTACAGGATGAAGCCTTGCAATTTAGACTGACACTGTAGTTTTATCCATAGGGCTAAACAAGCTAAACATTTGGGTAGGTTAGAGTTAAAATGAGAATACTAGGTCTGAAGAAAAATTATTTTTTTACTTTTCCCTAGTAGCATCAAGGGATCAAAGAGCTTGGGAAACTATATTGTGCCATGAGGGAAGAAATGACTCTATTAATTCTATCAAAATGACTCATTTGGTGTAGATAAGTTAAATAGCTTTGAGTTCTGCACACTTTCTCCCAAAGTAAGCACTGTATGAAGTTAATTTTGCTAATTCCAAGAAAGGAAGGAGAAGGGAATGAATATTTGAGTTCTTTCTCCATGCTTGGTGCTGGGCTTGACAGTTTACACAGGTCCTGATATGACTGTCCTTCAAAATTAAATTTGTTTTATTCGTTAAAAAAGAACACTATTCACCCTGGCTGGTGTGGCTCAGTGGATTGAGCATAGGACTGGGAAGCAAAGGGTCACTGATTTGATTTCCAGTCAGGGCACATGCCTAGGTTGTGGGCCAGGTCCCCAGGGTGGGGCAAGTGAGAGGCAATCACACATTGCTGTTTCTCTTCCTCTCTTTCTCCCTCCCTTTCCCTCTCTCTAAAAATGAATAAATAAAACCTCTTTTAAAAAGAAAGCTATACACATAGATCTAAATTGATTACAATCCCATACATCAATTTTGATTTCCCTACCCCCTCCACACACACACACATACACACACACGGAATAAAGGATTACTTTTGCTAATCCTTTATTACTTTATTAGGTCTCTCACTTAAGCTGAACTGACAGTTCATTACTTTGAGGGGAAACAACCAAAATAAATTTTAAGTTCAAAGAGATTCAATGTATTTGGAAATCCAAATGGATTTTCTATCCCCTACCACCTAGCTATGAACTTGTTTCAGGTATTGAATTCAAAGGAGATTTGGTGCAATCTCATGATTGGCCACTGCCACCCTAAAATCTCCTAAGGTTGGTGGAAACACACACATCAGCGATTTATCTACATAAATTTCTTTGATTTTGTTGCTGTTAATTTTTGGTAATATATATTAGGGTTTAGAACGACTTCTAGAATGTACAGGTAACTTTATTTGCATCAAACAAGGTCTTTCTTCCAAGGGGTACGCTTGAAAATTAATGGTAATTGGCTTCTGAAATCATATTAGTGCCTTGTATTAACATACAAATTTTAGCAATTCTCAAGTTCTCACAGCATAAAAATACACTTTACTGCCTCTAGCCCCACATAAGTCCGTAGAAGAGTTCGGCAAAATCGCTATAAACATTACTCCAACTTTGAATAGTGGAGGAGTGGGTAAATAGAAGTCTCAGGCAAGGGAAGCAGTCCAACTACTGTACTTCCTACTCAGAATCTCCCATATTAATCACTACTAAAACATCTTGCAGAATTAGATAAAGAGCACAAAGCTGCGGCTCTTCTTCCAACCACCAGATTACTCAGCACTTGTTTCTATCTCTGTAGTCGGTTGTGTACATTTATGTGCGGATACCTTCGAAAACGGCATTCTCCCTATTGCTAAAGGACCTTCGATTTCCTTTGCCTCACGGTAAAGGAATTACCATTTATTCCTTTACCGTGAGGCAAAGGAATTTAATGAAACACTGTTGATCTAGAGTACATGAGACAGAGGACTTTCCTAAGTAAACACCTGACCCTTTCCGCGGCTCCTTTTATTTCTGTGCAAGGAAAACAGAACGGAAAATCGGGAGAGTTATAGCTACCTCTAAAATGAAGAGGTAAGTAAGCGGCAAAAGAAAGAAAAATGGGAAATGCAATTTCTCCAGTTACTACTCCTTTAATTTATGGTCCCCAAGGCCAAAACGGATGTTTCAAAGGTAAGCGCTGAACCCCACAAACAAACCGCCGACTCGAAGGCACGTCAGCTGTCCCACCTTGCAGAAAGCTGGGCAAGATGAGAAAGGAGTTCCGAGAGATCCCCGAGAGAGCCCCAGGGGCCTTTCGCCAGGGAAAGAAGAGGTTTACCCGAGGTGGGCGATCCCCCATCCCCCGACTCACTCTGAAGTGCCCGAAGCTGAGGAGCAGCGGTGGCGGACGCAGCGGGACCTGCGAGGGGTGGAAGGGGAAGGCACGGGGGAAGCCGGGGAATCAGGGCGCCCGGCTTCTGGGCCATAGCTACTTACCCTGCAGGGTAGCCGCCTCCTAGGTGCACATCTTCGGGGGCATCAAAGAATTCCTCCGTGTCGCTTTCCGACGCCATTTATAGGACACACCCGCGGGCGAGGGGGCCGACGTCGCTTGAGAGGGTGACTCTCGTCTCCTGCTCGTCGTCCTCCACCCTGGCGAGACCGTGGGGAGTTGGGTCCCGCGCGAGGATGAGGAGGGAACGGACGCTCTGGAGAGAGGAGCCGGTTAGGAGCGGGGGGCGCCGTCAGCTGCCCGGCTGCGGGAATGACCGGCAAAGCGGCCGTCTGTTGAGATGAGACGGCGCCGATCCCAGGGACTGTCGCTGTCGCCGCTCCCGGCAATAGGTGTAAGTGGAGGACAAGAAAAGAGGCGGTGGCTCTCTTCAACGGGGGAGGGCGGGCTCCCGGACTAGAGACAGTCCACTTTCTCCCGCAGCAGCAATTACAGCAGCTGCAAGAGCTAGTTGCTCGTAAAATACTGACGCGCACTTACCCTCGCGAGATTTCGGGCGGGGGCCGCTAAAGAGCGGGCGGGGCGAAGGGCAGGCAGGGGCGGTCCCAGAGAGGCAGAGCTCGGATTTCATCGGCCGGAGAAGCCTATCAAAACAACGCAAGCGCGTTGAGGGCGTTCACGAGGGCCGGAAGTAGCCGGTAAGGGTCGGGATGAGCTCCAGAAGGGAGGAGTTTAGAACCTGCGCTGGAGCCGCTCGGTACCCTGCCCCCAGGGGTTCGTGCCGGACTAGGTGGGGGTCCGGTGGAGCGTCTTACCCACTACCTCTGCTGTTCCTGAGAGGCATTTTCGAATCTGCTTTTTTTTTTTTTTTAAGAAATGCTCTCGGGAAACGTTGGCATTGTGGTTTGCATTCACATCTTACCTAATTTATCCAAGCCCGGAATAGCCCACACTAGGGCACAGGCAGGTCCACTACCTCTAGTGTTACAGGAATAGCGCGCCCTATTTACCAGAAGATCTTTAATTGAGATCCCTAGATATGGTTCTGCAGGCCACAGGGTGGGGTCCATGAAAGATGCGTGGAGAGTGTGCCAGTTCCGTGGAGTAATAAGGGATTTATTGCTGGAGCTGAGCCTATTAAGGCCTCCGGGTTTTTTTTTTCTTTTCTCTACAAATATCCGTTGCTGCCCACACTTAATGTAAGAGAAATTCTTACATCCTGGCCAAGATGTGCGTCACTCAAATGGTAAATACTATATGCTGAGCAGATAGATACCCTTGCAAGGCTAAGACCAATTAGCGAAATTATGGTCCTTCGGTACCCAATGTCCAGTGATGAAAACAGGTACTTAATAAAAGACTAAGATGCTCCTTCTTAGACAATGGACCATTGACAGAGGGATAGCATGAACTTTCTATATCATTGTGAAGTATGTTTATCTTTCCCATTGACATGACAGAAAGGCTCTTTGGGCTGTTTGCACACCCTCAAGTATTGCTCAAGATGGCAGCAGAAAACATTGAATTGGGACCAGGAGCATGGCCTCAGAAAGATTGAAATAGGACTCTAGATTCTTCCTTGTAAAGCAAGCAGGAAAATACCTGGCGTTGTCTGGCAGACTTGTGTGAAACCAAATGCCACGTGCTGTATATACAGTGTAACACTCCAGCCAGTTCAGGGAAAACACTGCATATTTAAATATGGTAATATTTCTTGCAGCAAACCATATCATTATTCATACAGGGTAAATAAATACCAGTAAACAGCCTCATTCAATTTAGGTCAGATACTACTGCCAAATAAATTTAGGTTAGATCAATTTGACTATCAAATAAGTTACTAAAAATACAAAATAAAAATTTTTGGTTTCCAGAGCTTTTTGGATTTCAGAATTGCTGGCATGGGATTTATAGCACATTGTTAGTATATGACTTCTGTCACGATCCAGTAATTGTTAGTTTTATGTGTTTTAAATATGTTAATTTCTTAGGGACAAAAAATGTATTTCAAAGTATTGACATTTTATTTTGTTGCTCACCAAGAAAGATTACTTTTCCTTAAGAATTATGGAAAGATATGAGTAAATAAACTACCTGAATTTATTTTGTTGCTAGTTATTTAATAGTAAGTTTCTTTGCCTTAAAATTTAAACTTTGTCATCATGTACTGTTCTAGGTGCTGAGGACAATTCAACCATGAAGAAGAAAACTTAGTTCCTATCTTTAGGAGCTCTCAATCTAGCAATGAAGACAAACACAGAGTCCTAATTTGGTGCTTTTTTCACTATACCATACCACCTCTCTTGGACCATTTAAGGTACCTTAAATATTATACTTAGAAAAAGTCAAAACAGAATACGAATGATAAACTGATAACATTTTTATTTTTTATTTTTTTTACTTTAAATATATTTTATTGATTATCCCATTACACTTGTTCTATTCCCCCCTTCATTCCCCTCCCCCCACACACTCCCTCCCCCACCATTCTCCCCCCTTAGTTTATAACCACGTGTCTCAAGTTCTTTAGATTCTATATTTCCCCCACTATTCTTGCCCTCCCCCCTATCTATTTTCTACCTACTGTCTATGCTATTTTCTGTGCCTTCTCCCCCCTTCTCCTCCTCCCACTCCCCTGTTGCTAACCCTCCATGTGTTCTTCATTTCTACGGTTCCACTCCTGATCTAGCTGTCCTCTTGGTTTGCTTTTGTTTTAGGTGTGGTTGTTAATAACTGTGAGTTTGCTGTCCTTTCACTGTTCATATTTTTCATCTTCTTTTTCTTATATAAGTCCCTTTAGCATTTCATATAATAAGGGCTTGGTGATGATGAACTCCTTGAACTTGACCTTATCTGAGAAGCACTTTATCTGTCCTTCCATTCTAAATGAAAGTTTTGCTGGATAAAGCAATCTTGGCTGTAGGTCTTTGGATTTCATGACTTGGAATACTTCTTTCCAGCCCCTTCTTGCCTGTAAGGTCTCTTTTGAGAAATCCGCTGACAGTCTGATGGGTACTCCTTTGTAGGTGACTGTCCCCTTATCTCTTGCTGCTTCTAGGATTCTCTCCTTCATTTTAGTCTTGGCTAATGTAATTATGATGTGCCTTGGTGTGTTCCTTCTTGGGTCCAACTTCTTTGGGACTCTCTGAGCTTCCTGGATTTCCTGGAAGTCTATGTCCTTTGCCAGACTGGGGAAGTTCTCCTTTATTATTTGTTCAAATAAGTTTTCCACTCGTGGCTGTTTCTTTCCCCCTTCTGGTACCCCTATAATCCGGATGTTGGAATGTTTAAAGATGTCCTGGAGGTTCCTAAGCCTCTCCTCATTTTTTTGAATTCTCATTTCTTCATTCTTTTCTGGTTGGATGTTTTATTCTTCCTTCTGATCCATTCCATTGATTTGAGTCCCAGTTTCCTTTCCATCGCTATTGAATTCCTGGACATCTCCCTTCATTTCAATTACTTTAGCCTTCATATGTTCCTCTGATTTGTGACTATAATCAACCAGTTCTATGAGCATCCTGATAAACAGTGTCTTGAACTGTGCTTCTGAGAGGCTGGCAATTTCTCGGTCGCTGAGAGTTATTGGCTCTGGGACTTTGCGTTCTTCTTGCGCCATCTTTTGGGCTGTTCGTGCCTGTTACGTAGCAGGATCGGAGCCCTAGGTTTTCACCAGAGCAGGGCAACTCAGTCGCTGGGTTGTGACGCTGTTTGTGGGGGCGGGGTCAAAGAGGAGCAATGACGTCCCGCCTCCCGCCTGTTGCCTGCCGCCTCCCGCAGCAACTGCCACCATCACCGGGCCCCCTGCGTTCCGTCCCACTGCACGGGAGTGTGCCACCGCCATCAGCCCTCCACCACTGGGTTCGCCCTCTGGGGCCTGCGTGGTCCATCTCACTGTGCGCAAATGTGTGACCACAGTCAGTCTGCCCCACACCCTGACTGGGTCCGGTCTACCTGCGCGCCTAGGTCGGGGGATCTGTCCTGCCCGACCCTGCTCCGCTGCTGGCTCCGCCCCTCTTACCTTCCCGGATGAAAGGTTCGTTGTGGGACTTCCGTATAATTCAGTTTTCTGGTCTTTGAGTGTGTCTTTGTTCTCCAAACCTTTGTTGTATTCAAACTTGGTTGTGGGAGAAGGCACAGTGTTTCCACCTATGCCTCCATCTTGGCGGAAGTGTCTCTGTTAGTTTCATTACTAGCCCAACTAGATCTTAGAAGGTGGGAGGGAATAGTATTCATTTTTTTTAGCCCCCCACAGGCTCAAATACTGACCACCAAATGCCAGCTGTGAAACTTTGGGCAAGTAACTGAACTCTTCTAAACCTCAGTTCCCCTACTTATAATGGTGAATAATTCTATTATTTTCCTCATATAGTATGAGTAGTAAGTGAAATAATATATGCAAAGTACTTAATACAATGTCTAGCACTGATTTAATGATAGCAATTATTTTATTACCATTTGATGATATAAGAGATGTAAAACTATCTCAGAAAGTATAAAGAGCTATTCTAATGTAACATGTCACCAGGAGCACATAGAGAACATATCACTAGACAGGTACCCTATGCACAGGTGACAGGTTTAGGGTATACATGTTTATCACATATATATTTATTGTACCACCTTAATTGTGCACTTGAAATTCCCATTTATCTTTCTCTCTGAACACATTCAGTATAAACATGTAAGTATATGTTCATGTTTCCAAAATAAAAATAAAAAAGAGGACTGATAACCATCTTTAAACAGATCAATGGTTTTATATGGACTTAGTAGCCAGAATTATAACTAGTGGATAGAACTTACAGAAATGCAGATTTAGGCTAAATACAATGAAGAACTTTGTTAGTACGTATTTATGAAAAAAATGACTGAGTAAATAGTAAGCTCCATACATCTGAGTGACCACTTAGGGAGTTTGTAAAAGAAATTCATGCATATGATATGCATCCCAGATATGACGCTGGGACTACTAAGTTTTTTCTTTTTTTGACTACAAAATATCTTTTATTTTTAACTTAACTTGTCAAATGGGCAGATACAGAGTATGGCAAATTTGATTAACAGAACAAAATAATGTTATTCAAACTGAATAATTTGTTGCTGATGAGGCTTGCCTTGTTTTACACTTAAGTAGAATTTACAGTTTCCTCAAACAGTACATACAAATATTTAAAGGGATTAATAGTGAGTTATTCAATAAGTCAATCATCTTTTTAAAATTTTTTTTTAAATATAATTTTTATTTAATTCTTGTTCAAGTACAGGTTTCTGTCTTATAATCCCAACCCTGCCCGCCCCCCACCCCATGCTCCCCGCCTCCCTCCCCTTTCCACCCCCCACCCTTAGTTATTGTCCATGTGTCTTTTATACTTGTTCATGTTTAAAATTTTGTATTTATTTTTATCCTCTCATCTCTTTCCCTAGGCAGCCATTCCATTACGTATACATTTGTTTTTATTCATATGTGCTCCACATTCTGTGTATTATGCATATATTTTTAAGTACATTTTATTGCTTATGTTATTACAGTTGTCCCAATTTTTTTCTCCCCTTTGTCCCACCTCTGCCCTGGACCCCCCAACCCTCCAGTATTTTTCCCACCTTAGTTGATGTCCATGGGTCGTACCTATAAGTTCTTTGGCTTCTCTATTTCCTATACGATTCTTAACCTCCCCCCCTCATCTATTTTCTGCTTACCAATTATGCTTCTTATTCCCTGAATCTTTTCCCCCATTCTCCCCCTTCCCCCTCCCCACTGATAACCCTCAATGTGATATCCATTTCTCCGATTCTGTTCCTGTTCTGCTTGTTTGCTTAGTTTTTGTTTTTGTTTTTTAGGTTCAGTTGTTGATAGTTATGAGTTTGTGGTCATTTTACTGTTCATGGTTTTTGATCTTCTTCTATTTCTTAGATAAGTTCCTTTAACATTTCATATAATAAGGGCTTGGTGATGATGAACTCCATGAACTTGACCTCATCTGGAAAGCACTTCATCTGCCCTTTCCTTCTAAATGAAAGTTTTGCTGGATAGAGCAATCTTGGATGTAGGTCCTTGCCTTTCATGAATTGGAATACTTCTTTCCAGCCCCTTCTTGCCTGTAAGGTTTCTTTGGAGAAATCAGCTGACAGTCTTATGGGAAGTTCTTTGTTGGTAACTGTTGTAACTGTCTATATATATATGCACCATAAGAGAAAAATAAAAGATCTCTTCTCCAGCTTTAGATCTGGAATAATTTTGTGAAGCATAAATTTGCATGTCTTAGGTTCTCTTTCTTTAGATCAGGCCATATACACTGGTTATTGTTTTGAAATCAAAAACAAAATTATGCTTAGTCCATATTATTAATTAACTTCAGCCCTGGCCAGGTAGCCCAGTTGATTAGAGCATAGTCTCAGTATGGTGAGGTTGTTGGTTCAATACCCGGTCAGGGCACATACAAGAATCAACTAGTGAATGCATGGATAGATGGAACAACAAATTGCGCTCTTTCTCTCTCATCAATAACTTTTTTTAAAACAGAAGCAAACCACTAATAGTATACTTTGTTTTTAGATACTCCACATTAGTCCATCATTTCACAGTTGCTTTGGAAAACATCATTACCATTCTCTGTGTTAGGCCTACAGTACAGAAAATGACTTTTTATTTGGTAGACTAATATGAACACTGCAAGATTCACTTTGTGGGTATATTTTCCAAGTCCAACTTCTTAGTGGCACTTATTAAACTGTTCCAGAAGCTAAAGTGTGTTCCAGAAGCTAAGGAGCTAAGCTAAGTCCCAGAAGTTAAGCAATAAGCCCAGGACTCATAGTCACACATTATATTGGGAACCATCTCAGATCTTAAATGCGTATAAGTCTACCTTGTATATGATTGGTTATATATTTCCTTTTACTATTTTCCCCTTCTTTTTTTAAAAAAGATTTTATTTATTTATGTTTAGAAGGGAAGGGAAGGAGAGAGGGAGAGAAACATCAATGTATGGTTGCCTCTCGTGTGTCCCCTGCTGGGACCTGGCCTGCAACCCAGGCATGTGCCCTGACTGGGAATCGAACTGCAATCATGTGGTTCACAGGCCCATGCTCAATCCACTGAGCTACACCAGCCAGGGCTATTTTCCCCTTCTTGACAAAGTAATACATATTCACTGTATTCTATCATTATATAAAGGTACAAATAAGGCACAAATCTCTTCCTATTATTTTTTTAAGATTTTACTCATTTATTTTTAGAGAGAAGGGGAGGAAGGGAGAGAGAGAGGGAGAGAAACATCAGTTGGTTGCCTATTGCATGCCCCCAACTGGGACCTGGCCTACAACCCAGACATGTGCCCTGGCCTGGAATCAAACTGGTGACCTTTTGGTTCACAGGCCACCGCCCAATCCACTGAGCCACACCAGCCAGGGCCTCTTGCTATTATTTTAATCAGCAATCAAAGACAATCACCATCAATAATTTATAAACATTCTACCAGAATTTTCTATGCTTATATACACATATAGATATGTAGTAAATAATTTTACATAAAGTGAAATTATTCTACATGCAGTATTTTATAACTGTTTTAATTTGACATGTCATGAGCTCTTGTCATGTCAATGAATACAGAAGCTGAACTCTTAATAACTTGTGGTTAGCAAATTATTCCTGCCTGCTAGTAACTCTTTCTTTTAAAAACATCCATTACATAACTCCATTTGGTTCTAGTAAGGAAGACAATTACAGTAGTATCTCCCCACATGGTTAGTGGCAGGAAATCAGCTGACCTAGGCCTGACAAATGAGAGTTCTCTATGCTCTTAGCTGGAGGGATTTCCAAAGACTAATTAACATCATCCCTGAGATGCAATATATAAACACTGAAAGTCTCATGTCCTTTGGACTGAGATTTATTAAGATATTATAAACTAAAGTTGCTTATAGCTTTTGCTGAGTACAAGAAGGAAGCGGCAAAGTAAAAAAAGAAACAGATAAGCAAAGAGGAGAGGTGGACAAGAACTGAGAGTATTAACATATCTTGGACCCTGGATTAAGTACTGGACTGTAGTCAGTGCTGCTATATGGCAACATACACTTTCTAAAAAATCACTACACTATGCAAAGTTGTTCAATAAAACCCACTGGGTTTATGGGAAAAATGGGGATAAGAGTACAACATTTTAAAACTTTGTAAGTGACAGATACACAAAAACATACAAATCTAATAAAAATGCTAGCAAAGTTTTACACATGTTAAATGGTTAAGAAATACATAAATACTATAATAAATATAGCACTTCATTTTCAAGAAGACCTGAAATTTGCTTGTGGAAACAGGCGTCAAAAGGATTGCTGCTTGCGAGTTGTTGCAAAGTGACAGAAGGTAGGTTATATGAAATCAGGAGGAAAATTGTAACACTAGATGTGGATGGGTGTGACTCAAAACACACCCAATGAACAGAGGTAGATAGGAGATGTTTGCGGTGTGTATGTGTGCATATTTTGTGTATTCCTAAATGACTTAATTCAGCTGGACATAGTTTTCTACTTTCACCTAGTGTTTCTAGCTAACAAAATTGCACCTAAGCAAATGCAAAATTCACCTTATACTCATACTGCTCTCTAACATACTATGGTAATCACAAAGGAATAGGCAAGAGTTATAGCAGTCCGTACTTGGTTATGTGAGTGAATAAATTCTCTCTTCTTGTTTAAGATAATTTTAGTTACCTTTCTTCCAGAGTCCTGAACAGTAATGCATAGTTATTTAATATTCCATCATACAATAGTAACATTTAAAATTGCAGGGTAGCTTTTCTGTGCCTGTTAATACATTTGTAAACTATCATTCTTTAACTATCAGTTCTTGCGTGCTCACAGATTGAAATTTAATTTTAATATTAACATAAACCCTCATTAACAAGGTGAGGTATATTTGAAAAAGATATAAAGATCCTAAAGCCAAATAGAAATGATTTTTTTATTTTTATTTTTGCTATTATTATCTGTAACACAACTGACCTTTCAGATAATTGATGGTTGATGATTTTTTTATAGAATTTTATCTTGGCCCTGACAGTTTGGCCAGTTTCAAAATGTTTCTTGTGTACTTCAAAATCTATAAAAACTCTTAACAGATTTCAATATTAAATCTTTTCATGTCAATACTATATCTCAAATCACCTAACCCTATACATAAAAAGCCTACATGCATTACAGTGTTGTCACTAATGTTGGGTGATTACACTTGGGTTGGAGCAAAATGGCCCCAAGGATACTGCCAGTTTATACTCTTCTCAAGAGGAGAAAGCAAGTACCCCATAAAGTTGTTCAATACTCTAGATTTTGGAACTCCTAAGTAGAGTTTATACTGTGCAGGTAAGGAAGTATAACAAGTTTCCTTAAACCCACCTCAGTCTTAGACCTGTGTAGTTTTTAAAGTCATTGTGAACAAGCCCTGACCAATGTGGCTCAATTGGTTGGGCATAGCCCAACAAAGCAAAAGGTCACCAGTTCGATTCCCAGTTAGGGCACATCCCTGGTTGCAGGAGGCAAGTGATCAACATTTTTCTCCCTCTCTCTCTCCCTCCTTTACCCTCTAAAAATAAGTAAATAAAATCTTAAAAAAAAAAAACCCCAGCCCTGGCTGGTGTGGCTCAGTGGATTGAGCACCAGCCTACAAACGAAATAAATTAAAAAAAAGACAATTGTGGCCCCAGCTGGTCTGGCTCAGTGGATCAAGTGGATTAGTGGATTAAAGGCCTGTGAACCAAAGCATCACTGGTTCGATTCCCAGTCAGGGCACATGCCTGGGTTGCAGGCCAGGTCCCCAGTAGGGCACACGTGAGCGGCAACCACACATTGATGTTTCTCTCCCACTCTTTCTACTTCCCTTCCCCTCTCTCTAAAAATAAATAAATAAAATCTTTTAAATAAATAAATAAATAAATAAATAAAATCTTTAAAAAAAATAAACATGTGAAATAGAACCAGAGATATGGAATCATTTTCTATTTTTTTCATAAAACCGTGGGAACAGTCTCTGGAGGCGTAGATGGCCAAGCAGGCAGGGAACTGAACTATCCTTGCTTCAACTAGAGAAGTTTTTATTTTTATGATGTATGGACTGTGCATGAAATAGGTTTGATTAAAGGGTTCCATTCCTAATAAGGAGAAAAGCTTTAAAACCACTGCCTTGGACTAAACCTAAAACCTGCTGCTTTAAAACTCAAGCACAGATGTTTCAGGCAAAACAAACACATCTTTTCATATCTTTTCACATCTTTAAAAAGGATGATACCTGGCTGGTGTAGCTCAGTGGATTGAGCGCGGGCCTGCAAACCAGAGTATCACGGTTCGATTCCCAGTCGGGGCACATGCCTGGGTTGCAGACCAATTCCCAGCAGGAGACACACAAGAGGCAACCATACATTGATATTTCTCTCCCTCTCCTTCCCTTCCCCTCTAAAGATAAATAAATAAAATATTTTTAAAAAGGATGATAGTTATGTAATGTTATTAACCAATGTTACCCCAATAAATTAATTTTTTAAAAAAGTTGTTAAGTGGTACATATGTGTTTTAATGTTCCCAGAAAAGTTTGCTTTCTTGTACCACTGATCAAACATTTAAATAGACAGTTGTTAAGTGGTACATATGTGTTTTAATGTTCCCAGAAAAATTTGCTTTCTTGTACCACTGATTAAACATTTAAATAGACAACTTTAATAACTCTAAAAATGTTATCAGACTTCCGCCAAGATGGAGGCATAGGTGGAAACACTGTGCCTTCTCCCACAACCAAGTTTGAATACAACAAAGGTTTGGAGAAACAAAGACACAACCAAAGGACAGAAAATTGAATTATACAGAAGTCCGACTACATCTAACCTTTCAACGGGGACGGTAAGAGAGGCGGAGCCAGCAGCGAGCAGGGTCGGGCAGGACAGATCCCCCGACCTAGGCATGCAGGCAGCCTGGAACCAGTTGGGGTGTGGGGCAGACTGACCACAATCACACATTCGCACACAGTGAGATGGACCACGCAGGCCCCAGGGGGCGAGGGCTGACGGTGGTGGCACACTCGCGTGCAGTGGGATGAAACGCGTGGGCACGGTGACGGTGGCAGCTGCAGCACCAGTGGGGACCGTGGCAGCAGGCAGCAAATGGGACGCCATTGTTCCTCTTTGACCCCGCCCCCACATACAGCGTCACAACCCAGCAACTTAGTTGCCTTGCTCTAGGGAACACCTAGGGCTCCGATTCTGCTACATAACAGGCACGAACAGCCCAAAAGATGGCGCAAGAAGAACGCAAAGTCCCAGAGCCAATACCTCTCAGCGACCGAGAAATTGCCAGCCTCTCAGAAGCACAGTTCAAGACACTATTTATCAGGATGCTCACAGAACTGGTTGATTATAGTCACAAATCAGAGGAACATATGAAGGCTAAAGTAATTGAAATGAAGGGAGATGTCCAGGAATTCAATAGCGATGGAAAGGAAACTGGGACTCAAATCAATGGAATGGACCAGAAGGAAGAACAAAACATCCAACCAGAAAGGAATGAAGAAATGAGAATTCAAAAAAATGAGGAGAGGCTTAGGAACCTCCAGGACATCTTTAAACAATCCAACATCCGGATTATAGGGGTACCAGAAGGGGGAAAGAAACAGCCACGAGTGGAAAACTTATTTGAACAAATAATAAAGGAGAACTTCCCCAGTCTGGCAAAGGACATAGACTTCCAGGAAATCCAGGAAGCTCAGAGAGTCCCAAAGAAGTTGGACCCAAGAAGGAACACACCAAGGCACATCATCATTACATTAGCCAAGACTAAAATGAAGGAGAGAATGCTAGAAGCATCAAGGGATAAGGGGACAGTCACCTACAAAGGAGTACCCATCAGACTGTCAGCGGATTTCTCAAAAGAGACCTTCCAGGCAAGAAGGGGCTGGAAAGAAGTATTCCAAGTCATGAAATCCAAAGACCTACAGCCAAGATTGCTTTATCCAGCAAAGCTTTCATTTAGAATGGAAGGCCAGGTAAAGTGCTTCTCAGATAAGGTCAAGTTCAAGGAGTTCATCATCACCAAGCCCTTATTCTATGAAATGCTAAAGGGACTTATCTAAGAAAAAGAAGATGAAAAATATGAACAGTGAAAGGACAGCAATCTCACAGTTATTAACCACACCTAAAACAAAAGCAAACCAAGAAGACAGCTAGATCAGAAGTGGAACCGTAGAAATGAAGAACACATGGAGGGTTAGCAACAGGGGAGTGGGAGGAGGAGAAGGGGGGAGAAGGCACAGAAAATAGCATAGACAGTAGGTAGAAAATAGATAGGGGGAGGGCAAGAATAGTGGGGGAAATATAGAATCTAAAGAACTTGAGACACGTGGTTATAAACTAAGGGGGGATAATGGTGGGGGAGGGAGTGTGTGGGGGGAGGGGAATGAAGGGGGGAATAGAACAACTGTAATGGTATAA
Organism: Sturnira hondurensis; assembly: GCF_014824575.4. Taxonomy (NCBI): domain Eukaryota; kingdom Metazoa; phylum Chordata; class Mammalia; order Chiroptera; family Phyllostomidae; genus Sturnira; species Sturnira hondurensis. The sequence goes on along the minus strand of NW_028079197.1, from coordinate 2,353,252 downwards.
TCAATAAAATATACTTAAAAAAACTAACAGAGACAGATTAACCGAAGAAAATAAAATTTTATAATACATGCACATGAGGAATTCACATATGCATGAAAATTCCAAAGGCAGTGAAAGCAACATTAGGTATATGACATTTTGGACAAAGAAGAAAAGGAGGGATAATAGGGTCTTAGATTTCAAAAGTGAGGTTGGACAGGTAGTTGAGGAAGAACTGAACAAACACGACAGGCAAATTTTTGCTTGGCAACTCAGAAACAAGGGGACATAGTGGGTAACAGGCCTCTGCCTGAAGCCTTCCTGTATAACATAATTAATTCAAATGAGGCAAAGACATTATCCTAGGGTCTCCTTCCTGAAGCAGAATTTTCTCTCTCAACCTCTTGGGCAGGAATGGGGTGGGGTGGAGGCAAAGTTCTTTCTGAGTCTTTTGTTTCTCAGTAACAGGCTTAAAATCAGTATTCCAAAAGGCAGCTTCAAGGTGGTAAAACTTTGGTTACCTTCAAGCCCAAGGTCACACTTTTATTTTATTATTTTTTCTTTTTTTTTCTTTAATTCTTGTTCAAGTACAGCTTCTGTTTTATATTCCCAACCCTGCCCGCCCTCCTATTTTATTTTTTTTTAAATATTTTTTATTTATTTTTAGAGATAGGGGAAAAGAGGGAGAGAGAGAGGGAAACATCAATGTTTGGTTGCCTTTTATATGCCTCCTACAGGGGACCTGGCCTGCAACCCAGGCCTGTGCCCTAACCGGGAATTGAACCGATGACCCTATGGTTCTCAGGCCGGCACTCAAGCCACTGAGCCACACCAGCCAGGGCAATTTTATTTCATTTTTTTGTTATCTCCCTAGAGAAAACTACAGTTTTAGTAGCTTGTCCAATTAGACTGTGTTAATGAGTGAAGTGTCTAAATATTACAACAACAACAACAAAACTAAAGCAATTCATTATTTTTTAATTTTTTATGTTATTCTTTAATTTAAAAAAAATTTCATCCAAGGATCTGTTTGTTTATTTTAGAAAGAGAGGAAGGGAGAGAGTGAAACATTAATGTGAGAGAGAAACATTGATTGGTTGCCTCCTTGTACTTGCCCTGACCTAGGATTGAGCACACAACCTATGTGCCCTGACAGGAAATGGAACCCACAGCCTTTTGGTAAACAGGATGACGCTCCAACCAACTGGGCCACCTGGCCAGGGCCATTTTGTATGGTATTCTTTAAGTGGGTACATCTCAACATTGGGGGTTATTGGAGGCAGGATTTCCAGATAGACCCCAAGATTTTCTAGCCCCTAGTGTACTCACTTTCTTCTAGTTACTCAGTTCAACCATGAATCTTGGTGCTGCTGTGAAGAGATTTTGCAGTTGTAATTAAAGTCCCAACTCAGTTGACTTTTAAGATAGGGAGATTATCTGGAAGATCTGACCTAGTCACATGGGCCCTTTAATAGCAGTTTTCTCTGGCTGGTGGGGAAGAGGAAGTCAGAGAAATGCATTCTGGCTTGCCTGAAAGCAAGCTGACTTCTACTGTGAAGTGTGGAATGTAGCCTCTCAGAACTGAGAGTGGCCCCCTGTTGATAGTAGGGAAATAGATACCTTAGTCCTATGGCTGTAGGCAACTGAATTCTCTCAACAACCTGAATGGACTAGGAAAAGGACCCTTAGCTTCATATGAGAATGCAGCCTGACCAGCAACTTTAAAAAAAAAAGATTTTATTTATTTATTTGTTAGAGAGAGGGGAAGGGAAAGAGAAAGAGAAAGAGAAAGAGGGAGAGAAACATCAACGTGTGGCTTCCTCTCGCACACCGCATGTTGGGGACCTGGCCCACAACCCAGTCATGTTCCCTGACTGGGAATTGAACTGGTGACCCTTTGGTTCACAGGCTGGTGCTCAGTCCACTGAGCCACACCAGTCAGAGCACCAGCACCTTTATTTCAGCCTTGTGAGATCTTTAGCAGAGCTCAGCTATACTGTATTCAGACTTCTGATGTACAGAACTGTGAGCTAAGAAATCAGTATTTTTTAAAAGTCACTAATTTGTTATGAAGCATTAAAAATATTGCTATATTTCCTCTGCCACTTAAGAACCATGGATCTAGGTAGGCCATGGTCTAACAAGTTTATATTCATGAGCAGATGCTACTTGCTTTCTGGAGTCCTGGAATACATTTGGGAATAAATGTAATACTAGAGTGAACATTCAAGTGTAATGCAACAGAAAAGAAAGGCAGTGAGTTCAGAAAAAATAGCATACATTTAATATGAAAGAAGTATCTTGCTTCACATACACTCATGTATTTACACTGCAGTCAAAATTCAATTCTATTTGTAAAATATTCTCCAGAGTTTCCTCAGTCCTGCTACTATCTATGTGGTATTAGAGATGGTCTGTTCCTCTGCTTTTGTGGGCTGTTGCCATTGAATGAATCTGCCTGCCTTTAGAATTTGGCCTGTTTCAATGTTAATCTCACTACTGACCTTTCAGTATTGTTATCTGGCTTCACTGTGATCACCATCCCTCTCTCACTCCCTCCCTTTTTTATTAAGGATGTCCCAGGCATTGTGCTATGTAGTAGGTTAACAGTGATATGGCCTAGTCCCTCTGAGTTGGGCTTTTCATCCCTGTCATCTGAACACTTGATCTGAGCTCTGGCTTGTAAGACTTGTATGCCTGGAATCTGACGCATATGACCAGATTGTGTGGGGATGGGACTCCCAGCAGTCATTGCCCAGCCCCTGAATAACTAAATTCCTAGCTTTTCATGTATGACTTTTGCCTATATTTCTCATCTTTGAAGCTTAAACTTCTGAAAGTCAGCTTTCTCCAGCCTATCTTGACCACAGTTTTTCTCTATTCCTTGCTCATGCTAAGTTGTGGACTTGAAATCTTGCTTTCCATGCCAGATCTTTTTACCTACTTTAGCCACTGTGTCCACCTGAGTCACACTGCCTGGCTGTTGTGGTTGGCCATGACACGATTCTTAAAGCTGGCTTCCCATATGCATCTTGAAGTTGAGAAATAGTAGACATAATTTTAGTTTTTTAATTTTCTAACAAATTTTCTATTTTTTAAAAAGACTTTATTTATTTATTTTTAGAGAGAGAGGATGGGAGGAAGAAAGAAGGGGAAAGAAACATCAATGTGTGGTTGCCTCTTACACACCCCTAACTGGGAACCTGGCCCACAACCCAGGCATATGCCCCAACCAGGAATCAAACTGGCACCCTTTGGTTTGCAAGTGGCACTCAATCCACTGAGCCACACCAGCCAGGGCCAAATTTTCTATTTTGTCAAGAGTAGATAACTTGTTTAAAAACTAATCAGGAATCTGACCTCAGTCTTGGGGAAAAGTCTGAAAGTTATGACCTAAGAAGAGGGATGGGAGATGAAAAGGGAATAATTTTTTTCACTTCTTTTATAAAAATTGTTGTTTAATTACAGTTGTCCCCATTTCCCCCCACTACTCTCCCCTACCCACCCCGCCTCCTATAGTCAATCCTCCCCCAATTGTCTTTGTCCATGGGTCCTTTATACCTGTTCCTTGGGAATAAATATTTATTCTATATGATGATCTGACTGGCATTTCATATGTTATCTCAGTTATTTGATTCTCAAACCTTCCCCCACCGTTTTATAAGTAGCTGCTGAAGCACAGTAACAGGGTCAGAATTGGGATTTAGGTGAACCTAAAACTTAAATGCATGCTTTTATCAGTATACTGCCCCAAAATGCATACTTTTATCTCTGTTTTTGCTTTTGGAGGCTACAGAATGTCTAAGCGAGGAGTTAGAATTAACAGAGCTCATCTACCAGATACAACTTCAGACTGAAGAAAGGGTCTAATTTGACAACATATAATTTAAGTTCTGGTATTCTGAAAAGAAACCCTGAGGCATATTCTAGCAGCTCCTCTAATTATTTTTTGCTCCTCTTGAGAATTACATGACTGGGTACCCTGAGTGTGGTCAATCCAGGATTCTGATGTGGAGATATGAAGGGTTAGCATTAGCCTACTAAATTTAGTAGACAGAGTTAGGATGCTAATTATATGTGGCCTGAATCTGATGATTTGTGTATTTCACTAATTTTGGAAAATTCTCCATCATTACCTATTAAATAATCTCTCTCTTATTGTCTTAAATAGTTCCTCTTAAAATTCCTATTAGATGTGCATTGGTCTTTCTCATTGTATCCTCCATCTATCCTAGCCTGTCTTTCATGTTTTCCCTGGTATGTGTTATGAGGTGTATTTGTGAGCATACATTCTTAGGAACTTTCTCTTTGCAGATTCTTTGAGACCTGGATTTGAAGTGAATTCTTCCAAAGGAGAGTTGCAGTTACTCCTGCCAGTCACCTGGGAATATTGCTAATCCAGAACTACTTTAAGCTAAATTTCTGGTTTGATGCATTTGGTTATACAGGTAAGAATTCTGGCCCCAGATCTGCCTGACTACAGATTTAAAGTTATAATGTCTAAAAGGGATTTGTTTTTCTCTTTTTTTTTCTATTTTACACCGAGAGCCAAACTCAACAAACCCATGTCCCTACCATCTGCCTTTGGGTGGTGGTTCTCTGGCCCCATTTATCTGTTAACATCCTTTGGGGGCTGACTTTCAGCGGAGAAGGAGGGGGATGATGTGCACCTGATCAAACTTCTAACCTTGCCTAGGCCCCAGGATTTGTCTCTTTTGTCCTTTGTATTTGGCCCATTAAAACTACTTTCTAGGGTTACTATGAACCAGCAGCTATCCCAAGGTAAATACCAGTTTTATAGCTTCCTTTTTTTGTGGTTTAGTGCTGACATTTGGCAATCATCTCAACCATCAGCCTTGCGTTTAAAAGGATATATTCTATCTATCTTGTCTATCATTTTGATATGTGCTATACTGAAGGCTCTTCAGCCATTTCTCCAGACATATTACCTCAATTCAATTCTATTCTAAAGAAAGATAGGAATTTGGATAGGTGGATTAAGTTATGGTGGAATTGTCATAGAAGCAGTCTTTCAGGCAAAAAGTAGAACTAACTGTACAGAAGCTCTGCTTTTGGGTTTATATTGATTAAGCCATTACACAGTTGTAGCAGTGTATATGTTGTTGCCAGATTTATACTGTCTACCAGAAGCAGCTCCTGAAAAGGATAGTCTCTGGTCCAGAAACTTGCAGAAAGTGGATCAAGCACTGTTTGCAAGGCAGGTGAGAAGCTCCTCTTTCCAGAAGTGTACAAGGATACCTAGTCTACCTAGGAAGTATGGAGATTCAGTCTGTTTGAAACTGAACTACTTTATTACTAAGGAGCTATAACCTTTGTCTAAGGAGTCATTGATTTCTTTGATCGAGACCTGAGTCTTCCTCCTTTGGGTATATATTGGTTGGTGGACAGCTATTCAATATTCATCATTTTGGTTGAGGAATGAAAGTCAATGAGGCTAGTAACAGAAACCCATTTCCCCTGGTCATATACCATATGTAGGAAACTTGAAATTCAAGCCATATTTCTTTTTTAAAAATTATTGTTGTTCAAGTACAGTTTTCTGCCTTTTCCCGTCACCCCTCTTCACCACCCCAGCCCACCCCACTTCCTTCCCCTGTTTCCACCTCCCTTGTTATTGTCCATGTGTCCTTTATACTTGTTCCTGCAAACCCTTCACCCCATTATCCCCTCCCCTCTCCCCTATGGTCACTGTCAGCCTGTTCTCAATTTCAGTGTCTTTGGTTATATTTTGCTTGTCAAGCCATATTTCATTCTAGCCCTAGGAAAGACTCTGGACACTGTCAATCTCTGAGGGTGCCTATTGTATATCCAAAAGTCATTCTGTAGATCAAAGGTTAGAAGGCAAGAAGTGGCTAACTAGTAATACTCTGAGTTGATGCTTGCCTTGTAGTAAGGATTGCGATGGTAGTGGAGGATATTTATGAAGTTAGAGAGGAAGAGTTGTGTTATGGACCTGTGTAGTGAGAGAAGTAAGAGAACTTACTTTTAGACTCAAAACCACGAGTGTCTTTTCACCACAAAGTATATTTGAAATGCACCCCCATTGTCTTATCTTGAAGAATAGATTAAGAAAAAATAAGAGAATCCAACTGTTCCAGAGAACACAGAAGCAGAATGCTGGTTAGACCAGTAATTCTCATCCTGAATTCCTCACTCCATCCACAAACTTGGGTCTTGCTAAAATCTCAGGTATCCTGGGCACATATTACTTGAAAAAACTCTGGACTTTCCTCCTCATTTGCCCTTTTAGAAGCATCAGATTAGATGTTTACTGACAATATTGCCAATTTCACTTAACAAGTACAGTAGGTAGTCAGCTTTTCCCAGAACATATTGGAAGGAAATACAACTTAATGTAGAAATCAATAACTTCTCGACACTTATAGCAAGTGCATCGGATTCCTAATAAGCACTCTGAAGCAAGAATTAGATTTCCAAGGTCAGTCAGCATGGGATAATAACCACTTGGGAGACAGACAATGATCCCCAGAACCAGGAAGGAAAATGTACAGAGGGTTAGTTCCTTAGAAAAAAGGATATGAGGGCTCTTCTAGTCAAGATGGCACCATAGGCAGACATGGCGCACCTCTTCGCACAACCACATCAAAATTACAACTAAACTATAGAACGACCATCACTCAGGACCATCAAAAATTTAGTTGAACGGAAGCCTGATAACCATGGAATTAAAGAAATCACATCCACGCAGACTGGTAGGAGGGGTGCAGATGGGAAACAGGCTGGTCCCAAACCCATGTGTGGTGGACAAAAATTCTGGAGGGCTATCTCCAGAGTGAAAAGTCCCAGCCCCACACCAGGCCCCTCAGTCCAGGGTTCCAGTGCCAAAAAGTCTCCACAACTTCTGGCTGCTAGAAGGGATTGAGTTGGTGGGGAAAAGTTCTGGAGTCCCAAGCAGTTCCTCTTAAAGAATCCACACACGACTCACCTACTCAGACTCGTTCCCACTGAGCCCTAGCACCAGGGTAGCAGCTTGAAAGGCACCAGCAGGATATGGGGAGAAAATGAAGTGTCTGACATCAAGGTGAGCAGAGGCCATTGTCTCATTTCTAAACATTCTTCCCCACAAAGCCAGCAAGCTGGTGCCGTATTTGAGACTCCAAGAACCTGGCTAACACTGCTTGACTCACTTTGGTGATCCCCAGAGATTCTGTCCCACTCATCTTACAGGCCCACTTGAGCTGCTTTTCCATATGAATGGATGGTCCTGGATCATACTGTACAACTTCCTAAATCCTCTCAAACAAGCAATAGCTGGCCTCAGTGAGTCCCAGGCCCTGCAGTAGCAGCAGTCACCCTAGCTTCACAGTTTGGCTTTGCCTGGGAATCTCCAAGCCCAGCACAAGCAGAAGTCATCTCAGGTTGCTTTATAGCTCAGGCAGGTGGCCCTGGGAAAAACACAGGTGGGGGCTGGCCTTGGCCTGCACCACATGGGAAACCTCAGGGCCAGCACACCCAGTAAATAGCTATAGACTAGGGTGGCATACCACTACCCTGCCCCTGCACCCATCCATGATCCTCCACAGATGGTAGAAGTTGGTGGTCAGTGGTCACAGCCAGTTCTTGAAGCTGACCAGCCTAGATAAATCCCTCCTATTGATCTGCCAACAGCAACCAATGCTCAACTGAGAGGAGGGTGTACTCAGCTCACATCAAGTGTGCACCTCAAGTACCAAGATTGGGTGATAGGGGAGGCTGTGCCACTGGGCCCTATAGGATACCTACTACATTAGGCCACAATACCAAGACACAGAGTCAAAGCAGCTCTACCTAATACATAGAAGCAAACACAGGGAGGCTGCCAAAACAAGGAAACAAAGAAACATGACCCAATGAAAGAACAGATCAAAACTCCAGAAAAAGAGCTAAATGAAATGGAGATAAGCAATCTATCAGATGCAGAGTTCAAAACACTGGTTTATAAGGATGCTCAAGGAACTTAGTGAGGACTTCAGTAGCATAAAAAAGATCCAGTCAGGAGGACTTCCACCAAAATGGAGGCATAGGTGGAAACACTGTGCCTTCTCCCACAACCAAGTTTGAATACAACAAAGGTTTGGAGAACAAAGACACAGCCAAAGAACAGAAAATTGAACTATACAGAAGTCCCACAACAATGAACCATTCAACCGGGATGGTAAGAGGGGCGGAGCCAGCAGTGGAGCAGGGTTGGGCAGGAAAGATCCCCTGACCTAGGCACACAGGTAGACCAGACCCAGTCGGGGGGGGGGCAGACTGACTGTGGTCGCACATTCGCACACAGTGAGATGGACCATGCAGGCCCCAGAGGGCAAATCCAGTGTTGGAGGGCTGATGGCAGTGGCACACTCCCATGCAGTGGGACGAAATGCACCGGGACCGTGACGGTGGCAGCTGGGGTGGGAGGCGGGACGCCATTGCTCCTCTTTGACTCCACCCCCACATACAGGGTCACAACCCAGTGACTGAGTTGCCCTGCTTTGGTGAACACCTAGGGCTCCGATCCTGCTTCATCAGGCACGAACAGCCCAAAAGATGGTGCAAGAAGGACTCAAAGTCCCAGAGCCAATAACTCTAAGCGACGAACAGATTGCCAGCCTCTCAGATGCACAGTTCAAGACACTGTTTATCAGGATGCTCACAGAACTGGTTGATTATAGTCACAAATTAGAGGAACATATGAAGGCTAAACTAATTGAAATGAAGGGAGATGTCCAGGAAACCAATAGTGATGGAAAGGAAACTGGGACTCAAATCAACAGAATGGACCAGAAGGAAGAACAAAACATCCAACCAGAAAAGAATGAAGAAATGAGAATTCAAAAAAATGAGGAGAGGCTTAGGAACCTCCAGGACATCTTTAAACGTTCCAACATCCGGATTATAGGGGTACCAGAAGGGGGAAAGAAACAGCCNATCCAAAGACCTACGGCCAAGATTGCTTTATCCAGCAAAACTTTCATTTAGAATGGAAGGCCAGGTAAAGTGCTTCTCAGATAAGGTCAAGTTCAAGGAGTTCATCATCACCAAGCCCTTATTATATGAAATGTTAAAGGGACTTATCTAAGAAAAAGAAGATAAAAAATACGAACAGTGAAAGGACAGCAAACTCACAGTTATCAACAACCACACCTAAAACAAAAGCAAACCAAGAGGACAGCTAGATCAGGAGTGCAACCATAGAAATGAAGAACACATGGAGGGTTAGCAACAGGGGAGTGGGAGGAGGAGAAGGGGGGAGAAGGCACAGAAAATAGCATAGACAGTAGGTAGAAAATAGATAGGGGGGAGGGCAAGAATAGTAGGGGAAATATAGAATCTAAAGAACTTGAAACCAGACAATCGCGGTTCGATTCCCGGTCAGGTCACATGCCTGGGTTGCAGGCCGGTTCCTTGCAGGCTAACTACCAGCAGGGGATGCACAAAAGACAACCATACATTGATGTTTCTCTCCCTCTCTCCTTCCCCTCTAAAGATAAATAAATAAAGTCTTTAAAAAAAAAGAACTTGAGACACATGGTTATAAACTAAGGGGGGGGAGAATGGTGGGGGGGGAGAATGGTGGGGGAGGCAGTGTGTGGGTGGAGGGGAATGAAGGGGGGAATAGAACAACTGTAATGGTATAATCAATAAAATATATTAAAAAATAAAAATAAAAAAGAATTCAGGCTGAGTAATTCTCAATAGATAGTTTTGCTGTCTCCATAAAGTCCCAAGTTAGAGTATTCCACATACTGTAATGGGTGCATTTCCTGCTGACCACATTCAAGATCCTAACATCTACAGCAAACAGAGCTATGTAGGAAGCATGTCTTAGTGGAGTGGTTTTTCAAACTGTACACTCACCTAGGGAGCCTGCTGAAATATAGATCCTGTTGAATTCTGATCTAGAGAAGCCCTGAAATCAGCATTTTAAGAAGCTTCCTCCAGGTAACTCATATAGGTGCTCCTTAGTTAACACTTCAAGCAAGGTTTGTTTGAGGAAGCTTCACGTTCTAGTTTCATACTGTAAGGATTGCCATTTGGCCATCAGACTGAGGATTCCAGCCATAAATGCTCAAAGACACCTATAGAAAAAAATGCCTTCCTTCCTCAAAGTGACTGTGAAATTAGGGAGAGGAGGTCTAACAGTGGCACTATTAAAATATAAATATAAGGATCTTAAAGTGTTTGTAAATACTTGATGGAAATTAGTGTGTTTAGGTGCCTTTGAAGATGTGTGTTAAATTAGAGGGAGGTAAGGAAATGCAGCCCTACATTAAAAAGAGAGAGAGAAGAGAGGAGAAAAACATGGGATGACCAGAATCAGGGATAGAAAGAAGTTTAACAGAGCAGGGTACAGGAAGTCCTCACTTAAGGTCGCTGATAGTTTCTGTGACTTTTAAGTGAAACAACTTTTAATGAAACCAGTTTTACTACAGGCTAATTGATATAAACAAGAGTTAAGTGGTTAAGGCATCTCATAAATGTTATAATGAAATGACGTTGAATGAGATGATGTTACTTGAGGCCTGCTGTACATGATAGAAGCTGGAAAGTACAGCAGCCAGGGAGAGTCTGGAAAGAGGCACTAGAGAGGAACTGCAGACCGTTCAACATGCTCTAATCTGGGGTTGGGGGGCAGAACCAGGAGCAGTGTTGGAGCAGGGCCTCTGTCACAAGCTGGGAGAAGGAGATAGAAACAGGACATCCTGGGAGCAGCCAGAGGGAAACGAGCCAAATGTGTGATGAGAGGTGGTCAGGAAGTTAGTGCTCTTTCAATCTGAAGCCAAAAACCACGTTTGTTGAGGGCCAGATAACAAGGGACTTTGCCCCTTGAAAGACCAAAAAGGAAATTCAAGCTTGTATTGTAATCTGGGACTGGAAGGTGGAAGTAGGGCTAGTGCCTGTTGTTGCTCCTCTGTATTACAGAGAGTGTTAGCAGTGAATACGGGAAAGACCTAGTTGTAGTTTAACCTGTGTAAGGTTGAATACGACTTTGCCATCACTGCAAATGTAAATAGCTGTTCCCCCAAATTTTCCTCTCAGTGTTTTAAATTTACTTGCATCTGGAATAGGCCCCGGGGAGCTGGTCAGTAGAGAAAAAATGAGAAGCCTAGTTATATGGTATCTAGGCCCATTTCATCCCATCTACAATCTCAATAGAGCTTTAAGTTAAAGAATAAGATGCTTACCCTTTAAATCCTGGACATTGGAAAAATGTTAGGAAAACTTCCTCCTTCCAGTTCTAGTTAGTGGGGACTATTTTAGCTTCAACAATCCTCCTTAGTCTAGGGCCGAAATAAGAACTAGCCCCCTGGCTGTCTGTAGCTTTAGACTATGTTCCTACATAAGAGTTTGTTGATATGTATTACAACTAGTTTTGAGCCTTGGCTTTCTTGATCTGATTGCGCTTGCACCAAGGCACTTTCTTGCTGCCAGTCTATGGTTTATCAAATATTCAGGCTCCTGTTCTTTTTTTTTTTAAGATTCTTTTTTTTTTTAGATTTTATTTATCTATCTTTAGAGAGGAAGGGAAGGAGAGAAGGAGAGAAATATCAATATATGGTTGCTTCTTGTGACTCCCCTGCTGGGAACTGGCCTGCAACCCAGGCATGTGGCCTGACTGGGAATCGAACCGCGATCATGTGGTTCACAGGCCCGTGCTCAATCCACTGAGCTACACCAGCCAGGCCCCAGGCTCCTGTTCTTTTGAGAAGGAGTGATGGTCCTGGCCCATAAATACCCTATGTGTACCTAGGTAAATGAGATGAAAGGAGTTGAGAGGACCCTTTAACAGGACACGGTTGACGAAGCAGGGTGCAGATTTGGGGAATGCATGTCCCAGACCCTACTCAGGTTAGGCCTTTATGTTTCTCTATGGCCAGATACCTCCAAATTGTAGTTAGACATTCCTGCCTAAGATAAAGGTGCCAGGTTTCAGGCTAACGAGTGTGTCATTTGTTGTAGAATGACAGCAACACATGTCCTCTATTTTCAGGATCTCTCAGCTATTTCTCTTCTAATCCCAGAAATATCTTTATTTTTTTTGGTCTGTACTGGCTGAGCTGTCCTTAGGACTTTTTGGCTAAGCAGCTGTTGATAAGAATGTGATGGTGTAATGAAGGCATCTAGGGAAGCTACCCCAGGGATAAATTGTTCTTGGTCCCAGGATCGAGTTCTATCTAAAAAAGGTTGAAAATTTTAGGTGGTTCATTGAACTTAGTGTCTACTACTAGGCACTGAAATGTTGTTGCATGTCAATAGTAAATTTATCCCCACAATATAAAACTAGCTAAAATTATGTATAGCTCCTGAAGAGATTTATTAACCCACCTATAATGGTTTTATAAAAATTACTGTAGGAAGTATATCTTTGAGCAGGTTGAGGTAATTGTCTGGGAGGACAATCATGTTGTTTTATACTCTTGGTGACAATATTTAGTCTAAATTAGCAAGCCAATTCTTTTGTTCTTACAAGGTAATGCTATATCATACTATAAAAGTGAACTATACATAGTTATGGTATGACAAAAATACTAATGGAAACTTGTATTTTTATATTACTTGTAGAGTTCATTCACTCACTATTCATTTTTCTCCACAGATACTAGGATTGCAAAACTGAATAAGACATGGTTTATTCCCTCAATGACTTACAGTTTAGAAAGGAGGACAGATGTGCTACAAACTGTTTGAAATACAGCCTAGTGTTAGAGATATATTGTAGTGGTAGTTCTCAACATTGGATACACATCAGAATCCCTTGAAGAGCTTTGAAAAGTCCTGATGCCCAGGTGACTACTATGGCCTGGAAAGACAAGGAAATTCCACAGCTGAATTTTGAAGAATGAGTAGCTCATTGGGATAAAAAGAGGAGGAAGGGCATTATAGGAAGAGGAATAGCACTTGCAAAGGCACAGATGGGGTCTGTGAAAGATGTGCTTGGGGAACTAGCAAGAGCCAGAACTTAAAGACCCTAAAGAGGTACTCATACTTTATTATGTATGGAGCCACAGAAGGGTTCTATGCAGAAGGAGACTGGCATGATCATGATTAGCTTTTTGGGTTTTTAAATTTTTTTTATTTAATTCTTGTTCAAGTACAGTTTTCTGTCTTATATTCCCAGCCCTGTCCACCCCTGCCCAGTGCTCCCTCCCTCCCTCCCATTTCTGCCCCCCACCCTTAGTTGTTGTCCATGTGTCCTTATACTTGTTCATGCGAGTCCATCCCCTTTTCCCCTGTGATTCTCTCCCCTCTGGTCCCTGACAGCCTGTTCCGTATTTGAGTGTCATTGGTCATATTGTGCTTGCTTGTTTGTTTTGTTGTTTAGATTCCTCTTAACGGTGATATCATATGGTATTTGTCTTTCACCGCCTGGCTTATTTCGCTCAGCATAATGCTTTCCAGTTCCATCCATGTTGTTGCAAAGGGTAGTAGTTCCTTCTTCCTTTCTGCAGCATAGAATTCCATTGTGTTTAAAAGCTCATCCTGGTGGCAGTGGAAAGGAAGAAGTAGAGAACTCCAAACTGAGTCAGAGAGATCCCTTAGGAGGTTATTATACAAATCCAGACGAGAAGTCCTTTGTCTGAATCAAGGCCATGCAGTGGAGGTGAAGGGGAAAAAATTGATATGAGAAATATTCAGGAGGTAAAATTAGCTTGGAGCATGGAGAGAGGGGACACATGGGAGTTTCTTGTTTGAATGACTAGGAGGATCAAATCATTGACAGAAACAGAAGTCAGAAAGGGAAGTCAGTTTTGGGAGGCATGTGTTTGATTTTTGTGTGTAGTTAAATGTAAGGTGACGGGTAATCAGGAACAAATCACTAGGATGCACTTGAAAATACCGAACTGCACATTTGAAAAGTAATTCGTGCAGGCAATAGAAAGTTTAGATTTGTGCTCATCAAAATGATAGGAACTATGGGAGTAAATGGAATGTCTGAAGTTTAAAATTGTTTCTTTCCCTTTTACTCACCTTGCTTGACAGCCCTCTAGTGACAACAAGCACATACTACATTTCTTAAAAGTCCCTCAACTGAGTTCATGTGAACATGAAATGGATCTTCAGAATCCTGGTGCAGTCAAAATATTATTACATTAATAATATTTCAGTATTACTATGTGGCAGCACATTTATGCAGCAAGGGTAGCAAGTTGAGCCTAAATTTATTATTCATCATATTCAGGGAGAGTCAAAACGACTTGAAGTTGATATGTTTTATTCTAAAACATTGGTTGCCAACCTTGGCTACACATCAGAATCACCTAGAGATAAAAAAAAAAAAAACAAACAAAAAACAAAGCCCTGCTGCCTACAATGCATCCCAGACCAATTAATCAGGACCGCTGAGGGTGGTACCAAGCTAGGCCTTTAAAATTATGAAATTTCTTCAGGTAATTATTTGTGCAGCTAAATTTGAGAACTACTGCTATAGAGGATGAGAGCCTAGGGATTCATAGGGTTGAGTCAAGGCCTATATGGCAGGGGACAGGGGACAGGGGACAAGTGATTCTGGGGGCAGCATGTGTCTATTAATCCAATTGCCCTTGGGTTTTACCCCCAGGGAGTCATACCTGAGGCCATACCTGAACTGCCATACCCAAAACTTAGGCTTAAGTTCTTACTAGAGAGTAAAAGCTAAAATAACAGTGCCATCTGAAACTCAGTAGGATAACTACTGAGTAAGGAAAGTTGAGTTGAGTAAGGAAATTTTGTTTTTATTTCTTAAATAATATTTTATTTATTTATTTTTAGAGAGGGGAAAGGGAGTGAGAAGGAGAGGGAGAGAAACATCCATGTGAGTGAGAAACATCGATTGGTTGCCTCTCATTTGTGTCCCAACCAGGGACTGAACCCCCAGCCCAGGCAAATGCCTTGACCAGGAATTGAATCTCCTTTGCGGAATTCAACCCAACCAACTGAGCCACACTGGTCAGGACAAAGAAACTTCATAAGGCTGAGTTGAGCACAAAGAGTCAACAGCTTTGACATCGTCAGCAACATTGGCCATGCTGGTGATGATGATTTCTTCATTCAGCAAAATTTTATTGAGGGCCTGTACTATGTGCCAGGGACTAGTGTAGTTGCTAAGGATACAGTGGCAAACAGGATTGACAGGTTGTTTATCTTTTGGATCATACATTCTAGCGGTTTTGTTGGTGGAGGTGGACACACTAAACAATGTCAGGTAGTGAGAAGTGCTGTGCAGAGTATTTTTTCTCAGTGACTTAAGACAACAAAGATTTATTTCTTGCTCATGTTACATGTTCCATTACATGTGAGTCAGCTGGAGAACTCTGTTCATATTACTACCTAGAGACTCAAGGTGATAGAATAGCTACTGTCAAAAATTAGAATACATCAAAGCTTCTGTGCAGTGTGTTAAATAGAATGAGGTGATAGAGAATGAGCAGTTGTCCATTTGGAGGGGTCAGTGAGAGAAGGTTGCTCTCTACAGAGGGGACATTTAAAGTAAGGTACGAGTAACAAGAAGGAGGCACTCTTGTAAAATGCCGGAAGAAGAGCATTCTAGGCAATAGGAACAGCAACTATAATGACCCAAAGGTAAGCTTGGCATGTTTGAGGAAAACATGCCAAGGAAAAGAAAGGGGGCCAGTATGGCTGGATCAGATTTTCCTGGACTACATTGATTGAGGAGAGAGTGACACAAGATGAGGTTCTGGAGGTAGTTAGAGGCCAATTCAGGTACCATCTTGTAAGTCATTGTAAAGCATCTGAATTTTAATATAATTATAATCTAAGTAACTAATTGGTTTTAAGCAGGAAAATGATAAAACCTCATTTATATTTTAAAGGATCATTCTTAGTATTATTGTGGAAAATGGATTGAATCGAAGCATAGAAACATAGAGACCAATCTGTAGGGTACAAGTAAGATATTGGCAGTTTGGGCCACAGTGATAATAATGGACTTGGAAAGAAGTTGGCATGTTGGAGATATGTTTTGAAGGTTGAATCCATAGGACTTATAGATAAATTGGATGGATGGTGAGGGAGGGAGAGGTACCGAGATGGTGGTGATAGAGGCAGCAACATTGGCAGTGGCATTGTTGAAGGCAGTAGCTCTGTTGGCACTGGTACCTTCAATATATTTGATAACCAGCATTGGTGCCTTTAGCTCAGACATCAGCTCATGTGGCCTTCATGGGCACTGTTGGTGTGCTAGCCGCTCCTGGTGATAATAGGAAGGGGAGACATCATTATTGGAGGAAAATGGCAGGCACCACATGGCAGTAAAGCAGACACTTATAGATGTTTATAGAGCATATGTGAGAAAGCTCTGGGGACTTATTGCCAGAAATATTTGGGAAACAGGAAAGATTATTTCTAACTTGTGCAGAACAGATGGAAGTGGAGTCAGAGCTATACCATTTTGTGATTGTGATCCCATATTATCCATAAGCTGCTTTGACAAAAGTAATCTGGATTACTCTTAGAAGAGGTCCACTAAAAAAGAAGAAGAAAAAATGAAAGAAGTCCCAATCAAAGCTATAGTGAATTAAATGTTATCAAATATGCATTTTAAAGATTGTATTTATTTATTTTTAGAGAAAGCAAGAGAGGGAGAAAGAGAGGGAGAGAAACATTAATGTGTGAGAGAGTTGTATGCCCCCAACTGGGAACCTGGCCCACAACCCAGGCATGTGCCCTGACTGGTCATTGAACCAGTGACCTTTTGGTTTGTGGGACGATGCCCAACCTGTTGAGCCACATTGGTCAGGGTTCAAATATATATTTTAAAAAATTTCCTTACCAAATATGCAAACGTTAGTATTTTTATGTTAGAAATATACATACAAGAAATCTTTGGATACATGCTTATGAACATTCAAACAATATAGAAGTTAAATTTTATAATTGTTAGTCTTCCTGCAGCTGCTCCTCAGTCATTTTCCCCAAGAGATAACCATAACAAACAGTGCAGGGAGATTTTTTCAAAATATCTTCTAGTGCTTTTATAGATACAGGTTTTCTCTGCTCCCCAAAAGTAGAGTGTTCCTGTGAAATCTTTCCTAAGTCAAAATGGCACAAAGTGAAGACCTACCTTAGTACAGTGATGGCTTTTTTTGTAAAACTGAAAATCCTCTTTGGATTTCTTTTGCTTAGTGAAAACAGTAATGTAGGTCCTTTCTAAAAGGGAAGCGTACCACTTTGCTTTTGTATCCCTCATTTTCCAAAAGGTTATGTTGCAAAATGTACATTAACTTTTGGAAAGTGAGGGACAACTGTATAAATGAGGGGGGGATCCAAAAAACTACAACTTTATTTATAAAAAATTGTGTATTTATTCTTACATGTTTAGACTTCAGTCACCCTCAGAGTACTCTCCATTTTATCCAATACACCTATCGAGACATTTTTCCCACTGCTCCAAACAGATTTTGAACTCATCAATTTTGATGCCTTTTTGTGCTTCTGTCATTTTTTTTGTTTCACCTCTTTCACATCAGCAAAATGTTTCCCTTTGAGCACTTTTTTTCACCTGGGTAAACAAATAAAAGTCACTTGGGGTAAGATTGGGTGAATAGGGAGGGTGGTTTGGGTTCACACTATTTTTAATAAAAAACTGCTGAACATTCAGCACAGTGTGGTCAGGTGAGCTCACAAATCACCCATCATGAAGTGGGCAAGCGGGTTTAGTCTTCAAAAAAAATTCACTGAAGTTGAATGCAGCTTCTCACAACAACACCAGCGGGCACACTGTTACAGATGAGTTCCTAGAACACTCTCGCAGGGGAAGCCAGTACTACAAGGGACCAGCCTTCCAGAAGATAATTTGTTTCTTTTGATCCCCCCTCATGCATGCTTTTTTTCTACACACACACACAGTTTTCCATAAATAAAATCATACCATGAATATTGATCTACATATTGCTTTTATTTTAATGTTACAAATCAGAAGCATTTTCCCATGTCAATGTATCTCCTTTTTCAGCAGATGCATATATCCCATTGTATGAGTATCTTGTACTATATTTAATCAGTCCCCTATTGATGAGCATTTAGTTTTATTCTTATAGCTATACCTTGAACACTTATGCAAATTTGTCTGAAGGCTACCATTCTAGAAGAGGAATTGCAGAGTAGAAAAATGCATTTAATATTTAGTTAGGAATATAACCAGATTGTCTTTTAAGAAGAATGTACCCAGTTGTACTCTTATAAATAGTATCTGAGAGACTGTGTTTCTGTATACTATCACTAACACTGGGTATCATCAGTCTTTTTTATCTTTGCTAACAAGATAAGTTAAAATTGGCATTTTACTAATTTTCATTTTGTTTTCCCAAAAATATTAGTGGGATTAAATATTTCTCATATGCTTCCTATTTGCATTTTTCTTTTAAAAATGATTTTATTATTTATTTTTAGAGAGAGGGGAAAACAGGGAGAAAGATAGGGAGAGAAACACAGATATTTGAGAGAACATCAATTGGTTGCCTCTCGTGCCACCAACTGGGGACCTGTCCTGCAACCCAGACATCTACCCTGACCTGGAATCTAATTGGTGACCTTTCGGTCTGCAGATCAGCTCTTAATCCACTGAATCATGCCAGGGTGTTACTTGTATTTTTATGTGAGTTGTCTGTTGATATTCTTTACTCAATTTTCTGATAAGTGATTTGTCTTTTTCTTATTGATTCATAGGTGCTTTTCATGAATTTTAAGTATTCTTCCCTCCATAAAAATATGCCTTCCTACCCTGTTACTTCTCCTCTAAAATGTTTTTTATTAAATCTATTGGGGTGACATCAGTTAATAAAACTATATAGGTTTCACCCTGGCTGGTGTAGCTCAGTGGATTGAGCACGGGCCTGTGAACCAAAGGGTCGCCAGTTCGATTCCCAGCCAGGGTACATGCCTGGGTTGCAGGCCAGGTCCTCAGTTGGGGGCATGTGAGGGGCAACCACACATTGATGTTTTTCTCCCTGTCTTTTTCCTTTCCTTCCCCTCTCTCTAAAAAATAAATTTAAAAAATTATATAGGTTTCGAGTTTGCAATTCTATATCATCTGTATGTTTCTTGTCTTTTAACATTATGTTATCCTTTATTGTACAGGTTTAATTTTTTGATGTAATCAAATCTGTCAGTCTTCTGTATTTTGGGGCTAGGAGCTTGGCTAAGGAAACCCCTCCTAGTTGAAGGTCACATAAAAATATTCTACTGTATTTTATTTTAATACGTACTTTCAAGTGTTTTCTTTCATTTTTCTATTTTATTACTTAAACATTTTAAGTCATTTAGTATATAACATAAAAATAGCATAGGTGTAATAATAATAAAATAAACACCTGTCCACCCACTATCCCGCAGAATATTATCAATACCTTAGAAGGCCCCTGTGTGCTTTTTAGTTGGGTCCCCTTCCCTCACCACAAGAGATGGTCACTCTCATGTCTTTAAAAATAACATTTATTTTTCCTTTTTTCATTTTTAAAGTATATTTTATTGATTACGCTATTACAGTTGTCTCAGTTTTTCCCCCTTTGCCCTCCTCCACCAGATTCTCCCTTCCCTCCAGTAACCCCAACCCTTAGTTCATATCCATGGATTATACAGGTAAATTCTTTGGTTTCTCCATTGCCCATACCATTCTTAACATCCCCCTGTCTATTTTGTAACTACCCAATTATGCTTCTTTTTTTTGAAGATTTTATTTATTTATTTTATAGAGAGGCGAAGGGAGGGAGTATTAGAGGGAGGGAAACATCAATGTGTGGTTGCTTCTCGAGCACCCCCTACTGGAGATCTGGTCTGCAACCCAGGCATGTGCCCTAGACTGAAAATTTAACCAGCGACACTTTGGTTCTCAGGCCAGCGGTCAATCCACTGATCCACACCAGGCAGGGCTAACTATGCTTCTTAATCCTTGCACCTTTTCCCCGATTCTCCCCCTTCCTCCTCCCAGCTGATAACCATCCAAATGATTTGCATGTCTATAATTCTATTTCTGTTCTAATTGTTTGCTTAGTTTGTTTCTGGTTTTATTTTTTATTTTATTTTATTAATTTTTTAAAAAAGATTTTCTTCATTTATCTTTAGAGGGGAAGGGAAGGAGAGAGGGAGAGAAATATCAATGTATGGTTGCCTCTTGTGCGTCCCCTGCTGGGAACTGGCCTGCAACCCAGGCATGTGCCCTGACTGGGAATCAATCCGTAATCCTTTGGTTCACAGGCCCGTGCTCAATCCACTGAGCTACACCAGCCAGGGTTGGTTTTGTTTTTTTTAGATTCAATTATTGATAGTTGTGAGTTTCTTGTCAATTTAATGTTGATAGTTTTGATTATCTTTTTCTTAGATGAGTCCCTTTAGCATTTCATATAATAAGGGCTTGGTGATAATGAACTACTTTAGCTTTACCTTGTCTGGGAAGCACTGTATCTGCCCTTCCATTCCAAATGATAGCTTTGCTGGATAGAGTAATCTTAGATGTAGGTCCTTGCTTTTCATTGCTTTGAATACTTCTTTCTAGTCCCTTCTTGCCTGCCAAGTTTCTTCTAAGAAATCAGCTGACAGTCTTCTGGGAACTCCTTTGTAGGTAACTCTCTTCTTTTCTCTTGCTGCTTTTAAGATTCTCTCTTTATCATTAATCTTTGACATTTTAATTATGACATGTCTTGGTGTGTTCTTCCTTTAGTCCAACTTGTTTGGGATTCTCTGGGCTTCCTGGAATTGTAGGTCTATTTCCTTTGCCATGTTAGGGGAGTTTTCTTTTATTTTTTCAAATAAATTTTCAATTTCTTGCTCTCCCTCTTCTCCTTCTGGCATCCCTATGATTTGGATGTTGGCACGCTTGGAGATGTCCCAGAGTGTTCTTAAATTTTCCTCGTTTTTAAAAATTTGTTTATTTTGTTTTGGTTAAATGTTTATTTCTTCCTTATGTTCCAAATCATTGATTTGAACCCTAGCTTTGTTCCCTTCACTGTTGGTTTCCTGTGGATTTTCATTTATTTCCCTCACTAGAACCTTCATTTCTTCCCTTATGCTTTTGCCATACTCAGTGAGATATTTGAGCCTTCTGACTAACTACCAGTGTTTTGAACTCTGCATCTGATAGCTTGGCTGTCTCTGTGTTGCTTAGTTCTTTTCCCGGAGTTTTGATCTATTCCTTCATTTGGACCGTATTTCTTTGTCTCCTGATTTTGGCAGCCTCCCCGTGTCTGTGTACCAGATAAAGCTGCTTTGATTCCACTTTAGTGCACTTGTCATGTTGTATGGGGCAGAGCTTTGGGTATTCACCAGGGTGGCGCAACTGTGGCTCTATTTCGGGGGGGAGTGGTTGAAGAGGGGACAATGCCACTACTGGCTGACTTCTGGGGACTTACCTGGCCCTAGCCCCATTTCCAGTCACTTGTCCCACTTCCCCTATGAAACTGGCACCCTCCAGCTGCTGTCCTTGTTGTGGTTCCAATGGTAGGTGGGTTTGTGTACATTATGGGCTCTCCTGACAAACTGGCAGTTTCTTCTGCTACCCCAACCCTCACTGGGTTTACAGCCAGAAGTTATGAGGGTTTCTTTCTCCTGGCACTGGAGCCCTGGCCTTGCTTGCTCACAAGGTGTCTCCCTGATTTTTATCCACCATACATGAATATGGGGCTGCCCGTTCTGCTGGCTGCTGCATGGCTACCTCTCTATTTCTGGCCCCAGCTTGCCACTGCCACACCAAGTCCTCTCTGCCCTGCCTCCCTGGCTCCACCACTCCTACCCATCTGGATGAACATAGCTTCTGTAAATCCTTGGTTGTCGGACTTCTGTGTAGTTCTGGGTGTTTTTCTGGGTGATTTTATGGCAGTTCTTAGTGGTTTTTGTTTTTAAATTAGTTGTCTTTCTTCTTATGGTTGTGCAGTGAGGTGAGGCATCTCTACTTACACCTCCGTCTTGACCAGAAGCTTGTTTTTTTTTCTTTACATATTAACGACCTGTGTATAATGTATTCATTTAATTTTCAAAAATTGAGAAGCAAGCATTAATCTTGCCATATTAGGAAAGGGCAATATTGCCATTATTAAAGGCTCTTGGAGGAAGACTCTCAGGGGCAGAGTCTATCCCTAAAAGTTTATAATAGTCCCTTCTGAGTAAGTTCATGTGCAAAGGTGTGAGTCCTGCTGTGTCACACAGTAGTGTTATGGACCAGGCTTGTATTGGCTAATGGTTATAGTTTCAGAAGATTGATGTTTTCCTGGCAGCTTGAAATTGGGCATAATAGGAACATTTACATCATGAAGATTGACAAACTCTACAATCAGGGCTTTTTCTTTTGATTAAAAAATATTTTGGAGAGCCAGCTAACCAGCAAATCACTTACCTGAGAAACAGGGCTCTCAGCAGTTACCGTATCTGTTAAGTCTGTCTGTAGTAGTATAGACCAGACTTTGAACATTCTTCAGAAATATCACCAGAGGGAATGGGCTGCCCTCTATTTTTTAAGCTTACCATGGTCAACCTCCAGCTCACAGGAATAGGTCATGATACTATGTGCATTTTTGTTGGAGGGGGAGGGGGATGAGAATCCTCAGATGATCCAGGCATCAAGGGTTATTTGAGATCTTGCCTGTTTAAAATGTCTTTAACCTTTCACTTGATTAATAGTTTGGCTGAATATAGACTTTTAGTTTTGAAATATCTTTCTTCCAAATTTTGAAGGCATTGCTCTATTGTTTTTGAATTTTCTGTGTGACATTGATATGTGGTTCAGTTATGGTGACTACAAGGTTTAAGTTATGACAGTAAAAGTGGGCAGCTAAAGTAGCATGGGAAGAAGTCTTTGGTTACCCTGTCCCAGGTAGCTCAGTGGACTGAGTGCTGGCCTGCGAACCAAAGGGTTTCCAGTTTGATTCCCAGTCAGGGCACATACCTGGGTTGTAGGCCAAGTCCCCAGTGGGAGAGGGCACGTGAGAGGCTACCACACATTGATATTTCTCTCCTGCTCTTTCTTCTTCCTTCCCCCTATGTCTAAAAGTAAATAAAATCTTTAAAAACAACAACAACAAAAATCTTTGGCTGATTGACTAGAGGAGTTCATTGATCATCCATGTGAATATCAAAGTCACCAAGAATGACAGCAGTAGTTTTGGAAAGCAGGATGTAAGACTGATGGCAGAGTGTTAAATGACTGAGAACTAGATGACAGCAGCAAGGTGTGCAGCTGGTGACTTTTACAGAGAAATAAATTAGAAATTGGCTATGAGGATAATGAACAACAAAGAGAGCACTTTACCTCCAAGTCTAATAGTGTGACTTATGTGGAAGAGATACAGCTTTCACCTGAGAGGGCTTCAGGGAAAACAGTGTGTTTAGTTAGGGAAGTATGAGGTCTTGGTGAGAAAAAGAAGGTAAAAGCTACACCTGACTGGTGTAGCTTAGTAGATTGAGCACGGGCCTGTAAGCCAAAGGGTCACTGCTTTGATTCCCAGTCTGGGCACAGGCCTGGGTTGTGGGTCATGTCCCCCATGAGGGGCACACTAGAGGCAATCACACACTGATGTTTCTCTACCCCTTTTTCACCCTCCCTTCCCCTCTTTAAAAAATTAATAAAATGCTTTAGAAATTAAAAAAAGGAGATGAGAAGAACATTTAGGGAAGAGGCTAAGGTTATAGCAAAGTTAAATGCTTATACAAATGGTGTTCCAGAGGGCACAGTGGAAGAATTTGGGAGGGTAAGGCAAGTGAGAAATTTGGTTATTTTAAAAGAGGAAGAGAAACTTCCGACAAGATGGAGGCATAGGTGGAAACACTGTGCCTTCTCCCACAACTAAGTTTGAATACAACAAAGGTTTGGAGAACAAAGACACAGCCAAAGAACAGAAAATTGAATTATACGGAAGTCCCACAACAACGAACCATTCAACCAGGATGGTAAGAGGGGCGGAGCCAACAGCAGAGCAGGGTCGGGCAGGAAAGAGCCCCTGACCTAGGCGCGCAGGTAGACCGGACCCAGTCAGGGGGTGGGGCAGACTGACCTTGGTCGCACATTTGCACACAGTGAGATGGACCATGCAGGCCCCAGAGGGCAAATCCAGTGGTGGAGGGTTGACGGCGGTGGCACACTTGCGTGCAGTGGGACAAAACACGCGGGCCCCAGCGACGGTGTCAGCTGCAGCACCTGTGGCATCAGTGGTGGGAGGTGGCAGACTGGACACCATTGCTCCTCTTTGACCCCGCCCCCACAAACAGCATCACAACCCAGTGACTGAGTTGCCCTGCTCTGGTGAACACCTAGGGCTCCGATCCTGCTATGTAACAGGCACGAACAGCCCAAAAGATGGCACAAGAAGTACTCAAAGTCCCAGAGCTGATAACTCTAAGCGACCAAGAGATTGCCAGCCTCTCAGATGCACAGTTCAAGACACTGTTTATCAGGATGCTCACAGAACTGGTTGATTATAGTCACAAATTAGAGGAACATATGAAGGCTAAACTAATTGAAATGAAGGGAGATGCACAGGAAACCAATAGTGATGGAAAGGAAACTGGGACTCAAATCAATGGAATGGACCAGAAGGAAGAACAAAACATCCAACCAGAAAGGAATGAAGAAATGAGAATTCAAAAAAATGAGGAGAGGCTTAGGAACCTCCAGGACATCTTTAAACATTCCAACATCCGGATTATAGGGGTACCAGAAGGGGGAAAGAAACAGCCACAAGTGGAAAACTCATTTGAACAAATAATAAAGGAGAACTTCCCCAGTCTGGCAAAGGAAATAGACTTCCAGGAAATCCAGGAAGCTCAGAGAGTCCCAAAGAAGTTGGACCCAAGAAGGAACA
The DNA here is from genome assembly GCF_014824575.4 of Sturnira hondurensis. Lineage (NCBI taxonomy): Eukaryota > Metazoa > Chordata > Mammalia > Chiroptera > Phyllostomidae > Sturnira > Sturnira hondurensis. Next base: position 2,328,482 of record NW_028079197.1, on the reverse strand, counting down.
CACCAAGGCACATCATAATGACATTAGCCAAGATTAAAATGAAGGAGAGAATCCTAGAAGCAGCCAGAGATAAGGGGACAGTCACCTACAAAGGAGTACCCATCAGACTGTCTGCGGATTTCTCAAAAGAGACCTTCCAGGCAAGAAGGGGCTGGAAAGAAGTATTCCAAGTCACGGAATCCAAAGACCTACATCCAAGATTGCTTTATCCAGCAAAGCTTTCATTTAGAATGGGAGGACAGATAAAGTGCTTCTCAGATAAGGTCAAGTTCAAGGAGTTCATCATCACCAAGCCCTTACTAAAGGGACTTATCTAAGAAAAAGAAGATGAAAAATATGACCAGTGAAAGGACAGCCAACTCACAGTTATTAACAACCACACCTAAAACAAAAGCAAACTAAGAGGACAGCTAGATCAGAAGTGGAACCGTAGAAATGAAGAACACATGGAGGGTTAGCAACAGGGGAGTGGGAGGAGGAGAAGGGGGGAGAAGGCACAGAAAATAGCATAGAGGGTAGGTAGAAAATAGATAGGGGGGGCAAGAATAGTAGGGGAAATATAGAATCTAAAGAACTTGAGACACGTGGTTATAAACTAAAGGGGGGAGAATGGTGGGGGAGGGAGTGTGTGGGTGGAGGGGAATGAAGGGGGGAATAGAACAACTGTAATGGTATAATCAGTAAAATATATATTAAAAAATAAAAAGAGGAAGAGAGTGGTATGAGAATTTATATAAATTTTGATAAGTGAAAGGCTTGGATGGCTGGTGTGACAAAAGGATATGTAAGGCACACTAATCAATTGCTAGATGATTGGGTATACACATGTAAAATTGTAATAGGTACTTAATATATAATTAATATTTTAATGAAATTTATTGTAGAGCTTTAATAGTCAATAAATTGCCTTCTGAAAAGTCTGAAGCATTTTACAATCACTCTCACCAATAGGGTTTAAGAGAGTCCATTTCTCTACATCTTTATCAGTAGCACTGGATATTAACAAGTGCTTCATTGTTTTCATTTTCATCAACCTGATAGTAAAAGGAAAGGCTTTCATTGTTTTTATTTGCGTTTTGATTATTAGTAGGCTGAACATTTAAAACTTTTATTCAAAATGTATACTTTCTTTGAATTGCCTGTTTGCCTACTTTCTCTTTGGATTTACTTTTCCTATTGATTTGAAGGAACCCTTTATTCTTTAAGTATATTAACTCCTTAATTTATTGATATCTTTTATTCCAGTTGTATTTATTAATTTTAAAATAAAAGTATTTGAGCCTTGGCTGGTGTGGCTCAGTGGGTTGAGTGCCAGCCAGTGAAGCAAAGGGTCACTGGTTTGATTTCCAGTCAGGGCACGTGCCTGGGTTGCTGGCCAGGTTCCCAGTGTGGGGCGCATGACAGGCAACCACACATTGATGTTTCTCTTCCTTCCTCTCTTCCCCTCTCTAAAAATAAATAAATAAATAATTTTTTTAAAAAAATGAAAAGAGTGAATCTAGTCATAAAAAAAAAAGTACTTCAGCCCTGGCTGGTCTGGCTCAGTGGGTTGAGTGCAGGCCTGTTAACCGAAGTGTCGCCAGTTTGATTTCCTGTCAGGGCACTTGCCTGGGTTGTGGGCCAAGTCCCTAGAAAGGGGTGTGCAAGAGGCAACAAATTGATATCTCTCTCCCTCTCTTTCTTCCTTCTCCTCTCGCTGAAAATAAATAAATAAAATCTTTAACAAAATAAAAAATAAAATTAAATAGACGTACTTGATTTTTGTTTATGCTGTTATTTGTTATACAATTTTAACTTTGTATGCAGTCAGAGCTATTGTTTTTTTTTTCCACTTTATGTCTGGGGTTTTGAGTTGCTTAGAAATCTTTTCCTATGTCAATATTGTCACATAAGTCCTTTGTGTTTTTTTCTGTTCTTCTATATTTTTATTTTGTTTAGACCTTCAATCTATCTGGAATTTATTTTGTATATGGTTAAAAGTAGAGATTCTATTTTTTCCAAAATGAGTAAGAATCCAGCCCTGGCCATGTAGCTCAGTTAGTTAGAGCATCATCCCTAGATACCAAGGTTGTAGGTTTAATCCCCAGTCATGGCATATACAAGAATCTACCAATGAATGCATAAGTAAGTGGAACAACAGATTGATGTGTCTGTCTGTCTGAGTGTCTCTCTCTCTTCTTTCCTCACTCTCTCTAAAATCAGTAAATAAATAAAATAATGTTAAAAATACAAAAAGAAGCTGCATTAAGTTCATTTATTGAATAATCATGTTCCTCCCCTCTGATTTGAAATATCACTATTATTGAATACTAAATCCCCAGAAACACATTGATATGTTTCTAGACTACACTAATTATTGCTTTATGTAAGTTTTGCTTTCTGGTAGAGAAAGTTTATTCTCATTCTTATTTTTCAAACATTTCTAAGATATACCCTTACAGCTTAGTTTTAGAATTAACTTTTAACATTTCCAAAACTTTCTTTAGATTTTTGATAAAAATTGCTTTAGATTTATACATTAATTTAGGAAGAAATATTTTATTTAGGATACTGCATCATCTCATCCAGTCACTTGGTGGGATTTTTTATTTTTTAAAAAATTTTATTTATCCAGCCCTGGCTGGTGTAGCTCAGTGGATTGAGCGTAGGCCTGTGAACCAGAGGATCGCGGTTCAATTCCCAGTCAGGGCACATGCCTGGGTTGCAGGCCAGTTCCCTGAAGGCCAACTCCCAGCAGGGGACGCACAAAAGGCAACCATACATTGATGTTTCTCTCCCTCTCTTTCCCCTCTAAAGATAAATAAATAAATAAGATCTTTAAAAAATAAATAAATAAACATGTGTTTTAAAAAAACTTTATTTATCCATCTTCAGAAAAAGGGAGGGAGGAAGAGAGGGTAAGAAACATTGATGTGTGGTTGCCTCTCACACACCCCTAACCAGGGACCTGGCCCTCAACCCAGGCATGTGCCCTCACTGGGAATTAAGCCAGCGACCTTTTGGTTCACAGGTTGGTGCTCAATCCACTGAGTCACAGCAGCCAGGCTGGATTTTCCATTTTTAAAGATGTTCTTTAATGTACTGCAGTGAAGCTTTGTGATTTTCTTCATATAGGCTTAACATTTTTCTAAGTATTTTATAGTTTTGCTATCATCATGAATAGGTTTTTTCATTACATTTTGTAATTAGTATTATTGTTCTACTGAAAGCAATGAACTTTTGTGTAGTCACCCTTTATCTTGACTGCTACAATTTTATTAGTTTTTATTTTATACTTTTCCAGTTAGATCATCATATCATCAGCAAATAAGTTGTCTCTTCCTTCCCAATATTTAGCGTGACTTCTTCTTATTTTATTTTATTTTTTCACTAAGACCAGTATAGTGAAAGCAGATATTTTTTCCTAGTCATTCATATATCCTGATAGCTCCAACCATAAATGACTGACTGCTAAGCCTGCATCTCTTGTACTTTAAATTTAGATTTAGGTTTAAATGTTGGCTGGATGTTCCCTGGAATTTTAAACTCAGCATGTTCAAAATCAAATATAAAGTCCTAATTGCCCACAGCTGCCCAAACCTGTGTCTGGTACTCATTTCTTTACTTCTGTTAGTTAAGATCAAATGGCTCAGTTGTTCTAGTAATTCAGGCTCATAGCCTTAATCATTCTTGATTTTTTCTCTACTTCTTTCCTCCCTCTTACTACTTTTATTTAGAAATTTGTTTTGATTTGATCTCTATCCCTTGTCATAACATACAGGGGTCTGGTGCAAATAATGCCCCTTTTTATTGCAAACTCATAAGTATGTAATCCTGTAACATAACAATATCACACTCAAGTGTTAGGAACTGCCCTGCCTGGTTTCAGGAGTTGTAACCCCCATGGCTAAGGCTGAGTGAGTGACCTTCGGACCATAAGCCATTAAGGAGACAAAGCTTATCTCCCTGGCAGGAGCACTGCTTCTGCTCCCTCATCCATAACTGGTCCCCAATGCTTGATCAGTTAGCCAGTGACGGGTAAAATTCCCCAAGGGGGGAATAACCTAAGACAGGCATGATCACGTGGAGGTCCCAGGGAAGCATTTGTGGGGGGCTACAGAAAAAGGGAGTGATGGACCCTTGCCTCTCAGCTTTGACATAGCCTGAGTCCTCATTCTGTCTGTGAGAAGTCTCCTTATCTCTTGGCTGCCTTACTTCCCCTCCTGACTTAAACCTGAAAAAATGACAGAGGGCGATGCAGCCCTGTGCTGGAAAGGGCAGGTTCTCTGGGTGATCAGGCCTGAGAAGGTATACATAAAATCCTGTAAAAACTGCCTTGCTAAGAATGCTCTCATTTAAATGATAAGGGTCTGGGCAGGAAATGAGTTTGATTCCCAAAGTTTTGTAGCCCTTTAACTAACAGACCCAGACTCAGAATGGGCCCTCATAGTTCTTTGTATGCTACCTATTGTTTGATCTTTACTGCCTGACAGTGATCAATAAACTTTACCTGTATTCCTGTGCTAATTGAACCCTATAAAAGCCTGTCTGGGCAAAGGTTGGGGTGTTCTCCCCTTGAGAGAGTGGCCAGGCCACTCTGAGGTGCTCTCTCCTTGAGGGAGTAGCCGTGCCATCCCTTTTTCTCCACAGGACTTGGTAGCCCATGTGAATTTGTCTTGTATCTCATCCATAATGCTATGGACACTGTGGGCCAGTGTCTGCATCACTCATGCATATCACATACCATTTTAGGTGAAATGTTCAAATTAAAACCATGAATTATTATACCCATATTATTACCCTACCAACCACATTCAAGCAGGCATTACTTCTGCTGGACCCTGTATTGATCTCCTTTCTATTCTTACTGGTGCCCCTCTTTCAATCTAATTTAACAAGCTATTGTTTAAGGCCTACAAATTTTAGGTACAGAACATGAAGATATAAGTATAAATAAAACAAAATTCTTGCTCTTAGGGAGTTCACAAGTAGTGATTGATGGTGTTTAAATTGAACTAACTACAGTTCACTGCACAATAATAGATGCTGCAGGAATGATATGCATAATGAAGTACTGTAGCCCAGAGGAGGAAGTAACTATTTCTGCTTTATGCTGAGTCAGAAAGGGTTGACAGTTGACTGAATTCTGAAGGAAAAGTATACTTTTTTTAGGTGGAAAAGGAGAGGGAGAAGAAGCATTTCCAGTAGAGGAGACAGCATGAGTGTATGTCTTATACAGGGTATGGCAAAAGTAGGCTTACAGTTGTAAGTATACAAAATAAAGTTTACTTTGTATTATTTTCATGTGAACAGCTGTAAACCTACTTTTGCCCTACCCTGTATATTCATTTAAGAAGCATTTATTGAGTGCTTACTATGTGTCAAGCATTGTATTGGGTGTGGAGCTTTGAGAAACTCTTAGTCTTATGGGAGACACAGGTACATAAACAGAAAATCACAATAAGAAATTATGTAGAGCCCTAGCTGAGTAGCTCAGTTGGTTAGAGTGTCATCCCAATATGCCAAGGTTATGGGTTTGATCCCGGGTCAGAGTACATACAAGGATCAACCAATGAATGCATGGATGGGTAGAACAGCAGAACAAATTGATGTTTCTCTCTCTTTCTCCCCCCCACCCCTTGCCCTCTCTCTTTCCCCCCTCCTTTCCTGGTTTCTTCCCTTCCTCTCTCTAAAATCAATCAATAAAAATTAAAAAAAGAAATTATGTAGAATACAAATTATTCTTTACTAGAACAGTCAGTGATGATATCCTTTTGGCCAAATATTTGTGTATATAAGTTATATATGCCCAATGCTAAAGAGTCTTAGTTAAATTTAAGAATATGAGTTTTTCTTTACTAGAATAGTCAGTTCAGTGATAATGACGTTTTGGCCAAATATTTGTGGGTAGAAGTTACATATGCACAATGCTAATCTGTCTGTTAAATTTGAGAAATCTCTTAAAATATGTTTCTGACTGGGTTTGTAGCAGATTTGTTTTCTTTTTTTTTAAAGATTTTATTTATTTATTTATCTTTAGAGGGGAAGGAGAGGGAGAGAAACATCAATGTATGGTTGCCTTTCGTGTGTCCCCTGCTGGGAGTTGGCCTACAGGGAACCCACCTGCAACCCAGGCATGTGCCTGACTGGGAATGGAACTGTGATCCTCTGGTTCACAGGCCCGAGCTCAATCCACTGAGCTATACCAGCCAGGGCTTGTTTTCTTTTCTTTTTTTAATTTTTTTTATTTAACTCTTGTTCAAGTACAGTTTTCTTTCTTTTATTCCCAGCCCTGCCCTCCCCCAGTGCTCCCCACCTCCCTCCCATCTCTGCCCCCCACCTTAGTTATTGTCCATGTGTCCTTTATACTTGTTCATGTCAGTACTTCCCCTGCAGATTTGTTTTCTTCATGTGCCCCATGGCACTTCTTCATTATTGGATTGGGGCAGGGGGATTGGTTTAGCAATCAAATGATAGGATGCAGTTTGTTTATCTGTTAATTTAATCAGCAAGCATTTATTGAAGGCCTATTGTGTACCACATATTGTTAGACATTGAGGATACACAGTGAGATAAGATGGAGTCTCTCCATTTAAGATGGAGCTATGATCAAGTGAGTTTACCAGCACAAAATATATAGTTATAATACAATGAGCTAAAAATCAATACAACTTTGCATTCCATATTATAGGAGGATGTCTGAAAGGTGCTACACCCAGCCTTTAAAAAGATGGTACTAGGGAAAATTTTTCTGGAGGTGATAATACCTGAGGTAAGTGTTACAGAATTATGTAGGATTTAGGTAAATGAAGGTGGTGGGGGTGGCTGAGACATTCTTAGAGGGAAGAGCAACAGACAGCAAGGCAGAGAGAGAAGTAGCTTAGTGCAGTTGGAGAACTACAGGCCGTTTGAATTGCCTGAGCATGATGTACAAGACAGAGAGTGGTGAGGAAGTTAGAATATAGAGAAGTAAGAGAAGGCGGGGTAATGGATGGCCTTGCATACTATGTTAAAAAGTGACCCTCTCACCCTGGCTGGTGTAGCTCAGTGGATTGAGCATGGGCCTGCGAACCAAAGGGTCGCTGGTTCAATTCCCAGTCAGGGCACATGCCTGGGTTGTGGGCTGGGTCCCCAGTGGGGGACGCAAGAGAGGCAAGCATACACTGATATTTCTTTCCCTTCTCCTTCCCTTCCCCTCTAAAGATAAATAAATAGAATCTTTATAAAAAAGTGACCCTCTCTGTAGAATTAGAGGTTGATTTTAGTAACTTGGGAGTTTGTTGTGTTAGGGTAAGCAAGGAGGAAGGTACAGGCAAACAGGTGTTTCAGTTGCTAACATATTGTGGCTGCATCCGGGGACTAAGTAAAAGCCTTCCTTCTTCTTGAGAAGGTCTGTTAGTAGGGTTAGTTGTGTAGAGGTGGAAAAATGGGGGAAATCCAGTAACTGGTTGACGTCCTTAATAGTTCATGGGGGTTTTCACTCCAAGATAATTCATACTTCATCTAGCATTCCAAAGATATGTCAGCTGAAGGGAACTTGTCCTTGGCACTTCTAAGCTTTCTACAATAAACATCTCTGGACTGGCTCAAGAATGACACTGACAACCGAGCAGGGAGTTCTTCAGGACTAGAGAAACTCAGGCCAGGAAAGTGTGAGAAATTCCAGTGATTGGTCTTTGGGAAATGGTCATGAGGCAGGATAATTAGATGTTAGAATTCTTGACCAGTGGGAAAAGGGAAACTAAAGGAAATAGTTAGACAAATAGGGCCAAACAAAGCAAGCAATTCACATCCAGCTAGTAAATCTCAAGATCTTATCTTTCCTAACCAAGGGCAATATAGAGCAAATAGTTTACCCCTCTCATCCTTAACCAGAAAGTAAATAGCTTAAGTCACCCTGGTCAGGGAGATAAATAACAGAGACCCAATTAGTGCCATTAGTGCCAGACAAACTTAAGGACAGATGAAGTCAGGGGAATACATAAAAAATCCAATTAAAACCAACCAAATTCAAGATAGAGGCAAAGCTGACCAGAAAGTGATCCTGGTCCCTCCATGCACTAATTTTCATACATCAACATATTAAAGAACACATCTGGCAAACTAATGAATATTCTGCTGAAATCCTCCCTGAAACCTCCCATAAGACTCCCATCTGCAAAAGAGAGATAAAAAACCTCATGACAAAAGACCCAGCCAGCTCTCACTGGAACATGCCCATGACTTATCTCAGGTGTCAGCTTTTTATTTTCTTTCTCCTAAACTCCTACTGTCCCCAGCTTTACTAAATACACTCTTAAAATTACCTGGACTCATGTTGTAAAATCTTTCCTGCATTAAATAAAGAAGCCACACACTACTGGCCAGCCAGAGGCAGACCTGCTCTGGCCCAGTTCCCTGTGGTACCAGTCAAGGGTGTGTGACACATGGCAGAGGGCATTATCAGACATTCTACCCTCTTTAAGATACATTTGGAAAGTGCCTTTCTATTTACCACTCATCCAAGTCCAGTTGATTTTGTACCTAGGAGATTGAACTTTGGTTAGACCTAGGTCTGTCACAGTTGGTGTAATGTAAAAAAATGAAATTTATGGTAGACACTTACATTCAGTAGTTACTACATTGAAGCTACGATGTTCTGGAAAATCAAGACCACTATATTTTTTTCAAAGAGCAACAGGACATTATTACAACTTGTTAATCATTTGGGAAATAAAGAGCTTTACCTTGCACCAAAATAAATTTCAAATATATTACATACCTAAGTGAAACATTAAAACATAAAGTACAGAATAAATTATAGATTCAAATTCATATAATCAGTGTGTAGAGAGGTTTTGTAATCATGAAGACAAAAATGAAACGTAAAAGGAAAAAATGAGATGTATTTGATTTCATAAGAATTTTTAAAAAATACCACAAATAAAATTAAACACAATGGCAACTTGGGTAAATATTCTTAGTATATACCAAACTCTCATAAATGAAAAAATATCTAAAAAGATGAGTAGAATAATGGACAAAGATCATGAACAGGAAATTCACAAAAGAACAAATAAACATAAAAAAAAACCCCTGCCAACTTCATTAAACCTCAAAGAAATGCATATTAAAAGATTGAGATGACAAGATTTTGCACAACCTGTTGCCGAAGGTCAGCTAGCAGGGTTACTAGGATGGAGGTGGAAGGACTATGGGGAAGGACATCTCATAAACTGCTACTGAGAGTATAAATTAGTACTATATTTGTTTATAATGAGGCCAGTCTGGAAAAGTTCAACCATTGTTAATGTACTGAGAATGGTTTGTGCAATATTGATGTAACTTGGCATCCAAGGAGAGTGGACTGGAATGTGCATGTGTGAACAATGACGACTTCATGTTACTAATCAGTGGGGGTGGTATACCCCACCGAGTGAGCATGTGTACTGTGGGACCTTGCACTCAATATGAATGAGCAAGTAGAGCAACAAATCTGCATCAAATTTTGCATTAAGCTTCAACATTCCTCTGTGGAAACTATTCAGATGATTCAGAAGGCTGCAGGTATGGGCAACTGGTGATGGGCAGCTTCATCATGACAGTGCACCTACTCATGCATCATGTCTCATGCAGAGTCTCAGACCATTGATGAGATTCAGGAAAATACAATGGGGCAGCTGACGCTGATTGGGAGAACTCTGTGAGGTCCCAAGGTACCTACTTTGAAGGGGACTACTACTTTTGAGGAGTTATAGTCCTGTGTATAATGTCTCTTGTATCCTGTATCTTCTTTAATAAATGTCTCTATTTTTCATATTACATGACTGGATACCTTCTGGACAGATCACATATATTTTGTAGCATAATTTGGTAAAAGTACTAAGACCTTAACATGCATGCGATATAGATATTTTTTGAAATACCTCTCAGTGTGTTTCCTTATTAAGTCCTGAGGAATTGGAGAGAGTGCTCCCTTGAGAAGGGATATTTTGTCTTGTCCAGATAGGAGGAAGACATAAAATATAGCCATTTCTGGTTCCTAGAAAGGGCTGCCTAGGAAGAAGGGGGTAGTTCTAGATAAGTTTGGGAGATTCTTTTTCTTCCCCCTTTATTTTATTTTTTCCATTACCATTTAGTTCCCTTCTACCCTCCCCACAATCACCACACTATTGTCCATGTCCACGAGTCTTTTTTCCTTCTTGCTCAACCCCTCCACAGCCTACCCTTCCCCCTTAGCTGTCATCCTGCTCTCCCTCTGAGTCTGTGTCTACTTTGCTTGTTAGTTCAGTTTGTTCATTAGATTCCACATATGTGTGGAATCATACGGTGTTTATTTTCTCCAACTGGATGATTTTACTTAGCATAATGTCCTTCAGGTCCATCCATACTGTCACAAAGGGTAAAACTTTCTTCTTTTTCACAACCAAGTAGTATTCCATTATGTAAATGTAAGTTTGGGAGATTCTTAGAGCAATAGAGACAGTTCTTTGCATCCCCAAGTGAAAACTGGGAAAATAGTCAGCTCCCATAGAGAAGATCATGTCTATCATGATGTCACCCAGATACCAGTTTAAAAATGGCATGATGGCATAATGAGTTGGAAGAAGGAAAAATTATTTCCTAGTTTATCATGGCCCTAAGATTGGCATAGCTAGGACCTGGAGAAGGCTCTGGAGAGTTAATGGGGTATGGGCCAGCTTACTCCCCAAATGACATTGGGATGAGAAAACACCAAACTGAGGCTATGGGTAACCAATTTCTAGAGGTTAATCATAGCGACAGTAGTGATGCTTGTGTAGAATGTCCCAGTCCAATAAGCTGTGGTGCGGTTGCCACATGATTGAGCCAAGAAGGTAGACACCATTAGTCTCAAAGACCAGACTAGGTAAAAATACCAGCACCAACCCGCATGAGCTTCAGATGGTACCCACAAACAATGTAGAATGAAAGACCAACAGAGACCCCGAGAAAAATCAATGGCCAGGGTCCCACCCTCAATTGCCATGAGGGCATCTTGGGGAGGAGGAGCAAGAGAAACCTTGAAAATCTCAACATTTATTCAAAGGAGATTATTTAAAGTAGAAACTATTTTTTAAAATATTTATTTATTTTTAGAGAGAGGGGACAGGAAGGATAAAGAGAGGGAGAGAAACATCAATGCGTGGCTGCCCCCCATGTGTCCCCCACTGGGGACCTGGCCTGCAACCCAGGCACGCACCCTGACTGGGAACTGAACCAGCAACCCTCCGCTTCACAGGCCTGCGCCCAACCCACTGAGCCACACCAGCCAGGGCTAAACTGGAAAATATTTTTTAAACTTCAACAGGCAGCTATGGCTGGTGTGGCTCCGTAGGTTGGGTGTCAGCCTGCAAACTGAAAGGTTGCTGGTTCGATTCCCAGTCAGGGCAAATGCCTGGGTTGCAGGCCAGGACCCCACAAGAGGCAACCACACATGGATATTTCTTTCCCTCACTTTTTTCCTCCCTTCCCCTCTGTCTAAAAATAAATAAAGTCTTTTAAAACTATATATGTTTCTCTGTTGTCTGATGCTTTCCCCCAATGACTTAATATTTTCTAATTGGAAAAATCAACAAATTTATTTCCTTTTCAAAATAAAAATAATGTATATATTTAGTAACATGAAAATGTTTTTAATGTATTAATATAGTAAAAGAGAAGATTATTAAGATGTGATTTAACATTTGTTTTTATAAAAATGAGTACATGTGCATATAAAGAGGATAATGTGGTAAAATATTGAAAGTGCTTATCGCTGGGTCTTGGCATTAGCAAGGATTTTAATATCCTTTTTCTTTTTTTTAAGATTTTATTTATTTGTCTTTAGAGAGGAAGGGAAGGAGAGAAGGAGAGACACATCAATGTATGGTTGCTTCTTGTGAGTCCCCTGCTGGGAACTGGCCTGGAACCCAGGCATGTGGCCTGACTGGGAATCGAACCGCAATTGTGTGGTTCGCAGGCCCGTGCTCAATCCACTGAGCTACACCAGCCAGGACTATCCTTTTTCTTTTCGATTAAGCATATTTTCTAATTTCCCTTTAATAAATATATTTGTGAAAATAAGGGGGAAAAGCACAAAAAGCATAAAGTTCTACGTTTCTTGAAGCAGAGCTAGACTATCGGGTTGGCAGATTTGAGGCAGTTGCTGATTTGTCTTTCAGGGAAAATAGTGGTCATGCAGGACTGGCTGTCTAATTGGCCAGATCCAGTGCAAAGTGAAAATGGTTTGTTCAAAACAAAGAAAAATTGTTAAAAGTATAAAAATATAAAGCTAAAAAAATTCTTTTGCATTTTACTGATGTTTTTAAACAAATATTGTGTTTATTTATTTTTAGACAGAGAGAGAGGGAGAAAAAGAGGGAGAGAAACATCAATGTGTGGTTGCTGCTTGCAAGCCCCATACTGGGGACCTGGCCTGCAACCCAGGCATGTGCCCTCACTGGGAATCAAACTGTAAACCCTTTGATTCACAGGCAGGTACTCAATCCACTGAGCCACACCAGCCAGGGCTAAAGCTTTTATTTTCTATCAGATATCTTCTCTGCTCACATGGCTTTGTCTACTGTCCCATTGCACTTCACTTCTAAAACATAAATTCAGAGGTAGAATTATTAAGAATTTAAAGATGGCAGTAATAGAGCAGTGAATTAAGCAGGGACCCTTCTGTGTGGGGGATCTGTGTGACTGTGCAGGTTGCACTTCTTTAAAGATGGCTTAGTGATCACAGAGAGGAGGATTGGTGCTGGATACTACTGTCAGAGATGTTCTTGAAACCAGTGGCAGTGTTTGTCTCTTCCTACCAGCTGCAGAGTAATTTTGAGAGACATGTCTAATATTTTCTGTTTTTGTATTATAGTTTTTATATTATGGTAATACAAATGATTTAGGAATGCCCCTTCCTCTTTTTTCTGGAAGAAATTTTGTAGAATTGGTGTTAATTCTTTAAATGTTTGGTAGAATAGTTCAGTGAAACCATCTGGATCTGGAAATATTTATTTATTTAAAAATAATCTTTATTTATTATTATTATTTTTAATACTCATCTGAGAATATGTGGATATGGAGAGTGTTTTGAAGGTTGCCAGATGGGAGTAGGGTGTAGGGGCATGGGTGAAGAGGTGAGAGGATTAAGAAGTACACACAGGGAGTTACAGAATAGTCATGGGGATGTAAAATATAGGATGGAAAATGCAGTAGCTGAAGAACTTATACACATGACACATGGACGTGAACAGTGGTGGGGGGATTGCCTGAGGGAGTGGGGGTGCTGGAAGGAGGGAGGCAAAGGAGGAAAACTGAGACCATTGTAATAGAATAATCAATAAAATATATTGAAAAATACTTGTTTATTGTTATTATTATTTATTATTTTTATTTTCTAAGCCTTACCTGAGGATATACCCATTTATTTTTATTTTTCCAGACACTTTTACTTTTAAAAAATTTTTAAATTTTTTTCTATTACAATTTAGCCATTTAATATGCCCCTCCCCCTGCAGTCACCACACTATTATCCATGTCCATGAATCTTTCCTTTTTACTCAATCCCTCCAGCCCCTAACTTTCCCTCTCTTAGATGTCATCCTGCCCTATATCTATGAGTTTATCTCTATTTTGCTTGTTATTTCAGTTCATTAGATTACAAATATGAGTGAAGTCATATGGTATTTTTCTTTGTTAGACTGGCTTATTTCACTTAGCATAATGTTCTTCAGTACCATCCATAGTGTTGCAAAGGGTAAAACTTTATTCTTTTTAATGGCTGAGTAGTATTCCATTACATAAATGTCCCATAGTTGTTTTATCCGCTCATTTACTGATGGACCCTTGGGATACTTCCATATCTTGGTGATTGTAAATAATGCTGCAATGAACATAGGGGTACTTATGATCTTTTGAGTTAGTGTTTTGGATTCCTTTGGATATACCCCCAGGAGTGGGATTGCTGGGTCAAAAGGCAGACCCATTTTTAATTTGGGGGCGTATCTCCATACTGATTTCCATAGTAGCTGCACCAGTCTGTATTCCTATCAACAGTGTTAAAGGGTTCTGCTTTCTCCTCTCCATTGATTTTTAGAGATAAAGAACTGGAGAGAGAGAACATTGATGTGAGAGAGAAACACTGACAGACTGCTTCCTGTATGTGCCTGGGCCAGGGATCAAGCCCACAATGTATACACGTGTGTCGATTGGGATTCAAACATGCAACCCTTTGGTGTAAGGAAGTACACTCCAACCAACTGAGCCACCTGGGCGAGGGCTGGAAAATTCTATTTTTAAAATTGAAGTCTTATTTAGAAAAATTTAATTCTTGTTCAAGTACAGTTTTCTGTCTTATATTCCCAGCTCTGTCCCCACCAGTGCTCCCCACCTCCCTCCTATTTCAGACCCCCACCTTAGTTATTGTCCATGTGTCCTTTATACTTGTTCATGTGAGTCCATCCCCTTTTCCCCTATGATTATCTCCCTGTCCCCTCTGGACCCTGTCAGCTTGTTCCGTATTTGAGTGTCATTGGTCATATTTTGCTTGTTTGTTTGTTTTGTTGTTTAGATTCCTGTTAACAGTGATATCATATGGTATTTGTCTTTCACTGCCTGGTTTATTTCGCTCAGCACAATGCTTTCCAGTTCCATCCATGTTGTTGCAAAGGGTAGTAGTTCATTCTTCCTTTTGGCAGCATAGAATTCCATTGTGTAAATGAAAAATAGCTTTTCGATCCAGTCATTTACCCATGGGCATCTAGGTTGCTTCCAACTCTTGGCTATTGTAAATTGTGCTGCTATGAACATCAGGGTGCATAGGTTCTTTTGGATTGGTGTTTCAGGGTTCTGAGGATATACTCCTAATAGTGGACTTGATGGGTCAAAAGGCATGTTCATTTTTAGTTATCTTAGAAAATTCCATACTGTTTCCCACAGTGGTTGTACCAGTCTGCAATCCCAACAACAGTGAACTAGGATCCCCTTGTCCCCACAACCTCTCCAGCACTTGTTTGTTTCTTTGCTTATGATAGCCATTCTGACTGGTGTAAAGTGGTATCTCATTGTGGTTTTAACTTGCATTTCTCTGATAGCTAGTGATATTGAGCATCTTTTCATGTGTCTCTGGATCCTCTGTATGTCCTCCTTGGAGAAATGTCTGTTCAAGTCCTTTGCCCATTTTTTAATTGGGTTGCTTGTCTTCTTTGAGCAGAGTCGAGTGAGTTCTTTGTATATTTTAGAGATTAAACCTTTGTCTGAGGTATCTTTGGCAAATATGTTTTCCCAGGCCATTGCTTCTCTTTTTATCTTGATACTGTTTTCCTTAGCCATGCAGAAGCTTTTTATTTTGATGAGATCCCATTTCTTTATTCTTTCCTTTATGTCCCTTGCTCTAGGGGACGTATCAGTAAAAATGTTGCTGCGTGAAATATCTGAGATTTTCCTGCCAATGTTCTCCTCTAGGGCTTTAATGGTGTCACGGCTTATATTTAAGTCTTTTATCCACCTTGAATTTATTTTGGTGGATGGTGTAAGTTGGTGCTTGAGTTTCATTTTTTTGCATGTAGCTGTCCCGTTCTCCCAACACCATTTGTTGAAAAGGCTATCTTTACTCCATTTTATGTTACTGCCCCCTTTGTCAAATATTAATTGACTGTAGAGAGTTGGGTGTATTTCTGGGCTCTCTGTTCTATTCCATTGGTCTATGTGCCTGTTCTTGTGCCAGTACCAGGCTGTTTTGATTACAGTGGCCTTGTAATACAGTTTGATATCAGGTATTGTGATCCCTCCTACTTTGTTCTTCTTTCTCAAAATTGCAGCTGCTATTCAGGGTCTTTTATGGTTCCATATAAATTTTTGAAGTGTTTGTTCTATGTCTGTGAAATATGCCCTTGGTACTTTAATAGGGATTGCATTGAATCTGTAAATTGCTTTGGGTAGCTATGGACATTTTGATGATGTTAATTCTTCCAATCCATGAACACGGTCCATGTTTCCATTTTTTTTATGTCTTCCTTGATTTCTTTCTTCAGTGTTGTGTAGTTTTCTGCATACAGGTTTTTACCTCCTTGGTTAGGTTTATTCCCAGATATTTATTTAAATTTTGTTTTTGCTATATCAAATAGGATTTTTTCTTGATTTCTGCTTCTGCTATTTCAATGTTGGTATACAAAAATGCCTTTGATTTCTGGATATTGACTTTGTATCCTGCTGTTTTGCCAAATTCATTTATTAGTTCAAGCAGTTTTTTGGTAGAGTCTATAGGATTTTCCATGTACACTATGATGTCATCTGCAAACAATGACAGTTTTGTTTCCTCCTTTCCAATTTGGATGCCTTTTATTTCCTATTCTTGTCTGATCGCTGTGGCTAGAACTTCCAATACTATATTGAATAGAAGTGGTGAAAGTGGGCAACCTTGTCTTGTTCGTGATCTTAGTGGAAAAGACTTTAGTTTTTGCCCATTGAGTATGATGTTGGCTGTAGGTCTTTCATATGTGACCTTTATTATATTGAGGAATGCCTCCTCTCTTCCCATTTTTCTGAGTGCCTTTATCATAAGTGGGTGTTGTACCTTATCAAAAGCTTTTTCTGCATCTATTGATATGACCATGTGGTTTTTGTCTTTGCTTTTGTTTATGTGATGTATTACATTTACTGATTTATGAATATAGAACCATCTTTGCATCCCTGGGATGAATCCCACTTGGTCATGGTGTATGATCTTTTTGATATATTGTTGGATGCGATTTGGCAATATTTTATTGAGGATTTTAGTGTCTATGTTCATCAGCATTATTGGCCTGAAGTTTTCTTTCTTTGTTGTGTCCCTATCTGGTTTTGGAATTAGGATGATGCTGGTTTCTTAAAAAGAGTTGGGGAGTTTTCCCCTTTTTTGGATTTTTTGGAATAGTCTGTGAATAATAGGGGTTAGCTCTTTCTTAGACGCTTTGTAGAATTCTCCTGTGAAACCATCTGGTCCAGGGCTTTTGTGTGATGGAAGTTTTTTGATTACTGCTTCAATTTCATCTGCTGTTATTGGCTTGTTCAGGTTTTCTGCTTCTTCTTCTTTTTTTAAATTTCTCATTTATTTACCTTAGAGGGGAAGGGAAGGAGAGAGAGGGAGAGAGAGAGAGAAATACCAATGCATGGTTGCCTCTCATACGTCCCCTGCCAGGAACCGGGAATTGACCTGCAACCCAGGCATGTGCCCTGACTGGGAATCGAACAGCGATCGTGTGATTCGCAGGCCTGCGCTCAATCCACTGAGCTACACCACCAGGGCTTCTGCTTCTTCTTCATTGAGTTTTGGAAGATTATATTTTTCTAGAAATTTGTCCATTTCACCTAGGTTTTCAAATTTCTTGGCATACAGTTCTGCATAGTAATTTCTTACAATCCCTTCTATTTCTGTGGTATGAGTTGTTATCTCTCCTCTTTCATTTCTGATTGTGTTTATTTGGGTCCTCTCTCTTCTTTTCTTAATGAGCCTCCTTAAAGATTTGCCTATTTTGTTTATCTTTTCAAAGAACCAACTCCTGGATCCATTGATCCTTAGAATTGTGCTTTTAGTCTCTATGTCATATAATTCTGCTCTGATCTTGGTTATTTCCTTCCTTCTACTTGTTCTGGGCTGTCTTTGTTATTGTTCTTCAAGTTCTTGCAGGCATAGGGTTAGGTTGTTTCTTTGAAATGTATCTATCTTCTTTAGGTAAGCCTGTATTGCTATGAACTTCCCTGTCAGGACTGCCTTCACTGTGTCCCATAAGTTTTGTGTTGTTGTGAGTTCATTTTCATTTGTTTCCAGAAACTTTTTAATTTCTTCCCTAATTTCATTCTTGACCCATTCGTTGTTTAATAGCATAGCATTCAGTCTCCATGAGTGCTATGAGTGCTTTTGAGTGTTTTGGTTTTTTTCCTGTGGGGTTAGTTTCCAATTTCAGTCCCTTGTGATCAGAGAAAATGCTTGGTATGATTTCTATTTTCCTGAATTCGTTGAGACTCGTTTTGTGTCCTATCATGTGGTCTATCTTTGAAAATGTTCCACGTGCATTTGAAAAGAATGTGTATTTAGTTTCTTTGGGATGAAGGGTTCTATATATATCAGTTAGGTCCATTTCATCTAGGGTGTCGTTTAATGCTGCAATATCTTTGTTGATATTTTGTTTGGAAGATATGTCCATTTTTGACAGTGGGGTGTTAAAATTTCCTATTATAATTGTGTTGCTTTCAATATCTTTCTTGAGGTCCTCTAGAATTTTCTTTATATATTTGGGTGCTTCTATATTGGGTGCATATATATTTACAATGTTAATGTCTTCTTGGTGGATTCTTCCCTTGAGTATTATGAAGTGACCTTCTGGGTCTCTCTTTATGGCCCTTTTTTGAAGTTTATTTTGTGTGATATGAGAATTGCTACCCCGGCTCTTTTTTCTTGTCCATTTACTTGGAAAATTTGTTTCCATCCTTTCACTTTTAGTCTGTGATGGTCTTTTGACCTGAGGTGGGTCTCTTGTAGGCAGCATATGTGTGGGTCATGCTTTCTTATCCATTCAGCTATTCTATGTCTTTTAATTGGTGCATTTAATCCATTTATGTTTAAGGTTATTATTGAAAGGTACTTATTTATTGCCATTTGTGTAGCTGTGTTCCACTCTGTCTCTCTCTTTATCTTCCTTTCCTTAAAGCAGCTCTTTTAGTAATTCTTGTAGAGCTGGTTTGGTGGAGGCATATTCTTTTAGACTTCTTTTGTCTTGGAAGCTCTTTATTTGGCCTTCTATCTTGATTGAGAGCCTTGCTGGGTACAGTAGCCTTGGTTGTAGGCCTCTGTTTCTCATTACTTGGAATATTTCTTGCCATCCTCTTCTTGCTTGGAATGTTTCCATTGATAAGTCAGCAGCCAACCTTATTCGGGCTCCCTTGTATGTTACTTCCCTTTTCTCCCTTGCTGCCTTTAGGATTCTCTCTTTGTCTTGGAGTTTTGCCATTTTAATGATGATGTGTCTTGCAGTAGGCCTCTTTGGGTTCCACCTGATTGGGACTCTCTGCAATTCCTGGATTCGCGTGAGTTGTTCTCTCATCAAATTAAGAAAATCTTCCGTTATTACTCTTTCAAATAGCTTTTCTATCTCTTGTTCTTCTTCTTCTCCTTCTGGTATTCCTATTATTCGGATATTATCACATTTCATTTTATCTTGCATTTCTCTTAATCCTTCCTCATTCTTTCTGATTCTCTTTACCTGTACTTGCTCCATCTGGGAGATTCTTTCTACCCTGTCCTCTAGCTCACCGATGTGGTCTTTCGCCTCATTGATCCTACTTTTCATACCTTCTGCTGTGCTCTTCAGTTCAGAAATTGTATTTTTTATTCCTCTTGGTCTTTGCTGATGGTTTCTATTTCCTTTTTCATGTTGATATAGTTTGCAGAGAGTTCATTGTGGCTCCCCTGTAGTTTCTGGTAGCTCGTTGTAAGCTCTTTGAATTTCCTGATAACCAGTGCTTTGAATTCAATATCTGATAGTTGACTTGCCTCTATTTCATCTAACATTCTTTCTGAGGCTTCCTCCTTTTCTTTTATTTGGGGATTGTTTCTTTGTCTTCCCATTGTTTGTGATACTCTTTTTGTTGGCCTCTGCTTCTTAAATTGATCTGTTCTGGTTCCCTGGGTTTATGGTGTGAACTTCTGTGGTAGGATACCTGTGAAATTCAGTGGTGCAGTCTCTTGCAGGTATCTTGGTGTTCTCTGCTTCCACCTAATCCTCTTGTTGGTTTCCAGCTGGTCAAACCTTTTCTTCTGGTCTCACTGCTTTCAGCAGCCTGAGGGGCTATTAGTGTGGCCTTCCTCTCTTCTCGGTGAACTTAGCTGGTCTTGCCACTGCCCTCCCAAGATCCAGACTGTCGCCACTCTCCAGCGCCCGACTGAGAGCAGATTTTTCCCCAGGCTTCCCAGCCCTGGCCTGGCGAGAGGGCACGTGCTCCCAGCCAGGCTTTACTGGTCTCTCAGGCTTGGGCGCAGGCCTTTCCCAGTGCTATGGCAGAATGAACAGAGCAACTCACAATTCTCCCAAGCCAGCAACCACAGCCTGACTCCCGGAGCTTTTCAGTCTGGGCCAGGCTGGGTATGGGGGGAGCTGCTGGCTGGCTCCCTTCCAGGGGTCTTGCTAGTAGCCCGAGGCTCCCAGGTTCTGTGGCAGACCCGACTCTAACCCTGCACTACAGGGAACACACAGGGAACTCTCAGTTCTCCCAAGCCCGCAACCACAGCCTTACTCCACGAGTTATCAGAGCTCTCTGGTTTGCTTCCTAATGCCCACTCCTCTCTCTGCCACTACAGGCAAACTGATCTCTTTTGGTGTTTTTCAATCTGTGCCCTGCTGGATAGGGAGGGTGCTGATGACTGGCTCTGTCCCAGGGTCGTTGTTGCCCGCTCTTGGCTCCCAGAAACCAAGGCAGACTGGCCGGCGCCCTGGTACGTCCTGGCGGAGGGCCTGCAGCCTCTACACTGTTCCCTCGTACCTTGTTGACCTGTGGTCATCTCCTCTCCTCAACCTCTGGTCATTCAGTGTCCGCTACACTTTCTGGAGTCCTACCTTCCTATGTGCTGAGTCTCTGTTGGCCATCCGCTGTGCTCCTCCGCAGATCAGCCCAGTTTTTCTCCGGTGCATGGGGGGAAGCGAAATCCTTTGTCCTACTCTGCCGCCATCTTCAAGTTTCTCTAAAATTGAAGTCTTTTAAATTGCAATGAAATTTTCTTATAATTATGCTATTCAAATAATCTATTTCACATTGGATGAAGTGTTAATTTGTTTTTTTATGTTTATTTTATTTTTGATTATATTTTATTGATTATTGTGTTACAGTTGTCCCAATTTTTTCCCCTTTGCCCCCCTCCACATAGCACTCTCACTCCCTCAGGTAATCCCCCCACCATTGTTCATGTCCATGGGTCATGTGTAGGTTCTTTGGCTACTCCATTTTCTATACTGTATTATACATCATGAGGCTATTCTGTAAATACCTATTTGTACTTTATAATCCCTTGACCTCCTCACCCATTCTCCTACAACCCCTTCCATCTGGGAACCATTAAGACACTCTTTGTATCCATAATTTTGTCTCTGTTCCTCTTTGCTCAGTTTGTTTTTTAGATTCAATTGTTGATAGATATATATATTTTTGTCATTTTATTGTAAATAGTTTTGATCTTTTTTCTTAAATAAGTTCCCTTATCATTTTATATAATAATGGTTTGGTGATGATGAACTCCTTTAGTTTTTTTCTTATCTGGGAAGCTATTTATTTGCCCTTCAATTCTAAATGTCAGCTTTGCTGGGTAGAGCGATCTTGGCTTTAGGTCCCTGCTTTTCATGACTATGTTTCCTGACAATCTCTTCTAGCCTGCACAATTTCTTTTGAGAAATCAGCTGACAGTCTTATGGGAAATCCCCTGTAGGTAAGTAACTTCTTTTATCTTGCTGCTTTTCAGATTCTCTCTTTATTTTTAACCTTTGGAATTTTAATTATGATGTGTCTTAGATCGGGCTCTTTGTATCTGTCTCATTTGTGACTCTCCGTGCTTCCTGGACTTGCATGTCTATTTTCTTTACGAAATTAGGGAATTTTTCTTTTATTATTTTTTCAAATATATTTAGAGTTTTTGGCTTTTTCTCTTCTTCCTCTGGTACCCCTATGATGCAAATGTTGGACTGGTTGAAGTTGACCCAGAGGTTGCATATAATATCCTCATTGTTTTTGTTTTGTTTTTTGTTCTTGTTCTGATTGGTTGACATTGCATCTTTATGTCCCAGATCATGGATTTAATTCTCAGCTTCATCCACTCAACTGTTGTTTCCCTGGAAATTGTTCTTTATTTTAATTAGTGTGTCCTTCATTTCTGACTGGATCTTTTTTATATGGTTGATGTCATCACTAGTTTCCTTGAAAATCCTTATAACCATGGTTTTGAACTCTGCATCTGATAGATTGTTTATCTCCATTTTGTTTAGTTCTTTTTCTGGAGTTTTCATCTGTTCTTTTATTTTGGCCATCTTTCTTTGTCCTGTCATTTTGGTAGCCTCCCTGTGTTTGTTTCTATGCATTTCTATGTATTAGGCAGAGCTGCTATGACTCCCTGTCTTAGTAGAGTGGCCTAATTTAATAGGTATCTTGTAACGTCCTCCCTTATCACCCAAGTTGGGTATTTGGAGGTGCACACTTAATGTGGGCTGAGTACACCCTCCTCTTGTAGTTGATCCTTGATTACTATTGGCAAGTCAATGGGAGGGAATCACCCAGGCCAGTCAACTTACCCTCTGTGGAAGATCAGCTGTGCAAGGGTGGGGTGGTGGTAGTCTGACATGGTCTGTAATTGTCCACTGGGTGCGCAGTATCTTGGGGTTTCCTGGATGGTGCTGGCCAAGATCTGCCCTGACCTGTGTTTTGCCCAGAGCTGCCCTGCATGAGGTATAAAGCAATCTGAGATGAGTACTACTTGTACTTGGTTTGGAGATTCCCAGGCCAATCCAAGCTGTGAATCTAGTGCTAGTTGCTGTTAGTCCTGGGTGTCGGGTCCTTTTGCAAAAGGTATGAGGGCTGGGAGCTCATTGAGGCTGGCTGTTGCTCACTTGAGAGGATTTAGGAAGTTGTAAAGCATGAGCCAAGACTACCCATTCATATGGGAAAGCAACTTGTGTGGGCCCATAAGTTGGCTGTGACTAAGTCTCTGAGATCTCTAGGGTGGGGCAAACTGCATTACCTAGGTTGATGGAATCTCGTATATGGCACCAGACTGTGGGCTCTGTAGCATTGTTTGGGGAAGGTTCAGAAATGGGACAATTGTCTGTCTTTTTGTTAAGAGAATGCTGTCCCCCAGCTCTTATCTTGGTGCCAGACACTTCACCTTCTTCCTGTATGTCACTGGTGTCTTTCCAGCTGTTTCCCTGGTTCTGGAGCTCAGAGGGAGTGAGTCTGATGAAGTCTTTGTTTGGGTTCTTCAAGAGAAACTGCATGAGACTCCAGAAGTTTCTTCCACTGACCCAATCCCCAGTGGTTTGTGGCCAGAAATTATGGAGGCTTATCTTCCTGGCACTGGAACCCTGGCCTGGGGGGCCTGGTGTGGGGTTGAGACTCCTCACTCCTGAGATATCCCTCCAGAATTTTTATTTTATTTTATTTTATTTTATTTTATTTTAATCCCTCCACCTGGATGTGGGACCAGCCCGTTCCACATCTCTGTCTTTCCTGCCTATCTGGTTGGATGTGGTTTTTTTAATTCCATAGTTGTCAGGCTTCCATTCAAGTCCATTTTTGATGATACTAAATGATTGTTGTTTTATATTTTAATTTTAATTAAAAAAATTTCTATTTAGCCCTGGCTGGTGTAGCTCAATGGATTGAGCATGGGCTGGGAACCAAAGGGTCACCAGCTTGATTCCTAGTCAGGGCACATGCTTGGGTTGCGGGCCATGTCCCCAGTGGTGGACACGTGAGAGGCAACCACACACTGATGTTTCTCTCCCTCTCTTTCTCCTTCCCTTCCCTTCTCTCTAAAAATAAATAAAATATTTTAAATAATTTCTATTTAATTAATTAATTATTGTTTTTCAAGTATAATTTCCTCTATTTCTCCCCCACCATTCCCTCCACCCCAGCCATTCCCACCTCCCACCCTTGATCCTATGCTTCTTTGGTTTTGTCCATGTGTCCTTTACACATTTTCCTTGACAAACCTTCTCCCTTTCCCCTCCATTATCTGCTCCCACCTCCCCTCTGGTTACTGTCAGTTTGTTCTTTATTTTAGTGTCTCTGGTTATATTTTGCTCATTTGTTTGTGATTTTGATTTCGTTGTACAATGAGATGAGATGTTTACCTATGCCACCATCCTGACCAGAAGTCTCTAATTTGTGTTATTTCAGGAATTGGTTCATTTAATCTCAATTGACAGGTTTATGTGTAGAGTTGTTCATAGCATTGTTATTTTTTTGATGTCTGAAGGATATGTAATATAATGTGTGTCTTCTCATTTCTTTATCTGTCTTACTGGAGGTTTGTCAATCATTTGATCTTTCTAAAGAATCTCAGCTTCGTTTCATTGATTTTTTCTGTTTTGATTTAATTGATTTCTGCTTTTATCTTTATTATGTCTTTCCTTCTACTTGCTTTGGATTTATTTTATTCTTCTTTTGCTAGGTCCTTAAGGTGGGAATATAGATTGATTTCAGACTTTTCTTTTTTTCTGTTGTATGCAATTAGTGATATAAAGTTTCTGTTTAGCACTGTTTTAGCTTTGTCCTGCAAGTGTTGATACGTTGTATTCTCTTTTTTAAATGTTTTTAAAAAGATTTTATTTATTTATTTTTAGAGAGAGGGAAAGGGAGGGAAAATGAGAGGGAGAGGAACATTGCTGTGTAAGAGAAACATTAATTGGCTGCCTTTTGCACACTCCTCAACCAGTGACCAGACTACAACTTAGGCATGTGCCCTGACTGGGAATCAAACCAGTGACTTTTCACTTTGCTGGACGATGCTGAACTAGCTGAGTTGTGGTAGTGCGATATATTGTATTTTCATTTTATTCATTTAAACATCAATATATATTTTTATTTTTCTTGAAACTTCCACTTTGATCCATGAATTGTTTAGAAGTGTGTTGCTTAGTTTCCAAGTATTTGGAGATTTTCTTATTATCTTCTGTTATTGATTTCCAGTTTGATTCCACTGTGGTTAGAGGATACCTCTGAATGATTTCAATCCTTCTATATTTATTAAGGTTTGTTTTATGTCTTGGGATAGGACCTATCTTGTTATGTATTCTGTTTGTATATGAAGAGAATGTGTATTTCACTCTTGGGTGGAGTGTTCTATAATGTCAATTAGCTCTCATTGGTTCATGATGTTGTTGAGTTCTTTCATATCCTTGCTGATTTTCTGTCTAGTTCTGCCAGTTACTGTGAGAAGTGTGTTGAAGTCTCCAGCTATAATTGTGGATTTGTCTGTTTGTCCTTTTAGTTTAGTTTTTGCTTTTTAGATGACTATTTTGTAGCTATGTTGTTTGGTGCACACACTTTTAGGGTTGCTATGTCTTGATGGATTGGCTCTTTTATCGTTACATAATGTTGTCTGTGTCAGTTCAATCTTTTGGCTCTGAAATATATTTTATACTATACTCTGTCTAGATTTATATTACTATTATTATTTATATTAACACATTTAATATAATATATAAGACATAGGTAATAAAATTAGCTATTATATATAATATGCATATATAACCAATGTATATTAGCATGTATATTTTCTCTATATATATTCTGGAGTTAATTTAGCGACTCTTATTTTGTTTTGATTAATGTTTGTACATATAACTTTTTCCATTTTTGACTTTCAACCTGACTATAATATTATATTTACAGTGAGTTTCTTCTATAAAACTCTCATAAACACAATATGGTGGTTACTAGAGTGGGAGAGGGTTGGAGGAAGAATGAAGAGGGTAGCAGAGGTCCAATAAATGGTGATGGAAAGAAACTGGAATTTGGGTGGTGAGCACACAGTGCAGTATACAGATGATATATTATATAATTACACACTTGAAATTTATATAATCTTATTAACAAATCTCACCCCAATAAATTTAGTTTTAAAAAGAAAATAAATAAAGTGGGTTTCTTGTAGACAGCTATACTTGGGTCATGGTTTTAGTCCACTCTGCCAGTCTGTTTTTTAACTGGTACATTTATATCATGTAATTTATATGTAATCATTGCTATTTTATTTTGTAAAAATATTATTTATTTACTTTTAGAGAGGGGGGAGGGAGGGAGAAAGACATTAAGAGAAACATCATTGTGTAAGTGATACATTGATTAGTTGCCTCTCACACACTGTTAACTAGGGACCTGGCCCACAACCCAGGCATGTGCTGTGACTGGAAATCAAACTGGCAGCCTTTCAGTTCACAGGCCAGTGCTCAATCTACTGAGCCACACCAGCCTGGGTGCTATTTTATAATTATATCTGCCATTTTAATTTTTTTATTTTCTATTTCTCTGATTTCTTTTTTCGGCCTTTCTGTGGGTTTCTTGAACATTTTTTAGAATTCAATTTTAATTTATGTTTACCAATTTTGAGTGTATCTCTTTGTATATTATTTTTCATCATTGTTATAGGTATTATATATATAACTTATCTCAGTCTATTGGTGTCTTCATTTTACCAGTTCAAGTGAAGTGTAGAAAATTTACCTCCTTTTATACTTACATACATTTAAAACTACATTAAGTAGTGTTATGATTTTTACTTCCATTATCCAATTTGGAAAGCTAAGAAATGTTCTGTTTACCCATATTTCTGCTTACTATATTCTTTCTTCATTTCTGATGTTCCAAGATTCCATTAAAATTTTTTTTAGATTTTTATTTATTTATCTTTTAGAGGAGAAGGGAAGGAGAGAGGGAGAGAAATATCAATGTATGGTTGCCCCTAGTGTGTCCCCTGCTGGGAACTGGCCTGCAACCCAGGCTTGTGCCCTGACTGGAAATTGAACCGCGATCCTTTGGTTTGCAGGCCCACGCTCAGTCCACCAGCCAGGGCCCATTTTAAAAGCCATCTTTTATTGTACCTGGTGACAAGTTCTCTTAGTTTGCTTTCATCTTAGAATGTCTTTATTCTCCTTTTATTCATGAAGGATATTTTCACTGCATATAGGGTTCAAGCTGACAGTTCTTTACTTTCAGCATATGAAATATATCATGCCATTTCCCTATGGCCTGCATGGCTTCAGATGAGAAATCCAATGTCATTTAAATTGGTTTCCCCTTTAGGTATGGTGTCATTTCTCTCTTGAGGCTTTCAAGATTTGTTTTTATTATTAGTTTTCAGAAATTTGACTGTGATGCACCTTGGTGTGGAATTTTGAATTTATCTTCTTTGGGGTTCCCTCACTTCTTAGATATGTAGATTTATGTCTTGTCCTTGTGCCTACTTTGAGAAATTTTCAGCCATTATTTCTATTTGTTCATCTGTATTCTTTATCATATCCTTAAAAAACTGGCAAATGTTAAGTGCTTCCTTAAGTTTTGTGAGCCACTTTTTCAAATTAATCACATCTGAGGAGGATTTCATGGGAACTTCTGATTTGTAGCCAAATTATACATAAGTTGTGGTTAACCTAGGGATCTAATATTTGGAATAGTCAGTCTTGTGGGACTGAGGGATCTGACACTATCTCTAGTTAGATAGTGTTAGAATTGAATTAAATTATCGGTCACCTAGCTGGTGTCATAGACAATTTCTTAGCATGGGACAAAACATCCCCAGATTTGGTGACCAGAAGTATCAGATGTGAAGGGTTCCATGTGAGCATGGTGTCTATGTAAAGGTAAAGGAGAAAAGCAGGAGGGAAAAATGACTCTTCCCAACATAGCGGGTAGACTGAACTGAGGGTCTTTTCCCCCTACATAGGAAGGAAAAAACTGAGTTTTTTCTCTCAATTTGGAATTTCTTTTTTATCCTGTTTATGCTTTGTGCTTTCTGAATTTGAGGATTTATAAGTTTCAGAAATTCTAAAAATTTCTCTGCTAATATCTATTTGAATACTGATTACTGACAAGTACAAAACCCCTCAGGGCTGTCAAAGTATTAGCACCTGTGTACTGTTCTGCTATCAGCTGCTTTTTTTGTGTGCTATGGAGATTTCCTCTTCTTTCTTGCTGGCTGAGTTATATTATACATGAAAAAGATTAAACATAGAACCACAGAATTTTTATTTATTTTGTAGCAGGAGAATTTTTAAGGACATCTAGTCCTCCCTATACCTGGAAATGGAAGTCCAAAATTTTTCCCATCCCTGCATTTGTCTTTGAGACTATATGCATGATTTTATTGTACATAGCATTTAAGAGTTAAGTTTAAGATAACCTTAAGGGTTACAGTTGAAGGCTCATGGAAAATATTAGACTGGAGGCAACTGGTTCCATGAACATGAACCCTTGGGTTGAGTGTTGGAGAGGGGTGGTAGAGAGGAAAGTGAGCAAAGTTTGTCTTCCTTTGAGTTTCTGATTTCCCTTGTTTCCTTTATGAGTTTTGCTAGTCAAGTGTTCAGCACATTTTTAATTTTTTCTTTTTAAAATTTTATTGTTGTTCAAGTACAGTTGTCTGCCTTTTCCCCCAGCACTCCCCCACAGTCATCCTCACGTTCCTCCCCTGATTTCACTCCCCCCTTGGTTTTGTCCATATGTTGTTTATAGTTACTCCTGAAAACCCTTCACCCTTTTCCCCCCATTATCCCCTTCCACCTCCCTTCTGGTTACTGTCAGTTTATTCTTAATTACCATGTCTCTGGTTATATTTTGCTTGCTTGTTTGTTTTGTTGATTAGGTTCCACTTAAGTGAGATCACATGGTATTTCTCTTTTACCACCTGGCTTATTTCACTTAGTGTAATGCTCTTCAGTTCTATCCATGCTGTTGCAAAGAGTAGGAGCTCCTTCTTTCTTTCTGCTACATAGCATTCTATCGTGTAAATATTCCATCGTGTCAATGTACCATAGTTTTGGATCCATTCATTTACTGATGGGCACATAGGTTGCATAAATCATGACACCATAAAATTCCTAGAGGAAAACATAGGCAGGAAAACTTCAGATATTCCATGCAGCAATATTTTCACTGATATATCCCCTAGAGCAAGGGTCATAAAGGAAAGAATAAACAAATAGGATCTCATCAAAATAAAAAGCTACTGCACAGCTAAAGAAAACAGCATTAAAATGAAAAGAGACCGAACTATATGGGAAAACATATTTGCCAATGATACCTCAGCCAAGGGTTTGATTTCCAAAATATAGAAAGAACTCACACGAGTCTACTCCAGTAAGACAAACAACCCAATTAAAAAATGGGCAAAAGACCTGAACAGACACTTTTCCAAGGAGGACATACAGAGGGCTCAGAGACACATGAAAGGATGCTCAGCATCACTAGCCATCAGAGAGATGCAAATGAAAACCACAATGAGATACTACTTCCCACAATGATGTTCACATCATAAACAAATCAACAAACAACAAGTGTTGGAGGGGTTGTGGAGAAAAGGGAACCCTAGTGTACTGTTGGTGGGAATGCAGACTGGTGCAGCCACTGTGGAAAACAGTATGGAATTTCTTCAGAAAACTAAAAATGAAACTGCCTTTTGACCCAGCAATTCTCCTTCTGGGATTATCTCCTAAGAACCCTGAAACACCAATTCAAAAGAACCTATGCACCCCAATATTCATAGTAGCACGATTTACAATAGCCAAGTGCTGGAAGCAACCTAAGTGCCTGTCAGCACATTTTTAAATGGTGTTTAGCTTCAGTTCCATTATCTGTCCAATGAGGGTAATAGCTTCAATTTTGTAGGGCTATTATAGAACCAAGTGAGATGAAATGTATAAAATGCTTGGCCCAGTGCCTGGCACAAAAAAGTGTTCAAGGAATGTCAATTCCTCCATATCTCCTTAGTAGCATCCCTTTCTTTTTCTTGTCTCCATTTACCAGTCATCATTGAAGGAAGATGGGACTGAGACCAGGTGAAAGAAATACTATGTAGGCAATATAGCAGCGAGCAAAGAGAAACTAGGAGAAGAGGAGGACCCTAGTGATAGAAGAAAGAAAAGGGAAATGTTGACTTTTACTCTAATGAGGCAGCCATTCATATGTAACTTGGAGACATAAAATCAAACACCTCTTACCTCTGCATCATCTGAAATAGTCTGGTAATTCTTTTGTTTATAAGCAATGTTTCAATCTCATGCAATTTTAGCTTATTAAAAAACAGGCACCAAAAGGGAAAAGGAGAAGATGGAAAAGAAAACACGTCTTAAGTCTAGACTTAAATCACAAGTAAGAGCAAATAGGATACACTTCGTATTACTACTGTACTTAGAATAAATGGAGTGTAGATTTTTTAAAAATAAAAGACAGAAAACTGTAGTGGAGTGTAGATTTAATGACATAAAAATGCCTTCTGGAATTTCATTAATTGAAAAATTATGTCTTCAGAGGAATAACTTGTCAGCTGCAAATTCTTGCCTTTTAGTTTAGATTAAAAGGCCTTACTCTATGTAAGTGAAATGTAATGTAAATGAAAAAAGCAATGTAAATGAAAACAAAACATACATTTATTTAGCATGGTATGTATTGTAGTATTCAGGTATAATACTAAGTATTAAAGGTACAGTTTCAATCTCATTTCTTAATTTATGAGTTTCTGGGCGAGTTCGATTTTGCAGTAATTTATATAGGCTTGCTTCATGGTTTAATTTTAACCAATGTTACTGATCCTAATTTAAATGTGAGAGACTTAGATTAAGAACTCAAAAAGGATTTAGATTTTGTGCTTCTGCTGTTTTTCATTTCTCTGATTTACCAGGGCAGTAAAGCATGAATTGTAGCCTTGCTGTTCTCTGGAAGACCATGACTAATACTAGAAATAATAATAATTGTTACCGTCCCTAACTCAAGAGAAAAAGTATAAAAGCAGTAAATGATTTGGGATGCATGTGTGTGGGGGGGATTTATTTCTTTTTGAAGCGAGAGTGAAACAGGTAATTTGTATATATTTGGGGGGAACATATGTAGGACTAGTTTCTGGATATTCAGTCAATTGTTATTCAAGAGGGACTTTGACAGACCCTATTGAGATGATTTTGAAAAAGGGAGGGAGGGTGTAACTGAGAAAACCAGGGCTAGGCCACATGGTGCCTTGACATCTGACCCAACAATTACTCTTGAAGGAAACAGGTTTATTTATTTATTTAATTGTTGTTCAACTACAGTTTTCTGATTTTACTCCCATCCCAGCCAGCCCCCAGTGCTTCCCACCTCCCTCCCATTTCCAGCCCCCTTAGTTGTTGTCCATGTGTCCTTTATACTTGTTCCTGTGAATCCCTCCCCTTTTCCCCTGAAATGCTCTCCCCTCTGGTCCCTGTCAGCCTGGTCTACATTTCAGTGTCTTTGGTTATATTTTGCTTGCTTGTTTATTCTGTTGTTTTGGTTCCTGTTAAAGGTGAGATCATATGGCATTTGTCTTTCACCACCTGCCTTATTTCACTCAGCATAATGCTTTCCAGTTCCATCCATGATGTTGCAAAGGGTATGAGCTCCTTCTTTCTTTCTGCTGCCTAGAATTCCATTGTGTAAATATACCATAGTTTTTTGATCCATTCATTTACTGATGAGCACCTAGGTTGCTTCTATCTCTTGGCTATTGTAAATTGCGCTGCTATGAACATTGGGGTGCATAGGTTCTTTTGAATTGGTGTTTCAGGGTCCTTAGGATATACTCCTAATAGTGGAATTGCTGGGTCAAAAGGCAGGACCATTTTTAGTTTTCTGAGAAAATTCCATACTGTTTTCCATAGTGGTTGTACCAGTCTGCAATCCTACCAACAGTGAGCTAGGGTCCCCTTTTCCCCACAACCTCTCCAACATTTGTTGTTTGTTTCTCTGTTTATGATAGCCATTCTGACTGGTGTAAAGTGGTATCTCATTGTGGTTTTAATTTGCATCTCTCTGATAGCTAGCGATATCAAGCATCTTTTCATGTGTCTCTGGATCCTCTGTATGTCCTCATTGGAGAAGTGTCTGTTCAAGGGCTTTGCCCACTTTTTAACTGGGTGGCTTGTCTTCTTAGAGTGGAGTCATGTATGTTCTTTGTATATTTTGGAGATTAAACCCTTGTCTGAGGTATCACTGGCAAATATGTTTTCCCATACAGTTGGTTCTCTTTTCATTTTAATACTGTTTTCTTTAGCTGTGGAAAAGCTTTTTATTTTGATGAGATTTCATTTGTTTATTCTTTCCTTTATGTCCCTTGCTATAGGGAACATATCAGTAAAAATGTTGCTGTGTGAGAATTCTGAGATCTTTTCCTGCTAATGTTCTCCTGTACGATTTTAATGGTGTCATGGCTTATATTTAAGTCTTTTATTCACCATGAATTTATTTTGGTGTATGGTGTAAGTTGATGCTTAAGGTTCATTTTTTTGCATGTAGCTATCCAGTTCTCTCAACACCATTTGTTGAAGAGGCTATTTTTACTCCATTTTATGTTACTGCCCCCTTTGTGGAACATTAATTGCCTGTAGAGACTTGAGTTTATTTATGGGCTCTCCGTTCTGTTCCATTGGTCTATGTGCCTGTTTATATGCCAGTACCAGGCTGTTTTGATTACAGTGGCCTTGTAATACAGTTTGGTATCGGGTATTGTGATCCCTCCTACTTTGTTCTTCTTTCTTAACATTGCAGCTGCTATTCAGGGTTGTTTATGCTTCCATATAAATTTTTGAAGTGTTTGTTCTATGTCTATGAAGTATGGCATTGGTATTTTAATAGGTATTGCATTGAATATTTAAATTGCTTTGGGTAGTATGGACATTTTGATGATGTTAATTCTTCCAATCCATGAACACGGTCCATGTTTCCATTTGTTTGTGTCTTACTTGATTTCTTTCTTCAGTGTTATGTAGTTTTCTGCATACAGGTCTTTTACCTCCTTGGTTAGATTTATTCCTAGGTATTTTATTTTTGTTTTTGCTATATTGAATGGGATTTTTTCTTGATTTCTGCTTCTGCTATTTCATTGTTGGTATACAAAAATGCCTTTGATTTCTGGATATTGACTTTGTATCCTGCTGTTTTGCTAAATTTATTTATTATGTTGAGCAGTTTTTGGGTAAAGTCTCTAGGATTTCCCATGTACACTATCATGTCATCTGCAAATAGTGACATTTTTGTTTCCTTCTTTCCAATTTGGATGCCTTTTATTTTCTCTTCTTGTCTGATTGCTGTGGCTAAAACTGCCAATACTTTGTTTATCTTTTCAGAAAAACAGCTCCTGGATTTATTGATCCTTAGAATTGTGCTTTTAGTCTCTATGTCAGTATTTTCTGTTCTATATTGAATAGAAATGGTAAAAGTGGACAACCTTGTCTTGTTCCTCATCTTAGTGGAAAAGACTTTAGTTTTTGCCCATTGAGTATGATGTTGGTTGTAGGTCTCTCATATATGGCCTTTATTATATTGAGGGATGCTCCCTCTATTCCTACTTTGCTGAGTGTTTTTATAATAAATGGGTGTTGTACCTTATCAAAAGCTTTTTCCACGTCTATTGGTATGATCATGTGGTTTTTGTCTTTGCTTTTGTTTATATGATATATTACATTTACTGATTTGCAAATATTGAACCATCCTTGCATCCCTGGGATGAATCCCACTTGGTCATGGTGAATGATCATTTTAATGTACTGTTGGATGCGGTTTGCCAATATTTTGTTGAGGATTTTAGCATCTATGCTCATCAGCGTTATTGGCCTGAAGTTTTCTTTCCTTGTTGTATCTTTATCTAGTTTTGGAATTAGGATGATGTTGGCTTCATAAAAAGAGTTTGGGAGTCTTCCATCATTTTGGATTTCTTTGAATAATCTGTGAAGAATAGGGGTTAGTTCTTCCTTAGATGCTTTGTAGAATTCTCCTGTGAAACCATCTGTTCCAGGGCTTTTGTGTGATGGGAGTTTTTTGATTACTGCTTCAATTTCACTTGCTGTTATTGGCCTGTTCAGGCTTTCTGCTTCATCTTCATTGAGTTTTGGAAGATTGTATTTTTCTAGAAATTTGTCCATTTCATCTAGGTTTTCAAATTTTTTGGCATACAGTTCTTCATAGTAATTTCTTTTAATTGTTTGTATTTCTGTGGTGTCCGTTGTAATCTCTCCTCTTTCATTTCTGTTAGTGTTTATTTCGATCTTCTCTCTTCTTCTCTTGATGAGCCTACTTAAAAGCTTGTCGATTTTATTTACCTTTTCAAAATACCAGCTCCTGGATTTATTGATCCTTAGAATTGTGGTTTTAGTCCCTATGTCATTTAATTCTGCTCCGATCTTGTTTATTTCCTTCCTTCTACTTGCTCTGGGCTGTCTTTGTTGTTGTTCCTTGAGTTCTCATAGGCATAGGGTTAGGTTTTTTGTTTGAAATGTTTCTATCTTTTTTTAGGTAGGCCTTTATTGTTATGAACTTTTCTCTCAGAACTGCCTTTGCCGTGTCCCATGAGTTTGGGGTTTTTGTGAGTTCATTTTCATTTGTTTCCAGAAACTTCTTGATTTCTTCCCTAATTTCATTCTCGAGCAAGTCATTGTTTAATAGCATGCTCTTCAATCTCCATGATTTTGAGCATTTTGGATTTTTTCCTTGGGGTTGGTTTCCAGTTTCAGTCTTTTGTAGTTGGAGAAAAATCTTGGTATGATTTCCATTTTCTTGAATTTGTTGAGGCTTGTTTTGCGTCCTATCATGTGGTCTATTTTTGAAACTGTTCCATGTGCATTTGAAAAGAATGTGTAGTTAGACTTTCAGCCAAGATGGAGACATAGGTGGAAACACTGTGCCTCCTTGAACAACTACGTTTAAACACAACAAATTTTAGTAACAAAAATGCAACCAAAACACAGACAATTAAACTGTATGGCAGTCCGACAACAACTAATTATTCAGCCAGACTGATAAACCAGGGCAGAGGAGTGAGCAGTGAGACAGACAGCGCACACCAGGGCCCCAGCGCTGGGAAATAAAGTGTAGAAGCACCAATTGGAAAAAATTTTGGGGTAGAGGTTCTGGGAGAAGCTCTCAGTCTCACAGAGTGTTTGTTGGAGAGACCCACAGGGTCCTGGAGCGTTCACAAGCCCACACACCCTGGAACCAGCACCAGAAGGGCCCAATTTGCTTGCAGGGAATGACAGAGGGGACTGAAATTTGAGAGAGAGCAGAAAAAGATGCTATTGCCCCTCTTTGGCCCCCTCTCATACAGCATCACAACCCAGCCACTGGGTAGCCCCGCCCTGGTGAACACCTATGGTTCCACCCCTCATATGTAACAGGTGTGAACAGACCAAAACATTATGGCTCGAGAACAGCTCAAAGACCCAGAACCAATACTTCTAAGTGAGGAAGAGATAGTCAATCTATCAGTTGCACAGTTCAAAATGCTGGTGATCAGGATGCTCACAGAACTGGGTGATTTTAGTCACAAATTAGAGGAACAAATGAAGGCTAAACTACGTGAAGTGAAGGGTAAGGCACAGGAAACCAATAGTGATAGAAAGGAAACTGGGAGTCAAATTAAGGGAGTGAACCAGAAGGAAGGAAAAAATGACCAAGCAGGAAAGAATGAATAAACAAGAATTCAAAAAAATGAGGAGAGGCTTAGGAATCTCCAGGACATTTTTAAATGTTCCAACATCTGAAATATAGGGGTACCAGTTGAAGAGGAAGAGCAACAAGTGGAAAACTTATTTGAACAAATCATAAAGGAAAACTGCCCCAATCTGGCAAAGGCTATAGACTTCCAGGAAATCCAGGAAGCTCAGAGAGTTTCAAAGAAGGTGGTCCTGAGAAGGAACACACCAAGGCACATAATCATTACATTAGCCAAGATTAAAATGAAGAGAGAATCCTAGAAGCAGCAAGAGATAAGGGGACAGTCACCTACAAAGGAGTTCCCATCAGACTGTCAGTGGATTTCTCAAAAGAGACCTTACAGGCAAGAAGGTGCTGGAAAGAAGTATTCCAACTCATAAAATCCAAAGACCTCCATCCAAGATTGCTCTATCCAGCAAAGCTTTCATTTAGAATGGAAGGACAAATAAAGTGCTTTTTAGTTAAGATCAAATCCAAGGAGTTCATCATCACCAAGCCCTTATTATATGAAATGTTAAAGGGACTTATCTAAGAAAAAGAAGATAAAAAATGGGAACAGTGAAAGGACAGCAAACTCACAGTTATTAACAACCACACCTAAAACAAAAGCAAACTAAAAGGACAGCTAGATCAGGAGCAGAACCATAGAAATGGAGGTCACATGGAGGGTTAGCAACAGGGGAGTGGGAGGAGGAGAAGGGGGGAGAAGATACAGAAAATAAGTAGCATAGACAGTAGGTAGAAAATAGATGGGGGAGGGCAAGAGTAGTATGGGAAATATAGAATCTAAGGAACTTGTGACACATGGACATAAACTAACGCGGGGATGGTGGGGGAGGGTGTGTGCAGAGTGGAGGGGAATGAAGGGAGGAAATGGGACAACTGTAATGGCATAATCAACAACCTTTAGAAAGAAAAGAATGAGTATTTACCTTCTTTGGGATGAAGGGCTCTATATGTATCAGTTAAGTGTATTTTATCTAGGGCATTGTGCAATGCGACAATATCTTTGTTGATATTTTGTTTGGAAGATCTCTCTGTTTTTGACAGTGGGGTGTTAAAATCCTCTAGTATAATTGTGTTGCTGTCAATATCTTTCTTGAAGTCATGTAAGATTTTCTTTATATATTTGAGTGCTCCTATGTTGGGTGCATATATATTTATGATGTTTATATCTTCTTGGTGGATTGTTCCCTTGAGTATTATGAGATGACCTTCTGGGTTTCACTTCATGGGCCCTTTCTTTTTTAAAAAAAATATATGTATTTTTTTATTTTTAGAGAGAGGGGAAGGGAAGTGGAGAGGGAGAGAAACATCAATGTGTGGTTGCCTCTCAAATGACCCCTCTCTGGGGACTTGGCCCACAAACCAGGCATATGCCCTGTCTGGGATTTGAACCGTGACCCTTTGGTTCACAGCCGGTGCTCAATCTACTGAGCTACTCCATCCATGGCCCTTTTCTTGAAGTCTGTTTTTTGTGATATGTGTATTGCTACCCCGGCTTTTTTTCCCTGTATGTTTGCTTGGAAAGTTTGTTTCCAGCCCTTTACTTTTAGTGTATGTAGGTCTTTTGTCGTGAGGTGGGTCTCTTCTAGGCAGCATATGTGCGGGTCGTGCTTTCTTATCCATTCAGCTATTCTGTGTCTTTTGATTGGAGCATTTAATCCGTTTATGTTTAAGGTTATTATTGACAGGTACTTATTCATTGCCATTTTTGTACCTGTGTTCCTCTGTCTTTCTGTTTTCCTTCCTTTCCTTAAAGCAGTCTTTTTAGCATCACTCACAGAGCTGGTTTGGTGGAGGCATATTCTTTTAGACTTCTTTTGTCTTGGAAGCTCTTTATTTGACCTTCTATCTTTATTGAGATCCTTGCTGGGTAAAGTAGCCTTGGTTGCAGGCCTCTGGTTCTCATTTCTTGGAATATTTCTTACCATTCTCTTCTTGCTTGGAGTGTTTCCATTGAGAAGTCAGCAGTTAACCTTATTGGGGATCCTTGTATGTTACTTCCTTTTTCTCCCTTGCTGCCTTTAAGATTCTCTCTGTGTCTTGGAATTTTGTCATTTTAATGATGATGTGTCTTAAAGTGGGCCTCTGTGGGTTCCCCTTGATTCGGACTCTTTGTGATTCCTGGATTTGTGTGACCTTTTTCTCTCATCAAGTTAGGGAAGTTTTCCCTCATTACTTTTTCAAATGGGTTTTCTATTTCTTTTTCTTCTTCTTCCTGTGGTATCCCTATTATTTGGATATTATTATGTTTCATATTGTCTTGCATTTCTCTTAATCCCTCTTTGTTCTTTATGAGCCTCTTTTCCTTTTCTTGCTCTTTCTGGGAGTTTTTTCTACTTTGTTCTCCAACTTGCTGATCTGATCTTTTGCTTCATCAGTCCTGCTTTTGATTCCTTCTACTGTGTTCTTCAGTTTAGAAGTTGTATTCTTCATTTCCTCTTGGCCCTTGCTGACAGTTTCTATTTCCTTTTCCATGTTGATACAGTTTCCAGTGAGTTTATTGTATCTCCCTTGTAGTCTCTGGTAGCTCATTGTGAGCTCTTTGAACTTCCTGATAACCAGTGCTTTGAATTCAATATCTGATAGGTGACTTGCCTCTATTTAATCTAACATTCTTTCTGAAGCTTCCTCCTTTCCTTTCAGTTGGGGATTCTTTCTTTGTCTTCCCGTTGTTTGTGAGACTCTCCTTGTTAGCTTCAGCTTCTTGAATTGATTTGTTCTGGCTTCCTGAGTCTATGGTGTGAACTTCTGTAGTATAATACTTCGAGATTCAGTGGCGTGGTCTTCTTCATCTCCCAAGCTTTCTGGTCTTGGGGTGTTTTTTAAGTTGCCTCTGTGTTTGTCTTTGGGTTTCGGTTGTTTGGGGGTGTTTCTCTTGTGGGCCATTCTCACTAGTGTTTAACTGATGGTCCCTATGTCCACCACCTGTTTTTATTTGTTTTACTGGTGAGGGCAGATTGTGTTGAAGCTAGTTCTTCCATGTGTACCATGTTTTGAGAATTCTCTTTTGCTCTTGTTCAGTTGTTTGCTCTGGGTAGTTTCTCCACTATTTAGTTGTATTTCCAGATGGGTCTTGGGTTGAGGTTTGTGTGGTTTCTCCTCCCTCTTTCACCTTCTTCTGTTGTTATCTGTTGTTGGTTCCTTTGTTGTTGGGTTTCCTCTTCCAGTGGATATCCTGGAGTTCTCCACTTCCACATACTCCTTTTTTTGTGATCAATTGGAGGGGGACACAAAATGGTTTATGACATCAGGAGAGTATATTATGATAATTACAGTCACAGCTGTTAGAGAAGAGATAGGAGATCTTTAGGCTTTGTATAGTGTTAACCATAGTCTTCAACCCCACTAGCCACTTTTAAGAAAGGATGGACAGAAGATAAAACTCTTGTTTGGGAGGGAGGCTTGTGAGTTGGATCTAGAAAGCAGTGAGGTTTTGGGAGTTCAGATTCTGTGGTTAGGTGAGAGTAAAGGATAGTAAATAGTTGTAGTGTGTGAGACAATAGAGTTAACCACTACAGTCATAGATTTCAGGAGACTGTAAAGTGCGCTAAGATCTGGGAGGTGTCTTGTGAAGTATTTACAGTTGTATAGAACAACTATTATTTACAATAATATTAGAGCAACAATCTTATGACAGACTCTATGTGATCTGGTTAACATAAATAGGGGGTATAGACCTTTGAGTATTATGGTAAAGGAACACAAGTGACGTGAAGTATAGAAAATTAGTCATACATTGTGGAAGAGAGAACAGGGGAAACCTGTCAAATGATACAATATAACCAGCCAAGGCCAAGAAGCATATACAGAAAGGGGAGGAATACAAAGATACTATTAAAATATAAAAGATGTGAGAATAATGAAAAAATACACAAGTGTGCAGCAACTTGTGGCTTGTCTGCTATAGCAGAGTGAAATTTATCTCTCTGTCTCTACTGTTGGGGTGCCCCCTCTTTGGGTCCACCTCTGTTTTTTTCTCAGTTCCAAGTTGTTTGTGTCACTTGTGGGTAAAAGAAAAAAAGGCAGGAGAAGGGAGGAAGAAGCGATAAGTTTGATAAGAAAGGACGAAGGAATAAAACAAGAAAGAAGAAAAAAGAGGAAAAAGGCATTGAAAAATAAAACAATAATAAAATTAAAAAGATAAAAGATTACTTAAAAAAAAACAGAAAAAAATAACTCCACCTCTTGTTGGTTTTAAACTGGCCAGACTGGTTTGCCTGGTCTCAATGGCTGCAACAGGCTGAGGGGCGATTAGTGTGGTCTTTCTGGGAGTGCTCTCCCTAGAACTAACCTGGAGCCTCTCCCCAGCATCCCACAAAGGGGATCTATGTCCTCTTCATAGCACTTTTTCTCGGAGTCCTCACTGTTGGCTGGGGTGCGGGCACGCATGCATGCGCCAGCCAGGCTTTCTGAACCTATGGGTTCGGGTGAAGACCCTTCCCAGTTTTGTGGGGGGACTCCTGGTCTTCTGCCCAACCTTGGGATCACTGCCAGGCTGGGTGGGGAGCAGGCCAAGTGGCTGTTGCAGGAGAATCTTTCAGTTTACTTTCCAAAAACTTTCTCCTTAGAAAGCCTGACACTCAGCACAGCCCAATCCCCCAGCCAGACAGGTGACTATCAGAGTCAGAGCCTGACACTGTGCCTCTCAATTCTCCCAAGCTGGTGACCACAGACTCCATGGTTGATCATGGCCCTTTGTCCTTATCACCCTCTCTACAATCTCAAGCAAACAGGTCTCTCCCTGTGGTTTTGCCCTACCTTGCTTGGCCATGGAGGAAGGGAGCTGATGACCTGGCTCTCTCTCCCAAAGACCCTGCGGCAGGCCCGGGGCTCCCAAGGAGTCGGTAGTGAACCTGCCTGGTGCACGCTGGGGCGTGGGCTGAGAAGTGCTGCAACTCCCATCTCTGCTCCAGTTTCTGAGACCCTACTGTCCTGCAGCTGTCTCCTTACTGTCTGTTTTTTTAGTGTCTGCTACAATTTCTGGTCTCTTCTTTTCGTATATGCTGGGGAACTGTTGGCTATTTGTGCTGTTGTTCCTCCGTAGATAGGCTAGGATTTTCTCCTATGTGTATGGGAGAAATGGAATCCGCTCCCTCCCTCCTACTTCGTCACCATCTTTGGAACCAGAAACAACTTTTTATTAACAGGGTTCCAACCTTGGAGTGGGGTGTCTGAGAGCACTCCTACTCAGAGCCCTCCTCTCCCATGAGAACTGTCATTTCCCTTGCTCCCCAAAAGACTACAAGCCAAAACCATGCCCAGTAATTCCCCGTATCCTTATCTGTCCATCAGCCAGTCATGCAAACAGATCCCCATCCTCTCTGGAAGGTGCTCTTGTGGATTTCAGAGTCACCATCCTCTCACAGCAGCTCTTTTCTCAGGATCTGGGGTACGTTGTTCTCAGCCTCCATGTAGTGGTTCAGGAAAATATGTACCATGTTATACTGGGTCTGGTGGAGTCCAGGGAGATACACATTCCAAGAGAATAGTTTCTTTGTTCATCCTTCAGAAAAGCAGAAGTCTACAGCTCAACATTCCTGGTCACAGTTCAGTTCAGCTCCAGGCATCTCCCATGAATCTGTGCTTGGTTAGGCAGGTCCCAGCACACTTCCATCAGCTCTGCCATGGTGTTCTCCTTCTTATTCCAGTAGCTCCTCTCTCACTGCAGACTACCATGCCTTCTCTCCCAGCTCACCCTTATTTTAAATGCTTGGCCCAGAACTTCCTATGTGACCTCATATTTGACCTGTCCTATGATGCCATTTTTGCTAGTTCCACCATACCTTTTACCTTCTTTTGGCCTCCATCTTAGGCAGGGCAAGAGTTCCTAGCGACACAGGTACATTTAGGGTGGGCATCTGCCTCTCCTGACAATGTCACGAATCACTATATGCTCTTAAGGTCACATACACGTTTTGCTCTGGGTGGCAGTCCCCTTCCCTTCAGGAAAGGCACAGCTGTTAACTAGTCATTTTTATGCAAGTATCTTAAACACTATATCATCTGCTTCTGCCTTCCCCTAATCAAGGACTGTTGGGTTTTCTCCTATTTTCAGGGGACCCTCACTCTGTACCCTGTTACAAGGAGAGAAGAACATGTGTGTGATTCAGAGATAGGATGCAGCTCAATTGGCTATTATATATAATATATAAAACATATTAATATATATTAATATAATATATTAATATATATTGTATATATAATCACTCAAAAAAGGGTCAGAATCATTGTTATAGAATCCCTATTGCTAATATGACTTCTTAACTGAAAAACAATAATCTGAAATATTAGTATTAGGTTCATTAACATATTTAGTTAGAATTGTGTTTATTGAACATAACATAGAATGAGGATTGTTATTCTTAGCTGTATGAGAATTTTTAATGATTTATACACAAAAAAGAGTTGACT
Source organism: Sturnira hondurensis (assembly GCF_014824575.4). NCBI lineage: Eukaryota > Metazoa > Chordata > Mammalia > Chiroptera > Phyllostomidae > Sturnira > Sturnira hondurensis. Next base: position 2,286,878 of record NW_028079197.1, on the reverse strand, counting down.
CTTAAGAACACTGGATCAATGTGCTCCTAATAAATATACCTGCAGACATTTCCTGCCAGAACCCTCAGTCCAGCTTCAGGGAAACAATCTTTTCCATTTTTCCTCCTAGCCCTTCTCTATAGGAATGCCCTCTTATCACTTAACCCAAAAGGCATAATTAAAGCTATATATTGGGGTAGGGGTAGTAGAATTCAATTTTAATCTAATTAAGAGCCATTTCCAGATACCTAGAATACTCAGAGTCTAGCCTAAGTGTGCAGATGTCTCTCATTTGTTATAGATTGATTCAGAGAAACTCCAAAAAAGGAGAAATCCATTTAGTAAGATATAAACAACAACATTTTAAAAAATGAAGTTACTACTGTTCCATCCATCATTAATTGAAATGCCAAATTCCTTTCCCAGTGTAGTGGTTGAGTTCAGGCTCTGAAATTAGTCAGGCTTCATATTATTAATAGATTCTCCCACTATTGGCTGTGTAATCTTTGTCAAATGAGCCCCTCTGTGTCTCAGTTTCTTTTATAAAATGGGGACAACAAGGCTTCCTACCTTATAGGGTGGTTGTCAGCCTTAAATGTGATAATACCTGTAAAACACTTCCCACAGTATCAGGTTTGCAGTGGATATTAAGTAAAAGTTAGCTATTATTTCTCTATCCTGGAATGTTAAATGACAACAAAGAGTGAAATATCTAACTATAATCATTTTGTCAATCTCAACAAGTATCTTTTGATATAACATACCTTAATTAGAGCAATTCTAACAGTTATGTTGGGAATAGTATAGTGACCATTTAATTAACTAATCATTTTTTTGGATATTAACTAGCTACCGGTCAACTGCACATCTCAACAGACCTAGTTTATGCATTGTTATCATGGGGATGGAAAAATAATTTTTCTTTTTCCAAGTTCTTCTGGTTGGACTACTAATCAAATTAACATGAAACAGATTAACAGGGGGAAAATGACCCAATTTTTTACATGTGTACATATTGGAATTTCATAAGAATATGAGACCTGAGAACACACTGGGCTGTTGAGGCTTATATGCCATTCTGGACTAAGAAGAAAGAGGCAGGGGTCTGGGACTTCAAAGGACAAGTAGGCTATTCGCAGGTAGATGAGAAAGAGCAAAGATGTGATAATCAAAGTCTTGCTGAGCCACCCAGAACAATGGGATGCTGATGAGAGTTTGACAGACATTGCTTGGATCCTTCCAGCCTGCCACACTTAGTTAATATGTGCTAAAGTGAATATGCAAAGTTTGCCTTCCAGAAGCAGGTTTTTTATCTGAATTCCTTTAAGCAGGTCAGGGGGAGGTAAAACGAAACCTCTTCTTGAGTTTGTTAGATTTTAATTGTTTTCAGCTCGAAATAATCTGCAGGGCACATTCTGGGGAGACTGGTTCTAGACACCTACGTTATCTTTTTCTATCAAAACAAATACTATAACAATCCATACAAACTTCATCTGATGAAGAGGTCTGAAAAGGGAATGGTAAATCTAAAATGGGAAAATATTAGAAATGATGTAAAACTGAGCTTTCATAGTAGAACAACATATGAGGCAATATGAGCTAAGTAATCTTATTAATTACCAGAATCTCTGACATTCTGCTATGGTTTTGCTTTTAGTCATTCTATTCTGTGACATTTTGAGCAAAATATGTTATTGTTATTTTAGTATTAATTACATTTTCCCCTCTAAAATACATAACTGAAAATTTTGCTACATTTGTAAATGCACTTTTTAAAAAAATAACTAGGGGATAAAATTCTTTGCAGGGCAATGTGGCTTCAATTTGGTAGGGCAAGTCAATGAAAAGTGAATTATTTGTTCACCAAGTTCTGCTTTACAGTAAACTTTTCAGACACTTAGCAATTGTGTTCAGTCAGGGTTGCCTATGTAAACATTCAGCACCATAGTGTGTAATTACAGGGAAACCAGGAAACATGTTCTCCCAACACTTTGACTGTAGTGTGTGTTATAGCTAGAAATAGAGTGAGAGCTTGACAGAGACTGATGCTTCTTCCACAGTTCCCTGTGGCATGCATTTAGCTCCCTTCCCACTAAGGCTAGAGACATCTATCCTTTGCCAGCTGCTGTGTTCAGTTGGGTTATTTCAGGTGTCAGTGGGTTCATTCCAGTGGGGAAAACTGCTATATATCTCTATTTAAAATGTCCTGTTAAAACATGTTATGAAAAATTGTGGAGTGAAAGTCATGGTCTTTTTGACACAGTTTATGTTTGGGTTCTGTGGAATTGGACAGTTTGTAAACTTCAGAAGCCTACAAAACATAGTAAAGAAACCAGTTGTATATTAATTTTAAATATGTGCTATAAAAAGGGCTTCAGAGCAGCTTGGTGAGCAAGGGAATGCTGTGGACACTGCATTCCAAAATTCTGTTACATTTGGATCTTTGGATATCCTATGAGCTAGGGGAAATTGGGTGCTATGAGTAGAATAATAGATGGTACAATCAATTGGATTGGTAGTTCATTTTCATCAATAGGCTGGATGGAAACATGGAAAGCATGCTTGCCAGATATAAGTGGATCATAAAGATGACTGCAATGGATCCAGAATCATGACACAAAAAGAGCCTGGCTGACTTGCCCTATGGGTTAAAATGATGAAATTTAACAGGAATACATTGGAAGTTCTATTCTTCAGAAAAATGATTTATTATTAGTTGACCAAATACTTCATATTTATATGCTATTGGGTTTTTTTTACTACTGTGTAACATTAGGCAAGTTACTTAACCCTGTTTGAACCCCAGTTACCTCATCTGCTCATGGTAAAAAAGAAAATCCAATAATGCAAAGGAACATACAATGAAAAGTAAGTCTTCCAGCTCCCCAATTCCTCAATCTCTTTCTCCAGACATAAGAAAAAAGAATTCTTTGAGACAGCATGCACTGTGTGTATAAACCTTTAAAAAAACACATATGTTCACTATTCTCCACCCTGATATTTTGACTTAATTTATTTTGCAGGTGTCAGCACATGTATAACTACATAATTGTCCCCTGTGATTTGCTCTATTTATTTACCATACAGATTGAAAATGCAAATTGTGAACCCACACTACCTGGGTTGAAACCCCAGCTGTAACATTTACTGCCTGTGTGACCTTGGACAAATTAGTCAGCTTCTTTGTACCTATAGGTTGACTTATACTAGGCACAGTAGGCACGGTGCCTAGGACCTGTTATACTTTTAGGAATACATTAAAATGTTTTAAATTTAATTTCTTTTAAAATCAGAACAAAAATGAATATAAAACTAATTGATATATAATAATGAATCCATCCTGGATTATATTTATATTTATGTGCCAGAACACTTGTAAAATATCATTTAAAATATTTTTGCCCTTCCCTAGCAGCTTTAAAGGCAGTGTGTATAAGACCTAGCGCCGAGGGAAGGCTGAAAGGGACTTCCGGCCAAGATGGAGGTGTAGGTGGAAACACTGTGCCCCCTCCCACAACTAAATTTAAAGACAGTGAAGTTTTAGTAACAAAAATGCAGCCATAACAGTGAAAATTGAACTGTACGGAAGTCCGACAACAGCAAACCATTCAGCCAGACCGGTAAGAGGGGCGGAGTCGGTGGCAGAGTGGGGTCGGCTAGAAAGATCGTTAGGTCTGACCGACCCAGGAGCAGAGGTGGAGGCAGAGGCAGTTGGTGGATCCCAAGCGTGGGGTGGCGACAGGCTGACCCAGTGAGGGCACAGGGCAGCTGACTGACTGCAGTCACACATTTGTGCACAGATAAACCAAGCAAAGGAGCAAACAGTAAGATAGACCGCTCAGACTAGGGCCCCAGCGATGGGAATTAGAGCCTGAAAGCACCAACTGGAAAGACTTTCTCGGGGTCAAGGGGCCAGGAGAGGCTCCCAGGCTCACAGAGAGTTCATTAGAGAGACCCACAGGGTCTTGGAGAGTACACAGGCCCACACACCCTGGAACCAGCACCAGAGGGGCCCAATTTGCTTGTGGGAAGCCACAGAGGGGACAGAAATCTGAGAGAGAGTAGAGTGGAGCAAAGCGCCATTTTTTCCCCTCTCTGATCACACCCCCACATATAGTGTCACAACCCAGCCACTGGGTCCCCGGCCCTGGTGAACACCTAAGGCTCTGCCCCTCATACATAACAGGTGCGAACAGACTAAACATCATGACTCAAGTACAGCTCAAAGCCCCAAGCCTATAATTCTAAGTGACCAAGAAATACCCAACCTTTCAGATGCACAGTTCAAAATACTGGAGATCAGGATGCTCACAGAATTGGTTGATTTTAGTCACAAATTAGAGGAACATATGAAGGCTAAACTGATTGAAATGAAAGGAAATGCACAGGAAACCAATAGTGATGGAAAGGAAACTGGGACTCAAATCAAGAGGGTGGACCAGAAGGAAGGAAGAAATGACCAAACAGAAAAGAAGGAAGAAACAAGAATTCAAAAAAATGAGGAGAGGCTTAGGAACCTCCAGGACATCTTTAAACATTCCAACATCTGAATTATAGGGGTACCAGAAGGGGAAGAGGAACAGCCACAAGTGGAAAACTTATTTGAACAAATAATAAAGGAGAACTTCCCCAGTCTGGCAAAGGAAATAGACTTCCAGGAAATCCAGGAAGCTCAGAGAGTCCCAAAGAAGTTGGACCCAAGAAGGAACACACCAAAGCACATCCTAATTACATTACCCAAGATTCAAATGAAGGAGAATCCTAGAAGCAGCAAGAGATGAGGGGACAGTCACCTACAAAGGAGTTCCTATCAGACTGTCAGTGGATTTCTCAAAAGAGACCTTCCAGGCAAGAAGCGTCTGGAAAGAAGTATTCCAAGTCATGAAATTCAAAGACCTACAGCCAAGATTGCTTTATCCAGCAAAACTTTCATTTAGAATGGGAGGACAGATAAAGTGCTTCTCAGATAAGTTCAAGTTCAAGGAGTTCATCATCACCATGCCCTTATTATATGAAATGCTAAAGGAACTTATATAAGAAAAAGAAGATAAAAAATATGAACAGTGAAAGGACAGCAAACTCACAGTTATTAACAACCACACCTAAAACAAAGGCAAACTAAGAGGACAGCTAGATTAGGAGCAGAACCATAGAAATGGAGATCACATGGAGGGTTAGCAACAGGGGAGTGGGAGGAGGAGAAGGGGGGAGAAGTTACAGAGAATAAGTAGCATAGTTGGTTGGTAGAAAATAGACAGGGGGAGGGCAGGAATACTATGGGAAATACAGAATCTAAAGTACTTTTGGCACATGGACATGAACAAAAGGGGGGGAATGTTGGGGGAGGGGTGTGCAGGGAGAAGGGGAGTGAAGGGGGGACAAATATTTTTTTAAAAAAGAAAAAATATCATTTAAAATATTTTTATTTAAATATCTTAAAAGATTAAAATGATTTTATTTATTTATTTTAGAGAGGAAAAGGGGAGGGAAAGAGAGGGAGAGAAACATCAATGTATGCTTGCCTCTCATGCACCCCCCTTGGGGCCTGGCCTGCAACCCAGGCATGTACCCTGAATGGGAATCAAAACTGGTGATCCTTTGGTTCACAGGCCAGCACTCAATCCACTAAGCTACACTAGTCAGGGCTAAAAAAATTTTAATTTATTGAGTTTAGAGAGGAGGGGTAAGTTAGGGAAGAGAGAGACAGACAGAGAGAGACACAAACACTGAATTTTTTCCCACTGATTGATGCATTCATTGGTTAATTATTTGTGCCCTGACCAGGGATCGAACCTGCAACATCAGCCTATTGGGATGACATTCTTACCAGTTCAGGTACCCAGCTAGGGCTATATATGGTGAAAGGGTCCCACAATGACCAAAGAACCCAGGGCCCAGAGAAGTCATAATATGATAGGTGTGTCTGTGTTTCATCATCTGTGAAGTGGATATAACAATAGTGCCTATATCATAGGGTTGTTGTGAAAAATACCTGAGTTAATATTTGGAGAGCTGATAGTGTTTGGCAATACTAATTTTTACATGTTTGTTAAGTAAATAAAAATTAAAAAATAAGTACATGACTTATGTAGTAAAAACTGGAGTACAAAAAAGTACATAATGAAAGGTAAATCTTTCTAATCACTGATCCTCAGTTCTTCAGTTTTTCTTCCTTAGAAATAGCCTATCATTTTTCATATACATTCTAGACACCATTTGTATAATCACATAGATCTTTTATTTTATTTAAACTGTCCCATATTTGATGGGCATTCAGTTGCTTCCAACCCTTGCTAATACAAACAATGCTGCAATAACTACTCCTATATGTGTGTCATTTTGCAAACATGGAGTTTAACAGTAAGATATATTATCTGAAATATAATTGCTGGGTTAGTTATTTTAAATTTTGATAGATATTGCTAAATTTATCTCCATACTAGTTGTACCAATTTGCATTCCTTTCAGAAATGTAAGAGTGCCTGTTTTCCCACATCCTCATCAAAAACAGTGTGATCAGACTTTTAGATCTTTGAATTTTTGATAGATGAATATGGTACCTCATTGTAACTGAACATCTCTTTAATTAGGAGTGAGCTTCAGTAATTTTGATATACTAAAGGCAATTTTATTGTTTTGTTTATGAATTGTTAGTTCATATTCTTTGCCTATTTTTCTATTTTTTTCTTTTTGAGTTGTGGGAGATTTTTAATTTGTTTTTTGTTTAATTTTTTGAATCCCTAACGGAGGATGTATTTATTGATTTTATAGAGAAAGGAAGATTGAGAGAGAGAGAGAGATGTCAATGTGAGAGAGAAACATTCATCAGTTGACTCCCATATGCCACCTGACCAGGGAACAACCTGCACATGCAACCTTTTGGTGCACAAGGACAACACTTCGACCAACTGTGCCACCAGGCCAGGAAAAAAGCTTTTTTATACATTAAGGAAACTACTGCTGTGTCTATTGACTTGTTTTTTGACTTTGGTCACAGTGGTTTTTTCTTCCATGCAGATTTAAAAAGTTTTTATGCATTCAAGTTTGTTAGTATTTTCCTTATGACTTCCAGATTTTATGCCCTGTTTAGAAGTTCCTTCCTCACATTGGGAATATATATTTAAAATCCCATGTTATTTTTATGATTAAAAAGGTTAAATCTTTATATTTTTGGAGGTCAAACCCTTGTCTGAGGTATCATTTGCAAATGTATTTTCCCAAATGGCTGTTTCCCTTTTTATTTTGTCGATGTTTTCTTTAGCTGTGCAGAAGCTTTTTATTTTAATCATGACAAACAACCCAGTTAAAAAATGGGCAAAGGACCTGGACAGACACTTCTCCAAGGAGGACATATAGAGGGCCCAGAGATTTAAAAGATACTCAGCATTACTAGCCATCAGAGAGGTGCAAATTAAAACCACAATGAGATACCACTTCACATCAGTCAGAATGGCCATCATAAACAAATCAACAAACAACAAGTGTTGGAGGGGTTGTGGAGAAAAGGGAACCCTAGTGTACTGTTGGTGGGAATGCAGACTGATGCAGCCACTGTGGAAAACAGTATGGAATTTTCTCAGAACACTAAAAATGGAACTGCCTTTTGACCTGGCAGTTCCACTGCTGCGATTACACCATAAGAATTCTGAAACACCAATTCGAAAGAACCTATGCACCGCAATGTTCATAGCAGCACAATTTACAATACCCAAGTGCTGGAAGCAGCCTAAGTGCCCATGAATAAATGAGTGGATCAAAAAACTGTGGTACATTTACAGGATGGAACACTATGCAGCAAAAAAAAAAATATGGAGCTCCTGCCCTTCATGACAGTGTGCATGGAACTAGAGAGCATTGTGCTAAGTGAAATAAGCCAGGCGGTGAAAGACAAATACCATATGATCTCACCTATAAGTGGAACCTTATCAATAAAACAAACAAGCAAGACAAATATAACCAGAGACGTTGCAATAAAGAACAAAGTGATAGTAAGCAGGGGGGAGGGGGGAGGGAATACTGGAGTGAAAAAGGGTAAGGGTCATAAAGGACCATGTATAAAGAACCCATGGACATGGACAAAGCCAAAACAGGGTGGGATTGAGGGTGGGAGGTGGGGATGGGTGGGTGGGGGGAGTGGTGGAGGGAAAATGGAGACAACTGTACTTGAATAACAATAAAAAAAAAGAAAAAAAAGGTTAAGTCTCTGATCAATCTAGAATTATTCTGAGGTGAGGAGCATTTTTCCCAGCAGAAAATTTTTATTTTAATGCAGTCAAATATAACATTTTTTCCTTATGACTATTTTATTTTGTGTCTTTTTAAAATGGACCTTTCTTATTCCAAGGTCAAAAACATCCAATTGATTTTTTCTAGTATGTTTTAGTTTCTTGAAATCTAATCCCATCTGGAATTTATTTTGGTACAAGGAATGTGGTAGGGATCTAGTGTATGTCTAGCCAGTTGTCACTACACCATTTGTTGAATGCAACCATTTCCTCCACTGATTTGAAATGTGACCTTTATTCCTATACAGAAGTCCTGTATATACTTGGCTCTATTTCTGGATTGCATTCTGTTCTGTTGCTATGCCTGTCTGTCTCTTTATGTATCAAACTGTTTTAAATACCATAATGTGAAGCAAGTGTATGTCTATGCCTACTTTAGTAAGAGTATTTTAAATCAGCAATGGGTGTTGGATTTTGTCAAGTACCTTTTCAGCATCTGTGAAAATCATATTATTTTGCTCCCTTGATCTGTTAATATAGTGAATTATTTTAATGGATTTCTCATGTTAAAAATTTCCTTCCAGAAAATAAACCTATTTGGTCATTGGTATGTTATTCTTTCAACAGGCTACCCAATTCTATTTATTTATATTTTGTGTAGGATTTTTGCATTGATATTCATAAGTGAGATTGAGGTACAGCTTTGTTTGAAATTTGAAAAAGACAATATGAATTTTTCTCTGCTATAAAACACATGAAATACATTGGAGTTACTCAGTACTTTAAGATTTGGTAGAAATTATCTGAAATTTCTGGGCCTCATACATTGTGGGGGGTACTCTTTGACAGCATTTTCAATTTCTATAATAGTGAATTGGTGGTTTATTTTCATCTTCTTGGGTTAATTTTGGTGATTTGTATTTTCCTAGGAAATAACCCATTTCATCCAGGTTTTTAAATTTAGTTGTATAGAGTTGATTAAATTATTGTAGAATAATTCTTTTGATTTCATCTGTCTTTGGTTACTTGCCTTTGTTTAATTTTGTGATTATCTTCTTTATTTCTTTAAAAAGAGTTTTTTTAACAAACAGCTTTTATGAGATATAATTCATAAATATACAGTTCACCCACTTGAAGTATATGCTTTAATGGTTTTAGTATATTCAGAGATGTATAGTCTATACAAGAAGGGAGAGGGGAGAGAGAGAGAGATCATCAATGTATTATTCAACTTATTTATGCATTCACTGGTTGATTCTTGTATATACCTTGACTGGGAATCAAACCCACAACCTTGGCATATCAGGATGATGCTGTAACCAACTGAGCCACCCAGCCAGGGCCACAATCAATTTTTAGGACACATTCTACACCCTCAGAAGAAACCCTGTAGCCATTAGCAGTCATTCCTGATTTTCCTCCAAGGTTATCAGGTAGCCAACCACTAGCCTCTTTCTGTCTGTCATAGCTCAGCCTATTTTGAACATTTCATATAAATGGAATTACGCAATATATGGTCTTCTGTGACCGACTTCTTTCACTTGGCATAGCTTTCAGGCATCATCCATGTTGTTACAAAGTTTTGAAATGTAGTTCTATAGTTTTAAAAATAATTTCCCTTATCAGTTTACCATTTATATTAGTCAGTTAGGGCTGCCATAACAAAATGCCATGACTGGGTGGCATTTTAAAAGGTGAAAGGTTTATATGGTCTGAAGAGAAACCAGAATATTGACTGGGTGGCATTTTAAACAACAAAAACAACAAATTTTTTCTTGCAAATTTGAAGGCTACAAGTCCATAATCAAGATGTCAGCAGGGCCCTGGCTGGTGTAGCTCAGTGGATTGAGCGCAGGCCTGCAAACCACACGATTGAGGTTGGATTCCCAGTCAGGGCACATGCCTGGGTTGCGGGCCAGTTCCCAGCAGGGGACTCACAAGAGGCAACCATACATTGATATTTCTCTCCTTCCCGTCCTCTCTAAAGATAAATAAAATCTTTAAAAAAAAGATGTCAGCAGGATTGGTTTCCTCTGAGCCAACTCTTTGGTTTGATGATGGCAACCTTCTTTCTGTGTCCTATCATATAATTGGTGCTATTTGTGTGTTCGTGTGTCTTTGCCCTAATCTCTTCTTATAAACACACCAGTCATACTGGATTATGGTCTATCCTACTGATCTCATTTTAACTTAATCAGCTCTTTAAAAGGCCATATCTCCAAATATAATCACATTCTAAAGTATTAGGGCTTAGGGTTTCAAAATATGAATTTTGAAAAGATACAATTTAGTTGGTAACACCATGTTAAAGAAAAAAACCAAACTTGTATAGCCTAGTCTGTTTTTACATATATATATATCTATATATATCTATATATAGATATATATATATATAATTATTTTACTGTTGTTCAATTACAGTTATCTGCAGTCCCCCAACTACTTTCCCCCATACATATATATTTTTAATAATTTTTATTGTTGTTTGAGTACAGTTGTCTCTACTTTCTCACCACTATTTTCCCCTACCCCACCCTCCATCCTTCCCCACTTTGATTTGTCTATGGGTCCTTTTTTGTTTTAGATTTTATTTATTTATCTTTAGAAGGGAAGGGAAGGAGAGAGGGAGAGAAATATCAATGTATGGTTGCTTCTCATGTGACCCCTGCTGGGAACTGGCCCCTGCTGGGAACCGGCCTGCAACCTAGGCATGTACCCTGACTGGGAATTGAACCGCAATCTTTTGGTTTGCAGGCCCGTGCTCAATCCACTGAGCTACACCAGCCAGAGCTCTATGGGTCCTTTATATATGTCCCTTGACAACATTTGCCTATCTTTCCCCGTTGTCTTCCTCCCCTCCCCCCATCCTCTGCTTACTGTCAGTTTATTCTTTATTTCAATGTCTCTGGTTATATTTTGTTGCCTGTTTCTTTGGTTGGTTAGGTTCCGCTTATAGGTGAGATCATATGGTATTTGTCTTTTACTACCTGCTTATTTCGCTTAGCGTAATGCTCTCCAGTTCCATTAATGCTGTTGCAAAGGGTGGGAGCTCCTTCTTTCTTTCTGCTGCATAGTATTGCATTGTGTAAATGTACCACAGTTTTTTTATCCACTCTTTTACTCATGGGCACTTAGGTTACTTCCAACGCTTGACTATTGTAAATTCTGCTGCTGCGAACATTGGTGTGCATAGGTATGGGAAAATATTTTTGCCAATGATATCTCAACAAAGTTTTGATCTCAAAAATATATAAAGAGCTCACATGATTTCGCTTCAGTAAGACAAACAACCCAATTAAAAAAACGGGCAAAAGACCTGAACAAATACTTCTCCAAGGAATACATACAGAGGGCCCAGAGATGTATGAAAGGATGCTCATCATCACTAGCCACCAGAGAGATGCCAATTAAAACCTCAATGAGATACCACTTCACACCAGTCAGAATGGCTGTCATTGACAAATCAACAAACAAGTATTGGACAGGATGTGAAGAAAAGACAACCCTAGTGCACTGTTGGTGGGAATGCAGACTGATGCAGCCACTGTGGAAAACAGTATGGAATTTCCTCAGAAAACTAAAAATGGATCTGCATTTTGACCCAGCAGTTCCACTCTTGGTATTATACCCTAAGATTTCTGAAATACTAATTTAAAAGAATGTACATATATTTTTGATCAGTTTACCCTAGGTCAGTCAAAATGCTCAAAGGAGTTTGTATATGTGTGTGTGTGTGTATGCAAAATCCCAGTCTCATCACTCAATCAGTCTAAATTTAAAATTATTTTTTCTTATTATAAAATAAATACATGTACATTATACAAGATTCGAATGGTATAGAAATACATGAACTGAAGAATGAAAATCTTCCATAATCTCCATGGTCAACAGGTCAGCAGTGTATTTACAGCTTACTCATCTGATTTTTCTTCCTTACACAGAAATACTAACAATGTAAAATGAATTCTATAGCATTTTATAGTGTTCTTTTTTGCTTAATATGTCATGTACATCTTTATGTGGGTGGTACCTATGAATCTGTGCTATTTAAATATATATATATATACACATACACATACACACACATATATATATGTTAACCATTTTGTTGTGTGCATATACCATAATTTATTTAAATATCTCTCTATTGATGAGCATGTTTAAATTGTATTTTATTGATTATGCTAGTACAATTGTCCTGATTTTTACCCCTTTCCCCTCTTCACCCAGCACCCCCCCACTCCCCCAGGTAATCCCCCCACCATTGTTCATGTCTATGGGTCATGCATTTAAGTTCTTTGGCTATTCTTTATTTTTAATGTTTTATTTATTTATTTTCAGAGAGGGGAAGGGAAGGAGAGAGGGAGAGAAATATCAATGTGTGGTTGCCTCTCGTGTATCCCCTGCTGGGAACTGGCCTGCAACCTAGGCATGTGCCCTGACTGGGAATCGAACCGCAAACCTTTGCTTCACAGGCCTGCGCTCAATCCACTGAGCTACACCAGCCAGGGCTTCTTTGGCTATTCTGTTTCCTATACTGTACTTTTCACCCCCATGGTATTCTGTAACTACCTATTTGTACTTCTTAATCCCCCTCCATTTTCACCCCTCACCCCTCCTATCTAACAACCTTCTGGTAACTAACTTCTTTTCTCTTGCTTTTAAGAGTCTCTCTTTATCTTTAATATTTGGCCTTTTATTTATTTATTTAGAAAATATTTTATTATTTTTAGAAAGAGTAAGGGAGGGAGAAAGAGAGAGAGAGAGAGAAATCAATGTATGCCTCTTGCATGCCCCATATTGGGGACCTGGCCCGCAACCCAGGCATGTGCCCTAGACTGAGAATTGAACTGGCAACCCTTTGATTTTCAGGCTGGCACTCAATCCACTGAGTTACATCAGCCAGGGCTGGCCTTTTAATAATAATGTATCTTGCAGTGGGCCTCTTTGCATCTGTTATGATTGGGACTCTCTGTGCCTCCTGGACTCGGCATGTCTATTTCCTTCACCAAATTAGGGAAGTTTTCTTTCACTGTATTTTCAGATAGATTTCCAATTTCTGGCTGTTTTTCTTCTCCTACTGGTATCCCTATGAGGTGGATGTTGGACCTCTTGAAGTTGTCCCAGAAGCTGTTTATACTATCCTCACTAGGGTTCACTGAAGCTAGCTGTTGCTTGTTTGATCCAATTTAGGAGCCAGGACCAGCCATTCTTATGGAAAAGCAGCTTAGATGGGCCCATAAGTTAGGAAGGGTAGTGCCTTTGTGGATCTTCAATGTAGTTCACACAGTGTTAACTAGTTTGATGGAATCTCAGATATGGTACCAGCCTACTGGCTCTGTATGGGAAGGGCTTAGCAGAGGGACAATGGCCTCTGCTCACCTCAATGCCAGACACCTCAGTCTCTCCCTGTATACCACTGGTGCCCTTCAAGATGCCACTGCGGTGTGGGAGCTCATAGAGAGTGAGTCTTAGTAGGTGAGTCCATCTGTGGGTTCCTCTAAGAGAAACTGCTTAGGGCTCCAGCATCCTCCTCCACCAACTCAATCCCTGCTGGTTTTTGCAGCCAGAAGTTGTGGTGACTTATCTTCTTGGCACTGGAATCCTGGGCTAGAGGGGGCCTAGTGTGAATCTGGAACTCCTGGCTCCTGAGATATCTCTCCTGAATTTTTATCCACATGTGTGTGAGGCCAGCCCATTCCACATCTGTACCCCTTCTACCAGTCTGAATGGATGTGGTTTCTTTAATTCTGTAGTTGTCAGACTTCCATTCAACTCGATTTCTGATGTTCCTGAGTGATGGTTGTTCTGTATTTTAGTTGTAGTTTTGATGTGGTTTTGTGAAGAGGTGAGCCGTGTCTGCCTATGTCACCATCTTGACCTATGCTCCTTGACATATGCTCCTATTGATGAGCATTCAAATTGCTACCAACTTTTAGTTGCTGCAGAGCAGCACAAACTATCCTGAAATAAATATCCATCATCTTTATCTTTGTGCCCTCATGGGATTCTATAGAATAATTTCCTAGAATTTGAAAAGCTATACTCAAAGGTTATAAACACTTAAAATTTTAACAAATGCTGTCAAATTTCACAGTAGTGTTTTACTTAGAGACAGTTCCTGGAGAAGGTGGATCATGTTGTCAGAGACTACTTTTACTTTAGGTGGATCAAGAAGTTGTTCAGAGGTCCATGGTGTACTCTATTCTGTCCTATGTTTTGTGGAGGCCATTTTGGGTAATCTTTATGTGCATTTTTGGAAAAGATTAATTTAAAATTATCTTTTAAACTTTGGCCATTAGACTTTAAAAAAATTAATGAGAAATGCCCCACCTATATTGGAAAAAACCCGTGTATGTGACATGGCATTGTTTGATGCAAATTCTTTTTTCTTTTTCCTTTTTTATCTTCTAACAGGTAGCATATGACTTATTTCCATTTTAGTAATAGGATTATGAATTATGATTATGGCAATGCTTGTTTTCCATTAAGGTTAATGAACCTACTCACAGGTACATTTTATAAAGCATACTCAAATGATATTGCCACATAATGCTGAAAAAGTATAATATATTTCTATTCAGTATATCTTGACATAGCACAAAGGTTACATCTCAGAACTATGATACCTGTTGAAATTAGCCGTCACACACAAGATGCACATTATCCTATATTCATTCAATATCTACATAAAGTTTTTTATACTTGCAAATATATAACATTTATATTAAAATAAATATAAACAGCTCTGGCTGGTGTGGCTCAGTCGATTGAGTGCCAGCCTGAGAATCAAAGGGCTGCCAGTTAGATTCCCAGTCAGGGCACATGCCTGAGTTGCAGGCCAGGTCCCTAGTAGCGGGTGTGTGAGAGGCAACCACACACACATTGATGTTTCTCTCTCTCTCGCCCTTTCTCCCTCCCTTCCCCTCTCTAAAAATGAATGAAGAAAATATTTAAAAAATAAAATAGATATAAACATACTTGCAATCCCATGGACAGTAAATGATACCTGCCACCGATGTTAGACATAAACAAGGAGACTGTTCTAGTCTCTCAGTACATTTTGTTCTTTTTTCCTGTTACTATGCCATCAACCCTACAGTTTTGTCATCCCTGTAAACTGCCTAGATTATCCCTCTACTTCAAATCAACAAAGCCAGGATTATCCAATTATAGTCCAAGAACAGCCTAATCTTCAAGACCAGTTGTCATGGGATAGCATAGGCATCCCTTTAATCAAAATGATATCTTATTCTTTCAGTTTGCCTATTGCAATAATGAAAATGCTGAGTGAGAATATTAAAAAATAAGTACATTTTGCATTGATTTGATAAAAGCTCCTCCCAGCATTTTTTCCTTTAAAAAATGATTCTAGAGAGAGGGGAGTGGAAGGAGAAAGAGAGGGAGAGAAACATCAATGTGATAGAGAAACGTTGATTGGAGTTGCCTCCTGCATGCAGTCAACTGGGAACTGAACCTGCAACCTGGGCTTGTGCCCTGGCAGGGAATCAATCCCATGACCTTTTTGGTTTGTGGAACGATACACACCCAACTGAGCCATACTGGCCAGGGCCTCCCAGCCTTTTGACATAATGTACTATAATACTAAATTTCACCACTTTTTCTTTCTTTTCTGTTGTTGTTTTATTTTGAAATATACTTTATTGATTATGCTATGACAGTTGTCCCATTCTTTTCTCTCCTTTATTCTCCTCTACCCTGCATCCCTCCTCCCACCAGCATTCCCCTGCCTCCTTAATTCATGTCCATGAATCATACATACAAGTTCTTTGGCTTCTCCATTTTCTGTACTATTCTTACCCCCCCATTTATTTTCTTCCTATCATTTATGCTTCTTAATCCCTGAACCTTTCCCCCGATTCTTCCCTCTTCCCCTCCCTGCTGATAACCATCCATGTGATCTCCATTTCTGTGGTTTTGTTCCTGTTCTAGTTGTTTGCTTCATTCGTTTTTATTTTTAGGTTCAGTTGTTGTGATAGTTGTGAATTTGTTGTCATTTTGCTGTTTGTTTATAGTTTTGCTCTTCTTTTTCTTAAATAAGTCCCTTTAACATTTTGTATAATAAGGGCTTGGTAATGATGAACTCCTATAACTTGACCTTACTGGGAAGTAATTTATCTGCCCTTCCATTCTAAATGAGAGCTTCGCTGGATAGAGTAATCTTGGATGTAGGTCCTTGCCTTTCAGAACTTTGAATTCTTATTTCTAGCCCTTTCTTACCTGCAGCATTTCTTTTGAGAAATCAGCTGATAGTCTTCTGGGAGCTCCTTTGTAGTTAACTGTTTCCTTTTCTGTTGCTGCTTTTAAGATTCTCTCTTTATCTTTAATGTTGGGTAATATAATTATGATGTGCCTTGGTGTGTGCTTCCTTGGGTCCAGCTTTTTTGGGACTCTGAACTTCCTAGACTTCCTGGAAGTTTATTTCCTTTGCTAGATTGGGGAAGTTCTCCTTCATTAATTTTTCAAATAAGTTTTCCATTTCTTGCTCTTCCTCTCTGGCACCCCTATGATTTGTATGTTGGAATGTTTACAGTTGTCCTGAAGGTTCCTAAGCTTCTCCTCATTTTCTTTGAATTCTTGTTCCTTCATGTTGTTCTGGTTGAATGTTTATTTCTTCCTTCTGGTCCAAATCATTGATTTGAGTCCCAGTTTCCTTCCTGTCACTGTTGGTTCCCTGTATATTTTTCTTTATTTAATTTTGCATAGCCTTCATTTTTTCCTCTTTTTTGTTATCATACTCAGCCATTTTTGTGAGCATCCTGATTACATTCTGCTGATTGGTTGGCTATCTGTCTCTTAGTTGTTTTTCTGGAGTTTTGATCTGTTCTTTCATTTGGGCCATATATATATTTTTAAAACTTTTAACTGTTTTTTTTATTATTTATTTATCTTTAGAGGGGAAGGGAAGGAGAGAAATGTCAATGTATGGTTGCCTCTTGTGGGTCCCCCGCTATGAACTGGCCTGCAACCCAGGAATGTGCCCTGGCTGGAAATCAAACTGAGATGCCTTGTTTCCCAGTTCTTCACTCAATCCACTGAGCTACACCAGCCAGGGTCAGGGGCATATATTTTTGTCTGGGTGCACCTGTTATATGACAAGGGGTGGAGGCTTAGGTTTTTACCAGGGTGGAGCAACCCAAGTCACTGCATTGTGGTTCTGTATGTAGGGAAGGGGTCAGAGAGGGAACAATGCTGCTTGTTCAGCTCTCAGCAGGCTTTCAGTGGCTTCTTCTGCTACCCACAAGCAAATTTGGCCCTTGTGGTGCTGATTCCCAGGTGGGTGGTTTTTGTATGTTCTAGGATCCTGTGGGTCTTTCCAGTTTACTCTCCGGTGAGGCTGGGAGTTTCTTCTGCCTCCACAACCCCCATAGGTTTTTCCAGCCCGAGGTTTTGAGGCTTTCTTTTTCTGTGCTGGAACTCTGGGTTGCAAAGTCTGTCTTGCTCCCCAGTTGTTCCTCCCAGTTTATCTGCATGCAAATTGGGACTGGCTGGTCTGCCAGCTGCCACCTTGCCCTTTTGTTCCTCCAGCTTCCATGTTGCTATGTATCCTCTCTGCCCTGGCTGCCTACTTCCACCCCCACTACCAGTGTGGATGAATGTTTCTTCTTTAACTCCTTGGTTGTTGGGCTTCCATACAGTTCAATTTTTCTGGCAGTTCTGGTTGTTTTTTGTTTTTAAATTTGTTGTTGTCCTTCTTTTGGTTGTGCAGGGAGGCAAAGTGTATCTACCTATGTCTCCATGTTGGTTGGGAGTCCCTGTTTTTTTCTTTGTTTTAACTGTTGTTGCTTTTATATTTTCTAATGAAGACTAAAAGTTGTGTTCAGATTCCCTTGATTTCTTTTTCATTGTCACTACTTAAAAAAATTATTTTTGCTGCCTACCATAGTAATGTATGTTCATTATAAAACAAAACAAAATAAAAAGTTCAGTATAAAACAGATAATGGGGATAGATTACAATCCTATTCTCCAGAGATAGTCACTCTTAGAGTTGGGTATATAATTTTCAGAATTGTTTTGCATGCCTATTCTAACATATATATTATTTTAATTATTCATATAAAATGTATATGTGTACATATTTCATTCCTTGGTCTTCTCTCTTTTTAAGCTCATTTTTTTAAAAAATAGCAATTATTCAAATGAGAGACAAGAATAGAAAATAAAATAGCTAATGACTTGGCACCCACCACCCACCTTCATAAAATTTTAATATTGTGTTTTATTTTAAGAAATAGATTTATTCAATAGAAATAAAAATATACAAAGTTGCAATCTCCTATATAACCTCTTTTCCTCCTATTCTCCTTTTTTCCAGAGGTAACTATTATCACCAACTTTGTTTTTATTGTTTAGGTACCTGCGATATTGTGATTTATAAGAAATATATGTGGTCATGCCCTGGCAGGTTTGTCTCAGTTGGTTTGAGGATCATCCCATAACTGAAGGGTTGCAGGTTCAATTCCTGGTCAGGGCAGATACACAGGTTATGCCAGGTTCAACTCGTTTGTACAATCCCTGGTCAAGGCGTGTACAGGAGGCAACCAATCAATGCTTCTCTTTCACGTCAACGTCTCTCTTTTTCCCTTCCTCTCTCCCTCTCTTTCTAAAAAGCAATGAAAAGGTTGTCATGTGGGTTAGGATAAAAAGAAAAGAAATATATATGTGGACAAAATAAAGGGGGAACTCTATAGAAAGTAACTTCACAGGGTAGGCTTATTATAAATTCCTAACTGGGCAGGTCATGGTGGATAGTCAGGCTGCAAGCCTATAACTTCTTTAGTGAAAGATTTTAAGTTGGCCCTGTCCATTTTTCTTGTGCATTGAGGTAATACACCTTTGAAATGCCAGAGGCAATATCCCTGGAATGGGGTATTAACTCTCCAGAGAGTACAGAATCTTGTTTACTATCCTGTTATCTAGTTCCCATGTTACTTTTCCCAAACTTCCTTACATTTCCTCCTTAATTTCAAATACATAAAATAAATGGCAAAACTGTTATTTTCCAGAGCATTTGAGACCTTGCTCCTTGGGATATGTTGTCAATTTGGTTCAAATAAATTTTTATAAAAATTCTCAACAGGCTTGGACATTTCTTAAGTAGAAATATGTATTTGGTCATTCAGGTAGTCTTCATCCACCATTCCTCACTCATAGCTTCCCAAACCCTTGGAATTTCCTAAGTGTTGAGAGTGATAAATGTGCCTTCGTATGTGAATGAGGCGACTTTTGGAAATTACCTAAGAATGGGGGTTGGTTGCCCAGAGAACCAATCCTGAGATTGGAGGGCTGGTACTTTGTGTCTTACCCCTCAATCTCTAGAGAGGGGAGAGAGGATGGAGTTTGAATTAATCCTAATGGCCAGTGATTTAATCAATCATGCCAAATGATGAAGGCTCCATGAAAACCCAAGAAGATGGGGTTCAGGAGTTCATTGATATTCTGGACTGATGAACATGTGGAAATTCAGAGAGAGTATAGCACCTGAAGAGGGCATGGAAACCCCTTGCGCCCCTTCCCACATGCCTTGTCTATGAATCTATCATCAGTCTCATCCTTTTACAGTAAGTCCATGGTCTAGTTAGTAAAATGTTTTCCTGAGTTCTGTGAACAGCTCTAGGAAATTTATTGAACCCAAGAAAGGGGTTGTTGGAAAGGGGAATCAAACTGGAGACTCTTTGGTTTGCAGGCTGGCATTCAATCCACTGAACCACACCAGCCGGGGCTCCAAACTTCTTATATGCCAGATTGGAAACCAGAAATCTCTCAACCCCTTTTAAGACTGTGTTATTTGTCTTTTTATTATTGAGTTGTAACAGTTATTTATTCAGATATTTTGAATATAAGTCCTAGTATATTTTTGACTTTGTGGTTAAGACCTATAAGTTTATTTATTTATTTATTTTGGAGTAGTCAAATTTATCAGTCTTCAATGTTACAGCTTCATGTTTTGTACCATGTTTAGAAAGATGTTTCTTACTATAAAATATTTTCACCCTCATTCTCTTCTAGTGCTCATACTTTTTTCTTTTCTTTCCTCCCTCCCCTCCCCTCCCCTCCCCTCCCTCCCTCCCTCCCTCCCTCCCTCCCTCCCTCCCTCCCTTCCTTCCTTCCTTCCTTCCTTCCTTCCTTCCTTCCTTCCTTCCTTCCTTCCTTCTTTTCTCTGTCTTTTTCATCTCACCCATTCTTACTGAGCCTAAAGATAAAAATGATTCCAGTACCAATTACATTTTTAGGAAAAGTGTGATAGTGAGGCAATGCTCTCATGCTGTCCTCTAGCTTTCCTTAAGACAGGGCGTCAAACTCATTTTCACCAGGGGCTGCATCAGCCTTGTGGTTGCCTTCAAAGGGCCAAATGTAAGTTTAGGACTGTATAAATGTAACTATTCCTTAACGGTTAAGCAAGAGCTTGGTGCTGCTGCCAAGAAACAAGGTACTAGCCCGGAAAAAACAAAGGGGAGGGCTGGATTTGGCCTGTGGGCCTTGTGTTTGCCACCTGTGCTCTACATGCATGGATGAAACTGGAGAGCATTATGGCAAGTGAAATAAGCCATTCAGTGAAAGACAAATACCATACGATATCACCCATAAGTGGAACCTAATCAACAAAACATACAGGTAAGCAAAATAGAACCAGAGACATTGAAATAAAGAACAAAATGACATAACCAGAGAGGAGGTGAGAGAGGGATAATAGGGGACAATAGGGGAAGGGCCATCAAGGAACATGTATAAAGTACACATGGACAAAGCCAAAGAGGGTAGGTTCATGGGAGGGAGGTGGGGATGGGTGTGACAGAGGGGCGTGGTGGGGTGAAAATGAGGACAACTGTACTTGAACAACAATAAAAAGATAAAGATCAAATAATTATTAAGAAACCTGTGATCTCTATTTCTCTGTTCATACTGACATCACCTGTTATTTTGACTTCATTTTATTCATTGCAAAATGAAAGTCAAAGAAATTATAGTTTCTTTTCTACAGGCATGGACACAAGCAACATGAAAAAGAAAGTTGTCTACTGTGAAGCATAGATATAGGTGTTATCTGTCACACATATCACTTGTTACAACTGTTGATTGACCTAAAAATTTCATGACCTCTTAGAGGCAAGATAAATTTATTCATGGCTAATCATAAAGACATATTAGAAAACTAATAGAAAACAACTGTGTTAGGTCTCAATCTTCGGAGCTGTGTCTTATAAGGAGAATAAAGTTAAAAGTAGTTAATAGTATGCACTAACATGGATGGAAAAATCATAGGTCAGTATTTGAATTTTGATTTGCTCTTCTATTTTCTAATGATTTAAATGATTTTCTGAACATCCAAGACAGTATTAAACAGTAAAAATACTTTGTCTTTATAATTCTATTTTAAACGGCATTTGGTTACAATTCTGTCTAATTGTATAGGGCATAGCTTTGCTCTATTTGCAGTGTAGTGATCAAGGGAAATGTGCTAGTTGATCTTATATTTTAAAATTTAGATGGATATTATTTTCTTAATCTTAAAATTTTTTCTTATATTTAATTATTGTTCAAGTACAGTTTTCTGTCTTTTACTCCCCTCACAGGCCACCCCCCCCAGTGCTCCTCACCTCCCTCCCATTTCCCCTCCCTGCCTTAGTTTTTGTCCATATGTCCTTTATACTTGTTCCTGTGAATCCTTCACCTTTTCCCCTGAAATTCTCTCCCCTCTCCCCTCTGGTCCCTGTCAGCCTGTTCTGTATTTCAGTGTCTTTGATTATATTTTTCATGCTTGTTTGTTTGTTGTTTAGGATCCTCTTAAAGGTGAGATCATATGTTATTTGTCTTTTACCACCTGGCTTATTTCACTCAGCATAATGCTTTCCAGTTCCATCCATGCTGTTGCAAAGGGTAGGAGCTCTTTCTTTTTTTCTGTTGCATAGAATTCCATTGTGTAAATGTACCATAGTTTTTGATACATTCATTTACTGGTGGGCACCTAGGTTGCTTCCAACTCTTGGCTATTGTAAATTGTGCTTCTATGAACATTGGGGTGCATAGATTCTTTTGGATTGGTGTTTCAGGGTTCTTAGGATATACTCCTAACAGTGGAATTGCTGGTTCAAAAGGCACGTCCATTTTTAGCTTTCTTAGAAAATTCCATACTGTTTTCCATAGTGGTTGTACCAGTCTGCAATCCCACCCACAGTGAACTGGGGTCCCCTTTTCCCCATAACCTCCCCAAAATTTGTTGTTTGTTGCTTTGTTTATGATGGCCATTCTGACCGGTGGAAAGTCTATTTCATTGTGGTTTTAATTTGCATCTCTGTGATAGCTAGAGATATTGAGCATCTTTTCATGTGTCTCTGGATCCTCTGTATGTCCTCCTTGGAGAAGTGTCTGTTCAAGTCCTTTGCCCATTTTTTAGTTTAGTTGCTTGTCTTCTTTGAGAGGAGTACTGTGAGTTCTTTGTATATTTTAGAGACTAAACCTTTGTCTGAGGTATCATTGGCAAATATGTTTTCCCAAACACTTGGTTCTCTTTTTATCTTTTATTAAAATATATTTTATTGATTATACCATTACAGTTGTTCTATTCCCCCCCTTCATTCCCCTCCACCCGCACACTCCCTCCCCCACCACTCTCCCCCCTTAGTTTATAACCATGTGTCTCAAGTTCTTTAGATTCTATATTTCCCCCACTATTCTTGCCCTCCCCCTGTCTATTTTCTACCTATCCTCTATGCTATTTTCTGTGCCTTGTCCCCCTTTTTCCTCCTCCCATTCCCCTGTTACTAACCCTCCATGCGTTATTCATTTCTATGGTTCCACTCCTGATCTAGCTGTCCTCTTGCTTTGCTTTTTTTTTAGGTGTGGTTGGTAATAACTGTGAGTTTGCTGTCCTTTCACTGTTCATATTTTTCATCTTCTTTTTCTTATATAAGCCCCTTTAGCATTTCATATAATAAGGGCATGGTGATGATGAACTCCTTGAACTTGACCTTGTCTGAGAAGCACTTTATCTGTCCTTACATCCTAAATGAAAGTTTTGCTGGATAAAGCAATCTTGGCTGTAGGTCTTTGGATTTCATGACTTGGAATACTTCTTTCCAGCCCCTTCTTGCCTGCAAGGTCTTTTTTTGAGAAATTTGCTGACAGTCTGATGGATATTCCTTTATAGGTGACTGTCCCCTTATCTCTGGCTGCTTCTAGGATTCTCTCCTTCATTTTAGTCTTGGCTAATGTAATGATGATGTGCCTTGGTGTGTTGGGCACCTAGGTTGCTTCCTTCTTGGGTCCCACTTCTTTGGGACTCTCTGAGCTTCCTGGATTTCCTGGAAGTCTATGTCCTTTGCCAGACTGGGGAAGTTCTTTATTATTTGTTCAAATAAGTTTTCCACTTGTGACTGTTTCTTTCCCCCTTCTGGTACCCCTATAATCTGGATGTTGGAACATTTAAAGATGTCCTGGAGGTTCCTAAGCCTCTCCTCATTTTTTTGAATTCTCATTTCTTCATTCCTTTCTGGTGGGATGTTTTGTTCTTCCTTCTGGTCCATTCCATTGATTTGAGTCCCAGTTTCCTTTCCATAGCTATTGGTTTCCTGTGCATCTCCCTTCATTTCAATTAGTTTAGCCTTCATATGTTCCTCTAATTGTGACTATAATCAACCAGTTCTGTTAGCATTCTGATAAACAGTGTTTTGAATTGTGCTTCTGAGAGGCTGGCAATTTCTCAGTCGATGAGAGTTATCGGCTCTGGGACTTTGAGTTCTTCTTGTGCCATCTTTCAGGCTGTTCGTGCCTGTTCCGTAGCAGGATTGGCGCCCTAAGGTGTTCACCAGAGCAGGGCAACTAAGTCGCTGGGTTGTGACGTTGTATGTGGGGGCGGGGTCAATGAGGAACTATGCTGACCTGTCTGCCACCTCTCGCAGCGGCCCCCACAGGTGCTGCAGCTGCCACTGTTACCGGGCCAAAGCGTTTCGTCCCACTGCACGCGAGTGTGCCACCGGCGTCAGCCCTCGCCACCTGGGGCCTGCGTGGTCCGTCTCACTGTGCGCGAATGTGCGACCGCAGTCAGTCTGTCCCGCACCCCAACTGGTTTCGGGCTGCCTGTGCACCTAGGTTGGGGGATCTGTCCTGCCCGACCCTGCTCGCTGCTGGCTCCACCCCTCTTACTGTCCCCATTGAACGCTTAGTGGTTGTCGGACTTCCATATAACTTAGTTTTCTGGGTTTTTTTGCTGTGTCTTTGGTCTCCAAACCGTTGTTTTTTTTATTTTTTATTTTTTTTATTTTTTAAAGATTTTATTTATTTATTTTTAGAGAGGGGGGAAGAGAGGGAGAAAGGAAGAAACATCAACGTGAGAGAGAAGCATCAGTTGGCGTCCTGTCGCATGCACCCCGACTGGGGACCAGACCCCACCCAGGCTACTCCCTGACCTGGAATCCAACCAGTGACACTTCACTTTTGTTGGACGATGCCCAACCGACTGAGCCACATCATCTAGGGCTGATTTGCTAATACTTTGTTAAGACCTTTTTCATCTACATTCATGATTTTCTTTTCTTGTAATGTCTTTGTCTGATTTTGGTATTAGGGTAATGCTGGCCTCATAGAACGAATTGGGAAGTATTTCCTTCACTTCTATCTTCTAGAAGAGATTGTAGAGAATTTGTATAATTTCTTCTTTAAATCTGTGGTAGAATTAACCAGTGAATCTATCTGAGCCTGGTGCTTTCTCTTTGAGAAGGTTATTAATTATTGATTCTATTTCTTCCATGGATGCAGGCCTGTTTACACAATCTGTTTCTTCTTAAATGAGTTTTGGTAGATTGTGTCTTCCATGAACTTGATCCATTTCATTGAAGTTATCAAATTTGGGGTCATAGAGTTATTCATAGTATTTCTTTATAATCCTTTTTGAAAAAAATTCTCACCTGAGGATATATATTCATTCATTTTAGAAAGAGAGGAAGGCAGGGGTGGAGAGAGAGAAAGAAATATCAATTAGTTGCTTCCAACACACACCCTGACTGGGGAATCAAACCACCTTTCAGTTATAGGACAGAGCTTCAGTCAACTGAGTCACACTAGCCAGAACTCACTGATTTGTGATCTGAGGTCCTTACTTTCTTTATGTAGAACCAAGCTTCTGACCTATATAATTTTTCTTTATTCCGAAGAATTTCTTTTTTTTATTGATGTCCAAATACAGTTGTCTCCATTTTCTCACCAGCACTTTCCAGAATTTCTTTTAACATTTCTTCTTTTTTTAAGATTTATTTGTTTATAGAGAGAGGGGAAGGGTGGAAGAAAGAGAGGGAGAGAAACATCAATCAGTTGCCTCTTGCATGCTCCTTGACTGGGGGCCAAACCCACAACCCAGGCACATACCCTGACTGAATCAAATCAGTGACCTTTCGGCTTTGTGAGATAATGCCCAACCAACTGAGCCACACTGGTCAGGGCTTAACATTTCTTACAGAGGAGATCCACTGGCCCCAATTACCTCAAAAATGTTTTTTTGCTATATGGACCCCCAGTAACTATGCAAGCACCTGGCACATATCTATTGAATTAAGGACTGGATTTTACAGTGCCATTTGTAAGCATTATTGAAATATTGAAATGAGGAAGATCATTAATAGTTGGGATGGTCTGGGAAGACTTCATTAAAAAAGGCTTGTATGAGGACTGTGGGAAATGTGGTATATTTAGTTTCATCAGAAAATAGGAAGAGGACATTTCAGGTGTGGGAATCATTGCTGAGTAGGGTTTATGAGTATCCCTTAGGACAGTAAAAAGCTGCAGAACAAATCAACGGAGGTGTGTTTAAAATACACCCATGCCTGGACCCACCACAGACTAAAGCAACCAGAGTCTCTAGGGTGGCAAATGTCCTCTATTTTTGTTTGCCTCAGAAAATCTTTATAGTTTCTTAACTCTTGAAGGATAATTTCATGGACATAAAATTTTAGGTTGGTGGGGGGTTTTCTTTAAACAATATAATATTCCACCACATTTTCTGCTTGCATAGTTTCTGAAGAGAAATTCATATAGTTCTTGCCATTGTCCCTGTCTAGGTGAAATGTGCCCCCACCCCCAGCTTCTTTCAAGGTTCATTTTGTCTTTGATTTTCTGCCATTTGAATTCGATGTGCCTGAATGTATTTTTTTGGTGTTCATCCTGCTTCATGTTTCTGAGCTCCCTGGATCTGCAGTTTAGCATCTGACATTAATTTCGAGAAAATCTCGATCATTGTTGCTTCAAATATTTCTTTTCTTTCTTCTTCTAATGTTTCTATGATGTGTATGTAACACCTCTTGTAGTTGCTCCACAGTCCTTGGAAATTCTGTTCTGTGGTTTTTTTCCTCTTGTTTTCCTCTTTGCATTTCAGTTTTGGAAGTTTCTATTGACATTTCCTCAAGTTCACTGATTATTTTCCCTCACCGGGCTCATTCTGTTGAGGAGCCCATCAAAGGCACTCCTCCTTTCTCTTACTGTTTTTGATCTCAAGCACTTTGTTTTGATTGTTTCTGAGAGTGTGCACCTCTGCTTACACTGTCTCTCTGTCCTTGCGTGTTGTCCACTTTTTTCATGAGAGCCCTTAGCACATTAATCATGGTTGTTTTAAACTCCCAGTCTAATAATTGCAACATCACTGCCTTATCTGAGTCTGGTTTTTATGCTTGCTCTGTCTCTTTAAACTCTCTTTTTGTCCTTAATAAGCCTTGCAAATTTTTGTAACTGTTGTTGAAAGCTGTAGCAGTATGTTACGTATTGAGTGAAAGGAACTGAGCGAACTAGGCTTTCAGTGTGAGGGTTTATGTTTATCTAGCTGGGGGTCAGGCTGTGTTTGCTGTGCACTGTGGCTTTAGGTGTCAGAGGCTGAAACTTCCACGGGAGCCCTTCTTTTTGTCTTCTCTGCTGTGTTTGGGGTCCCCTAGAGACAGTAAATAAGGTCTGAGATGTGCAGTTCTTCTCATTGTAACCACTTGTTATTACAGGGGCCCCATTGATAAGTGAAAAGGCCTTGTTAAGATAGCAAGTCACTAGTTAAGAAGAGCTGAGCACTCCATCGCATTTCCAAGTGGCTACTCTGCTCTCCTTCTGCCAGGAGCACAAGAAGATTGTTCTCCACTATTCGCTGTGGGAACCTGTTCGATATCCTGGAGGTAAAGCTCACAAAAAAGTGGAGGTCCCTGTTAACCAGGCCCTGGGAGTTTTTCACTCTCAAACCTGTCCGCTGGGCCTCCAGCGGCCCATCGGTCACTGTCCAAGCTTCCGTACTCTGGTGGCAGGTCCCCCGAGATTTATCTTCCTGGCTTCTACTGCAGTAAGTCATGGTTCTCTGTACCTGCCTGTTTTTCTGTCCAGTTTTGAGGGTCGTGGTTTGTCCTGTGGCCTCAGTCATCTGTGAGATCGAAGGAGAGCTGTCAGTTTTCGGTTTGCTCATCTTCCTTCTTGTGGCGAGGCCAGCGTGACAGGGATGCCTTCTGAGCGCCTCAACGCACCCAACAGTAAGCCAGGATCCAGCCTGGGTTGTTCTTAACATAAAAGCCTGAAAAGCAATTTTATTGGAATTTAGAAGATGGAAAGTAAGAGTGAAACAATGAATCCTGGATTTGGGGCAATTTTTTTAAGCACAAGAAACATGAGTTCCTTAAAAAGAATCCCCATATGGGTTACATGCAGTTCATTAAAGTCATTAACAAGCTGGAGTGTTTTTTTCTAACCATCTGTTTAAAATTTAAATGCTCTGAATGGCTTTCTCCAACAAAAGATAAAGTGACTGGTTCTTTTAGGTGGAGCCCTTGCAAATTGCATTGCTTTTAACTTCAACATTTTCACGTATATATTCACAACATGTTAACATTCTGTCCCACAGCTGTGCATCTGCCAGTTGAGCTTTAGTTCTGAGGCAAAATGCATTTACTACTCACATCCAGTTCTTCCAACTTGGCTTATCAGGTTCTGAGTCATCTGTAGGCTAGCCAGATTTTGTGATTGAGTACTTTTGTCAGAAAGGTCTGAAGGGTGTATTTACTGAGTGCAGCAGTCTGATTGGGAGAATGGACACCACAGATTAGACAAAAGAAATTTGCTCTAACAAACTACTAACTATGATAAAAGAGTACCTGTAAGGGAATTACATATGCCGCCCTGGTGCTGAGGAAAGGACTCCAGGAAGGACACACGGGTGGGCTCCAGACCTCATTGGGGAAGGCACGGTTCACCCACTGGGCCCCGGAGAGACACTAAGGCTTAGCCAGACCGGAGCTGGTCTGGAACTGCTGGGCTAACAAGAGGGCACCCTTTTTTTTATTTTTAAACTTATTTTTTCANGCTGACAGTCTGATGGGTACTCCTTTGTAGGTGACTGTCCCCTTATCCCTTGATGCTTCTAGGATTCTCTCCTTCATTTTGGTCTTGGCTAATGTAATGATGATGTGCCTTGGTGTGTTCCTTCTTGGGTCCAACTTCTTTGGCACTCTCTGAGCTTCCTGGATTTCCTGGAAGTCTATTTCCTTTGCCAGACTGGGGAAGTTCTCCTTTATTATTTGTTCAAATAAGTTTTCCACTTGTGACTGTTTCTTTCCCCCTTCTGGTACCCCTATAATCCGGATGTTGGAATGTTTAAAGATGTCCTGGAGGTTCCTAAGCCTCTCCTCATTTTTTTGAATTCTCATTTCTTCATTGCTTTCTGGTTGGATGTTTTGTTCTTCCTTCTGGTCCATTCCATTGATTTGAGTCCCAGTTTCCTTTCCATCACTATTGGTTTCCTGGACATCTCCCTTCATTTCAATTAGTTTAGCCTTCATATGTTCCTCTAATTTATGACTATAATGAACCAGTTCTGTGAGCATCCTGATAAATAGTGTCCTGAATTGTGCTTCTGAGAAGCTGGCAATTCCTCGGTCGCTTAGAGTTATTGGCTCTGGGACTTTGAGTTCTTCTTGTGCCATCTTTCGGGTTGTTCGTGCCTGTTCCATAGCAGGATCAGAGCCCTAAAGTGTTCAGTAGAACAGGGCAACTAAGTCGCTGGGTTGTGACGCTGTATGTGGGGGCGGGGTCAAAGAGGGACTCTGGAGACCCGTCTGCCGCCCCTGCCCTCACCGGTGCCGAAGGGCAACTAAGTCGCTGGGTTGTGATGCTGTATGTGGGGGCGGGGTCAAAGAGGGAATATGGCATCCTGTCCGCCGCCTGCCGCCACGGCCCTCACCGGTGCCGCAGTTGGTGCCGTCACTGGGCCCACGCGATTCGTCCCAATGCACGCGAGTGTGCCACCGCCATCAGCCCTCGCCCCCTGGGGCCTGTGTGGTCTGTCTCGCTGTGTGCGAATATACGCCCGCGGTCTGGCCCACACCCCAACTGGTTCCTGTCTGCCTGCGCGCCTGGGTCGGGGCCCTGTCCTGCTGGGCCCTGCTCGCTGCTGGCTCCACCCCACTTACCGTCCCGTTGAACGGTTAGATGTAGTCAGACTTCCGTATAATTCAATTTTCTGTTCTTTGGTTGTTTCTTTGTTTCTCCAAATCGTTGTTGTATTCAAACTTGGTTGTGGGAGAAGGCACAGTGTTTCCACCTATGCCTCCATCTTGGCAGAAGTCTCTCTTTTTATCTTAATATTGTTTTATTTAGTCATGCAGACGCTTTTTATTTTGATGAGATCCCATTTGTTTATTCTTTCCTTTATATTCCTTGCTCTAGGGGACATAGCAGTAAAAATGTTGCTGCATGAAATATCTGAGATTTTCTTGCCAATGTTCTCCTCTAGGATTTTAATGGTTTCAGAGCTTATATTTAAGTCTCTTAAAGACCTTGAATTTATTTTGCTGTATGGTGTAAGTTGGTGCTCAAGTTCCATTTTTTGCATGTAGCTGTCCAGTTCTCCCAACAGCACTTGCTGAAGAGGCTATTTTTACTCCATCTTATGTTACTGCCCCCTTTGTCAAATATTAATTGACTGTAGAGAGTTGGGTTTATTTCTGGGTTCTCAATTCTGTTCCGTTGGTCTATGTACCTGTTTTTATGCTAGTACCAGGCTGTTTTGATTACAGTGGCCTTGTAATACAGTTTGGTATTGGGTATTGTGATCCCTCCTACTTTGTTCTTCTTTCTCAAAATTGCAGCTGCTATTTAGGGTTGTTTATGGTTCCATATAAATTTTTGAAGTGTTTGTTCTATGTCTGTGAAATATGCCATTGGTACTTTAATAGGTATTGCATTGAGTCTGTAAATTGCTTTCGGTAGTATGGACATTTTGATGATGTTAGTTCTTCTAATCCATGAACACGGTCCATGTTTCCATTCGTTTATGTCTTCCTTGATTTCTTTCTTCAGTGTTGTGTAGTTTTCTGTATACAGGTCTTTTAACTCCTTGGTTAGGTTTATTCCCAGATATTTTATTTTTGTTTCTGCTATATCAAATGGGATTTTTTTTTGATTTCTGGTTCTGCTATTTCATTGTTAGTATACAAAAATGCTTTTGATTTCTGGGTATTGACTTTGAATCCTGCTCTATTGCTAAACTTATTTATTACGTTGAGCAGTTTTTGTGCAGAGTCTATGGGATTTTCCATGTACACTATTATGTCATCTGCAAACAGTGACAGTTTTGTTTCCTCCTTTCCAATTTGGATGCCTTTTCTTTTCTTTGTTTGTTTGATCACTGATTAAAATTTCCAATACTATATTGAATAGAAGTGGTGAAAGTGGACAGTCCTGTCTTGTTTCTGATCTTAGTGGATAGATTTTAGGTTTTGCCCATTGAGTAGGATGTTGGCTATAGGTCTCTCATATATGGCCTTTATTATATTGAGGAATGCTCCCTGTATTCCCACTTTGTTGAGGTTTTTTTTTTTATCACAAATGGGTGTTGTACCTTATCAAAAGCTTTTTCTGTATTTATTGATTTGAACATGTGATTTCTGTCTTTCCTTTTGTTTATGTGGTGTATTACATTTACTGATTTCCGAATATTGAACCATCCTTGCATCCCTGGGATGAATCTCACTTGGTCGTGGTGTATGATCTTTTTGATGTATTGTTGGATGCGATTTGCCAATATTTTGTTGAGGATTTTAGCGTCTATGTTCATCAGCGATATTAGCCTGAAGTTTTTGTTCTTTGTTGTGTCTCTATCTAGTTTTGGAATTAGGATGATGCTGGCTTCATAAAAAGAGTTTGGGAGTGTTCCATCATTTTGGATTTTTTGGAATAGTCTGTGAAGAATAGGGGTTAGCTCTTCTTTAAAAGCTTTGTAGAGCCCTGGCTGGTGTAGCTCAGTGGACTGAGCGCGGGCCTGTGAACCACACGATCACAGTTCGAATGGCCAGTCAGGGCACATGCCTGGGTTGCAGGCCAGGCTCCCAGCAGGGGACTCACTAGAGGCAACCATACATTGATATTTCTCTCCTTCTCTCCTTCCCTTCCAGTCTAAAGATGAATAAATACAATCTTATAAAAAAAAGCTTTGTAGAATTCTCCTGTGAAACCATCTGGTCCAGGGTTTTTGTGTGATGGGAGTTTTTTGATTACTGCTTCATTTTCATCTGATGTTATTGGTCTGTTCAGGCTTTCTACTTCTTCTTTATTGAGTTTTGGAAGATTATATTTTTCTATAAATGTGTCCATTTCAACTAGGTTTCCAAATTTCTTGGCATACAGTTCTTCATAGTAATTTCTTACAATCCTCTGTATTTCTGTGGTGTCCGTTGTAATCTCTCCTTTTTAATATCTGATTGTGTTTATTTGGGTCTTCTCTCTTCTTTTCTTGATGAGGCTACTTAAAGGCTTGTCGATTTTGTTTATATTTTCAAAAAACCAACTTCTGGATCCATTGATCCTTAGAATTGTGCGTTTAGTCTGTATGTCATTTAATTCTGCTCTGATCTTGGTTATTTCCTTCCTTCTACTTGCTCTGAGCTGTCTTTGTTGTTGTTCCTGGAGTTCTTGTAGGCATAAGGTTAGGTTGTTTATTTGAAATGTTTCTATCTTTTTTATATAGGCCTGTATTGCCATGACCTTCCCTTTCAAGACTGCCTTCACTGTGTCCCATAAGTTTTGGATTGTTGTGAGTTCATTTTCATTTGTTTCCAGAAACTTTTTAATATCTTCCCTAATTTCATTGTTGACCCATTTGTTGTTTAATAACATGCCATTCAATGTCCATGATTTTGCGTGTTTTGAGTTTTTTCCTTTGAGGTCGGTTTCTAGTTTCAGTCCCTTGTGGTTGGAGGAAATGCTTGGTATGATTTCAATTTTCTTGAATTTGTTGAGGCTCGTTTTATGTCCTATTATGTGGTCTAACTTTGAAAATGTTTCATGTGCATTTGAAAAGAATGTGTATTTAGCTTCTTTGGGATGGAGGGCTCTTTATATATCAGTTAAGTCCATTTCATCTAGGGCGTTGTTGTTTTTTTAATTTTTTATATATTTTATTGATTATAGCATTACAGTTGTTCTATTCCTCCCTTCATTCCCCTCCACCCGCACACTCCCTCCCCCACCATTCTCCCTCCCTGAGGTTATAACCACGTGTCTCAAGTTCTTTAGATTGTATATTTCCCCTACTGTTCTTTCTCTCCGCCTATCTATTTTCTACCTACTGTCTATGCTATTTTCTGTACCTTCTCCCCCCTCTTCTTCCTCCCATTCCCCTGTTGCTAACCCTCCATGTGTGCTTCATTTCTATGGTTCCACTCCTGATCTAGCTGTCCTCTTGGTTTGCTTTTGTTTTAGGTGTGGTTCTTAATATCTGTGAGTTTGCTGTCCTTTCACTGTTCATATTTTTCATCTTCTTTTTCTTAGATAAGCCCCTTTAGCATTTCATGTAATAAGGGCTTGGTGATGATGAACTCCTTGAACTTGACCTTATCTGAGAAGCACTTTATCTGTCCTTCCATTCTAAATGAAAGCTTTGCTGGATAAAGCAATCTTGGCTGTAGGTCTTTGCATTTCATGACTTGGAATACTTCTTTCCAGCCCCTTCTTGCCTGGAAGGTCTCTTTTGAGAAATCAGCTGACAGTCTGATAGGTACTCCTTTGTAGGTGACTGTCCCCTTATCTCTTGCTGCTTCTAGGATTCTCTCCTTCATTTTAGTCTTGGCTAATGTAATGATGATGTGCTTTGGTGTATTCCTTCTTGGGTCCAACTTCTTCGGGACTCTCTGAGCTTCCTGGATTTCCTGGAAGTCTACTTCCTTTGCCAGACTGGGGAAGTTCTCCTTTATTATTTGTTCAAATAAGTTTTCCACTTGTGGCTGTTTCTTTCCCCCTTCTAGTACCCCTATAATCTGGATGTTGGAACGTTTAAAGATGTCCTGGAGGTTCCTAAGCCTCTCCTCATTTTTTTGAATTCTCACTTCTTCATTGCTTTCTGGTGGGATGTTTTGTTCTTCCTTCTGGTCCATTCCATCGATTTGAGTCCCAGTTTCCTTTCCATCACTATTGGTTTCCTGGACATCTCCCTTCATTTCAATTAGTTTAGCCTTCATATGTTCCTCTAATTTGTGAGTATAACCAACCATTTCTGTGAGCATCCTGATCACCAGTGTCCTGAATTGTGCATCTGAGAGGCTGGCAATCTCTTGGTCACTTAGAGTTATTGGTTCTGGGACTTTGAGTTCTTCTTGTGCCATCTTTTGGGCTGTTCATGCCTGTTACTTAGCAGGATTGGAGCCCTAGGTATTTACCAGAGCAGGGCAACTAAGTCGCTGGGTTGTGACGCTGTATGTGGGGGCGGGGTGAAAGAGGAGCAATGGCGTCCTGTCTGTCGCCTCCCGCCGCAGCTGCCACTATCACCCGGCCCGTTCCTTTCATCCCACTGCACAGGAGTGTGCCACCACCATCAGCCCTCCACCACAGGTTTCGCCCTCTGGGGCCTGCGTGGTCTGTCTCACTGTGCGCGAATGTGTGACCACAGTCAGTCTGCCCCACACCCTGACTGGGTCCTGGCTCCTTGCGTGCCTAGGTCGGCGGATCTTTGCTGCCCGACCCTGCTCTGCTGCCGGCTCTGCCCCTCTTACCGTCCCTGTTGAATGGTTCGTTGTTGTCAGACTTGCGTATAATTGAATTTTTTGTTATTCGGCTGTGTCTTTGTGCTCGAAACCATTGTTGTATTCAAACTTGTTCGTGGGAGAAGGCACAGTGTTTCCAGCTATGCCTACATCTTGGCGGAAGTCCCAGGGCATTGTTTAATGCCACAATATCTTTGTTGATACTTTGTTTGGAAGATCTGTCCATTTTTTGACAGTGGGGTGTTAAAATCCCCTACTATAATTGTGTTTCTGTAAATGTGTTTCTTGGAGTCCTCTAAGATTTTTTGTATGTATTTGGGTGCTCCTATGTTGGGTGCATATATATTTACAATATTACTGTCTTCTTTGTGGATTCTTCCCTTGAGTATTAGGAAGTGACCTTCTGGGTTTCTCTTTCTGGCCCTTTTTTTGAAGTCTATTTTGTCTGATATGAGAATTGCTACCCCAGCTTTTGTTTTCCTATCTGTTTGCTTGGGAACTTTGTTTCTAGCCCTTCACTTTTCATCTATTTAGGTCTTTTGTCCTGAAGTGGGTCTCTTGTAGGCAGCTTATGTGTGGGTCATGCTTTCTTATCAATTCAGCTATTCTTTTTTTAAAAGATTTTTATTTATTTATCTTTAGAGAGAAAGGGAAGGAGAGAAGGATAGAAATATCAATGTATGGCTGCCTCTCGTGAGTTCCCTGCCGTGAACTGGCCTGCAACCCAGGCATGTGCCCTGACCGGGAATCGAATGCAATTTTGTGGTTTGAAGGCCCGAGCTCAATCCACTGAGCTACACCAGCCAGGGCTCTATTCAGCTATTCTATGTCTTTTGATTGGCGAATTTAATTCATTTACATTTAATATTATTATTGATAGGTACTTATTCATTCTCATTTTTATATCTGTGTTTCTTTCTGTCTCTTAGTTTTACTTCCTTTCTTTAAAGCAGTCCTTTTAGCATTTGTTGCAGGGCTCATTTGGTGGAGGTGTATTTTTTTAGAGTTCTTTTGTCTTGCAAGCTCTTTATTTGGCTTTCTGTCTTCATTGAGAGCCTTGCTGGGTAAAGTAGCCTTGGTTGCAGGCCTCTGGTCCTCATTACTTGGAATGTTTCTTACCATTCTCTTCTTGCTTGGAGCGTTTCCATTGAAAAGTCAGCAGATAACCTTATTGGGGCTGTCTTGTATGTTATTTTCTTTTTCTCCCTGGCTGCCTATAAGATTCTCTCTTTGTCTTGAAATTTTGCCATTTTGAGAATGATATGTCTTAAAGTGGGCCTCTGCGGGTTCCCCTTGATTGGGGTTCTTTGTGATTCCTTGATTTGTGTGACTTTTTCTTTCATCACATTACAGAAATTTTCCCTCAGTACTTTGTCAAATAGGTTTTCTGTCCCTTGTTCTTGTTCTTCTTCTTCCTCTGGTATCCCTATTATTCAGATATTATTATGTTTCATATTGTCTTGCATTTGTCTTAATCCCTCTTTGTTCTTTTTGAGCCTCTTTTCCTTTTCTTGCTCTTTCTGGGAGTTTTTTTCTACTTTGTCCTCCAAATCACTGATCTGATCTTTTGCTACATCAGTCCTGCTTTTGATTCCTTCTACTGTGTTCTTCAGTTCAGAAATTGTATACTTCATTTCCTCTTGGCCCATGCTGATAGTTTCTATTTCCTTTTCCATGATCATACAGTTTCCAGTGAGTTCATTGTAACTCCCCTGTAGTTTCTGGTAGCTCATTTTGATCTCTTTGAACTTCCAGATAACCAGTGCTTTGAATTCAATATCTGATAGTTGACTTGCCTTTTTTTCATCTAGCATTCTTTCTGAGGCTTCCTCCTTTCCTTTCATTTGGGGATTTTTTCTTTGTCATTTCATTGTTTGTGAGAGTCTTCTTTGTAGCCTCGCTTCTTAAATTGATCTCTTCTGACTCCCTGGGTTTATGGTGTGAACTCCTGTGGTAGAATACCTGTGAAATTTAGTGGTGCAGTCTCCTTCATGTATCCTGATGTTCTCCACTTCCACCTACTCCTTTTTTTTGTGATCAGTTGGAGCAGGAGGCAAAATGGTTTATGACAGTAGGAGAGTATTTTATGATATTTACAGTCACAGCTGGTAGAGAAGAGATAGAAAATCTTTAGGCTCTATATTGTGTTAACTGTAATCTTCAACCCAACTTGCTACTTTTAAGAAAGGATGGACAAAAGATAAATCTCTTCTTGTGGATGGAAGGCTTGTGAGTTGTATCTAGAAAGCAGTGAGGTTGCGGGCAGTCAGATTTTGAGGTAAGGTGAGAGTAAAGAATAGTAAATAGGTGTCCTGTGAGAAAATAGACTTAATCACTACAGTAATAGAGTTCAGGAATGTGTAACGTGGGCTAAGATCCTGGAGGTATGTTGTGAAGTATTTACAGTTGTATAGAACAGCTATTATTTACAGTAATATTACAGCAACAATCATATGACAGACTGTATGTGATCTGGATAATATGAATAGGGGGTATAGAAGTTTGGGTAGTGTGCTAAAGGAAAACAAGTGGCATGAAGTATAGGAAATTAGCAGTACACTGTGGAGAAGAGAACAGGGGAATCCTGTCAAATGATACAGTATAACCAGCCAAGGCTAAGAAGTCTATACAAAAAAAGGACGAATAGAAAGATACTATTAAAATATAAAATAAGTGAGAATAATGAAAATACAATAATAATACAAATATGGAGCAACTTGTGGCTTCTCTGCTATAGCAAAGTAAAATTTGTCTCTCTGTCTCTACTGTTGGGATGCCCCCTTTTTGTGTTCAACTGTGGTCTTTTTGCATTTCCAAGTTGTTTGTGTCCCTTGTGGGTAAAAGAAAACAAAGCAACAAACAAACAATAAAGGCAGGAGGAGGGAGGAAAAAATGATAAGTTTGGAAAGAAAGGAAGAAGGAATAAAACAGGAAAATGGAAAGGAGAGGAAAAAAGTATTGAAAGATAAAACAATAATAAAATTAAAAAGATACAAGATTACTAAAAGTATATACTAAAAACAGACAATCACCAAAGAAAACGTCTCTTGTTTTCAAACTGGCTAAACCATTTTTTCTGGCTACAGCAGGCTGAGGGTCAATTGGTGTGATCTTTCTGCACATGCTCTCCTAATAGCTAGCCCAGCGCCTCTCCCCAGCGATCTAGGTTCTTTTATTTTTTCTCTCTTTTTAAAAATTTAATTATTGTTCAAGTACAGTTTTCTTTCTTTTACTCCTATCCCAGCCCACCCCCCAGTGCTCCCCACCTTTCTCCCATTTCTACCCCCTTTAGTTGTTGTCCATGTGTCCTTTATACTAGTTCCCATAAATCCCCCTTTTCCCCTGAAATTCCCTCCTTTCTCCCCTCTGGTCACTGTCCACCTGTTCTCTATTTTAGTGTCTTTGGTTTTATTTTGCTTGCTTGTTTGTTTTGTTGTTTAGCTTCCTGTTAAAGGTGAGATCATATGGTATTTGTCTTTTAACACCTGGCTTATTTCCCTCAGCATAATGCTTTCCAGTTCCATCCATGCTGTTGCACAGGGTAGGAGCTCCTTCTTTCTTTCTGCTGCATAGAATTACATCATGTATATGTACCATAGTTTTTTGATCCATTCATTTACTAACAGGCACCTAGGTTGCCATGACACCATTAAAACCTAGAGGAGAACATTGGCAAGAAAGTCTCAGATATTTCACGTAGCAACTTTTTAACTGATATGTCCCCTAGAGCAAGGGGCATAAAGGAAAGAATAAACAAATGGGATCTCATCAAAATTAAAAGCTTTTGCATGGCTACAGAAAAACAGTATTAAAATAAAAAGAGAACTAACTGTATGATCTAGCTTCTTTTGAGAGCACTTTCCCCAGGGGTCCTCTCTGTGGGCTGGGGTGTGGGCGCACGTGCATGCGTGCTTCCGATAGCCAGGCTGCCTGGGTCCTGCGGGATCTGGCATGGTTCTTCCCAGTTCTGTGGGGAAACTCAAGGGCTTCCACACATCCTCTGGGTCGCTGCCAGGATGGATGGGGAGCAGGTCAAGCTGCTGTTGCAGAAGAATCCTTCAGTTTACTTTCCAAAAAAATTTCTCCAGAACTGGCTGGCATCCACAGAGTCTGTGGTTGAACACAGCCCTTTGTCCTTGTTACCCTCTCTGCAGACTCAAGCAGAAAGGTCTCTGCCCAGTGTTGTCCAGCCTTGCTTAGATGGAGAGGGAGGGTGCTGATGACCCAGCTCTCTCACAAGGACCCTGTGGCAGGCTCAAGGCTCCCAAAGAGTCTCCTGTAGACCCATCAGGTGCCAGGGCTCCCGAAGAATCCGTGGCAGATGCCCCCGCCACTGGTCGCTGACTGAGGTTGCTGGGTTCCGGGGCTCCCATGGCAGACGCACCAGGCACTGGTTTCTGGCCAAGGCTGCTGTGCACTGGTCACAGACCAAGGCCATTGGACCCGGACTGAGGCCACTAGGCACTGGCCGACTCCACCAGTGCTCTTGTCTTTGCTCGGCTCCCCCTAATTTAATCTTTATTATATTTTCCATTATCATCTAGCCCCCTTATATCCCCCCTCAGCAATCAACACACCATGTCTATGAGTTCTTTCCTTTTTTTGCTCAATCCCTCCATGCCCTCCACTCCCCTCCACTAACTGTCATCCTGCTCTCTGTCTATGAGTCTGTCCCATTTTTCTTGTTAGTTCAGTTTGTTCATTAGATTCTATATATGAGTGAAGTCATAAGGTATTTGTCTTTCTCTGACTGGCTTATGTCACTTAGCACAATATTCTCCAGGTCCATCCATAATGTTGCTAAGGGTAATATTTTCTTCTTTTTTAGGGCCGAGTAGTATTCCATTGTGTAAATGTTGTTTTATCCACTCATCTACTAATGGACACTTGGTCTGTTTCCATATCTTGGTGATTGTAAAGAACACTACAATGAACATAGGGGTGCTTATGTTCTTATGAATTAGTGTTTTGGGTTACTTTGGATATAGTCCTTTTAATCATTGGGTCAAAAGGCAGATCCATTTTTAGTTTTTTTGAGGTATCTCCATACTGCTTTGTACAGTGGCTACACCAACCTGCATTCCCACCAACAGTGCAAGAGGATTCCCTTTTCTCTACATTCTTGCCAGTACTTGTTGTTTGTTGATTTATTGATGATAGCCATTCTAACAGGTAGATGGAAATTATTTATATACATATCCAGATGGTGTTATTAAACTGGATCTAATTTATTATAGATTATGTAAAATATCTCTAAGTCTTTTAGATACCATGTATAGTATATACATTATAACTGAGGTACAGAAAATATGTTCCAATACCTTTATTAAATTTTGTATCACAAGTACAAGGCATTTTGTTTTCATGAATTATGGATATTTCTCTTCTAATTCTAATTATCTTTTTAATATTAGTTTATCAATTTGGTTTCCCATGAATTATTAAAATATAAACTTATGATGTTTGGCTATGGGATTATCTACTGCTCTTCCCACATCTACATTTTATATTTTGAGTATAGTAGCTATGAACCATCTCTAGTAGGACCAAGACTGAGAAATCAGTCTTGGATGGTGTGTCTTGATTGTTTTGAGCATCATCTCATAAAGGAAAAGGTCTTGGGTTCAATTCCCAGTCAGGGCACGTGCCTGGAGTGTCGGTTTAGTCCCCTGTCAGGGACTGTATGAAAGGCAACCAGTTGGTGTTTCTCTCTCATATTGCTGTTTCTCTCCTTTCTCTCCCTCCCTTCTCCTCTCCCTAAAATCAATAAGCATGTCCTTGGGTGAGGGTAAAAAATAAGTGAGAAGTCAGTTACATGTAAGGACAAAAGAGTAAAACTATTTTCCTTATATGAATAAATAAAGCTGGAGTTGATTGGCTAAAGATCCATACAAATGTTTCCATATTAGTTTTTGTTAGATCTAGAGATCTAAGTAATTTAACACCCTGTGATATTGTCATTTATCCTAAGAAATATATATTTCGTCTTAGTCCCAGTTTCTGACAAAGCTCCTAAAAGACTCTTGGAATTTCCTAAGTGATGAGAGTGATAACATGTCTTTTTCATGTTAATGAGGTAACTTCTGGAAAGTATGGAAGGGTGGGGTCCTTTTCCAGAGGAGCCAACTTGTGATAAGATGGTTGGAACTTTCAGTCTCATCCCGACCTCTGGGGAAGTGAGAGGAGCTGGAGGTTGACTCAGTCACAAATGGCCAATGACTTAATTGTTGAAGTGATGTAGCCTCCATACAACCCAAAAGGACAGGGATTGTCAAGCTTCTGGTTTGGTGAACATGTGGAGATCCTGGGGCAAGTGGCATGCCTGGAGAGAGTATGGAATCTCCAGCTCTTTCTCATTCCTTGTCCTATGCATCTATATAGAGAAAGACCAGAGCAGACTTTTTGGACACTTGAAAATCCAATTTGGAGTCACTGTCAGCCATGACAGTTATGTCAAGTGCTATGTGATGACAGGTAATGGGCTGTATGCGGATGCCCTTAGGAGGGGCCTGGAATGCTGAAAACCACAAGTCTGGACACTTGGATAAGATTCTTTCTGGACACCAATATGAGTGGGACCTCTGCCCATTGTGGGCCTTAAGAACTCAGAGCTCCAACCACCCAACATTCAAGCTTGGCTGTTCCCTGGGTCATGCTTGGAACCCTGCCAGACTTCCACTCTACCAGACATGTGTCACCACTGCAGCTGCCTGGCTTGAGACTGATGGCGGCCTCTCCACATGCAGACACAACCAGTGATAGGGACTTTGTGTGGGACACTCTGCTAACCTCCATCCTGTAAGCTTCCCTGCTCTGTATGTAACCTGCCTGTGACTCTACTGGGTTATTTGAGAGATCTCCCCTAATAAACCTGGAATTGTGGAAAGACATAAACATGTGTGAGTGACTCCTTTTGGGGATGTTCCCTAGTTCATGACAGTATCTTTTCCATCTGGCTATTCCTGAGTTATATTCTTTTATAATAAACCAGTAATCTCTTTTTTTTTACTGTGAATATTTATTTATTTATTAATTATTATTATTATTTTATTTTTTAATATAATTTTTATTTAATTCTTGTTCAAGTACAGGTTTCTGTCTTATATTCACAACCCTGCCCGCCCCCCGCCCCATGCTCCCCGCCTCCCTCCCCTTTCCACCCCCCACCCTTAGTTATTGTCCATGTGTCCTTTATACTTGTTCATGTGAGTCCATTCCCTTTTCTCCTATGATTCTCTCCCCTTTCCCCTCTGGACCCTGTCAGCCTGTTCCATATTTGAGTGTCATTGGTCGTATTTTGCTTGCTTGTTTGGTTTGTTTAGAATCCTATAAACCAGTAATCTCATAAGTAAAATGTTTCTGTGAGTTCTGTGAGCTGATCTAGCACATTAAGCAAATCCAAGGAGGGGGTTGTTGGAACCCCTGATTTATAGCCAGTTGGTCAGAAGCACAGGTAACAAGCTGGACCTGCAACTGGCACTGAAGTCTAAGGAGGGGGTCTTGGAAACTTCCAATTTATAATCTGTTGGTTAGAAATACAGGTAACAGTTTTGATTTTTGATTGGCATATGAAGGGGGTGGACAGCCTTTTGAGACTGAACCCTTAAACTGTATGATCTGAGGCTGTCTCTTGGTAGATAGTGTCAGGACTGAGTTAAGTTGTAGGACTCCCAGCTGGTGTTGGAGAATTGCTTGGTGCTATGGAAACCCCATCTCTCCACATTTCAAATTGGGGTGCACAGGACCTTGTATAACCTCTTTTCAGGGCCGCATGTGAAAGCTGTGAGAACATTTAGAAATTTATATTTTTTAATCTTGTAATTTGATTTTAAAGTGAGAACCTAATGAAAGACAATTAGCAAAGGAAGGCAGGGATAATCTAGAAGATAGTTAATCATCTATTTTTGGCAGTATGTTAGTAAATAGCCCCACATTTTAGTGCTTAAAGCAAAGGGAACACTTTAGACATATATGTTGAAGTGGCAAAGGACCTTCCTTTAAATATTTTAACCATTAAAGTGATTGGTGGTGATACCAATTTTATTACTGGCCATTGTGATGTTCAGAACTTCTTTCAAATATGACCATCTCTCTTGTTCTAGATATGGACATCTGTTGTCCAATGCTGCCTGAGGGTTTTCCCTTTAGATGTTGTTTGACAAGGGATTAAGCATGAAGAAATGAGGCAGGTGTGGTTGACAGGGATGGGCTCATTTCTGGATTTCTGAAACAGACTTCTAATAGATTTCCTTGCTTCTAGTTTTCCTCCTCTGACAATGTTCAATACTACTACTGTTACTACTCCACCAGATTTTAAAACATGGATTTTGTTTTCATCCTCTTGCTTAGAAACTTTTGTTTTCATCCTCTTCTTTTAAAAATTATTCTTATTGTTCAAATACAGTTGTCTCCATTTTCACCCCACCGTAGCCCCCTGCCCCACCCATCCCCACCTGTCACCCTCGAACCTACTCCCTTTGGCTTTGTCTATGTGTCCTTTATACATGTTCCTTGATGACCCTTCCCCTATTTTCCCCCATTAACCCCCTTCCCTCCTCACCTCTGGTTACTGTCAGTTTGTTCTTTATTTCAATGCTTCTGGTTATATTTTGCTTGCTTGTTTGTTTTGTTGATTAGGTTCCACTTATAGGTGAGATCATATGGTATTTGTCTTTCACTTAATGTTTTTTTTCACTTAGCATAATAATAGATCATCCTCTTTTAAATTTTTTTATTGTTCAATTATAGTTGTCCCTACTGCCCCCCCATTACTCTCCCCTGCCCTACACCCCCCAACTTCCACTTTTAATCCTCCCCTCCATCCCCAGTGTCTTTGTCTATGGGTCCTTTATACATGTTCCTT
Organism: Sturnira hondurensis; assembly: GCF_014824575.4. NCBI lineage: Eukaryota > Metazoa > Chordata > Mammalia > Chiroptera > Phyllostomidae > Sturnira > Sturnira hondurensis. The sequence goes on along the minus strand of NW_028079197.1, from coordinate 2,243,803 downwards.
GGCTTAACCCTTCCCCTTGTTTCCCTTGTTATCCCCCTCCTCCCTCCTCTCTGGTCACTATTAGTCTGTTCTTAATTTCCATGTCTCTGGTTCTATTTTGCTTATTTGTTTTGTCGATTAGGTTCTACTATAGGTGAGATCATATGGTACTTGTCTTTCACCAAGTGGCTTATTTCACTTAACATAATGCTCTCCAGTTCCATCCATATTCTCATGAAGGGTAGGAGCTCCTTCTTTCTGCTACATAGTATTCCACTGTGTAAATGTACCATAGTTATTAGATCCATTCATTTACTGATTAGGTTGCTTCCAGCACTTGGCTATTGTAAATTGTGCTGCTATGAACATTGGGGTGCATGGGTTATTTTGAATTAGTGTTTCAGGATTCTTAGGGTATAATTGCAGCAGTGGAATCACCGGGTCAAAAGGCAGTACCATCTTTAGTTTTCTGAGGAAATTCCATACTATTTTCCACTATGGCTGCACCAGTCTGCATTCCCACCATCAGTGCACTAGGGCTCCCTTTTCTCCACACCCTCTCCAACACTTGTTGTTTGTTGATTTGTTTATGATGGCCATTCTGACTGATGTGAAGTGGTATCTCATTGTGGTTTTAATTTGCATTTCTCTGATGGTTATGTAATAGGTGGGCACAGGTAACCATGTTCTTGGTGATCTTGGACAAAGAATTGAAATGAACCAAACACACAGAGAGTTAATAGCAGAAAGAGGGAGATTTATTAAATGATAATACACTGCACAGAACATGGGAGCAGGCCAACTCCGAGCAGAGACTGACCTCGGGGGCTGGAGGGATTCTATAGGCAGATCCTTCCTGGCTAGTTTTGGTGGGCTTTTATTGCATATGTACAAGTGGTTACTTTACTTTAAAGCTACTGCACATGTAGTCTCCCACGATTTTCCTTGATTGGCCACCAGATAAGGGGCTCCCTCAACACTAATTCATTATAATGCTATTATAATGAAGCAGTGGTCAGATAGCATGTTCTGTGCAGGAGCATTCATGATTCACCACCTTTCCAGAAAGTGGGAACAACTGGTGTTAGAACAAGGTCTCTGTCCTTTATTGATGTCCTTTATCTTAGCCCTGGGGCACCTCTGGAGTTTCCTCCCTCCTGACTACCTCCTGCCTCAGCTAGTGATGTTGAGCATCTTTTTTTTTACTTTTTATTAAAATATATTTTATTGATTATGCTATCACAGTTGTACCATTTTTCCCACTTCAATTCCCTCCACCCTGCACACCCTCTCCCCCACATTATCCCCCTTTAGTTCATGTCCATGTGTCATACTTATAAGTTCTTTAGCTTGTACATTTCCCATACTATTCTTACCCTTCCCCTTTCTATTTTCTACCTACCAACTATGCTACTTATTCTCTGTACCTTTTCCCCTCTCTCGCCTTCCACTCCCCTGTTGCTAACCCTCCATGTAATCTCCATTTCTGTGGTTCTGTTCTTGTTCTAGTTGTTTGCTTAGTTTACTTTTGTTTTAGTTTTAGGTGTGGTTCTTAATAATCGTGAGTTTGGTGTTATTTTACTGTACATGTTTTTTATCTTCTTTTTTAAAAAATATTTTATTTATTTATCTTTAGAGAGGAAGGGAAGGAGAGAAGGAGAGAAACATGAATGTATGGTTGCCTCTTGTGAGTCCCCTGCTGGGAACTGGCCTGCAGCCCAGGCATGTGCCCTGACTGGGAATCAAACTGCGATTGTGTGGTTCACAGGCCCGCGTTCAATCCACTGAGCTACACCAGCCAGGGCTTTATTTTCTTTTTCTTAGATAACTCCCTTTAATATTTCATATAATAAGGGCCGATGATGAACTCCTTTAACTTGACCTTATCTGGGTAGCACGTTATCTGCCCTTCCATTCTAAATGAAAGCTTTGCTGGACAAAGCAATCTTGGATGTAGGTCCTTGCCTTTCATGAATTTGAGTACTTCTTTCCAACCCCTTCTTGCTTGCGAGGTCTCTTTTGAGAAATCAGCTGAAAATCTGATGGGAACTCCTTTGTAGGTAACTGTTTCCTTTTCTGTTGCTGCTTTTAAGATTCTCTTCTTTTAAAAAAATTTGTAGTTGTTCAAGTACATTTTTCTGTCTTTTACTCCCATCCCCCCCCAGTGCTTCCTCCTTCCCTCCCTCCCTCCCATTTCCAACCCCCTTAGTTGTTGTCCATATGTCCTTTGTACTAGTTCCTGTAAATCCTTCCCCCTTTCCCCTGAAATTCCCTCCCCTCTGGCCACTGTCCACCTGTTCTCTATTTCAGTGCCTTTGGTTATATTTTGTGTGCTTGTTTGTTTGTTTGTTGTTTAGGTTCCTGTTAAAGGTGAGATCATATGGTATTTGTCTTTCACTGCCTGGCTTATTTCACTCAGCATAATGCTTTCTAGTTCCATCCATGCTGTTGCAAAGGGTAGGAGCTCCTTCTTTCTTTCTGCTGCATAGAATTCCATTGTGTATATGTACCATAGTTTTTTTGGTCCATTCATTTACTGATGGGCACCTAGGTTGCTTCCAACTCTTGGCTATTGTAAATTGTGCTGCTGTAGACATTGGGGTGCACAGGTTCCTTTGGATTGGTGTTTCAGGGTTCTTAGGATATAATCCTAGCAGTGGAATTGCTGGGTCAAAAGGCAGATCCATTTTTAGTTTTCTGAGAAAATTCCATACTGTTTCCAATGAGCATCCTTGCATATGTCTCTGTCCTTGGAGAATTGTCTGTTCATGTCCTTTGACCATTTTTTAAAATAAAGATTTATTTATTTATTTTTAGAAAGCAGGGAAGGAAGGGAGAAAGAAACAGAGAGAAATATCAATTTGTGGTTGCCTCTCATGTGGCCCCCTTGGTTGGTTTTCCCATATGGTTGGTTCCTTTTTCATTTTGCTGATGTTTTCTTTGGCTGTGCAGAAGTTTTTTTTAAAAATTTGATGTAATCTTGTTTGTTTATTCTTTCCTCAATGTTCCTTGCCCTAGGGAATGTATCAGTGAAAATAATGTTGCTTGGAATATCTGAAATTTTTCTGCCTATGTTGTCCTCTAGGACTTTTATAGTGTCATGACTTATATATACATCTTTTACTGTCTTGAGTTTATTTTTGTGTATTGTGTAAGTTGGTGGTCGTGTTTCATTTTTTCACATGTGGCTGTCCAGATCTTCTAACACTATTTGTTGAAAAGGCTAGTTTTACTCAATTTTATGCTTCTTTCCCCTTCATTGAATATTAATTGGCCATAGAGAAATGGGTTTATTTCTGAGCTTTCTATTCTCTTCCATTGGTCTATGTGCCTGTTTTTATGCCATTACCAGGCTGTTTTGATTACAGTGGCCTTGTAATACAGTTTGATATCAGGTATTGTGATCCCTCCTACTTTGTTTTTTCTCAAGATTGCTGAGGCTATTTGGGGTCATTTATGGTTCCATATAAATTTATTTATTTATTTATTGTTCAAGTACAATTTTCTGTCTTTTACTCCCATTTTACCCCACGCCCCAGTGCTCCCCACCTCCCTCCCATTTCCACCCCTGTTAGTTTTTGTCCATGTGTCCTTTATACTTGTTCCTGTGAATCCTTCCCCTTTTCCCCTGAAATTCCTTCCCCTCTCCCCTCTGGTCCCTTTCAGCCTGTTCTGTATTTCAGTGTCTTTGGTTATATTTTGCTTGCTTGTTTGTTTTGTTGTTCAGGTTCCTGTTAGAGGTGAGATGGTTCCATATAAATTTTTGAAGTGTTTGTTCTGTATCTGTGAAACATGTCATTGGTATTTTAATAGGGGTTACATTGAATCTGTAAATTACAGATTTATAATAACATTTATGATGTTATAAATGTATGGACATTTTGGTGATGTTAATTCTTCCAATCCATGAGTATGGTATATGCTTCCATTTATTTGTATCTTCCTTAACTTCTTTCTTCAGTCTTGTGTAGTTTTCTGAGTACAAGTCTTACATCTTTGGTTAGGTTTATTTCTAGGTACTTTATTTTTCTTGTTACTACAGCAAATGGGATTTTTTTCCGAAGTTCTGTTTCTGATATTTCATTATTAGTGTACAAAAATGCCTTTGATCTCTCAATATTGACTTGGTATTCCGCTGTTTTGCCAATGTTTTTATCCTTTTCTTAGAAACTTTGCTGTTTCCGCTTAAAAGCTCCACTTCCTAAATTTTTAAGACTGTGGTTCACAATCTGATATTCCATGTCTTTCATAATCTTGCCTAGGCACCCATTTCACTTATTTGTTCTTGAGTGTCAACCATTGGGGCTAGGACAGCTAGGTCAGGACATTGATGGGACCAGTAGCAGAGTTTTAACTGAAAGAGCCAAAATCATGACATGTAATTAAGTTACAGGTATCCTGCACTTTCCAAAAGTTTGTGTTATGCCACTTTGCTTTCATGACCTACATTAGTAGAGTAAAAGCATTTTTCATGAAAGTGAAAATCCGTGTTGGATTTTTTGTTTTCAGTTTACAAAAGTAGTATCCAGTTCCAAGATGTAAAATGGAGATACTATTTGAAGTCTATGTATGGAAGACTTGAGAGAGATAGAAGAAGAAGTGCATCAGGCTGGGAAGTTCAGGCCTTAGTCCTTGAACTGAGGGTAAGATTAAAATTACTGGCTACACATTTTATGTAGTGCCTACTAGTGACTGGTAGTACTAGGTATAGCTTGTGAAAGGAGCCACACTGAGCAGGTCACTACTCCTTCACATCATCTCCACACCCAGTGCACATTCCCCTGCCCTATACTGGGCTTTGCACGGTAGCCCTACTTTGGCCTAGATGCTCAGCAGACTTTAACTGTACTATAAAGAGCTCAAGATTTTTTTTTTTGTATAAACAATTCTGGTTCCTAGTGCCCAACTTCTCACTTGGTGGGAGAATTTAAAGGGGGTCAGGAACAAATACCAATTGCTGGGGTGTGGTAAACCAGAGAGACCAGAGCAAACATCTTGAACATGGTACAGCATAGAGTAGTTGGTTAATAATAGCTGAATAAGGTATAAAGTGCAATGGAGAGGAAAGGCATTATCTGCAGACAGGTTTTATGGAGGAGGTTAGGAAGATAACGAGTTCAAATTTTAATATGTTCAGTTTGAGCTGCCTGTTGGATGTGTTTGCCAAGCAGCTGGATATATCTTGCTTTGACATTTGCAAGATGAGTGCAGAGTTAGAAGCCTGGGTGGAAGTGAGTCATCAGAACATAGTGATACTTGAAATCCAAGGAAGGGATAATATCCTCCAGAGAGAGTGGATAAAGGCTAAGAGAAAAGGGGCCAACAAAACAATTAGAAGTGCCATGGTAGCTAAACTGAGAAAGAGTTTCAGTACGGAGGGAAGGGGTCAACAGGACCAAATGCTACAGGGAACCAAGACAGATATGGTTAGAATTGTATATATTGGATATGGACATATGGAGGTCAGTGGTATCCTGTTCAAAGTTGTTTTAGTAGAGTGATGAGAACAGTTCATGTTGTTCTGAGAAGAGCAAGTAGAGAGAGAAAATCAGGATTACTCATTTAAGGTCTTTTGCTGAGAAGGAAAGGAAAGAAAAGAAAGCTCAAAGTGTGTTCAAAGTAAAGCAAGGATATTTTAAGGAAAGGAAAGCCCTTAGCAGGCATATAGGTAGAGGGGAAGGGATTATTAGACTGTGAGAAATTGAAGGTCCAAGCAGAGTTGAGGAGGATTAAGAGTGAGAGCATAGGTTGAGGGGTAGACAATAGCCCTAAATAAGAGGAGCCACATCCTTTCCTCTACCCAAAATAAAAGTGGATTACAGTTTCAGGAAAGTTTTCCAGGGCATTCAAACTTTCTATTAGCCACATTCTACCCATTCACATCCTGTTGGCTGTATTATTTCTGGGGCCTTTGGCTATTGCTTCTGTCCCATTCCCTTCTCTGAGTGGATTCTGATGGACTTACACAGGGCAACTTGTCAGCTTCTCACTGCATGCCCTGGTGCTTTCCTATGGACACTGAAATGAGACAAGTGGGACCAGCTGGGGCAGCCATGCACTGTGTAGCCTGAAAATGCTGAGGAGTCAACGCAGCACAGCTTTTGCAAACCTTTGGATCAGTGAAATACTATTGTTAGCCATTACATTCTCTTTCCCTTTTTGTCAGCTGATTTGATATGCAAGTCATATATTTACGATCTCTCTGAAAATGGTCCCTGGAGCTCAAGCTTTATACCAACTCACCTTCTTATTCAGTATTTCATTCCTTCACTTTCCCCTTTTCCCTCTCTCCTGCTTCTGTGGGAGATTGTACTCTCTAATAATTAGGCTAAACTGTATTCTTTCCATATTGCAAAATGGTTGAATTTTAATACTTTCATGTGGTTCAACTAAATAGCACATTGACTACCTTCTGGGTAACACAGACTAAGAAACATTTAATGGTCTTAGTGAAATAGGAGGTGTAGACATGTGCTCAACATGAGCTCTTATTACTACCTATCACTTATTGAGCACCTGCTGGCACTGTTAATTGTTTTGCACAGATAATCTTATTTAACAGATAAAGTAGGTAATAGTATTCCCATTTTATTCATGAGGAAATGGAGGCAAAAAGAAGATAAATAACTTGCTCTAGATGATATATAGCTGGTATGTGGTAGAACCAGATTTCAAACCCAAATCTCTCTGCTTTCCAAGCCTGCAATCTTTTTATAGCACTGTGTTATCTTGCCTAAGATAAATGTGATAGGGAAGTAAACAAAGACCATTAAAAAGAATAGACTAGAGGAAATAAAGGCCCAGGTAAGATTTAAAATAATTAGTTTACAGTGGCTCCAGTTCATTTGGTAGTACCTTTTTCTCCAGCTATGTTCAGCAATTTGGCTATAGGATTAGAGAAGTCTGGTAATGGAATTGATTAAGGAGTAAGTTATGGCTTTGACAGTCAAACAGTAACAATGTAAAGAAAAGGGGGCAAGGGCATTGAGGATGCCAGCAAGAGAGCATGGTGATTGAGCATGGTGTTCAGACTGAGTAGAGGAAAGTGATGCCAGGTAGGGGCCAACTAACTGGGAGAAAATGGAGGGGTTCTAAGGTCAAAGAGCAGATTCACAGGGGAGTGAAAAACTGGAAAGTCTGTAGCATAGAAGTTGTGGTCAGAATGTGATATGTGTTTGAAGTTATGAAAGGTGCAATATTTCCCAAAGGAATGTGTTGTTGAAATGGAATAGAGGTGAAAGTCATTGGAATTGAGCAACTGAAGACACTGTGAGGCCATGGAGATACACTGATCATCCTTATGGATTTGGAAATCATCCAGAATAACGGTGGGACTAGAGGAAACTGTGAACCAGATGCTGGAAAATTTCATAAACATGCCTGACCTAGGGGTTCATATATGACAGGAGCAAGGAGAATTGGATGGAGTATATGGTTAGTGTGATTTTCAAATAAGAGATTTTTCCTTTTTATTTGCATGAATACGAAAGATTAATAGTTTAGAGTAGAGGTCAGGAAACTACTCATGGTTCAAATCTGGTCTCACTGCCTGTTTTTGTAAATAAATTTTATTGGAACATACCCATGCCCATGTGTTTATGTATTATCTATAGCTGCTTTCAAGCTACAACAGTAGAATTAGGTAGTTGAAATAGAGCCACTTTTCAGCCATAAAGCCTAAGGTATTTACTATCTGGTGCATTAAAGACAAAGTTTGCTGACTCCTGGTTTAGAAAATACAGTCAGGGAGTACGGATAATGGTGATACAGCTCTCCCTAACCCTCACCCCAGCCCAGGATGTGGGCTGGGGAAGAAAGAGCAGCCTTGAGATGGCTGTATGGGACATGGTGTTGTAGGCTAAAGAGCCAGCTTTCAATTAGCAGCAGGCGGTTGGGTGAGTATTCATGGAAGAAGAGGAGACATAAGAGTGGACTTTGTTCAGGACTAAGAGTTCTGGACTGTGCAGTGCAGAACTGCACTGCACAGTGCATTTGGGAGAAAGGGGAGTAAGAAGACATTGGATAGAGAGGGGAGGAAAAAAGGAATGGCATCAAAAAAATTGTTGCATTGTTGATGTCCAGCCAAAGCTAGCAATTTGGGTGGTACCCAAGGATCACAGGCATAAAAAGGCAAGGAGGAATTTAACAAAGGTTCTCATTTGGGTTAGGTTGAGCTACTTTCACATTGCCAAATTCTAAAGGCAAGATGCCCATGACAAGAGTGGCTTCCAGGGCAGCCCTAGGCCTCTCTAATTTTGTTGTTTTGGCATTCTGAGAAAAATGTCATCTGATAATTTTTCAATCTAGAATTCAGTCCAATCCTATTTCCCTCCTATTGGAATATTCATGGGTTTTAGTTTCTTGATTTCTGTCTGTGGAAACACAAATATTATAAGTTTACTCTTTGTGACTTACTTGAAGTATATATATGCTAATAACTCTTGTTCGAAGGTAGTACATTATTAAAGTATGTCTGGAAAGCATCCTTGGGCCAGAGTCATCTTTCTTTTTTATCTTGAATAATATTCCTAACCATAAGTTCCATCAGGACATGGACCAATGTTTGGCATTTTCATTACTGTGTTCCCAGAGCCTAGGAGTCATAAAAGCTCAATACAATTTTTTGGATGAATGAATGCGAAATGTTTTTAATATGACTTTGGTGTTAATGTTGGAAGTCCTAAAAAACTCTATTTCAAGTTTTCAATGAGAACTAGTGCTTGACAAACATATTTTATAGGTTGTACCAACTTAAAAAAAGTACAAGTCCAAATTTTTAAAAAGATTTTTTAAAAGATTTTATTTATTTATCTTTTTTTAAATATAATTTTTATTTAATTCTTGTTCAAGTACAGGTTTCTGTCTTATATTCCCAACCCTGCCCGCCCCCCACCCCATGCTCCCCGCCTCCCTCCCCCTTTCTACCCCCCACCCTTAGTTATTGTCCATGTGTCTTTTATACTTGTTCATGTGAGTCCATTCCCTTTTCCCCTATGATTCTCTCCCCTCTCCCCTATGGGCCCTGACAGCCTGTTCCATATTTGAGTGTCATTGGTCGTATTTTGCTTGCTTGTTTGGTTTGTTTAGATTCCTGTTAACGGTGAGATCATATGATATTTGTCTTTCACCGCCTGGCTTATTTCGCTCAGCATAATGCTTTCCAGTTCCATCCATGATGTTGCAAAGGGTAGTAGTTCCTTCTTCCTTTCTGCAGCATAGAATTCCATTGTGTAAATGTACCATAGTTTTTTGATCCAGTCATTTACCGATGGGCATCTAGGTTGCTTCCAACTCTTGGCTATCGTAAATTGTGCTTCTATGAACATTGGGGTTCATAGGTTCTTTTGGATTGGTGTTTCAGGGTTCTTAGGATATACTCCCAAGAGTGGAATTGCTGGGTCAAAAGGCACGTTCATTTTTAGTTTTCTTAGAAAATTCCATACTGTTTTCCATAGTGGTTGTACCAGTCTGCAGTCCCATCAACAGTGAACTAGAGTCCCCTTTTCCCCACAACCTCTCCAGCACTTGTTGTTTGTTTCTTTGTTTATGATAGCCAATCTGACTGGTGTTAAGTGGTATCTCATTGTGGTTTTAATTTGCATTTCTCTGATAGCTAGTGATATCGAGCATCTTTTCATGTGTCTCTGGATCCTCTGTATGTCCTCCTTGGAGAAATGTCTGTTCAAGTCCTCTGCCCATTTTTTGATTGGGTGCTTGTCTTCTTTGAGTGGAGTCGAATGAGTTCTTTGTATATTTTGGAGATTAAACCCTTATCTGAGGTATCATTGGCAAATATGTTTTCCCAAGCTGTTGCTTCTCTTTTTATCTTGATACTGTTTTATCTTTAGAGAGGAAGGGAAGGAGAGAAGGAGAGAAATATCAATGTATGGTTGCCTCTCATGAGTCCCCTGCTGGGAACTGGCCTGCAACCCAGGCATGTGCCCTGACTGGGAATCGAACCACGATTGTGTGGTTCACAGGCCTGTGCTCAATCCACTGAGCTACACCAGCCAGGGCCAAGTCCAAATTTTTTAGAAATAAAAACTTCAGGAAAAATTCTGATTTGAGTTGTATTAACACTGGTGGATTTTTAGAAATGTGTCATTTTCAACATGATTTTAAATAAATGATGTTTGAAAGGCCTTAAAAGTGGGAGGGAGGTTAGGAGAAGGCTCAAGATAAATGGTGAAGGGACACAAAATCTAAGCTCTCAATGTCATAGTTCATTTGGGCTGCTATAGCAAAAATACCATAGACTGAGTATCTTAAAGAACAAACCTTTATTTCTCAGTTGTAGAGGCAGGGAAATCTAAGACCAAGGTGCTAGCGGATTCAGTGTCTGCTGAGGGCCCACTTCCTCGTTTACCAAGGCTGTCTTCTTGCTGGGTCTTCACATGGTGGAAGGGACAAGGGAGTTCTCTCGGGCCTCTTTTATAAGGACATGAATCCCATCCATGAGACCCCCTTATGATCTAAGTACCCCCTGAAGATTTTACCTCCCAATATTGTCATACAGGGTTAGGATTCAATGTATGAATTTTAGAGGGGCATAGATATTCAGTCTATAGTACTCTGTCACAATACTTGATACTAAGAATCACAAACAGAATTATTGTCAGTGTGGGGAAGGAACATAGGAAGTAAGCCAAAGAATTACAAATCTGTGATGGCAATGAGAGGAAATTAGTCTTGCCTTTGCCTATTTTGAGAAAAAAAAGTAGCCCTGACCAGTGTGGCTCAGCGGGTTGGGCATTGTCCTGTAAAGGTCAGTGGTTTAATTTTCAGTTAGGGCATATGCCTGACTTATGGGTATGGTCCCCAGTTTGGGTACATTCGAGAGGTAACCAATCAATGTTTTGCTTATACATCAATGTTTACCTCTCTTTCTCCCCTTCCCCTCTCTAAAAAAATGTAGACAAGACAGTGGCTTCAAATTATTTATTTTGAAAGAGACTGTATCAAATTTGAGCTACAAGAGAGGCAGCATGGCACAGTAGGTATAGTCCGGATTAACAAGCTTCAAGTCCTGGCTCTACTACTTATTACCTGTATGACTTTGAAAATTTATGTAACATCTGTAGGGCTCAATTTGTTCATATGTAAAATAGAATTGATAATCTTACCTACCTTATAGGGTTGTGTAAGTATTACATTATTATTATTTTTTATTTCTTTTCTTTCTTTTATTGTTATTCAATTACAATTATCCCTATTCTTCCCCATTAATCCCCCCTACTCTGCCCACCCCCTACTTTCCACATTCAAGGCTTCCCATCGCCATTGTCCTTGTCCATATGTCCTTTGTACATGTTCCTTGACTTGCCCCTTCCCCTTCTTTCCCTTGTTATCCCCCACCTCTGCTCAGTGCTGGTTTGTTCTTTATTTCCATGTCTCTGGTACTATTTTGCTTGCTTGTTTGTTCCGTTGATTAGGTTCCACTTATAGATGAGATCATATGGTATTTGTCTTTCACAAACTGGCTTATTTCACCTAGCATAATGCTCTCCAGTTCCATCCATGCTCTGGTGAAGGTCAGGAGCTCTTTCTTTCTTTCTGCTGCGTAGTATTCCATAGTGTAAATGCACCACAGTTTCTTGATCCACTCATTTACTGATGGACACTTAGGCTGTTTCCAGCACTTGGCTTTTGTAAGTAGCACTGCTATGAACATTGGGGTGCACAGGTTCTTTTGAATTGGTGTTTCAGAATTTTTAGGGTATAATCCCACCAGTGGTATTGCTAGGTCAAAAGGTAGTTCTATTTTTTAGTTTTTTTAGGAAATACCACACTGTTTTTCACTGTAGCTGCACCAGTCTGCATTCTCACCAACAGTGCACTAGGGTTCCCTTTCTCTACAACCTCACCAACACTTGTTTGTTGCTTTGCTTATGATGGCCATTATCACTGGTGTGAAGTGGTATCTCACTGTGGTGTTAATTTGCATCTCTCTGATGGCTCAGGATGCTGAGCATCCTTTCATATGGCTCTGGGATCTCTGTATGTCCTCCTTGGAAAAGTGTCTGCTCATGTCCTTTGCCCATTTTCTAACTGGATTGTTTGTCTCCTTGGTGTGGAGTTGTGTGAGTTCTTTTATGTTTTGGAGATCAAACCCATGTCTGAGGTATCATTGGCAAATACATTTTCCCATACAGTTGGTTACCTTTTCATTTTGCTGATGTTTTCTTTAGTCATGCAGAAGCTTTTTAATTTGATGTAATCCCATTTGTTTATTCTTTCCTTTATGTCCCTTGCCTTAGGGGACATATTGGTAAAAATATTGCTGTGTGGAATATCTGAGATTTTCCTGCCTATGTTCTCCTCTAGGACATTTACAGTGTCACAACTTATTAGTCTTTTATCCATCTTGAGTTTATTTTTGTATATGGTGTTAAGTTGGTGATCGAGTTTCTTTCTTTTGCCTGTAGCTGTCCAGATCTCCCAACTCTACTTGTTGAAGAGGCTATTTTTACTTAATTGTATGCTTCTTTCCCATTCGTTGAATATTAATTGACCATAGAGACATAGGTTTATTTCTGGGCTCTCTATTCTGTTCCATTAGTCTATGTGTCTGTTCTTAGGCCAGTACCAGACTGTTTTGATTACAGTGGCCTTGTGGTATAGTTTAATAACAGGTATTGTGATCCCTCCTACTTTGTTATTCTTTCTTAAGATTGCTGAGGCTATTAGGGGTGGTTTATGGTTCCATATAAATGTTTGAAGTGTTTGTCCTATGTTTGTGAAATATGTCATTGATATTTTAATAGGGGTTGTATTGAATCTATAAATTATATTATAAATGTATGGACATTTTGATGATGTTCATTCTTCCAGTCCATGAACATGGTATATGCTTCCATTTATTTGTATCTTTCTTAACTTCTTTCTTCAGTGTTGTGTAGTTTTCTGAGTACAGGTCTTTTACATCTTTGGTTAGGATTATTCCTAGGTACTTTATTTTTCTTGTTGCTATAGCAAATGAGACTTTCCTCCAACTTCTGTTTCTGATACTCATTGTTGGTGTATGAAAATGCCTTTGATTTCTGAGTATTGACTATGTATCCTGTTTTGCCAAATTCACTTATTAGATCAGTAGTTTTTTGGTGGAGTCTGTAGGGTTTTCTATGTATACTATCATGTCATCTGCAAACAATGACAGTTTTGCTTCCTCCTTTCCAATGTGGATGACTTTTATTTCTTTTTGTTGTCTGATCACTTTGGCTAGAACTTTCAATACTATGTTGACTAGAAGTGGTGAAAGTGGATATCCTTGTCTTGTTCCTGATGTTAGTGGGAAAGCTTTTAGTTTTTGCCCATTTAGTATGATGTTGGCTGTAGGTTTCCTGTATGTGATCTTTATTACGTTGAGGTATGCTCCCTCTACTCCCTCTTTGCTGAGTTTTTGTCATAAATGGGTGCTGTACCTTATCAAATGCTTTTTCTGCACCTATTGATATGATCATGTGATTTTTGTCCTTTCTTTCTGTGGTGTATTATGTTTATTGATTTGCAGATATTGTACCATCCTTGCATCCCTGGGATGAATGCCATTTGATTATGGTGTTTGATCTTATTGTATCACTGGATATGGTTTGCCAATATTTTGTTGTGGATTTTAGTGTCTATGGTCATTAGCGATATTGGCCTATAGTTTTCTTTCTTTGTTGTGTCTTTATCTGGTTTTGGGGTTAGGATGATGCTGGCATCATAAAACGAGTTTAGTAGTCTTCCCTCTTTTTGGATTTTTTTGGAATAGTTTGAGAAGTATAGGGGTTAGCTCTTCCTTAAATAGTTTGTAAAATTCTCCTGTGAAACCGTCCAGTCTAGGGCTTTTATGTGCCAGGAATTTTTGATTACTGCTTTAATTTTACTAGCTGTTATTGGTCTGTTCAGGCTTTCTGCTTCTTCATTCAATGTTGAGAGATTGTATTTTTCTAGAAATATGTCCATTTCATCCTGGTTTTAAAATTTCATGGCATATAGTTGTTTATAGTAATTTCTTACAATCCTTTGTATTTTGTGGTGTCAGTTGTAATCTCTCCTCATTAGTTTCTGATTTTGTTTATCTAGGTCCTCTCTTTTTTTCTTGATAGTCTGGTTAAAGGCTTGTTAATTTTGTTTACCTTTTCAGAGAACCAGCTCCTAGACTTATAGATCCTTTGAATTATTCTTTTAGACTCTGTGTCATTTAATTCTGCTGTGATCTTGAGAATTTTCTTCCTTCTACTCACTCTGGGTTTTCTTTATTGTTGTTACTACAGTCCTTGTAGATGTAGGGTTAGGTTGTTTATTTGAAATGTTTCTCTTTTTTTAGGGAGGCCTGTATCACTATGAACTTCCTTCTCAGGATTGCCTTCGCTGTATCCCATGTGTAAGTATTAAATTAGTATATGTATAACACATAATCTGGTGAATAATAAGTACTCAATAACTGTTAGCTATAAGTATTATTATGTTTTGATCAGGTACAAAAAGGGTCTAGTTTTTGTTTTACAGATTCAGGGGTAGCTTCTTATCCAGTCCAAAAACCCAGTCTAATAAGCAAGGGAAATCTTTTGCTTCATCTTAACTCAGCTTTGGCCATTTTTTCACTTTGAGCATATTATGGAAGAGTATTTACAGTCTGTTGGATTGCATAGTATACATTTTTGGTCCACTTTTTTATGAGTTTCTAGGACAGTTCTCAAAATTGTGTAGGTGGAATGAGAGAGAGAAGACAGAAAATTGGTTTAGAGTATAGTTTGGGGCATTTTCTTTGGTGTACTTTAAAACATTACCATAAGGTGGAGCTCTTTGCTTATTCTAGAATCACAAGCAGTTTGAAATTTAATTTTTTTAGACTTGAGTAAATGGAAGGAGTGTTAAAAAAAAGCAACTTAAAATTGATTCCTGTCTTGGTACACTAATAGTAGTACTGTTTTTCAAAAGAATAAAGTTTTGAAAATTTTGGACTTTAAATATTTTGTGATAGACAAATAATTGCTTCTAAATCAAAACATCTATTTGATGTATTGAGATTCAAGTAGAAACATGAGAAATCCTTTAAAATATCATGCGATCTAAAATAAGTTGAGCAATAAACCAGTTTACAAATGAATATCTATTGTGTTTGTATGTTTGCGGGGGTAGATGTGTGTGAATACACATACTCAATCTCTCAAAGAGTGTTAAACGATCTCAAATTGATGCCTAAATGTGCTTGCTCTTGGGAGGTTTGAGGAGATCCAAGTCAGTTGTCTGAAGTCATTCCTTGACATATCGCAAGTATCTGCCCCAGGTGTCCAACATGGGTGTAGGTCTTAAATGCTGGTGAGGATGATGGACCCACCTATACACTTTGTGGCCAGCATGCAATAGAGAGAGTGTTTTTAGTATTCTCACCCAGTTAATGACCAAACTACCAGATCTCTCTGTGCCTAGTTTACCAAATCTAATTGCAGGGAGTATCAGAGGCTGCACAACTTGGATGGGAGGGGTGGGTTGCCTTAGTGCTAGATCAGGAAATTCTCACCTGAGGCCGAAAAGGGCATCCTCTGGGTGGTAGGATCATGGATCATTTATTTTATCTTTTACCATTCTGCATTGGATCCCTCTAAAAAATACAGTGAGCATATAGTTCTTTTGAATTCAAAATTTAACACCATTTCAATTTTGTAAGAACAAACAAACAAAATAAGCAAAGCTGAAAACTGGGTGAGATCCAAACCTCAGTTTTGGAAGGGAGTCCAAAGTATCACCAAAACCAAAGGGAGTAAATATGGTGGTTGACATGGGTGTTGAGCCAAGGGTCCAGGTTCTGGGTGATGAAAGCAAACATAAATGGCTGATTGGAGAACAATGGGGATAGTGGTGGTAGGTAATCCTAAGCAAGTGCTTAGGGAGAAAGGAAACCACTCCCTCAAGGTTAGCAAGGTCAAAACTTCCCAGGGTTACTTGGGTACCTGACAAGTTCTGTGGTATGCTTGAGGTGGAAGGCAAGCTCCCTGACTCTGCTTCTCCATAACTCCTGAGTTGTGTTCGGAAGGCCAGTATCCAAGTTCTTGGTCTGGTGTTGTTGGGATGGGCCTGATCTGGGGAGTAGCAGGTAGAGTCCTGATAGGCCAGATGCAGGCTGCTTCCTTTTTCTGGAGTACTGGGCCATTCCTGACAGGTGATACTCCAGGGTTATACTGGGTTAGCCAAAAAGCCTATTTAGTTTTTTTCCATAAAAGACACATTTTTCATTTTCACCAATAACTTTATTGATTTGTATATTTTGAGTATGTAGGCTATCTCCCACATGATATAGCATTGATTATTCTCAATTAAGGTCTTGATTTGATCACTACAAACTTTGACTGGTCTACCTGACTGTAGAGCACCTGACTAATGAGAAATCTCCAGCATGAAACTTCATAAACCACTTCTGACATGTTCGATCAGTCATAGCACCTTCTCCATACATGGCACAAATCTTTTTTTTTTTTCCGGTTCAGTTGTGTTTTTACCTTTCTGTTGAGAACTGCCCTGCCTGGTTTCAGAAGCAGTAACCACCTGTGGCTAAGGCTGAGTGAGAGACCTTGGGACCATAAGCCACTAAGGAGACAAAGCTTATCTCCCTGGCAAGGGGCGCTGCCTCTGCCCCCTTTACTTCTCCCTGCCTGGCCCCCAGTGCATGACTAGTTAGCCAATGATGGGTAAGATTCTTCAAGGGAGGGATGACCTAAGAGAGGCATGGTCATGGGGAGCCCTCAGGGAAGGACTTGGAGGGCAATAGCAAAAGGGGGTGATGGGCTCTTACCCCTCAGCTTTGACATAGTCTGAGTCCTCAGTCTGTCTGCCAGAAGTTTCCTGATCTCTTGACTGCCTTACTTCCCCTGCCTGACTTAAGCCTGTAACAATGATAGAGGATGGTGCAGCCCTGTGTTGGAAAGGGCGGGTTACCCAGGTGATCAGACCTGAGAAAGTATACATAAAATCCTGTAAAACCTGTCTTGCTAAGAATGCTCTCATTTAAAACATAAGGGTCTGAGCAGGGAATGAGTTTGTTTCCCAAAGTTTTGTAGTCCTTTAGCTAACTGGTCCTGACTCAGAATAAGCCTTTGTAGTTCTTTGTATATGATCTATTGTTTGATCCTTACTGCCTGACTGTGATTGATCGGCTTTACCTGTATTCCTGTGCAAATTGAACCCAATAAAAGCCCACCAAGGAAAAGGCTCTTGGTCCTTCTCCTTTGAGAGATTGGTCACTTTTCCTCCCCAAGCAGATCATGTCTTGCTAAACTTATTCTCATCCATGGCGGATGGTGGGGCTCTGCAGGCAAAGCTCCCCCACACCTTTCTTGAAATAATAAAGCATTATATGCTGAAAATGTTGCTTATTTTCTTTCATCTTCAATATTAAAATGGTTATACAAAATTCACCAATTTTGATACGTTTTTTAATGCAAGCTGTCACAATACAATCTAAGAAAATTGTTTTAAATGAAGTTAAAGACAACTAAGTGCTACTAGAGCCATCTTAATGGAAAAAAAGCAAACAAACTTTTTGGCGAACTCAGTAGTTTTATGGGCACATTCCCACATTCTCCATGTGCTGGCATGCATAATGATGTTATTCCCATGATATGTAACACCTGGGAATGCTACAGAGCATTCCAGAGGAGCTCTCTGGCAGGTGGAAATGAATCATTTTGGCTAGAGAAAACCTGAGAATATTCATCTGCTCAGTCCCCCCTGTTCCCACACCCCAAGCCAATTCAGTCCTTGTCTCTGAACCAGAAAACCTGGAAGTTTTCTGGAGTCCCATTAATTTGAGGAATGTCAATTAGGGAGTAGAGAAGCAGAGTCAAATAGATACATTCATAGTTGTTCCAGCAATTTTGCCTTGGCTCTAGTCAGTTTTGCATTGAGTAAAGCTAGTTGGTCTCATCACTGCATTTTTCCTCACACTGCTTTAGTCTCAGAAGTAAATGAAAAAAATTGGGCCTTTTCCACAGTCCCTAGGTGCTCCGTGGAAATCACTAGAAGCCTGCCTAATCTGCCCAAATTCTCCCCTCTGTGTGTGTGTGTGTTTGTGTGTGTTAGAGAAAGAGGGAGGGGTGGGGGGAGAGAGAAAGAATGAGAACGAGCAAAAAGTCAAAGGAGCCGTAGAATTGATATCTTTCCAGAAAGCCAAGGTTCAAATAAAAATTTTGAAAGAGGTACCATGACTTATGGGATTAGTGGCAGCTCTTAAAACTAGAGTACAAATTTAGGAATCTAAAGTTAAGGAAACAAAAGAAGAAATTGGTGAAAAACAGTTTAGATGACCAGGAATCTAAAGGGCAGATATGAAGAACTAATATATATTTAAAAGATTTTATTGATTTATTTTCAGAGAGATGGGAAGGGAGGGACCAAGAGAGGGAGAAAAACATCAATGTGTTGTTGCCTCTTGTGTGCTCCCTAGTGAGGACCTGGCCCACAACCCAGGCATGTGCCCTGACTGGGAATCAAACCAGTGATGCTTTGGTTTGTAGGCCAGCGCTCAATCCACTGAGCCACACCATCAGGGCTGAATAACTAATATTTTAAAAATCTGTCCTTTGTGTTAGACATGATTTGCTTGGCACATATACTTTTTACTTAGGAGGATCTTTGTATAGCTGTGTTTTATTAGCCAATTACTTGTTTGTTTTCCTAACTCTACGTAAGTTTTATAAGAAGTGGGGCTTCAGCAGATAAATGAATTGATAATGATTATAGATCCATCATTTTGCCCTTCTCAACGTTGAAAAGTGCCTCTGTATATTCATTGGAAAAGAAAAATGTTAGAGCCCTAAGTTATTTTTCTGTTTAGATGAGAAATATCATATCTTTGTGTAATTCGCTTTATTTTGAAACACAATTTTTTCAGGCCAACTTTGTTTCTCTGACCCAGTTTTCCCTCTCATCTGTACTTGGCTTATTTAAAATATGAAACTGGGAAGCAGGCACTTGTGGCCTCATGATGACTGTGTCACTGATTTGGTATGTGATCTTGGCTAAAATGCTTAACAGAAGAGGCACAGAAAGGTTAAGCAGGGTTCGAAGAACTGTAAATACTGACCTGCCTCATTAAGATATTGTTTAAGTCCAGTGCTTTTTTTTAAATTCCAAAGCTAAGCTAAGCAAAGCAAAAAATAAGCTCTTTTTCTATTCCTGTTCCTTTCTAACTCCTTGTTCTCCTTCCTTCCCATATCTGATGATCAAATGTGGAGTAGAGAAGGTCTCTTTTCAAGATGTCTCACTCTCTTGGTCTGGGTTCTTAAACAGCCTAGCAGCATCTTTGGATATACTTTTGGGTGCTTGGACTGTGAAAATGGGGAGTTCTATTTGGGAAAACATAAAACATATGCTTTAAATTATCTTATTTGGCCTATCTAGATGTATACTGGGTATGTTGAAAGATCTAGGTTTAGTAATAGTCCTATTCAGACTAACAGTTTGTACTCAGACCCCTTTTGAAAGGTAATAGAGGGGAAGGCTGGGGTCACCAACCTATTTGGGAGAAGCAAGCTAGCTTACTAGGAAGACTAGAAGAGGACTTGGTGCTTGAAACCATCTGAGGATCTTAACTGTAAGCATCAATTTATTCTTGGCCCTGTCAATGAAATGAGCATTAAATTACTTGTCTCCTATGCAGTTCATATGCCTATCATGCATATTGGATTAAAAATTATAAGAAGCAACAGTGTATTTAAATTCCTTGGAAATATAATTCCAAGGTATAATCATAGTAAAACAGGGTTATTGTGTTAGAACATCTGTTTGAAGATCTGGTGATGTATATTGTGGTTCCTGCAAATGCAGTATGTAGTAGCCAGGACTCCAAATTGCTCTTTGCTAGTTCTGATTTATATGTTGAGCCATAACCAGATTTGCTAGTGGAACTATATTAATGTCTTCTGAGTTACTGCAAATGGCAAAATATTTTAAAGCTCTAATTTAAAGTACATACATCTACTCAGGAGTATATTGGGATAGGATTCAATGGCAAATAAGAGAAAAGCTCTTCTTCCTAGCACAAGAGAAATTTTGCCATCCTTGACACCTCCTCCTTTCCTTTACTCTCCCACTCAATCTTCAAGATTTCACCTTCTGTGGCAGACACTGCCAGTTACCTCCCAATATTCATTCCCCTCCTCCCTGTTCCTTGTCCCCTTCTGTTTCTTTGTAAAAAACTAGATTTTTATTTTTATCTATTTATTTTAATATATTTTATTGATTATACCATTACAGTTGTTCTATTCCCCCCTTCATTCCCCTCCACCCACACACTCCCTCCCCCACCATTCTCCCCCCCTGAGTTTATAACCATGTGTCTCAAGTTCTTTAGATTCTATATTTCCCCTACTATTCTTGCCCTCCCCCCTATCTATTTTCTACCTACCATCTATGCTATTTTCTGTGCTTTCTCCCCCCTTCTCCTCCTCCCACTCCCCTGTTGCTAACCCTCCATGTGTTCTTCATTTCTATGGTTCCACTCCTGATCTAGCTGTTCTCTTGGTTTGCTTTTGCTTTAGGTGTGGTTGTTAATAACTGTGAGTTTGCTGTCCTTTCACTGTTCGTATTTTTTATCTTCTTTTTCTTAGATAAGTCCCTTTAGCATTTCATATAATAAGGGCATGGTGATGATGAACTCCTTGAACTTGACCTTATCTGAGAAGCACTTTATCTGCCCTTCCATTCTAAATGAAAGCTTTGCTGGATAAAGCAATCTTGGCTGTAGGTCTTTGGATTTCATGAATTGGAATACTTCTTTCCAGCCCCTTCTTGCCTGGAAGGTCTCTTTTGAGAAATCAGCTGACAGTCTGATGGGTACTCCTTTGTAGGTGACTGTCCCCTTATCTCTGGCTGCTTCTAGGATTCTCTCCTTCATTTTAATCTTGGCTAATGTAATGATGATGTGCCTTGGTGTGTTCCTTCTTGGGTCCAACTTCTTTGGGACTCTCTGAGCTTCCTGGATTTCCTGGAAGTCTATTTGCTTTGCCAGACTGGGGAAGTTCTCCTTTATTATTTGTTCAAATACGTTTTCCACTTGTGGCTGTTTCTTTCCCCCTTCTGGTACCCCTATAATCCGGATGTTGGAATGTTTAAAGATGTCCTGGAGGTTCCTAAGCCTCTCCTCATTTTTTTGAATTCTCATTTCTTCATTCTTTTCTGGTTGGATGTTTTGTTCTTCCTTCTGGTCCATTCCATTGATTTGAGTCCCAGTTTCCTTTCCATCACTATTGGTTTCCTGGACATCTCCCTTCATTTCAATTAGTTTAGCCTTCATATGTTCCTCTAATTTGTGACTATAATGAACCAGTTCTGTGAGCATCCTGATAAACAGTGTCTTGAATTGTGCTTCTGAGAGGCTGGCAATTTCTCGGTCACTGAGAGTTATGGGCTCTGGGACTTTGAGTTCTTCTTGTGCCATCTTTTGGGCTGTTCGTGCCTGTTATTTAGCAGGATCGGAGCCCTAGGTGTTCACTAGAGCAAGGCAACTAAGTCACTGGGTTGTGACGCTGTATGTGGGGGTGGGGTCAAAGAGGAATAATGGCGTCCCGTTTGCCGCCTGCCGCCGCGGTCCCCACTGGTGCTGCAGCTGCCACCATCACCGGGCCCACGCGTTTCATCCCACTGCATGCGAGTGTGCCACCGCCGTCAGCCCTCACCCCCTGGGGCCTGCATGGTCCATCTCACTGTGTGGGAATGTGTGACTGTGGTCAGTCTGCCCCGTACCCCAACTGGTTCCGGGCTGCCTGCATGCCTAGGTCGGGGGATCTGTTCTGCCTGACCCTGCTTGCTGCTGGCTCTGCCCCTCTTACCATCCCCATTGAACGGTTAGATGTTTTCGGACTTCTGTATAATTCAATTTTCTGTCCTTTGGCTGTGTCTTTGTTCTCCAAACCTTAGTTGTATTCAAACTTGGTTGTGGGAGAAGGCACAGTGTTTCCACCTATGCCTCCATCTTGGCGGAAGTCCTAAAAAACTGGATTTTTAGCTGGACATGTGGTCACTCAGCTAAAAGACATAATTTCTTAGTTCTCGTTGCATGTGTTCATGTGACTGAGTTCTGGTTAATGAAATTGAAAGGGAGTGTTTTATGATACTTTCAGGAAGTCTTCTTAAAAAGGAGAAATTGCACATTTGTTTTCTTCTTCCCACAGAAGAAATAGGTTTTTTTTTAAGATTTTATTTATTTATCTTTAGAGGGGAAGGGAAGGAGAGAGGGAGAGAAATATCAATGTATGGTTGCCTCTCATATATCCCCTGCTGGGAACTGGCCTGCAACCCAGACATGTGCCCTGACTGGAAATCAAACCGCCATCCTCTTATTCACAGGCCCGCACTCAATTCACTGAGCTATACCAGCCAGTGCGAGGAAATAGTTTTGAGGAGAAATGTTACAGAAGACAGGGCACACACACAGGGCCAAGGAGGCAGGTCAAGATACACTATTACCCAAAGGACCCTCTACCAGGTTCATTATGTCCTCTGCCAGATAGGAAAGACATCTCTCAAAGCCAGAGATTTGTGAAAAGGAAAGGAAATGTTTATTTAATGCTATAGAGACTTAAAGTAGTGACCTAACGTCTTCATTAAAATATCAAAGTCCTTTTTGGATACCCACAGATGACCACAGTGCTTCCTTATCCCCTTGCTCTAATTCGGGGTACCATAACTCAGGAAAAGAAGCATCTCAGGAAAAGAAACATCTGTGTTTCAGGCTGCTGGCACCATCAGTTGTGTTGCTGTCTAGATGGGATCCCTAATTAATCCAAAGCTATGTGGCATCTTCTCATGGCCTCCTGGCAAGAGTTCTTTCACCCTTCTTCTAGGCAAAGTCTCTCCTGCTTCCCAGGCCACATGGCCAAAGGGAGCACCCCAAAGCTGCATGGAGCTCTTCTTCCAAAGCTGCAGGGGTCCCCACTCTGGCCAAAACTGTATGGTGCTTCCCTCCACCAGAGCTGTGGGGGTCTGCACTCTGGCCAAACCATGTGGATCTCATTTCCTGGCAAATCTGCGAGGGGTCCCCACTCTGGCAAAGCCATGTAGTACTCTCTCTGTCCTAGGCTGCGGGGGTCTGCACTGTGGCAAAAGCTCGTGGATCTCCCCTATTCACTGCCACAGCCGAATGGTCCTCTCCCTCAATGGCTGCTGTATCTGGGTTTAAATCCCCACGCCAATCTTTCTCTATACCCCCATTTCCAACTCCTCCTACAATCAGTTATACCTGCCAGCATTTCTGTATGATTTCAAGTTTACTGGGCTGCCATTGTGAGTCTGGGCAGGTATGGCCCCGTGTTATGGAGCCAATCTTCTCCAAGCTGTCAAGCAGGCACTGTCACTCAGGGGACCTGCCCCCAAGTTACATCTTGAGGGGAAGTCCCTTTCCATCCCTCTGGCTCAGAGTACCACCACAGCTATTGAACATATCCATGCAAACAGTTAAAGGTTGTAAATATGTTAAATGGCCATGCCATGGATTAGCTGCAAAGCTGTGGCTGTACAAAACAGCTCTGCATGTTCCTGCTCCATGTGTCCCTTCCCCCAACTCACACCTGTGGGCGGGGAGGGGTGAGTACATCCTGTATATCTTTCTAATATTTCCTGGATACCCTGAGTTCTATACCCCATTCCAAATCTCTATTTGGGGCCCCCTCTTGGCTGCACCCTATACCAGGAATATAACAGGTTTGATTTGTGGCATATAAATATGAAGCATTGGTAGTTTACTCAGGGCAAAATGTAGAAGAGTCAGAACTTGTAGAGATGGTAGGTCTGAGTTAAACCACACAACTCTGCTTCTGCTTGTCAGTTGTCTGTTGTTGCTAAACTCCAGAAGACACAGAGTAAATTCCATAAAGCTATTGTTGGTCTACACCAGAGGGCCAATAACCTTTTAACTGTTCTCCCCACTTCCAGTTCTTGCCTTTTGCAAGTATTTTATATTTTTTCTTTAGGCAATTTCTTGAAGCTATTTTTATCCATACTTATTGACTAGAGTTTGATTTTCTTATGCTGATACTCATGGTTCTCCACAATCTGGTCTGAATTCACTTTTCCATTTTTTTCATTGTGTCTTCTCTTGTACCCTACACTTTAGTAATAGTGATTTATTCTCTCTGTTCTATTTATGCTTCACAATTTTCTCTTCATGTCTTTGCTTTGGACATACTCAGGATCATCACTAGCCCATATGGAATCTTGGTGAAAAGCAGGTAAATGTGTCTCTTGCTCAAAATGCTTTATTTTGTTTTTACTAGAAAATTTTTGTAATAAATATATGTCATCTATCTTTGGGGTAATAAGACAGTTATTAAAATATAAAAATTTTAAATAATCAGGATGTCAACAATGTGAACAGTGCCTTCTTAGTTGTGGCACTTCTTTGCAGCATGCAGACTGAACAAGCACGAATGGGGCCCTGCCCATTTTGTTCCCTCCACCTAAAACTCCCACCCATCACCATCTTCATATGTGCAAAGGCTACTGAAATGATATTTTTACAAGCTTTTCCTGATTTAAAAAAATTTTTGTTTTTAGAGAGATAGGAAGAGGGAGGGAGGGAGGGAGGGAGGGAAGGAGAGAGAGAGAGAGAGAGAGAGAGAGAGAGAGAGAGAAACAGCAATTGGTTGCCTCTCAGTCAGGGACCAAACCAGCAACCTAGGCATGTGCCTGACTGGTAACAGAACCATTGACCTTTTGATGAATGGAATGATGGCCCAACCAACTGAGACACGTGGCCAGAACACTTTTCCTTGATTTTTGAAAGTGAAAATAAACCTCCTCTCACCCTGAAAACCCATAATATTTTATCTGGACCTCTTTCAGGATATTTATAACTTTCTGATGGTATTCTGTTTATTTATGTTCATGTTTCATCAATATACTAGACTTAGTACTCTTTGATGGCAGGATGTACTTATGATTTATTCTTGTAGCTTCACAATATTTGACAGGGTGCTTTATACTTAGGATTACCATATGTCTCAGCTTTCCCAGGACAATCTGGGTTTGTCTCTGTTGCTCTGATGTGAGTATTAATTGTGCCTTCTTTCACACTCAATACGCCCCAGTTAGAATGATAAGTTGTATAGTCACTCTACTTATGTGATATGCATTCAGTATGTAATTGATGGATACATCCATGAATGAATGATAGGGATTAGGTCATCATCTACATAGAAAAGATCATTGAAACTGTGGAATTGATAAGTCCCTCAAAAGAGAGAGAATAGAAAAGATGAAGTCCATGAACAAAGACCTATGGAGAATAGTTACATTTGCGGGGTAGATAGAGGAGAAGGGGTCAATAAAGGAGACAAAGCAGAAGTAGTCAAAGGCGTAGGAAAAAAATCAGGGTAATTTCACTGAAGCCAAGGAGAGAGGATGAAGTGATCAACATTGGTAAATGTTACAGCTGGGTTAAGCAGAATGAATTCTAAGAAAAAGCCACCAGTCTGCCAACTATTAGGTCATTGCTGACTTTCAAGATAGCACTTTCAATAGAGTGTAATAAAGTGGTGGTGTGGAAGCTGGGTTGCAAGGAGTTAGGGAGTGAACTAATGCTGAGAAAGGAGTCAGTGAGCATTGACTACATTTGTGAGAAGTTTTACTTGTGAAGGGAAGGTGAGAAATAGGATGGCAACTTGGGTCAAAGTCAGAAGAGCCCTGAATGTGTTTATAGACCATGAGGAAAGAGCTATGGAAAATAGCTGATGGAACAGTTTCTTTCAGAAGTGGAGAGGGGATGGGATAAAGTGTCCAAGTGGAGCACATAGCCTTGACAAAATAGAGATGTGGCTTTCCTTGGGATGGGAGAGTTGTGCAAAAGTAGAGCAAAATCACCATGCAGGCGCAGTTTGAAGAAAGAAGGGGAATGAGGGAGCCTATGTGGCCACAGCCTTTGCAGTGAAGTAGATGGTGAGGTCATCTATGAGAGGGCGGACAGCTGGGGTAACACTAGGGACTTGAGAGCAATGGAAAGTTTGGATTTAGAACAACAGTTCTAAGAAGTTCCCAAAGGAGTCAACAAGAGGCCTGCCAAGCTGTAGTGCAAGCCCAGCTGAGGTTCAATCTCCCATATCAAATGAGATAGTTATTTTTACAAAATCCATAGAAAATGTATTTCTCAAGCTTATTAACAAAATGTGGTGGCTTTTTTTCTCCAGGAAAAGAATAAAGGGAAATACTGGCAGTTTACAATGTGGCAAAGTGTTATGAGAGTTTAGTTTTTCTCAAAATACTATTTATTGCTCAGCCTTCCAGAGGCCTGTAGCACCCTTAGTGAAAATGAACACTTCCACAGGTTGGTTGTGGGCAGTTAAGAACATGGATCTAAATAAAGCCAAGGACTTTTTCTTTCCTGAGCCACTCTGCGACAATTCTTATGTTGCTATGCCCAGTTCAGAGGAAAGGCAAACACTGACATTTCTGTGAGATGGAGCATAAACTTGCAAATAGTTTCTGTAGTGAAACCCAATTTAACCAGGAAAAACCTTTAAGCTTACAAATGGCCTGTTAAATCCACCAAAGACCAAATGTCAGGCAGTGCCCTTTAAGGCTCAAGTAAATGACCAGAGTACTAGTGGCTTAAAATGAGAAAAGTTAAACATCTCACATGCCCACAGGTAATCTTTTCAAATGCCGTTTAATCATATATTCATAATCATTGCAGTGTTCTTTAAGGAGGATAACATTTGAAGACAACTATTAGGCTAAAGTGTTAGGCATTATTTTCTTGAAAACAGTTTGCTTCCTTTGTTTCAGTGGGGAATCAGGGTGGCGTTGGTCCAATAGCACAGCTGCCCAAATGCATAAACAAGTGACTCCTATTATTTTTCATCCACCTGTCCAAGCAAAGTACAGGATCTACACATATGCACTTAATTAAGGATATTTTCATGTTTGTGTTTCCAGACTCTTCCAATGACACATATCTCAGAGGTGAACAGTAATACAGAATATAGGTCTTAGGACAGACATGCATAA
Source organism: Sturnira hondurensis (assembly GCF_014824575.4). Classification (NCBI taxonomy): domain Eukaryota; kingdom Metazoa; phylum Chordata; class Mammalia; order Chiroptera; family Phyllostomidae; genus Sturnira; species Sturnira hondurensis. The sequence continues at coordinate 2,216,842 of NW_028079197.1, read as the reverse complement.
GGCACCACAAGCAATTTCACTTAGATGCCTGTAAATTACTCACAGTTTCTCTCTTTTGTTTACTCAGTGAAAGGATCGTTTATTAAGCACCACCTGCAATAAATTATATGAGCATTCATTTCCTTTGGAAATAATTAGCTTGTTGTTTATGCATTTTCTTTAACCTCATCAACTACCATTTAGGGGGCATTACTGAGGGAGGAAAAAAAGCACACCATTTGGGAATAGCCTTTTTCAATCTCAAGGAGTATGGTTTACTCACTTCAGCATGAAAGAATTCACTTATTAACTCTGCCATGTAATTGTAATTAGCAGTTGGATGGAAATGAGAGTGGATATAGGCAAAGGAATCACCCTTCTCTCCTAGAGACACCAGAAAACCTGATAGGAATTATTATTGTTGTTGTTATTATTGTTGTTATTATTATTATTATTACCAAGCATTAATTAAGTGCCATTACTGTACCAAGGGTGGTACAAAATGTTCTTTCTGTTATTTTCACAACAGTCTTGTGATATGATTGGGATTTTTTAAAAAAAATGAGAATCCTAAAGACCATAGAGGTTAAATGATTTCTGTTAACATACAGCCAGAAAATAAGTGGAAGAGTTGGGATTTGAACTCAGGTTTTCTCATAGACATCCTTCAGCTAATATTTTGGTGGTTAATTGGAAGAACACATTTTGAAGTTTTGGTATTTCAAAATTGAAAGTACCTCTAAAGATGTATCTTTCTTATGAAACATTATGGAGCAAGAGTATACTTTCTCTACAATGAATACTCAGTTTTTCTGCCTGTGGCTAGCTAGATTTGTTCACTTTTGAACATTGGTTAATTTACTGACAAATTTGCTTTTCCTTAACTATTGCTTGTCCAACTCTGAGTTCTCATAGAACTATAAAAAAATAAGTTTGCAATCTAAAAATATTGAACAAGTTTACAGAAATGGCTGCTCAATTCTGAAAGAGCTCTGATTTTACCAGCTAGTAATTATAGACTTAGCTATGCCTTTGGCCCAATCACAGTCACCGAAACATAACTTCCTCCCACGTAAGCCTGATCAAAGATTATCAGAGGAGAGCACAGGTGCAAGTTTGTTCCCTGGGAGAAGAATTACAGTTAGCTTCCATCATACAGCACCCATAAAAATTAAATATGCTGGCATCCTCCAGGCCAGACACATAAGGGCCCCAGCTCTCTTTTCTAACCTCTAGCTAGTGACTCCTACATCTTACTTTTTTCCACACCTTACTTTTTAAGTTTTATTTATTTAAAAATGTTTATTGTTATTCTATTACTGTTGTACAAATTTTTCTCCCTTTGTTATCCTCTGTCCATCTCACCATTTGCTCCCACAGTCAATGCCCACCCTGCTGTCCATCTGCACAGGTCATTCATACATGTTCATTGACTAATCTCTTCCCCTTCTTTACACCATTATCCCTCTCCCCACATCCCCTCTGCTAGCTGTCAGTTTGGGCCTTACTTCCATGCTTCAGGTTCTATTTTGCTTGTTAGTTTCTTTTGTTTATCAGATTCTTTTTATAATTGAGATCATATGGTATTTGTCTTTCACCAACTGGCTTATTTCACTTAGCATAATATTCTCCAGTTCTATCCATCATGTCACAAAAGGTAGGAGTTCCTTCTTCCTTTCTGCTGCATAGTATTCCATTTTGTAAATGTACCAACTTTTTAAAAATTCATTTGTACCTGTCTACTTTTTCTATGGGTATATTCCCCACTATTTATTTTTATTTACTCTGCACCTAAGGTGTCTTTTAGAAACAAATATCTTATCCTGTGTCTTTTCTGCTTTGACTCTGTGGTTGATTTCCCACTCACCTTAGAATAAGAACTATAGGACTGACTACAGCTTTCAAACCCCGAATACTCTGACCTCTAAAGTCCAATCCACCCCTATTACCTTAGGCTGAGTCCGCCCTCATTTACAGTGACAACTTTCTCTCTTGTCTTGGGTGTTTTATACATGTTTCCTTAATCTATATTTTTTGTGAAGTTAGAAAAACTAATTTTATTTTATTTTTGTCATAAGTAAATTTAATTTTAATATTTTATTGTTGTTCAAGTACAGTTTTCTGCCTTTTCTTTCTCACCCCTCCCTACCACCCCAGCCATGTCAACCTCCCTCCCCTGTTTCCACCCCACCTTGTTTTTGTCCATGTGTCCTTTATAGTTGTTCCTGAAAACCCTTCACCCTTTCCCCTCTCATTATCCACTTTCACATCCTTTTTGGTTACTGTCAGTTTGTTCTTAACTTCAGTGAGTTTGGTTATATTTTTGCTTGCTTATTTGTTTTGTGGATTAGGTTCCACTTAAAGGTGAGATCATGTGGTATTTGTCTTTCACTGCCTGGCTTATTTCGCTTAACATAATGCTTTCCAGTTCCATCCATGCTGTTGCAAAGGGTAGGAGCTCCTTCTTTCTTTCTGCTGCATACAATTCCATTGTGTAAATGTATTATATTTTTTTAATCCACCCATTGACTGATAGGCACTTAGGTTGCGTCCTACACTTGGCTATTGTAAATTGTCCTGCTATGAATATTGGGATGTACAGGTTCTTTTGGATTGGTGTTTCAGGGTCCTTAGGATATAATCCTAGCAGTGGAATTGCTGGGCCAAAAGGTCGATTTTTAGTTTCTGAGAAAATCCATACTCTTTTCCATAGTGGTTGTACCAGTCTGCAATCCCACCAAGAGTGCACTAGTGTTCCCTTTCTCCACAACCTCTTCAACACTTGTTTGTTGCTTTCCTTATGATAGCCATTTTCACTGGTGTGAAGTGGTATCTCATTGTGGTTTTAATTTGCATCTCCCTGATGGCTAGTGATGCTGAGCAGCTTTTCAAATGTCTCTGGGCCCACTGTATGTCCTCTATGGAAAGGTGTCTGTTCAAGTCCTTTGCCTATTTTTTAATTGGGTTGCTTGTCTTCTTAGAGTAGAATTGTGTAACTTCTTTATATATTTTAGAGATTAAACCCTTGTCTGAGGTATCATTGGCAAATATATTTTCCCATATGGTTAGTCTCCTTTCATTTTAATGTTTTTTTTAGCCATGCAGTAGCTTTTAATTTTGATGAGATCCCATTTGTTTATTCTTTCTTTTATGTCCCTTGCTCTAGGAGACATATCAGTGAAAATTGCCATGTGGAATATTTGAGATTTTCCTGCCTATGTTCTCCTCTAGGACTCTTATGGTGTGATGACTTATATTTGTCTTTTATCCAGCTTGGATTTATTTTTGTGTGTGGTGTAAGTCAGTGCTCAAGTTTCATTTTTTCTTTTTTTGCACGTAGCTGTCCAGCTTTCCCAACATCATTTGTTGAAGAGGCTTTTTTTGCTACATTTCATGCTTCTTTCTTCTTTGTTGAATATTAATTGACCATAGAGACATGAGTTTATTTCTGGGTTCTCTATTCTGTTCCATTATTCTATGTGTCTGTTCTTATGCCAGGACCAGACTATTTTGATTCCAGTGGCCTTATGATATAGTTTGATATCAGGTATTGTGATCCCTCCTACTTTGTTCTTCTTTCTTAACATTGCAGCTGCTATTCAGGGTCTTTTATGGTTCCATATAAATTCTGAAGTGTTTGTTCTATGTCTGTGAAATATGGCATTGGTACTTTAATAGGTATTGCATTGAATCTGTAAATTGCTTTGGGTAGTATGGACATTTTGATGATGTTAATTCTTCCAGTCCATGAACATGGTATATGTTTCCATTTGTTTCTCTCTTCCTTCATTTCTTTCTTCAGTGTTGTGTAGTTTTCTGCATAAAGGTCTTTCACCTCCTTGGTTAGATTTATTCCCAGATATTTTATTTTTGTTTTTGCTATATTGAATGGGATTTTTTTCTTGATTTCTGCTTCTGCTGATTCATTGTTAGTATACAAAAATGCCTTTGATTTCTAGATATTGACTTTGTATCCCACTGTTTTTCCAAATTCATTTATTAGTTGGAGCAGATTTTTGGTAGAGTCTATAGGATTTTCCATGTACACTATCATGTCATCTGCAAACAATGACAGTTTTGTTTCCTCCTTTCCAATTTGAATGCCTTTTATTTCATCTTCTTACCTGATCACTGAGGCTAAAACTTCCAATACTATATTAAATAGAAGTGGTGAAAGTGGACAACCTTGTCTTGTTCCTGATCTTAGTGAAAAGATTTTAGTTTTTACCCATTGAGTATGATGTTGGCTGTAGGTCTTTCATATATGGCCTTTATTATATTGATGAATGCTCCCTCTATTCCCATTTTGCTGAGTACCTTTATCATAAATGGGTGTTGTACCTTATCAAAAGCTTTTCCTGCATCTATTGATATGACCATGTGACTTTTGTCTTTGCTTTTGTTTATGTGATGTATTACATTTACTGATTTGCGCATATTGAACCATCCTTGCATCCCTGGGATGAATCCCACTTGGTCATGGTGTATGATATTTTTGATGTATTGTTGGATGCGATTTGCCAATATTTTGTTGAGGATTTTAGCATCTATGTTCATTAGCAATATTGGCCTAAAGTTTAATTTCTTTGTTGTGTCTCTATCTGGTTTTGGAATTTGGATGATGGTGGCTTCATAAAAAGAGTTTGGGAGTTTCCCATCATTTTGGATTATTTGGAATAGTGTCTGAAGAATAGGGGTTAGGTCTTCCTTAAACGCTTTGTAGAATTCTCCTGTGAAACCATCTGGTCCTGGTCTTTTGTGTGATGGGAGTTTTTTGATTACTGCTTCAATTTCATTTGCTGTTATTGGTCTGTTCAGGCTTTCTACTTCTTCTTCATTGAGTTTTGGAAGATTGTATTTTTCTAGAAATTTGTCCATTTCACCTAGGTTTTCAAATTTACTGGCTTACAGTTCTTCATAGTAATTCCTTACAATCCCTTCTATTTCTGTGGTATCAGTTGTAATCTCTCCTCTTTCATTTCTGATTGTGTTTATTTGGGTCCTCTCTTTTCTTTTCTTAATGAGCCTACTTAAGGGCTTGTCTATTTTGTTTATCTTTTCAAAAAACCAACTCTTGGATTCATTGATCCTTAGAATTGTGCTTTTAGTCTCTATGTCATTTAATTCTGCTCTGATCTTGGTTACTTCCTTCTTTCTACTTGCTCTTGGCTGTCTTTGTTGTTGTTCTTCGAGTTCTTGCAGGTGTCGGGTTAGGTTGTTTGTTTGAAATGTTTCTATTTTCTTTAGGTAAGCCTGTATTGCTATGAACTTCCCTCTCAGGACTGCTTTGGCCGTGTCCCATAAGTTTTGGGTTGTTGTGAGTTCATTTTCATTTGTTTCCAGAAACTTTTTGATTTCTTCCCTAATTTCAATCTTGACCCATTCGTTGTTTAATAGCATACCATTCAGTCTCCATGATTTTGGGTGTTTTGGGTTTTTTCCTGTAGGGTTGGTTTCTAATTTCAGTCCTTTGTGGTCAGAGAAAATGCTTGGTATGATTTCAATTTTCTTGCATTTGTTGAGGCTGGTTTTGTGTCCTATCATGTGGTCTATCTTTGAAAATGTTCTGTGTGCATTTGATTAGAATGTGTATTTAGCTTCTTTGGGATGAAGGGCTCTATATATGTCAGTGAAGTCCATTTCATCTAGGTTGTTGTTTAGTGTAGCTATATGTTTGTTGATATTTTGTTTGGAAGATCTGTTCATTTCTGACAGTGGGGTGTTAAAATCCCCTACTATAATTGTGTTGCTGTCAATATCTTTCTTGAAGTCTTCTAGGATTTTTCTTATATATTTGGGTGCTCCTATGTTGGGTGCATATATATTTATGATGTTAATGTCTTCTTGGTGCATTCTTCCCTTGTGTATTATGAAGGGACCTTCTGGGTCTCTCTTTATGGCCCTTTTTTTTGAATTCTATTTTGTCTGATATTAGAATTGCTACCCTGGCATGTTTTTCTTGACCATTTGCTTGGAAAATTCGTTTCCAGCCTTTCACTTTTATGGTCTTTTGACCAGAGGTGGGTCTCTTGTAGGCAGCATATGTGTGGGTCATGCTTTCTTATCCATTCAGCTATTCTATGTGTTTTGATTGGAGCATGTAATCCATTTAAATTTAACGTTATTATTGATAGGTACTTATTCATTGCCATTTTTGTACCACAGTTCCTCTCTGTCTCTCTCTTTTCCTTCCTTTCCTTAAAGCAGTCCTTTTAGTATTTTTTGTAGGGCTGGTTTGGTGGAGGCCTATTCTTTTAGACTTCTTTTGTCTTGGAAGCTCTTTATTTGGCCTTCTATCTTGATTGAGAGCCTTGCTGGGTAAAGTAGCCTTGGCTGTAGGCCTCTGGTTCTCGTTACTTGAAATATTACTTGCCTTTCTCTTCTTGCTTGGAGTGTTCCATTGAGAAGTCAATAGCTAACCTTATTGGGGCTCCCTTGTATATTACTTCCTTTTTATCCCTTGCTGCCTTTAAGATTCTCTCTTTGTCTTGGAATTTTGGCATTTTAGTGATGATGTGTCTTGAAGTGGGCCTCTTTGGGTTCCTCTTGAATGGGACTCTCTGTGATTCCTGGATTCGTGTAACTTTTTTTTGAGCCTCTTTTCCCTTTCTTGCTCTTTCTGGGAGATTCTTTCTACTGTGTCCTCCAACTCGCTGATCTGATCTTCTGCCTCATTGATCCTGCTTTTCATTCCTTCTACTGTGTTCTTCAGTTCCGAAATTGTATTCTTCATTTCCTCTTGGTCTTTGCTGATAGTTTCTATTTCCTTTTTCATGTTGATATAGTTTGTGGAGAGCTCATTGTGGCTCCCCTCTAGTTTTGGTAGTTCATTGTGAGCTCTTTGAATTTCCTGATAACTAGTGCTTTGAATTCAGTATCTGATAGCTGACTTGCCTCTCTTTCATCTGACGTTCTTTCTGAGACTTCCACCTTTTCTCTCATTTGGGCATTGTTTCTTTGTCTTCCTATTGCTTATGAGACTCTTCTTGTTAGCTTCAGCTTCTTAAATTGATCTCTTCTGACTCCCTAGGTTTATGGTGTGAACTTCTGTGGTAGAATACCTGTGAAATTCAGTGGTGCAGTCTCCTGCAGGTATCTTGATGTTCTCTGCTTCACCTACTCCTTTCTTTGTGTGTGTGTGATTAGCTGGAGGGGGAGGCAAAATGGTTTATGACAGCAGGAGAGTACTTTATGATATTTACAGTCACAGCCAATAGAGAAGAGATAAAAGATCTTTAGGCTCTATAATAGTGTTAAGTGTAAATCTTCAACCCAATTTGCCACTTTTAAGAAAGGGTAGACCAAAGATAAGTCTCTTGTCTGGAAGGGAAGGCTTGTGAGTTGTATCTAGAAAGCAGTGAGGTTGTGGGTGGTCAGATTTTGAGGTAAGGTGAGAGTAAAGAATAGTACGTAGACATAGCATGTAAGCAAGTAGAGTTAATCACTACAGTAATAGAATTCAGGAACCTGTAAAGTGGGCTAAGACCTGAGAGATGTGTTGTGAAGTATTTACAGTGGTATAGAAAGCAACAAACAAACACACAAAAAAGGGCAAGAGAAAAAGCAATAAGTTTCGGGTGAAAGGAAGAAGGACTAAAACGGGGAAAAAGGAGAGAAATAGAGTACTGAAAGATACAGCAACAATAAAATTTAAAAAATATACGATTACTGACAAAAAAGTTAAAAATAAAAAAAAGTTTACAAAAAGTTTTTAAAAAGTTAAAAACAAACAAACAAACAAAAAACCTCTTCCCTTCTTGGTTTCAAACTGTCCAATCTGGTTTTTCTGGTTTCGGCAGGACCCCTCTGTGGGCTGGGTTGTAGGTCCAGGCACACACCCGCCCACTAGCCAGGCTACCAGACTGGGGCACGGGCGCCCGCCCACCTGACAGGCTGCCTGGGTCCCACGAGATCTGGTACTGGTCCTTCCCAGTCCTGTGGCTGGGTGAGAAGCAAGTCAAGCTGCCTTCACAGGAGAGCACCTCAGTCCCCTTTCCAGTAAAAACTTCTCCAGAATGCGTGCCTCTCAGCCCAGCCCAATCCCCAACCTGACTGGTTAGGACAATGCTCCTCTCAAATTTCCTGGGCTGGCAGGCTGGTGGGCTGGCGACCACAGAGATCGCAACTGAACATGGCCCCCTGTCCTTGCCACCCTCCCTGCACACCTAGGCAGACAAGTCTCTGCCACTCAGCCCCGCCTAGATGGTGAAGGACGAAGGCAGCTCTTCCAAGGACCCTGCAGCTGGCCCAATGCTCCACTGGGTGTTGGGCTCCCTGTGAGTCCTCCGTGGCACTGGCCACAGACGGAAGCCTCTACACCCCTAATGCAGCTGCAGCGGCAGCTCCAATGCGTTTGGGGCTGGCCGAGGGCAGCCTGCCCTGCTGCTGCCGCTTTTGTCTTTACTCACAGGTGACAAGGTCCCAATGAGTCCTCTGTCTCTGGACACAGATGGAAGAAAGCCTCTGGGCTCCAACTGCTGCGGCAGCCCGGCTCCGAGGTCTTTACGGGCCAGCCAATGGCTGCCGCCGCCCTGGCTGCCTCCGTCCTTACTCACCTCCCTGAGACCCCAACGACCTGTAGCTTTCTGGTTCATTACTGTCTCTGGTCTCTTATTTTCATAAATGCTGGGGAATTGTTGGTTGGGTAATTGATTGCGCTGTTCTTCAGTAAATCTGCCAGGATTTTCTCCCAGGGGTACGAGAACTGGAGTCGCTCCGTCCTACTCTGCCGCCATTTTCCTCTCTCTCTCCATGTGTCCTTTATACTTGTCCATGTGAGTCCATCCCCTTCTCCCCTATGATTCTCTCCCCTCTCCCCTCTGGGCCCTGTAAGGATTTTTATGATACCAAGACTTATACTTAAGTCTTTTATCCATTTTGCGTTTATTCTGGGATATGGTGTAAGTCGGTGGTCCAGTTTCATTTCTTTTGCATATACCAGTCCAATTCTCCCAACACATTTTGAAGAAAATATTTTTTCTCCATTGTATGCTCATATTCCCTTTGTCAAATATTAATTGACCATTGAACCATGGGTTTATTTCTGTGCTCTCTATTCTGTTCCACTGATCTATGTGTCTGTTCTTATGCCAGTACCAGACTGTTTTGATTCCAGTGACCCTGCAATACAGTTTGATATCAGGTATAATAATCCCTCTTACTTTGTTCTTCTTTCCCAAGATTGCTGAGGCTATTCAGTGTCTTTTTTTGTTCCATAGAAACTTTTTGGAGTATTTGTTGTAGACCTGTAAAATATACCATTGGTATTTTTGTTTGTTTTTAATATATGTTATTGATTATGCCATTAGAGTTGTCCCATTCCCGCCCTTCACTCCCCTGCACCTTGCACTTCCCTCCCCCACCATTCCCACCTTTTGTTCATGTCCATGTGTCACAAGTTCTTTAGATTCTGTATTTCCCATAGTATTCCTGCCCCATCGTCTATTTTCTACCTACCAATTATGCTACTTATTCTCTGTACCTTCTCCCCCTTTCTCCTCCTCCCACTCCCCTGTTGCTAACCCTTCATGTGATCTCCATTTCTATGGTTCCACTCCTGATCTAGCTATCCTCTTAGTTTGCTTTTGTTTTAGGTGTGGTTGTTAATAACTGTGAGTTTGCTGTCCTTTCACTGTTCATATTTTTATCTTCTTTTTCTTATATAAGTTTCTTTAACATTTCATATAATAGGAGCTTGGTGATGATGAACTCCTTGAACTTGACCTTATCTGAGAAGCTCTTTATCTGCCCTTCCATTCTAAACAAAAACTTTGCTGGATAGAGCGATGTTGATTGTAGGTCTTTGGATTTCATGACTTGGAATACTTCTTTCCAGCATCTTCTTGCCTGGAAGGTCTCTTTTGAGAAATCAGCTGACAGTCTGATGGGAACTCCTTTGTAGGTGAATGTCCCCTTATCTCTTGCTGCTTTTAGAATTCTCTCCTTCATTTTAATCTTGGCTAATGTAATGATGATGTGCCTTGGTGTGTTCCTTCTCGGGTCCAACTTCTTTGGGACTCTCTGAGCTTCCTGGATTTCCTGGAAGTCTATTTCCTTTGCCAGACTGGGAAGTTCTTTATTATTTGTTCAAATAAGTTTTCCACTCATGGCTGTTCCTCTTCCCCTTCTGGTACCCCTATAATTCGGATGTTGAAATGTTTAGAGATGTCCTGGAGATACCTAAGCCTCTCCTCATTTTGTTGAATTCTTGTTTCTTCTTTCTTTTCTGTTTGGTTGTTTCTTCCTTCCTTCTGGTCCACTCCCTTGATTTGAGTCCCAGTTTCTTTTCCATCAGAATTGGTTTCCTGTGCATTTCCCTTCATTTCAATCAGTTTAGCCTCCATATGTTCCTCTAATTTGTGGATAAAATCAACCAATTCTGTGAGCATCCTGATCACCAGTGTTTTGAACTGTGCGTCTGAAAGGTTAGCTATTTCTTGGTCACTTAGAATTATATGCTCTGGGGCTTTGAGCTGTTCTTGAATCATAATGTTTTGTCTGTTTACATCTGTTATGTATGAGGTGTGGAGCCTTAGGTGTTCGCCAGGGCCAGGCAACCCAGACACTGGACTGTGATGTGGTCTGGCTGAGTGGTTCGTTGTTGTCAGACTTCCACACAGTTCAATTTTCTCTCTTTTGGCTGTGTTTTTGTTTCTAAAACTTTGCTGTCTTTAAATTTAGTTGTGGAGGGGGCACAGTGTTTCCACCTAAGTCTCCATCTTGGCTGGAAGTCCTACCATTGGTATTTTAATAGGAATCACATTGAATTTATAGATTGCTTTGGGTAGTATGGGCAATTTAATGATGTTAAGTCTTCCAGTCCATAAACATGGAATATGCTTCCATTTACTTTATCTTCCTCAATTTCTTTCTTCAGAGTTCTTATTGCTATAGTAAATGGGATTTTTCCTACTTTCTCTTTCTGATAGTTTATTGTTGTTGTACAAAAATGCCATCCATTTCTGAATATTGAGTTTGTATCCTGTTGTTTTGCCAAATGCACTTATTAGGTAAAATAGTTTTTGGTGGAGATGACAGGGTTTTCTATGTACACTATCATGTCATCTGTGAATAATGACAGTTTTACTTCCTCCTTTCCTGTTTGGATGCCTTTGATTTCTTTTTCTTCTCTGATAACTTCTCTAGAACTTCCAATACTATGTTGAATTGAAGTGGTGAGAATGGACACCCTTGTCTTGTTACTGATCTTAAGGGGAAAGCCCTAATATTAAACAATTTTTTGAATGGATGGAAGGAGACTTGACTTGGGGTGGTGAACACAAAATAAAATATATAGAGGATGTATTATAGAATTGTAGACCATATTTTAAATTTTATCTGCTGTTACCTATGCAGTGGAAGGCAGAAATCCTTAGTGGATTATGGTGAGCTAGTAGGCAAAGACTGGAAGAGAGCATAATACATTCTCTATTAGCTTGCTCTGTTCTCCCAGGGACTAACTCAGTGTGTGTAGCATGCTCTGGGTTGTATCCTGACCTGTGGCCATGTTATTGATACAGAGGATATATTGACATGATTGTTAACTGGGTATTCCAGCTGAATTGTATTTGCTCATACATGTTATTAAGCTTTTATATCTCTGCAGCCATTCTGTAGCTCCAAATCTTAATAGGTTTCCAATGGAATGTGAACAAAACATGTGGTTTAATCAAAGAAAAAAAAACTTGCCTCAAGGCATGAATTCTAATACCAATTTCATGAACTCTCTAGACCTGCATGTGAATGGCAGCATAGATGTTAAAAGGATACAAGACCAAAAATAACAAACCAGTACAGTTTCTACAATCACATTATTACTTACACTTTGTAGAAAATTAACAAACATGGAGCCAAGTCATATAAACAAAGGGCAGTCTTGGAAAAGACTCTCTGTTGTAACAGATTTTCCTAATCCTTAAGCACAGATCTGCTCATCAACTATTGGAACACAGACCACAAGTTTCTCTTTGATCCAGTTTCCCACTCACCCACTTGTAATTGTTTCATTTTCCTGCATTGTAATGCATTACAGGAAAAGAGTAATCATATATCAGTCCTATTACTCACTGCCTATTTTATATTAATTTATACTGGCATAAAGCTAGGCAAAGTGTAAAGACTAAAAGGGCCACTTCAAATCTAATTACTTTGTGTGTATTAACATGTACTTTGAAACTGAAAAGTGCCTAAGTTTACATCAGAAATACTGAAACAACACAAATATTGAAGCTAAGTTACAATTCAGTGTTTATAATCAAAAGAAACATTAAGAGTCCAATTCAAGTGTTTGCTCCTGTACACATAACAGAGAAAACAAACATGTGCTTGGTAATTAATATAAGAGGAAAAATACATTTGTACTTTCATTGATTTATGTGCAAGGAATTGCTATTTGATACTTGTACATTAATTACATTTATTTTGCAAAAAGTAGTGTTCATATAGAAAATCTAGGAACTCTGGGGGAAGATGGTGGCAGAGTAGGACAAAGGATTCCACTTCCCCCCATGCACCAGAGAAAAACCTGGCTGCTCTGCAGAGGAGTAGAGATCATAGCCATCAGGGACCCAGCATATGGGAAGGTAGGACTCCAGGAATTGGAGCGGACACTGAATGACCAGATGGTGAGGAGACGGCTACAGCTCAACAAGGTCCGAGGGAACATTGCAGAAGCTGCAGGCCCACTGCTAGGCCATGCCAGGGCCTGGGCCAGTCTGCCTCAGTCTCTGGGAGCCTGAGAGGGCTCAGGGCCTCAGGGCTGGCAGCAAGGTCCTTGTGAGAGAGCTGGATCATCAGCTCCCTCCATACCCGGCTGGGCGCAGTTTGAAAAACACCAGGAGAGATCTGTTTGCTTGGAGTGTCAGAGAGAGGAGTGGGCATTAGGAAGCAAACCAGAGAGCTTTAATCACCCATGGAGTCTGTTCTTGCAGGCTTGGGAGAATTGAAAGTTGCCCTTGCATTCCCCCATAGCACTGAGAAAGGTTCACGCACAAGCCTGCGAGACCAGGGAAGCCTGGCTGGGAGCGTGCCCACACCCCAGCCCAGGACTGTGACTCCTGGGGAAAGTCTGCTCTCAGTGGGGTGCTGGAGAGAGGCACCAGTCTGAATCATGAGAGAGCACTCGTGAGACCAGCTGAGTTCACCAAGAAGGGAGAAAGGCCACACCAATCGCCCTTCAGACTGCTGCAGCTAGTGTGACCAGAAAAAATGGTTTCACCAGCTGGAAACCAACAAGAGGTGTTTTTTTCTATTTAATAATCTTTTATTTTTTAAACTTTATTATTGTTTTATCTTTCAGTACTTTTACCCTCTCTCTTCTTCTTTCTTGTTTTATTCCTTCTTCCTTTCTTTCCAGACTTACCACTTTTTCCTCCCTTCTGCTGTCTTATTTTCTTTCTTTCCCCCTCCCCCACAAGCGAGACAAAAGACTTGGAACGGTGAAAAGACCAGAGTTGGACTCAAAGAGGGGGCATCCCAACAGTAGAGATAGAGAGACAAGTTTCACTTTCCTGTAACAGAAAAACTACAAGTGACTGCATATTTGTATTTTTTAAATTATTTTTCATTATTCTTACATCTTTTATTTTAATAGTATCTTTGTATTCCTCCTCTTTCTGTATAGTCTTCTTTACCTTGGCTGGATATATTGTCTCAATTGACAGGTTCCCCTGTCCCCTCAATCATAGTGTATTGCTAATTTACTGTTCTTTACTTCCCCTTGCCCAGTTAGCACTCTATTGAAGGTCCAATACGTGCTATAATACGATTAGGCAAATCGTGGTATATCATAGATTCTGTCATACAATTGTTGCTCTAATATTATTGTAAATAATAGTTGTTACATACTATTGTAAATACTACACAACACCCCCCCCCCCCAGATCTTAGCCCAATTCATTGTTGTCTGAACTATAATACCGTAGTGGTTAACTCCATTCTCTCTCACACTATACCTATTTACCATCCTTTATTCTCACCTTACCTCAGAATCTGACCTCCCTCAACCTCACTCCTTTTAGATCCAAATCACAAACTTTCCCTCCCCAACAAGAGCCTTATCTTCTTTCCATCCTTTCTAGAAAGTGGCTAGTTGGGTTGAAGATTATGGTTATTGCTATACATAACTAGGAGATCTCCTATCTCTTCTCTACTGGCTGCTACTGTAAATATCATAGAATACTCTCCTGCTGTCATAAACCAGTTTTCCTTCCCCCCAACTGACCAAACACACACACAGAGACACGCACAATAATAGGTGGAAGCAGTGAATACCAGGATATCCAAGGGAAGAGGAAATCCAACAACAAAGGAACCACCAACAGATAACAACAGAAGAAGGTGAAGAAAGGAGTAGAAACCACACAAACCTCAACCCAAGACCTATCTGGAAATACAAATAAATAGTGGAGAAACTACCCAGAGCAAACAACTGAACAAGAGAAAAGAGAATCCTCAAAACCCTGTACACGCAGAAGAACTAGCTTAAATGCAACCCGCTGTCACCAGCACAACAAATTAAAATAGGTAATGGACAGAGGGACCATCAGTTCGCCAGCTGGTAGGAAGGACCCACAAAAAAAAAAGACCCAGAAACAAAAAAACCCAAAGACAAACTCGGAGCCATCAAAAAGGACAGCCCAAGACCAGTGAGCTGGGGAGATCAAGGAGACTACACCACTGAATGTCATAGGTATTATACCACAGAAGTTCACACCATAAATCCAGGAAGCCAGAACAAATCAATTTAAGAAGCTGAAGCTAACAAGAAGAGTCTCACAAACAATGGGAAGACAAAGAACCCCCCAAAGAAAGGAAAGGAGGAAGCCTCAGAAAGAATGCTAGATGAAATAGAGGCAAGTCTGCTCTCAGATGTTGAATTCAAAGCACTGGTTATCAGGGAATTCAAAGAGCACACAATGAGCTACCAGAAACTACAGGGGAGCTACAATGAACTCTCTGCAAACTATATCAACATGAAAAAGGAAATAGAAACTATCAGCAAGGGCCAAGAGGAAATGAAGAATACAATTTCAGAGCTGAAGAACACAGTGGCAGGAATCAAAAGCAGGACTGATGAGGCAGAAGATCGGATCAGTGAGTTGGAGGACAAAGTAGAAAAACTCCCAGAAAGAGCAAGAAAAGGAATAGAGGCTCAAAAAGAACAAAGAGGAATTAAGAGAAATGGAAGACAATATGAAATGTAATAATATCCGAATAATAGGGATACCAGAAGGAGAAGAAGAAGAGCAAGGGATAGAAAACTTATTTGAAAAAGTAATGATGGAAAACTTCCCTAATTTGATGAGAGAAAAAGTCATATACAAATCCATGAATCACAGAGAGTCCCAGTCGAGAGGAAGCCAAAGAGGCCCACTTCAAGACATATCATCATTAAAATGGCAAAATTTCAAGACAAAGAGAGAATCTTAAAGGCAGCATGGGGGAAAGAAAGGGAGAAACAGGAAGAAACATACAAGGGAGCCCCAATAAGGTTAGCTACTGACTTCTCAATGGAAACACTCCAAGCAAGAAGAGAATTGCAAGAAATATTCCAAGTAGTAAGAACCAGAGGCCTTCAACCAAGGCTACATTATGCAGCAAGTCTCTCAATAAAGATAGAAGGCCAAATACAGAGCTTCCAACACAAAATAAGTCTAAAAGAACATGCCTCCACCAAACCACCTTTGCAAGAAATACTAAAAGGACTGCTTTAAGGAAAGGAAGCAAAAGAGAGAGACAATGAGAAGCACAGGTATAAAAATGAAAATGAATATGTACCTATCAATAATATCCTTGCATGTAAATGGATTCAATGCTCCAATTGAAAGACATAGAATATTTGAATGGATAAGAAAGCATGACCCACACATTTGCTGCCTACAAGAGACCTACCTCAGTACAAAAGACCACCTCACACACTAAAAGTGAAAGGCTGGAAAGAAATGGACAAGAAAAAAAAAGCTGGGGTAGCAATTCTTATATCAGACAAAACAGTCTTAAAACAAACGGCCATAAAAAGAGACCCAGAAGGTCACTTCCTAATACTCAAGGGGTGAATCCACCAAGAAGGCATAAACCTTGTAAATATATATGCATCTAACATAGGAGCACCCAAATATATAAAGAAAATCTTAGAGGACTTAAAGAAAGATATTGACAGCAACACAATTATAGTTGGGGATTTTAACACCCCACTGTCAAAAATGGACAAATCTTCCAAACAAAGTATCAACAAAGATATTGTGGAATTGAACAATGTCCTAGATGAAATGGACTTAACTGATACATAGAGAGCCCTTCATCCCAAAGAAGCTAAATACACATTCTTTTCAAATGCACATGGAACATTTTCAAAGACAGACCACATGATAGGATACAAAACAAGCCTCAACAAATTAAAAAAAATGGATATCATCCCAAGCATTTTCTCTGATTACAAGGGACTGAAACTGGAAACTAACCACAAGACAAAAGACCCCAAACACTCAAAATCATGGAGATTGAAAAGCATGCTATTAAACAATGGATGAGTCAAGAATGAAATTAGGGAAGAAATTTAAGTTCCTGGAAACAAATGAAAATGAACTCACAACAACCCAAAAACTTATGGGACACAGCGAAGGCAGTCCTGAAAGGGAAGGTCATAGCAATACAGGCTTACCTAAGAAAGATAGAAACATTTTAAACAAGCAACCTAACCCTATGCCTACAAGAACTTGAGGAATAACAACAAAGACAGCACAGAGCAAGTAGAAGGAAGGAAATAACCAAGATCAGAGCAGAATTATATGACATAGAGACTAAAAGCACAATTCTAAAGATCAATGGATCCATGAGCTGGTTTTTTGAAAAGATAAACAAAACAGACAAGTCTTTAAGCAGGCTTAAAGGAAAAAAAGGGAGAACCCAAATAAACACAATCAGAAATGAAAGAGGAGAGATTACAACTAAAACCACAGAAATAGAAGGGATTGTAAGAAATTACTATGCAGAACTGTATGCCAAGAAATTTGAAAACCTAGGTGAAATGGACAAATTTCTAGAAAAATACAATCTTCTAAAACTCAGTGAAGAAGCAGCAGGAAACCTGAATAGACCAATAACAGGAGATGAAATTGAAGCAGTAATCGAAAAACTGTCACACAAAAGCCCTGGACCAGATGGTTTCACAGGAGAATTCTACAAAGCATTTAAGGAAGAGCTAACCCTTCTTCTTCACAGGCTATTCCAAAAAATCCAAAATGATGGAATACTCCCCAACTCTTTTTTTTTATTTTTTAAAGATTTTAAAAATTTATTTATCTTTAGAGGGGAAGGAAAGGGAGAGAAACATCAATGTATGGTTGCCTTTCATGGGTCCCCTGCTGGGAGTTGGCCTGCAGGGAACCGGTCTGCAACCCAGGCATGTGCCCTGACTGGGAATCGAACCGCCATCCTCTGGTTCGCAGGCCCGCACTCAATCCACTGAGCTACACCAGCCAGGGCCCCAACTCTTTTTATGAAGCCAGCATCATCCTAATTCCAAAACCAGATAGAGACACAACAAAGAAAGAAAACTTCAGGCCAATATCGCTGATGAACATAGATGCTAAAATCCTCAACAAAATATTGGCACATCGCATCCAACAATACATCAAAAAGATCATACACCACGACCAAGTAGGATTCATTCCAGGGATGCAAGGATGGTTCAATATGCGCAAATCAGTAAATGTGATACACCACATAAACAAAAGCAAAGACAAAAACCACATGGCCATATCAATAGATGGGGAAAAAGCTTTTGATAAGGTACAACACCCATTTATGATAAAGGTACTCAGCAAAGTGGAAATAGAGGGAGCACTCCTCAATATAATAAAGGCCATATATGAAAAACCTACAGCCAACATCATACTCAATGGGCAAAAACTAAAATCTTTCCCACTAAGATCAGGAACAAAACAAGATTGTGCACTTTCACCACTTCTATTCAATATAGTATTGGAAGTTTTAGCCTCAGCGATTAGGCAAGAAAAGGAAATAAAAGGCATTCAAATCGGAAAGGAGGAAACAAAACTGTCATTGTTTGCAGATGACATGATAGTGTACATGGAAAATCCTATAGACTCTACCAAAAATCTGCTCCAACTAATAAATGAATTTGGAAAAACAGCAGGATACAAAGTCAATATCCAGAAATCAAAGGCATTTTTGTATACTAACAATAAATCAGCAGAAGCAGAAATCAAGAAAAAAATCCCATTCAATATAGCAAAAACAAAAATAAAATATCTGGGAATAAATCTAACCAAGGAGGTGAAAGACCTTTATGCAGAAAACTACACAACACTGAAGAAAGAAATGAAGGAAGAGAGAAACAAATGGAAACATATACCATGTTCATGGACTGGAAGAATTAACATCATCAAAATGTCCATACTACCCAGATGCATTTACAGATTCAATGCAATATCTATTAAAGTACCAGTGGCATATTTCACAGACATAGAACAAACACTTCAAAAATTTATATGGAATCATAAAAGACCCCAAATAGCAGCTGCAATTTTGAGAAAGAAGAACAAAATAGGAGGGATCAGAATACCTGATATCAAATTGTATTACAAGGCCACTGGAATCAAAACAGGCTGGTACTGGCATAAAAACAGGGTCATAGACTAATGTTAATTTTTAAATTAAAAATAGAAGGTAGTCCTGGCTGGTGTGGCTCAGTTGGTTTGAGTGTCATCCCATACACCAAAAGGTTGATGTTCAAGGCACATACCTAGGTTGTGGGTTCAATCCCTGATTCGGGTGCATATAGAAGCAAATCAATTGATATTTCTCTCTCTCATTGGTATTTTTCTCTCTAATTTTTTTCCTCTATTTCTAGAATCAGTAAACACATTTAAAACATCTAAAATGAGAAAAAGTAGGTGAAGTTATAACACACTTTTGGCTAAGGGGGTAAGAAAGCATTCATTTTTAATAAATGATTTCAGTTTTTACACTGAAATCTTTGTTCTGTTTGGAATTTATACTGGCTCATGGTGTGAGGAATGAATTCAATTTTATCTTCCATTTGGAAGATTGAAAAGCAAGGTATGATACAAGAATAAACATTCAAACTATTCCTGGAGATGTAAGTCAACAGAATCATTGTTAAATTTCATTTACAGAAGACATGATTAGACTTACTACCTTTGTACTGCCTGTTTGTTATACAACTGCTATTTATACTTTATCCTCATTGATAGGACACACTACCTAACAGGAAGTCCTGCAGTCTAGTCACTTCTGAAGTTCAGGCATGGAATGTTGGTCCAAATATTCTCCTAGTTTTTTAAAAGATTTTATTTATTTCTAGACAGAGGGGAAGGGAGGGAGAAAGAGAAGGAGAGAAACATCAATGTGTGATTGCCTCTCATGCTCCCCCTTACTGTGGACATGGCCCATAACAGGCATGTGCACTGACTGGGAATCCAACTGGTGACTCTTTGGTTTACAGGCTAGCACTCAATCCACCGAGTCACACCAGCCAGGGCTCTCCTAGTTTATCTTACTTGGAGTTAGGATGTTATTTTTTTAATTTAAATTTTATTTTCTAATTAGTTTATATTTAATATTATTTTTGTATTAGTTTCAGGTGTGCAGCACAGTGGTTAGACAGTCATATGCTTTATATTGTGTTCCCCCTGATATTGCCAGTACCCACTTGATACCATACAAAGTTATTGTGGAGTTGGGATCTTTATAGCACTTTTACTGTGTGGAAATACATTGAAATCTGCTTTCTGGAGATACTCATAGGATTTTGTTTACCTGAATCTTTATTGGACAACTAAAACTATGTTTACAGTGTAACTATTAGTAAGCAGAATTGCACTGACAGAAATAGGGCAGGCAAAATTTGATGGAAAAAAGAAGTAGGAAAGTTCTGGAGAGTGGAGTCATGGGGGACATAGTCTTGCCCTGGGAGGTTCCAAATTCTCTTAACATTTTGAGCAGGATCATCACTCTTGCTAAAAAAGTAAAGAATACACACGAAAATGTTGGTCCTGCCAACCAGCAGAATCTGTGAGAAAATACATATCATGTCCTTTGATTTTCATTACCCTGTGTCCCACTTTTCTGTTACATAAAGCATTTTAACCACCCTCACCTCACCATCAATGTATTTGAGACAATCACCAGAGAACTCTATCTTGAAATGACTTCTCATCAAATTACATCAAAGAATAGTTGAAGATATTTAGTGATAGTCACTAAAATGTTAAGCACACACTCCCTCAGGTTCTCGAAATACAGTTGAGCATAAAAACTGACTTTTATTGAGAGTGTATGTAATGATCACAGAAAACAATTCTGGATCTTTCAGATAATGATTTGTTGAAAATGATTACAATACTCTTGCCTTTTAACTAAAAACTCTTAAGAAAAAGACCACCTGGAATTTAGTACCAGGAAAACATTTGTTTTTTAATGGGAGAAGTGCAGTTTTTGAGACAGCTATAGATTTTTGGGGGGAGGGGTTGTCTTGGTTGGTTTTGGTTCTCAGGATGCTGAGAATAAACTGCACATCAGTTATGGTGATTACTTCATCCCTGGTTCCTGGTAAATTCTCTTTTCCTCTCTCTATTAGAGTTTTAATATGTTATTTATATCTTTATTTTACCATCTTTGGTAAATGTGTCCTTGTGTTTTTTTGTTGTTAATTGTATCAAATTCAGAAAAATGGATTATAAATAGTAAATATATTTAAAATAAGTAAACAGAAGAATAAACAAAACAGACCTTTTGTAAGCAACAAACAACGAGTGTTGGAGATGATGTGGAGAAGAGGGGACCCTAATCTATTGTTGGTGGGATTGCAGACTGGTACAACCACTATGGAAAACAGTATGGAATTTTCTCAGAAAACTAAAAACAGACCTGCCCTTTGACCCAGCAATTCCACTGCTAGGATTATATCCTAAGAACCCGAAAACACCAATTCAAAAGAACCTCTTCACCCCAATGTTCATAGCAGCACAATTTACAATAGCCAAGAGCTGGAAGCAACCTAGGTGCCCGTCAGTAAATGAATGGATCAAAAAACTATGGTACATATACACAATGGAATTCTATGCAGCAGAAAGAAAGAAGGAGCTCCTACCCTTTGCAACATCATGGATGGAACTGGAAAGCATTATGCTGAGTGAAATAAGCCAGGCAGTAAAAGACAAATACCATATGATCTCACCTTTAACAGGAAGCTAGCAAGAAACAAACAAGCAGGCAAAATAAAAACAAAGACACTGAAATAGAGAACTGGGGGACAGTGACTAGAGGGGAGAGGGGAGGCAATTTTAGGGGAAAAAGGGGAAGGATTTACAGGAACTAGTATAAAGGACACATGGACAACAACTAAGGGGGGTGGAAATGGGAGGGAGGTGGGGAACACTGGGAGGGTGGGCTGGGATGGGAGTAAAAGACAGAAAACTGTACTTGAACAATAATTAAATAAAAAACCAACCCAGACCTTTTGTAAAGTGAAGTGATGTTTACTTAAATCTTTATCGTAGGTATTTGACACTTGGCTGGACGGATACCTGATTTGGACATCTCAAATTGCAGAAGACTCCTTTTTAAAAAAAGATTTTATTTATTTATTTTTCAGAAAGATGGAAAGGGAGGGAGAGAGATATCAATGTGTGGGAGAAACATCAGTTGATTGCCTCTCACTTGCCCCTAACTGGGGACCTAGCCTGAAACCCAGGCATATGCTCTGACTGGGAATTGAACTGGGGACCTTTTGTTTCACAGGCTGGTGCTCAATCCACTGAGCCATACCAGTCAGGGCTGCAAAAGGCTCTTTTTATCCTTACTCAATATTTATAGGTTTCAAAATGGAACAAAGACCTTTTCTACTTTTTTCTTTTTCTTTGGGGTGGGGTGTGGTAGACTGTTCTTGCTTCTTTAAACTTGGACTCTTCCATTATCAACTTATCTTCAGTCAAAGAAAGTTTGTCTGATATAAGAAGACCAGTATTTTGTCAGAGAGGAGTTGTGGGCTATGCAGCTTGCATTATGTATCATCTTAATGTACCAAGGAGTTACTTTTGCAACTTGTGATTTTAAATATCAAGAAAGAGACAGGAGAGGGGCTAAAAAGCTGAGAGTCAGAGCAGCTGGCAGTGATATGATAGTCAGCAGGTGGGAATAGATTAAGGGGAGGAGAACTGATGGCTCTAAGCAGTATGTATAGCAGAGTACTCTAGGTAGTGGGGCTGGGTGAGGACTATATTCACTGGAGTAAGTAGGTAAAATAACAAAAGAGAATAAACCCTATTCACTCCTACCTTTTAAAGTTCCAGCTCGAAAGCAATCTCCTCCTGAGTTAAGCTTCCCTGTGTCTCCTCCTGTCCTTCCCAATGCAGAAACAGCCTCTGCTTTGTCTGACATTTTGTGGCACATTGTTCATACTGCTTTTATGACACTTACCACTTTCTACTGTATTTGTGGAAATCTGTCCTTCTGTCCTGGAATGTGTCCATTGAGGTAAATTTATTCACCTTTATCTCTTAGAGGCCCAGCTTAGTCCTGGATTGTACAGTTGTTAGTAGTTTGTTGAATAATGAATGTCACAGTTAGGAATATCACAGTCTGAATCCATAACAGTGTTGATTGATTTCTCACACTAAAGAGCCTGACTGTTGGCCTATAAAAGAGTTGCATACCCTGAAGTCACAGTTTCTCTTATTTAAATTGTTTTGTAACTGAAGTCCCAATCAGTTACAATTAAAATTGTGTGTGAAATACACAATTATCAGTTACAATTTAAAAATTGTGTATGAAATAAAGTGACCTTGGGGTGGCTACAGATCTGTTGATACTTTGTGTTTGAGTGGTCATTAGGACTTGGGAAGGAAATTGCTTTTCAGGCCACTGTTACCCTGATTTATTAAATGGCATGCCAAGGAAAGGCCAAAAAACCTCTCTTTTCCCCACCTCCATGTTAACTTCACTTTAGGTGGGGATAACAGGTTTTGCTTTGATTAAATTTTATGAAGAGCTCTATTCAGTGAAAGTCTCCTATCTTGCAGAATTCAACTTTTTCTTTTTTAAAGATTTCATTTATTTTCTAGAGAGAGGAGAAGGGAGGGAGAAAGAGAGGGAGAGAAATATTGATCAGTTGCCTCTCATAAGCTCCCTGAGCAGGGACCAAACCCACAACCCAGGCATGTACCCTGGCTGGGAATCAAGCCAGTGACCTTTTGCTTTGTGGGACGTTGCCCAACCCACTGAGCAACACCGCTCAGGGCAGAGTCATCTTTTTCTTGCAGTAAATCCAGCATCTTGGTCTTCCTGACTGTCATTCTCAAACTTTGCCACAAACTCGGGCTCTCTCTATGTGGCTACTCTCATGGCCTTGGATGGTCCTCTTCCACATTTCTTTCCCTTTTGGTTGAAGAGAACAGCATTCTTTTTTTAAAAATCCCCAGTGGTGCTTCATTGGAAAAGTACAGAAGTGGAGGGTGAGGTAGCTGTAGTTTTCTAAAAGGAACTTCCTTAAAGAGGCAAGTATATGTCTCTTCACATGTTTCTCCTGTCAGTCACTGTCTTAGGAGCAATAAGGTTTTTGTTTTTGTCATTATTTCTAAAGATCTTCAAACTCCCCATTTCCTCACACTTAGGCTAGTCATGTGCACCTTCACGAAGCAGACTAAATCATGTATACTCCAGGACTCTCTCCCACCAGAACTTCATGCTCCCAGCCCTTCAGGCACTTAGACAGTCTCTTTCTTCTGGCTTGTCAGAATATGTTTTGAGGAAAGGATCTTGTATAGGTCAGCTTATTTCTTATTTGCATTAAGGTTACAATGTTATTCTTTTCCAGGATTTTTCTTTCTTTTATTTTTAAAGATATTATTTATTTATTTTTTAGAGAGGGGAAGGGAGGGTGAAAGAGAGGGAGAGACACACCAACGTGTGGTTGTCTCATGTGCCCCTCACTGGGGACCTGGCCCGCAACCCAAGCATATGCCCTGAGTGGGAATTGAACTGGCAAACCTCTGGCTTGCAGGCCAGCACTCAGTTCACAGAGCCACAACAGCTCCAGGATTATTTTCATATTAACTTTTATCTGCATTTGTTGAATAAATGGCCTCCTGTCCCCTGCTTTTTTCCCCTTCAAATTCAGGCATTAGGAAATAATTAGGGGATAGGTTGGAAGGTAAGCAGTAATTCTCTGGGTATCTTTGTCGTGTCAATTCAATCATTGAATATTTAACTAAGTATCCTGCTAATTAGAAGATCTTGAAATAGGAACCAGATTTCCTGAACCCAGTATAATACCTGAAAACTTGAAGTTAAAAACATTGCTTTTAGGGGCTAAAGATCATATTGTATTGCAAAGCATCATCTGCCCCATCAAGAATGTCGCTACAATTTAATTGATCACTGCAAGCTAGACATTAGTCCAAGACAAACAAATGCTGTCATGTCACTGAAGACTGGGTAACTGCCAGAGTTGTATCCTGAAAAATGAAGATGGAGCGATGTAGTCACAAGCCAAGGAATGTGAGCAACCTCTAGATACTAGGAAGGGCAAGGAAATACATTATTCCCTACAACCCTGAGAAGGAATTGAGCCCCTGCTGACACCCTGATTTTAGGGTTACTGACCTCCAGAACTATAAGATAATAAATGTGCATTGTTTTAAGCTTTTAAGTTTGTGTTATTTGTTACAGGAAGCACAGAAAATGAATACATGCTTTTGATTAGTTGACCTTGTCTTTGGTGCCTACAAAAGGAGTGCTTATGGAATTACCAGGCTATCCTAAGGAAAAACAAAAACATGGCCATTGGGTAAGTACAAATCTAACTAGTAACTCAGACTTATCAGTAGGAGATACTCAGTTTTGCATTTCACCTTGAAATACGATCTGACGTTCTTAGAGGGGAGAGAGAGAGAGAGAGAGAGAGAGAGAGAGAGATTCACTTTGTCCAAAACTGATCCTTTGAAGATGTTAAGCTGATAGTTACTGTGGTATCTTGCATCCATCCACTAGATGTCAGGAGAGACAATGTCATGGCTCCTACTGATGGCTTCATTCTTCTAGTTGAGTAGCATTCCTGATGAAACTGAAAAGCAAACAATTGCAGAAACTATATAGTAATTAACATGTAAAATGTACACAGGATACAATAAATATTCTAAATTATTATTTTGGAATATGTACAACAAATATTCATAATCTGTGTTCACATGAGGCCAAGTGAAATATTGCCAGCTTGTTTAAACAATTTTTAGTTGTCCACAGAGAGTATTCAGGCCCAGTAGCCTGAGGCTTAACCTGTACTTTTTAAGCTTTCAAACACTTCACCTAGAAAGCTTCTGAGCAGCCTATCACAAGGGAATTTTATTTATCGATTTCATGTAAGTTAGATAATTTTTGTGGCTCTTAATACATATTTTCTGGCTGCTATAGTGTTCATATGAAATAATTCATTGGGTTTTCACATGGACAAAACCCAGGGGGGAAGGATCAAAAGTGGGAGATGGAGATGGCTGTGGTGAGGGGAGTGGTGGAGGGAAAATGGAGACAACTGTACTTGAACAATAAAAAAAGAAGAAATAATCCAGTGTGTCTTTAGTGATATTTGCTTATTTAGATGGTTTGAGCAATTTGCCCTATTCTACTTTTAGTTTGCTCCTGGGTCAGACTGGATGGGTCTGGTAGGAGAGCACAAAAGGGTTAGCTTCTAAGAAGAATCATAAATAACAAAAGTTAGAGGCAGTGATGTTGTCAGATGACTCATCAGCATGGCACTGGGGTCAAGAAAGCAGAAGCAAAAACAACAAAAAAATCTAAAGCACTTCTTGCTGACGTGTGTAGAGTGTGTATGTGTGCTGGATTGATTTCTAGGGAAGAAAGAAGCATGATTCTTTCGTGGCATGCCTGACCACAAATCACCAAAGAACTGCTCATTGGCTGTAGAAACACCCTGGATCAATAAATTTGGAGCAGAGGTGCTGACAAGGTTATGTCTGTGCCAAATACAGTGGAAAGCTGACCTCTTGAATTCCTGTTATTATACCTCAGTGTCATTAGTATCATGTGATCTTTTCAGATAACATGCTTTTAGTTCTATGGTATAGTATAACTTACTAAGTTTTTCTTTCTTTTTTTATTGTTCTGTTACAGTTGTCCCAATTTTCTCCCATTGCTCTCCCCTGCCCCATGCCCCCTCCCACTCCCAGAGACAGTCCCTACTGTGTTGTCCATGTCCATGGGTCATTTATACTTGTTCTTTATCTAGGCCCTGCCCCTTCTTTCCTCCCTTATCCTTCCCTAACCTCCCCTCTGCTCCCTCTCCTAAGTTTTTTTTTCTATTCCTGAGTGTTGCTGAATATTTCATAGTTTATATCTGTAGAGCTTTTTGGATTTTATTCCCTCCTGATTTATACCTGTCCTCAAATATATCTTTGTTTAACTTTCTTAAGTCATCTATGGCAGCTTAACATTCTTTCCCTGTATTCTAAGGAATCTATGACCCTTCTCTCCATTTTCAGGCTTGAGGTTTCATACATTTATCCAAAGCTTGTTAAGACATGGTGTTTTGAGCTATATCCTCCCCATATCTACTTTTCTTAGTGATCTTTTAACTTTTGTTCACTTTAAAATAATTAATTTTTGAACAAGCAATATATGCACATGGTGCAAAAAGCAAAGAGTAAAAAGAAAGAAATAAACAAGTTTTTTAAAAACCTCAAAAAGTGAGGTTTTCTTCCTATTCTAACCCTTGACAAGGGTTGATAACTAAGAGTTGATATATATTCAACTCTATCAATGATTGTTGATAACTGTGAGTTTGCTGTCCTTTCACTGTTAATATTTTTCATCTTCTTTTTCTTATATAAGTCCCTTTAACATTTCATATAATAAGGGCTTGGTGATGACGAACTCCTTGAACTTGACCTTATCTGAGAAGCACTTTATCTGCCCTTCCATTCTAAATGAAAGCTTTGCTGGATAGAATAATCTTGGATGTAGGTTCTTGCCTTTAATGACTTGGAATACTTCTTTCCAGCCCCTTCTGGCCTGTATAGTCTCTTTTGAGAAATCAACTGACAGTCTGATGGGAACTCCTTTCTGGTGACTGTCCCCGTATCTTTTGCTGCTTCTAGAATTCTCTCCTTCATTTTAATCTTGGCTAGTGTAATTATGATGTGCCTTGGTGTGTTTCTCATTGGGTCCACCTTCTTTGGGACTTTCTGAGCTTCCTGAAAGTGTATTTCCTTTGCCAGACTGGGGAAGTTCTCCTTTATTATTTGTTCAAATAAGTTTTCACTTGTTGCTCTTCCTCTTCCCCTACTGGTACCCCTATAATTTGGATGTTGGGACATTTAAAGATGTCCTGGAGGTTCCTAAGCCTCTTCTCATTTTTTTGAAATCTTGTTTCTTCATTCTTTTTTGTTCATTTGTTTCCTTCTTCCTTTTGGTCCACTCCATTGATTTGAGTCCCAGTTTTCTTTCCATCACTATTGGTTCCCTGTGCATTTTCCTTCATTTCACTTAGTGTAGCCTTCATTTTTTCATCTAATTTGCGACCAAAATCAACCAATTCTGTGAGCATCCTGATCACCAGTGTTTTGAACTGTGCATCTGGTAGATTGGCTATCTCTTGTTTGCTTAGAAGTATTGACTCTGGGGCTTTGATCTTTTCTTTTGTTTGAGCCATAATGTTTTGGTCTGTTCATGCCTGTTATGTATGAGGGGAAGAGCCTTAGGTGTTCACCAGGGTTGGGCAACTCACATAGCTGGGCTGTGATGCTGTATGTGGGAGCGGGGTCAGAGAGGGAGTGATGGCGTTTGTTCTGCCCTCTCTCTTGGATTTTGGTGCCCTCCACCACTTCCCACAAGCAAATTGGGCCCTTCTAATGCTGGTTCCTGGGTTGGTGGGCTTTTATATGTTATACGACCCTGTGGGTTTCTCCAACAAACTCTCCTGTGAGGCTGGGAGCCTCTCCTGGTACCTCAACCCTCACATGTGTTTTTAATCAGTGCTTTTAGGCTTTATTTCCCATCGCTGGGGCCCTGGATTGTGCAGTTTCTCACTGCCCATTTTTTTTTGTCTGGTTTATCTGCACAGGAATGTGTTTCCCACTCAGCCAATCGCCTAGCACGCCTTACTGGTTTTGCTCTTTTCCTCCTTGCGCCCAGGTCTGCTAACCACCGCCTGTTCCTGCCAGGACCTCTCACTGATGGCTGCAGACTCCACCCCTGTTACCAGTCTGGATGAAAGGCTTGTTGTGTCAGACGTCAGTACAGTTCAATTTTCTGTCTGTTCTGCCTGTGTTTTTGTTTCTACATCTTTGTTGTCCTTAAATTTGGTTGTGCGAGGAGGTACAGTATTTCTATCTATGCCTCCATCTTGGCTGGAAGTTCTGCTTTTTTAGTTTTGATAGAAATTTCAAATTGTGTCCACTGAGGTCAAAAGAATTGTTAGTTCTATTGGTAATGTATGGCAGTGCCTATTTCCTTACATTGTTGCAAAAGGAAAATGTGTTATCGAAATTTTATATCTTTCTTTATCTGACATATATTATGTCAATATATTCTAGATTTAGTTTGCATTTCCCTCATGAATGAGATTGAACATATAAATATGTTTAAGAGAAATTTATATTAACTTTTTTGGGGGGATTATCTACACTCCTTTGTTGCCCAATTTTTTAAATATATTTTATTGATTATACCATTACAGTTGTTCTATTCCCCCCCTTCATTCCCCTCCACCCGCACCCTCCCCCCCACCATTCTCCCCCCCTTAGTTTATAACCACATGTCTCAAGTTCTTTAGATTCTATATTTCCCCTACTATTCTTGCCCTCCCCCCTATCTTTTTCTACCTACTGTCTATGCTATTTTCTGTA